>NW_026606081.1:20685000-21285000 GCF_029834395.1 Sorex fumeus
GGTGACAAAGCGGTGTTGAAGTCTCCCACTAGTATTGTGTTGCTATTGATGTCTTTTTTCAAATCTATGAGTAGTTGTTTTAAGTACTTTGCTGGTCTCTCATTAGGTGCATATACATTTATTATTGTAAGTTCTTCCTGTTGTACAGATCCTTTGATCAATAAGAAATGGCTTTCACTGTCTCTTATGACCTTCTTCACTCTGAAATCGATGTGGTCTGATATTAGGATGGCTACCCCAGCTTTTATATGGGAGCTGTTTGCCTGTAGGATTGTTTTCCAGCCTTTGACTCTGAGTCTGTGTTTGCTTTGACTATTGAGATGCGTTTCTTGCAGGCAGCAGAATGTTGGGTTCAATTTTCTAATCCATCCTGCCACTCTATGTCTTTTAATTGGTGCGTTTAGCCCATTGACATTGAGAGAAATTATTGTTATGGGATTTTGTCCCATTGTTCTGTTGAAATTTGGTGTATTTGAGGGGCCTTCCTTGCCTTAAAGTAGCCCATTTAGTTGTTCTTGTAACCATGGTTTTGAGTCTATGAAGTTCCTGGGCTGTTGTTTGTCTGTGAAACTGTGTGTTGTTCCTCTATTATGAATGAGAGTCTCGCTGGGTAAAGTATTTTTGGAGAGGCATTTATTTCATTGAGTTTTTTCAGTATGTCCCACCACTGTTTTCGGGCCCTGAGGGTTTCATCAGAAAAATCAGCTGTGAATTTTGAGGATGCTCCTTTGTAAGAGATTTATTTCTTCGATCTTGCTGCTTTTAGAATTTTGTCTCTGTCTAAGGTTTTGGTCATTTTGATCAGAATGTGTCTTGGGGTATTTTTATTCGTATTTCTTCTTGCTGGTACCCTTCGGGCCTCCTGAATGTGGTCACAAGTTTTCTTCAGCTCTGGAAACGTTGTAGCAATGATATCTTTGACAGTTTCTTCTTCATCAAGGTTTTCCTCTTGTCCCTCTGGGACTCCAATAATTCTTACTTTAGCCCTCTTGGCTTCGTCACGATCTTCTCTTGCCACCTGTTCCCAAATAGTGAGTCTCTTTTCCATTTTCTGCTCTTTCCTGGAGAGTCTCTGAACTTCATCTTCGAGCTCACTGATTCTGTTCTCAGCGGCTGTGACTCTGCTTCTGAGGCCTTCCACTGAGTTTTTCAATTCGCCTACCAGGTTTTTCAGGTCTGACATTTCCGATTGCATTTTCCTCATTTCTGCCTTCAAATCCTCCTGTCTTTTATTGGCATTGCTTTCCATTGTTTCTTTTAGTTCCCTAAGCATCCTGAGTAGCCCACTTCTGAATTCCTTGTCAGAGAGGTTGTCTAACACTACAGTACTGTTGATGTCTTCTGGGCTAGCCTCTTCAATAAGACAGTTTGGTGGGCTTTTGCGTTGCTTTACCATTGTGACAAGTGTGGTTTAATCCTTCACGTTCACTGTTACTATTCTGTTTGATATGCAGTGTGAGTTGAGATAGGCTTACGAGTTATTGGCTACTGAGTTTCTAGTGGCTGAGCTAAAATAGAGAAGATTCCATCTAAGATGGTAGCTTCTAGTTCCTAGGGCATATGTAGTGGGAGACTATTTCGCAGCCACGTTAGCGGCCGAGGCTCTGGAAAGGGTCCCTGCTCTGGTCCCGCACAGATCAGGGGAAAAAAACGGCTGTCCTATGAGATCGAGCTAGCTGCGCATGCCCAGAGAAAGTCCCAGGCCTTGGGGGCAGGCTGTACCTGAATGGAAGGGGAGAGAGTTGGCAGAAACCTTCAGCTTTGTTGCTGGGAGGTGGGCTCAGTTCCCGTCCCGCCGACAATAGTATTTTTATTCTCAACAAAGTTCCAGACTTTGGGGCCAGAGTGATAGTCCAGGCACTGCATCTGCTCTCCTGAGTCCTGCCCGGAGTGATCCCTGAGCTAACAGCCAGGAGACTTCAAGCTATAAACACACCACTGAGTATAACCAAAAACACCAAAACCAAACCAAATAAAAACAAAGATCCAGACTGATGTACAAAGGCAAATATTTCCTTAGAACAGAAGTAACACATAAGTAACATAAGTTCATAAGTAACACATTTCATAGTCTCATAGCTATGATTCCTAGCTTAATAATATGTTGTATTTACTATGTAAGCATAACCATTCTAATAGCTTTGCAGACATTACTTCATTGCCTAAAAGATTAAAAAGTGGGTTCAATATGTTTTTATCCTGTTTTCTATTTTTGCAGAGCTGTTTTACATATTGGAGGCCATTTTAGCGGAAACAAATATATTTAGCTGTTGTTTTCCTAAATTTTTAAAATTACTCCTTCAAATATTCGTGATAATCTGACAGGATAGACAGTACTTGGTTAGAAGCTTTTCTGCTCAAGAGTTTCGTATATCATACCATTACCTTTTCACTTGTAGTTTCATTTGAAAAATCCAGTGTGATTCTTATGGGATTCCCCCATAGGTATTTTAGCTTACTCTTGTTAATTTTTTTTTAATTTATTTATTGAATCACGGTGGGAAAGGTTACAAAGCTTTCAGGTTTATGTCTCAGTCATGCAAATATCAAACACATTTCCCTTTACCAATACATATTTTTTACCATGAAGAACCCCAATAAAACCCCACCCCCCACCCCTCCCCGTCCCTGTGAGGCAGATGAATTCTAGTTAACACTCTATCTGCTTTGATTAGATTCATTGTTTCAATAAAAGATTCACCACTATTATTTAGAGTTTACCCCCCCCCCCCCAAATCAGACATGCTAAAAAAGCATTGTGAAGTGATTTGCTTTCTACAGCTGGGTTCAAGAATTAAATGTTGGTTTTGGATTTCTGCTATTTTACCTATTGACCCTGGAAGTATTTCTACTGAAAGTCAGATAGTTAAGAAATTGGTTTCTGTGTTCTGGAGTCGTGGCCGTGCTGGAGAGCCGCTCGCGGGGGGCAACCGGTGGCCTCGGTAGGGCGTGAAGGGTGGAGCGAAACGCCCCCCTTCCCATGAGGTTTTAGTCGCCCCCACACTCCCGGCTCATACCTGCTGTCCACAAGGCTCCCATGTGGCCGCCATCTTTCTTTCCAGAGAGGAGAGGGCGAATGGGGCAACACCCTTTCCCCTCTGGCAGACTTGATGGCCTGGATCAACGCATAGTCTGTTCACTTTTCTGCTCCAAGCTGCTGGGTTCTGCATTAAGTCCTTGTGCTTCTGGGGCTGTGACCGTGCTGGAGAGCCGTTCGTGGGGGGCGACTGGTGACCTCGGTAGGGCGTGAAGGACGGACCGGAACGCCCCCCTTCCCATGAGGTTTTAGTCGCCCCCACACCCCCGGCTCATACCTGCTGTCCACAAGGCTCCCATGTGGCCGCCATCTTTCTTTCCAGAGGGAGGAGGGCGGAAGGGAGCAACACCCTTTCCCCTCTGGGCAGAAATGATTGCCTGGATTAACGCATAGTCCTTTCACTTTTCTGTTCCAAGCTGCTGGGCTCTGCATTAGGTCCTTGTGCTTCTGGGGCTGTGGCCGTGCTGGAGAGCCGCTCGTGGGGGCAACTGGTGGCCTCAGTAGGGCGTGAAGGGCGGACCGAAACACCCCCTTTCCCATGTGGTTTTAGTCGCCCCCACACTCCCGGCTCATACCTGCTGTCCACAAGGCTCCCATGTGGCCGCCGTCTTTCTTTCCAGAGAGGAGAGGGCGAATGGGGCAACACCCTTTCCCCTCCGGCAGACTTGATGGCCTGGATCAACGCATAGTCCGTTCACTTTTCTGCTCCAAGCTGCTGGGTTCTGCATTAAGTCCTTGTGCTTCTGGGGCCGTGGCTGTGCTGGAGAGCCGCTCGTGGGGGGCGACTGGTGACCTCGGTAGGGCGTGAAGGACGGACCGGAACGCCCCCCGACCCATGAGGTTTTAGTCGCCCCCACTCCCCCGGCTCATACCTGCTGTCCACAAGGCTCCCATGCGGCCGCCATCCTTCTTTCCAGAGAAGAGAGGGCGAATGGGGCAACACCCTTTCCCCTCTGGGCAGAAATGATGACCTGGATTAACGCATCATCCGTTCACTTTTCTGCTCTGAGCTGCTGGGTTCTGCATTAAGTCCTTGTGTTTCTGGGGCTGTGGCCGTGCTCCAAACTTAACTCTGATTTTCAGGGAGAAAGATTGGGTGGTTTACTTCTCATTGATCACTTTGTATATAGAGAGATGTCTCAAGGTCGCGTAAGCGGCCGCGCGGTTTTGAGAAAAAGTCCTTGTTCCCGCATACTTGAGCTGTGTTTGTAGAGGCTTCTGGTCACCGGGGTTCCATCTGGGGGAGGCGGGATGCGGCACCTACTCCATCTGGAACTTGCCGGTGATCTCAGCTCTTTTTGGAACCTTTTTTTTTTTTCTTCCTCCGGGATCTATGGTTCCCGCACCCTCCATGTGGTCCTTCTCTTAGGCTGAATGCTTCAAAGATGGCCTACTCTTGTTAATTTTAGGAGTCAAGCTCTCTCTGATAATTTCCTTCTTTTACTGCAGTATTCCTTGGTATCATACTGTTAGGATTTAATTTTTGGAATTTTGGGGACTTTCTAGTTCAAAGAACATATCACCCTCATGAGATTGGGAAAATTTGGGCCATTATTTCTTGCACAAATAATCCTTCCCTAATATTTCTCCTTCTGGAATTACGATGATATAAAATTGTTTCTCTTAATGCTATATCTTAACTCTCTTCTGTTTTATTCATTTTTAATTATTTTTATATTTGCTCTGATATTCTCCATCTTGTCCTCAGGTCACTGATTTACATTTTAACTTCTTCCACTCTGCTGTTGAGACTTGCTATTGCATTTTTAGGCCAACTACTATAATCTTTATGGCATTCATCTCCTGCTCATTTATTCACTTCATTGATCATCAGTGGGAATTTCTGTTGGAAATCCTCCTCAGGGAGTTTAGAAATTCATCTCTCTGGTATTTTTTTTATCTTTCTGGTATTTTACCTCATACATTGATGAGGGTGACTTTTTCATCTTATTATCTATACCTGATGCTAAGTGAAGGCTTAGAGTAGAGATCTGAGTAGGAGCTTGCCTGAACAAGCTTTCACTTGATATATCAAGTTCATATCTATGATTTTTAGATTCTTCAGGCCTATATATCTGCTGAGGAATTTTGATTTGTAGTAACTATTATACACTGAGATTTTGTAGTCACAATCTTACTGCATCAACTGCATCTCTAATATCAGGCAGGTCCATATTACAATACATGCAACCTCAAGCAACCCTTATATCAATTAGGTATTTGTGTTTGTCAGCAGCTAATAATATGAATTACTAAGATAAAGTCAGCCTGGGGAATGTCCTGTGGTTCCATCCAAAGATTTTTCCAGACCTTAATACCATCCAAAACTTTCCTGTAGCAGGCAGAGATTACTTGCTGCTAGCATTTTTTGGTCTCTGCAAAAGTCTCCTGCCTAGAGTAAGTCACTTGTGTGTTGGGAATAAGGGTCATTTCTTAATTTTGAGATCTTGGGGGTGGGGAAAGGGGGAATTACTCCTGGAAGTGCTCAGGGGACCATATGGGATGCTAGAGATTGAACCCAGGTCAGCCGTGTGCAAGGCTGTACTAGCGCTGTACTACCGCTCCAGCCCCATCTTATTCATTATTATCCTGTCCTTTTACACAGATCAGTGGACTCTATTGCCTACCTCAGTCACTACAGAAAATGATAATAAAATACACGCTTCCATGTCATCTATAAAAGAAGAAATATATGAATTAATAGATTGACATAATATAAATTTTGACCTGCTCTGTTTGCGACCTGGGCCCGTTCACCCTTCCTTAGGCAACCTGGTGGTCCTTCACTCCCAGAGGGTCACCATATTGATGCCGGACTTAGTGCGGACACCCGATTGGCATAGCGAACTACAGCCCAGAACTCCTGGACTCAAGCGATCCTCTGGCCTCAACCTCCCAAGTAGCTGGGACTACAGTGAGCACCACCACACCCAATAGCACAGTGGTAAGGCATTTGTCTTGAACGCAGTCAGCCTGGCTGAGCTGGGTTCAATTTATCCACCCCTCTCGGAGAGTCAGGCAAGCTACCGAGAGTATCTCACCCCGACGGAAAAGCGTGGCAAGCTTCCCATGACGCATTCAATATGCCAAACACAGTAACAGCAAGTCTCATCCTGGAGATGTTACGGGCCCGCTTGAGCAAATCGATGAACAATGGGAGGACAGTGCTACAACATAAATTTAAAATAAGAATTGAGATTATTCTTTCTTTCTTTCTTTCTTTCTTTCTTTCTTTCTTTCTTTCTTTCTTTCTTTTTTCTCTCTTCTTTCTTTATGCCTGTCTTTCTTTCCCTCCCTCCCTCCCTGCCTGTCTCCCTCCCTCCCTCCCTCCCTTCCTTCCTTCCTTCCTTCCTTCCTTCCTTCCTTCCTTCCTTTCTCTTTCTTTCATGAAGAACATGTGGCATTTACACCTGAAGAAATGCTCCTGTATTAAAAACATCACCCCCTGCCATTGTGCAAAAATAGAACATGTGTTAAATTTTATAAGTGAAATCAGTCATAAAGAAATAGAAATTATTTCAAGAATATATAAAATACAAAATAAATCAACCAAGAGTTGGAGTGATAATACAGGGGGCAGGGTACTTGCTTTGCATGTGGCAGACCTGGGTTCAAGCCCCAGAATCTCATATGATTCCCTGAGCCCCTACCAGGAGTGATTGCTGATGTAGAACAAAGAGTAAGCCCTATGTGCCCTCCAGCACCCCCCCCCAAATAAAACAAAACAGTACAACAAATCAGTCAACTGAAACAACAAAAAACAGCCTTTAGATTCTGACACCAGAATGGTGGTTATTAAGAAACTTAATAACTTGGAGAGATAGCACAGTGGGTAGGGTGTTTGACTTGCACGCGGCCAACCTAGGTTCGATTTCCAGCATCCCATAGTCCCCCGAGCATCGCCAGGAGTGATTCCTGAGTGCAGAGCCAAAAGTAACCCCCGAGCATCGCTGGGTGTGACTAAAAAAAGAAAAAAAAAGTTTTTCCTCCTACAGGTCAGTTAGTTCATCAGTATTTGAACCCGGGATTTGGCTTTCTCCACGTATCCACCCCAGTTGTCTTCTAGGACCCTGGGATGCCTACCATCCCTGAGTCTCTTCCTGTTCACTCCCAACGGTCTTCTTCCTCCACCAGGTTGTACTCCCCTCACACACCAGGTATCCGTAGGGGCATGCTCCTTCAGAAGTGGGTGTGGCATCTGTAGAAGTGGGTGTGGCCTAATTTTGGCCATGCGGATGCGCATGCGGCCGCAGGTAACCTACTCATACCCAGCAATCTCAAGTAATATCTCAGTCTCCGTACCTCCACACAACATGAAGAAACAATGCAAATCCCCACTATGTGGGGAGGACGATGAAAAGAGTCCAGAAGCCTCAGTAGGTGCCACTCACCTAAGGGATTTCTCTGAAAAGAATTCAGATATGAAGTAATGAAGATGTTCAATGAACTCAATGAAACAGTGAGACAGATATCCAGCAAATTAAAGAAGGACGTGAAAGAAAGAATCAAGAAATTACCGAAAGAAATGAGAACAGAAATTGGAAAGCTAAGCACAGAAATATCACAAATAAAGATTCTACAGATGAAATAAAAGACTCAGTCTGTGCCCTCAACAATGGAATGGCCACAGCTGAAGAGAGAATCAGTGAGCTGGAAGATCAGCTGCACCCAAGCCACCAGGCAACAACAAACAATATCAAGAGACCTCAAAATAGCTCTAGAACGAATCAGAGTCCTAGGAGATGATTCAAAGAAACAACCTTAGGATTATTGGAGTACAAGAAGGTCAGGGAAACAATCCCAATGAAAAAGCCACAGTTAAAAAAAATCATTGCTGAAAAATTCCCAGAGCTGAACAATGCAGCCATTCAGGTTCAAGGAGCCCGAAGGGTGCCAGCTGAAAGAGACCCAAACAAAAAACACTCAAAGACATCTGATAGTTAGAATGATAGATGCTGCCGATAGAGATACAATACTGCAAGCAGCAAGGTCAAAGAAGGAAATCACATACAAAGGAGCCCCCCTTAGATTCACAGCAGACCTATCAGAGGAAACCCTCAAATCCCGAAGCAATAGTGGGATATAGTGAAAAAAAACTGAAATGAACGCTTCACCAAGAATTCTCTATCCGGCTAAACTCTCACTCAAACTCGAATGAATGGTACACTATTCTGTGGATAAACAGCAGCTCAGGAACTTCATAGACTCAAAACCAAACCTAAAGAAAGGGCTAAAGGGGCTACTATAAGACAAGACAAATTCTACAAGCACAACAGATTCTTACAGAAAGATGGCACAAAACCCCATGACAATAATCTCCCTCAATGTCAGTGGTCTAAATTCACCAAGTAAGAGACACAGAGTGGCAAAATGGATTCAGAGACAAAACTCAACATTCTGCTGCCTAGAAGAAACTCATCTTAACAGTCAGAGAAAACACAGACTCAAAGTGAAAGGATGGAAAACAATCCTGCAAGCAAACAACTCCCTCAAAAAACCTGGGGTGGCCATACTGGTATCTGACAACATAAATTTCAGGTTAAAAAAGATTAGAAGGGACAGCAAAGGCCATTTTATATTCATCAAGAGATACATACAACAGAAAGAAATCACATTCTTAAATGTATATGCACCTAATGAGGGAACAGCTAAATATTTAAAACAACTGCTAACAGATTTTAAGGAGGACATTGCTAGCAACACAATAGTAGCTGGAGATTTCAACATCGCCTTATCACCTCTGGATAGATCAACAAGAACAAAACTCAGCAAGAAAAAATTGGCATTGAAAGAAGAGATAGAAGAGAAAGGGCTTATAGACCTATACAGGGCTTTACACCCCCAAAAGAAAGAATACACATTCTTCTCCAGTGCGCACAGAACATTTTCCAAAATAGACCATGTCCTAGGCCACAAAACATACCGCAAGAGAATCAGGAAGATATAAATAGTATCAACAATCTTTTCAGACCACGATGCACTGAAGATAGAAGTGAATCACACACAGACACTGAGAACCAAATCAAACACCTGGAAATTAAACAACTCAAGGCTTAACAACGAGTGGATCAGGAAGGAAGTCAAGGACGAAATCAAAAGATACTTGGAAACAAATGAGAATGAAGACAAGAGCTACCAGAACTTATGGGATGCAGCAAAAGTCATTTTAAGGGGAAAATTTATAGCTCTGCAAGCACATCTCAGAACAGAAGAAAGAATTCACATAAACAACTTAACTTCACAGCTCAAGATCTTAGAAAAGCATCAACAGAAAGAGCCCAAATTGGGCAGAAGGAAAACTTAGAGCAGAAATCAACGACATGGAAACCAAAGAAACAATCCGAAAGATCAATGAAACCAAGAGCTGGTTCTTCGAGGAAATAAATAAGATAGATAAACCACTAGCAACACTCACAAAGAAACAGAGAGAGAGAACCCTAATAAACTGAATCAGAAATAAGAATGGAGATATCACAACAGAAACCAAAGAAATTCAAAAGATCATCAGAGACTACTTTGAAAGTCTGTATGCCACAAAACAAGAGAGACTAGAAGAAATGGATAAATTCCTGGATTCCTATAATCTCCCAAGGCTGGATCAAGAAGATCTTGAGTACCTGAATAGACCTACTAATATCAAGGAAATTGAAACTGTAAGCAAAGGTCTTCCCAAAAATAAAAGCGTAGGTCCCGATGGATTCACTAGAAAAATTTTCCAAACATTTAAAGAGGACCTATTACCAGTTCTTCTCAAGCTTTTCCAGGAAATTGAAAAAAACAGAAACTCTCTCCAAACAGTTTCTATGAAGCCCATATCTCTCTAATACCAAAAGGAAACAAAGACACCACAACAAAAGAAAACTACTTACCGATATCCCTGATGAACACGGATGTGAAGATTCTCAATAAAATACTAGCAAATAGAATTCAACAACTCATCAAAAAGATCATACACCATGACCAAGTGGGATTCATCCCGGGATGCAAGGATGGTTCAACATTCGGAAATCAATCAACATAATCCATCACATCAATAAAAGAAAAGATAAAAATCATATGATCATATCAATAGATGCAGAGAAAGCATTTGACAAGATCCAGCACCCCTTTATGATGAAAACCCTGCCAAAATGGGGATAGAGGGGACTTTCCTCAATTATCAGGGAGATGCAGATCAAAACAACAATGAGATATCATTTCACACCACAGAGACTGGCCCACATCCAAAAGAACAAAAGCAATAGATGCTGGTGCTGATGTGGCGAGAAAGGGACCCTCTTTCACTGCTGGTGGGAATGCCGACTGGTTCAGCCCTTTTGGACGATTCTCAAAAATTTAGAATTTGATCTCCCATTTGATCCAGCAACACCACTCCTGGGAATATATCCCAGAGAGGCAATAAAGTATAGTCGAAGTGACATACACACTTGTTTGTTCATTGCAGCACTCTTTACAATAGCCAGAATCTGGAAAAAACCTGAGTGCCCGAGAACAGATGACTGGTTAAAGAATTTTCGGTACATTTACACAATGGAGTACTATGCAGCTGTTAGAAAAGATGACCACGATCACGATCACGACCATCCTGTTATTCATCGATTGCCTCGAGCAGGCCCCAGTAACATCTCCTTTGTCCTAGACCTAATATTTTTTTAAAAAGTGCCATATTCAAGGCTCTTTCAGAGTTAGGAGAATGAGATCCATCATTGTTACTGGTATTTGGCATATTGGGTATGCCACGGGGAGTTTGCCAGACTCTGCCGTGTGGGCAGGTTACATTTGGTAGCCTGCCAGTTTGTCCAACAGACGAAGTCATGAAATTTACATACAAGTAGTACTACATGGAAAGTATCATGTTAAGCAAAATGAGTCAGAAAGAGCGGGATAGACACAGAAAGATTGCATTCATCTGGGGAACATAAAGCAACAAAATGGGAGTCTAACACCCAGGAGTGGCTGAGGTTACTACCAGGAATTTTGCTCCATGACTTGGAGGCTAGCCACATGCTAGGGGAAAAGGAAGCTCAGATAAAGAAGAGAGCATCAAACAAAGGGTGCTGGGAGGATGCTCCCAGCATGTGAGAAGCATGCTGAAAGTAGACTATAGACCAAATACGATTGCCACTCAGTGCCTCTCTTGCACTCCACAAAACCGAAAAGGAGAGAGAGAGAACAAAAGGGAATGTCCTGCAACAGAGGCAGGGTGGTATGGGGGGAATGGGAGGTGGGAGGGACGCTGGGATCCATGGTGGTGGAGGATGGGCGCTGGTGGAGGGATGGGTACTTGATCAATGTATAACTGAAACCCAAGCACAAAAATTTGTAAGTCTATAACTGTATCTCATGGTGTTTCACTAATAAAAAATAAATTAATTTTAAGAATTTCACCAATTAAGAGACACAGAGTGGCGAAATGGATTCAGAGACAGAACCCAATATTCTGCTCCCTAGAAGAAACTCATCTCAACAGTCAGAGAAAACACAGACTCAAAGTGAAAGGATGGAAAACAATCCTGCAAGCAAACAGCTCCCTCAAAAAACCTGGGGTGGCCATACTAGTATCCGACAATATTACCTTTAGGTTGAAAAAGAATAGAAGGGACAGAAAAGGCTATTGTCTCTTCATCAAGGGATACGTACAACAGAAAGAAATCGCACTCTTAAATGCATATGCACCTAATGAGGGAACAGCTAAATATTTAAAACAACTGCTAATGAATTTTAAGGAGGACATTGCTAGCAATACAATAGTAGCTGGAGATTTCAACATCGCCTTATCACCTTTGGATAGATCAACAAGAACAAAACTCAGCAAGGAAACATTGGCATTGAAAGAAGAGATACAAGAGAAAGGGCTTATCGACCTATACAGGGCTTTACACCCCAAAAAGAAAGAATACACATTCTTCTCCAGTGCGCACGGAACATTTTCCAAAATAGACCATGTCCTAGGCCACAAAACATACCTCAAGAGAATCAGGAAGATATAAAATAAATAGTATCAACAATCTTTTCAGACCACGACGCATAGAAGATAGAGGTGAATCACACACAGACACGGAGAACCAAATCAAACACCTGTAAATTAAACAACTCATTGTTGAAAAACAAGTGGGTTAGGAAAGAAGTCAAGGACGAAATCAAAAGATACCTGGAAACAAATGAAAATGAATATACCAGGTACCAGAACCATGGGATGCAGCTAAAGCTGTGTTAAGGGGAAAATTTATAGCTCTGCAAGCATTTCTCAGGAAGGAAGAATGGACCCACATAAACAACTTGACTTCGCAGCTCAAGGTCTTAGAAAAGAATCAACAAAAGGAGTCCAAATCAGGCAGAAGATAAGAGATCATAAAGCTTAGAGCAGAAATCAACGACACGGGAACCCCCTCCCCCAAATTGGAAAGATCAATGAAACCAAGAGCTGGTTCTTTGAGAAAATAAACAAGATAGATAAACCACTAGCAAGATTCACAAAAAAAGAGAGAGAGCCCTAATAAACCGAATCAGAAACGAGAAGGGGGATATCACAACAAAACCAAAGAAATTCAAATGATCATGATAAACTACTTTGAAAGTCTATATGCCATGAAATAAGAGAAACTAGAAGAAATGGATAAATTCCGGGATTCCTATAATCTCCCAAGCCTGGATCAAGGAGATATTGAGTACCTGAATAGACCTACTAATATCAAGGAAATTGAAACTGTAATCAAAGGTCTTCCCAAAAATAAAAGCCTAGGTCCAGATGGATTCACTAGCAATTTTTTCCAAACATTTAAAGAGGACCTATTGCCAGTTCTTCTCAAGCTTTTTCAGGAAATTGAAGAAACAGAAATTGTCCCAAACAGTTTCTATGAAGCCCATATCTCTCTAATACCAAAAAGGAAACAAAGACACCACAAGAAAAGAAAACTACTTGCCGATATCCATGATGAACATGGATGCGAAGATTCTCAACAAAATACTAGCAAATAGAATTCAACAACTCATCAAAAAGATCATACAACATGACCAAGTGGGATTCATCCCGGGGATGCAAGAATGGTTTAACATTCAGAAATCAATCAACATAATCCATCATATCAACAAAAGAAAAGATAAAAATCATATGATCATATCAATAGATGCAGAGAAAGCATATGACAAGATCCAGAACACATTTATGATGAAAACCCTGCCAAAATGGGGATAGAGGGGACTTTTCTCAATATAGTTAAAGCTATCTAGCACAAGCCTACAGCAAGCATCATCCTCAATGGGGAAAAACTGACAGCCTTCCCTCTAAGATCAGGGATGAGACAAGGATGCCCACTCTCTCCACTACTGTTGAATATAGTACTGGAAGTACTTGCAATAGCGATTAGGCAAGAAAAAGATACTAAGAGGATTTAGGTGGGAAAAGAAGAAAAATCAAGCTCTCATTATTCGCAGATGATATGATACTATACTTAGAGAACCTGGAAATATCTAGCAAGAAACTCCTAAAAACAATAGACTTGTACAGTAAAGTTGCAGGCTATAAAATCAACAGACAAAAGTCCATGGCTTTCCTATACACAAATAATGAAAGAGAAGAAAGTGACATGAAGAACACAATCCCGTGCATAATTATGCCCCAGAAAATCAAGTACCTAGGAATCAGCTTAACTAAGAAAGTAAAGGACCTGTACAAAGAAAAGACAAAACGCTCCTTCAGTAAATAAAAGAGGACACGAGGAAATGGAAAATTATCCCCTTTTCATGGATTAGGAGAATTGACATTGTCAAAATGGCAATACTTCTCAAAGCATGCGATCCCATGACATTCTTCAAAGAAATGGAGCAAACACTCCTGAAATTTATATGGAACAATAAGCCCCCACGAATAGTTAAAGCAATTCTTGGGGAAAAGAAAATGGGAAGAATCAATCTCCCTAACTTCAAACTCTACTACAAAGCAGTAATAATTAAAACAGCATGGTACTGGAACAAAGGCAGAGCTTCAGAACAATGGAACAGAGTTGAATACACTGACATCTCCCCTCAATCATATTATCATCTAATCTTTGATAAAGGTGCAAGAAATGTGAAGTGGAGTAAGGAAAGCCTCTTTAACAAATTGTGCTGGCAAAACTGGAAGGCAACATGCAAAAAAGTGGGCTCAAATCTCTGTCTAACGCCATGTACAAAAGTAAGATCAAAATGGATTAAAGACCTCAACATCAGACAGGAATCCATAAAGTACATTGAAGACAAAGTTGGCAAAACCCTCCAATGTATTAAAGCTAATGGTATCTTCAAAAACGCCATGATATTGAAGCTAGTGGTGTCTTCAAACACCATGATATTGAAGCTAATGGTATCTTCAAAAACGCCACTGGCCAACAAGTGAAAACAGAGATAGACAAATGGGACTATTTTAAACTAAGAAGTTTCTGCACCTCCAAAGAAAAAGTGACCAAAATACAAAGACAGTCTACATAATGGGAAAGGATATTCTCCAAATACACATCCGACAAGGGGTTGATATCAAGGATATATAAGGTACTGGTTGAACTCCACAGGAAGAATACATCCAATCCCATCAAAAAATGGGACGATGAAAGCAACAGAAACTTTCTCAAGGAAGAAATCTGAATGACTAAAAGGCACATGAGAAAATGTTCCACATCATAAATCATCAGGAAGATTCAGATCAAAACAACAATGAGATACCAATTCACACCACAGAGACTGGCCCACATTCACAAGAACAAAAGCAACCGGTGCTGTTGCGGATGTGGCGAAAAAGGTACCCTCCTTCACTGCTGGTGGGAATGCTGACTGGTTCAGTCCTTTTGGAAAACAGTATGGAAGATTCTCAAAAAATTAGAATTTGAGCTCCCATTTGACCCAGCAATCCCATTCCTGGGAATATATCCCAGAGAGGTAAAAAACTATAGTCGAAGTGACATACACACTTGTTTGTTCATTGCAGCACTCTTTACAATAGCCAGAATCTGGAAAAAACCTGAGTGTCCGAGAACAGATGACTTATTAAAGAAACTTTAGTACATCTACACAATGGAGTACTATGTAGCTGTTAGAAAAGATGAAGTCATGAAATTTACATACAACTGGTACTACATGGAAAGTATCATGCTAATTGAAATGAGTCAGAAAGAGAGGACAGACATACAGAGATTGCATTCATCTGGGGAACATAAAGTAACAAAATAGGAGAGTAACACTCAAGAATAGCCGAGATAAGTACCAGGAGGTTTACTCCATGGCTTGGAAGCCAGCCGCACATGCTAGGAGAAAAGGCAGTTCAGATAGAGAAGGAAGCACCAAATAAAGGGTGTTGGGAGGATCCTCCCAGGATGGGAGATGCATGCTGAAAGTAAACTATAGACCGAACATGATTGCCACTCAATGCCTCTTTTGCAAACCACAGCACCCAAAAGGAGAGAGAGAACAAAAGGGAATGGCCTGCCACAGAGCCAGGGTGGGATGGGTATGGTGGGTCTGAGGGATAGTAGGATCATTGGTGGTGGAGAATGGGTACTGGTGGAGGGATGTGTACTCGATCATTGTATAACTGAAACCCAAGCACAAAAATTTGTAAATCTACAACTGTACCTTATGGTGTTTCACTAATAAAAATTAAAAATAAAATAAATTAAAAAGAGATAGAAAGGAAAAAAGAAAATAGAAATAGAGAATTAGATATAGTGGGCATTATTTTTATTGTGGCTTTTGTTATTGTTGTTGTTGTTGTTGTTGTTGTTTGAGTGTCACACCTTATGGTGTTTTTGACTTTCTCCTGCCTCTATACTCATAGAGCACTCCTGGTGGTCCTCAGAGGATCATATACCCTGCCAGGGATCAAACTTGCATATGCCATGTGCAAGCAAACATTCTACCACTGATCTAGCTCTCCCAGCCACAGAAGGTTAGATAGCACTGTAGCACTGTCCTCCCGTTGTTCATTGATTTGCTCGAGCCGGCACCTGTGACGTATCCATTTTTGAGACTTGTTGTTACTGTTTTTGGTATATTGATTACACTATTTGGAGCTTGCCAGGCTCTGCTGTGTGGGCAGAATACTCTCGGTATCTTGCTGGGCTCTCCGAGGGAGACGGAGGAATCAAACTCGGCCCAGCCACATTCAAGGCAAACGCCCAACACGCTGTGCTATTGCTCCTGCCCAGATGATTAGATATTGGTGAATAATAAGAGAACTCTGGTAGTAAATATGGTAGTTTATTGAAGTATGCAGCTGTATTCTTAAAATACATACTATTGAAAATCAATGATGTCTCAACACAGAAATAAAATATAGCAAAAACATAAATAAGTCTCATTCAATTTAAAATCAGGGACGATATGACAGTACAACTTCATATGTGACTGAAAGGGTGTAATGGTTTAGGATTCATAGAGATAGTAGAGGGGTCAAGTTTCTTTCTTTACATTCAGCTGACATGAATTTAATCTCCAGGACTCTTTTAACCTTTTAATGGTCTCTGACCAGAGTAAGCAATGAGTACTGCCTAGTGTGCAGTGTGGCCCTCTAAGCCAAAAGTGTGTAATAATTTGGTTAAAAGAGTCAGGAATGAGTGCACTGCCCACAACTTTTTGTTTGTTGTTTTAATTTTGGATAATAAATATTATTTAAAATTAAATTTGTATTTATTTACAAATGGTTGAGATTACTATATAAATAGTGGGGGTGTACATTCATTCCTCTATGTTCTATAAACCTCACCGCACCCACCAACAAAGCTCTATGGCACATCTCATGATTACACGAACACCTACCTTACCCGTTTCCTCCTACTTACCTCTCCCTACTGGTAGCTATCATATTCTTCACAGTTTAAGGGTTTACTTATTTATTAATAAATTTATTTAATTTTTAGTTTTGGGGCAACACCCAGTGTATTAAGGATTTACTCCTGGCTCTGCATTCTGGGATCACTTCTGGTGAGGTCGGGGATTATGGATTATATGAGGTACTGGAGATTGAACATGGGTTGGACACCAGCAAGGTAAGCACCCTGCCTTGCTAGGTTATTTCTCTGTCCCCAAGAGCTATTTTTGTCATGATGTTAGCTTATTTGTCTTCACAACCTACCTAAGGTTCGTATTAAAAGAACATATTTTTTCCTCTTTTAAAAAGAATAACAATTGACTGCAACGTCAAGGTTGGTGTCCCGATCACAACTCAGTGCTTTGAAGACACAAGTAATGAAGACAGTATTGATCTTCTCAGCTTCAGAAAAATATACTTGGGTTTGGGTTAAGGTGTAGGGAATGTAGAGCTCTACAAAACTCAAACAACGTAATAAAAACAGAATTCATCAGGTTCATAACATCACCTCCTGGGAACAGAGACAGAGAAGAAATTTTTATTTCCTGTCCACACCAGTGTCCTCTAGGGAAGTCAGTTGTTTAGAGATTTAGGAGTGTGAAGTGAGCCTAATGAGCGACACATATATCCTTAGGGAGCTATGGATATATGTATCCTCTGTGTCCCACAGTCTGTTGTACCTGGGGCTAGAAGTTTCATGATGTTGCTTTGGAAGTATTACCTCTAACTGGGGGACAAATGCCTGGCACTTTCCTGCTCTGAGGTCTGGAATCAGAACTTCAATCTCCATTTCAACCATCCAGGAGGAATTTGTAAGTCTTTGCTGAGACTTTCTTCACAGGAACTTCACAAGGTGAGTTTGAAAACCCAGTCAATATTAGAAAAGGTAAAAGAACTGAGGCCTAGAATATGTAGCTAGGGGGTCTCCTAAAAGATTATGAAGCTTATCCAGAGAAGATCACTCTGGTTGCCTGTTTACTTAATCAAGTCAATAGTATATTTGAATTTTGAACTGCTATGCAAGAGAGAAAGAAAACATGATGGTCATGGGAAACCCAATCATGAAAGGGAATTGGAAGCTTGATTCCTTTCAGGTGAACACAAGCATAAAACAAGGGACTTTCAGGTAGCTAGAGAATTAGGATAGAAGAATGGAGAGTTAGTATAGCGGGTAAGGTGCTTGCTTTACATGGACCTGAATAGGGTTTGATTCCAGGCACCCCATATGGTCTCTCAAGTCCTAATAGGAGTGATACCAGCAGGAGAAAACTTTGAGCAGGAATAAGCTTTGAGCACTACTGGGTGTGGCCAAAAAAAAGAAGAAGAAAAGAAAAAAAAAGAACTAGGGTGTTGGATAACATTGGGTTGTCTTTCTCCTCCACTGCAGGGAGGAGTAACACCCATCACTGTGCTCCCAAGGCACTCCCATTCCTCTGTTTATCTTTAACTTCTTTGTGCTCTGCTTCCCCTGTCTTGATCACCTATATCCCCAAATCAAACCCTGTGACTTATAAAGCCAGATTCTTCAGAGGACTCTGGATTTTATATATGCATGTGAAATATTACATTTCTTTTTCCTTTACGTCCTTTGCGTAGCTTACTTTAGAGCAATATCCTTTTTATATAGACATAGGAAGACAGTTAATGCTATGCTTTTATAAGTTGGAAAGTTAATTGACTGTGAATATATTTACTCCTGGGTATCTGTCATAGTTAGTAGACTTAAGCCTCAGTTGCCCTTAGTTTCTTACATGCCAAAAGCAGGCTTCCTACGAGGAAATTGGATGGATCCAGGGCAAGCCATAGGCTACCCAATCATCAAAAAGGGACAAGCTGTAAACTACCCTGGCATCACAAAAGGACAGAGAAAGCGCCATAAAACTTAGAATAAGTTAAGAGCACAGCACAGTCACAGACAAACTCTGTCATGACCCAAAAAGAAGTAACTGGATAATGACCCTGCTTGGGTTAGGAAAGACTAATTTGGCCTGAGGAATATAGTCTGTGACTTATAGCGAGACGTTCCCAGGAGAGCCACCCTTTAATATAGCTTATATAACTTTTACTCTGTCCATACAAAATGACTAGAAATGTTATTAAGAAGTAAATTTAAGATGAACGTTTAAATGGTTATGGACTAAGGAAAAGAGAAATGTACCCCTAAATGGAATTCGCCCTTGGATGGATCTCCTTGCAGGATGAGATTTTGTCCTTGAAACTTCCCCTGAGGGAACAGTTTGACATCTGTTGATTGTACAACCATACTTATGTGTAATTGACACCCCCAAACCCCTTATGATTTCTCTATAACTATGGCTGTGAGAGTGGGTGCGAGAGACTGGAATATGGGGCGCAAGGAGACTGGAATGGGGGCAGAGTGAGGCTAGAATAGGGGAAAGATTGGAATAAATGATAGTTGATCGCCAACAAGCCTGGCAGGCGTGTCTCCTCCATGTATCTATTGGCAGTGGCCGGCCAGGGTGGCCAGACAGCTCATGGCCACTGAATGCATGTGCGAGGCACCCACACTTTTTGAACTCCAACGAGGATAGTATCTAAAGACATATATAGAGATGGGAAGACTTTCCTTAAAACAGGATAATACTTTTCTATATTTTTCCATTGATAAGAAAATTCAGACTAAGAAATAGATATAATACTTCCTTGGAACAGCAATGCATAAGATATCCAATTTCATTGCCTCTTTTTGATATATAATTTTATGAAAAATATTAATTGAAGAGGGTCAGGTTCTTGAGCTTGATATTTACCTATAAGATGTAGTATATTACAAAGATAATCTAAATATGATTTTTGCTTTTTCTTAGTGAATTTGGCATGCTTTTCTTTTAACTTTTTTTTAATTCATTTTTTAAATTTTGCTTTTGGGGGTCATACCCAGAGATGCAACAGGGGTTACTCCTGGCTCTGCAGTCAGGAATTACCCCCTGCCGGTGCTCAGAGGACCATATGGGATGCTGGAAATTGAACCCGGGTCAACTGCATGCAAGGCAAACACCCTACCTGCTATCGCTCCAGCCCTTGGCATTCTTTTTTTTTCTTGCTTTCAGATGTGTTCTTTAAAAAGCTATTGAGATTTTTAACCTTTACTGTACCCATTTAGTTTTTTGTGATACTTCCTCCTGTTAAAATTTTTTTTGTCCTTGTACAGGTATTTGCACAGCATAGGTGCAATTTATAAATATTTTATTATAAAATACATGTCTGTCATTGTGTTCATTTACTCAAAAATAATTTTAACGAAGGAAATAAGCTGCCATTTAAATATCCTTCACTTATTTTTTTTTTAAATTTTTATTAGTGAGACACCTTGAGGTACAGTTGTAGACTTAGAAATTTTGTGCTTGAGTTTCAATTATACAATGATCAAATACCCATCCCTTCACCAATGCCCATTTCCCACCACCACGGATCCCAGTATCCCTCCCACGCCCCATCCCCCCATCCCACCCCGCCTCTGCGGCAAGGCATTCCCCTCTGTTCTCTCTCTCCTTTTGGGTGCTGTGGTTTGCAAAAGAGGCATTGAGTGGCAATCATGTTTGGCCTATAGTCTACTTTCAGCATGCTTCTCCCATCCGGGGAGGATCCTCCCAACACCCTTTATTTGGTGCTCCCTTCTCTATCTGAGCTCCCTTGAAACACCATACTGAACAGCATTGCTTTCTGACTGTCATAGATCTTAGTCTTAACTTTTTTCCTTACAATATGATGTGTGCCCACATATTCTCACCCTTAAATTCTAATACAGGGAAGGAAATCATATCATAAGTGATTTTATGTTCTTGCATGTATATCTTTTTTTTTTCGCTTTTTGGGTCACACCCGGTGATACACAGGGGCTACTCCTGGCTCATGCACTCAGGAATCACTCCTGGCAGTGCTCGGAGAACCATATGGGATACTGGGAATCGAATCTGGGTCAGCCACGTGCAAGGTAAACGCCCTGCCCGCTGTGCTATTGCTCCAGCCCCTGCATGCATCTCTTTTAATACCTTGTCTCCCCTATATTTTAAATTCAATAGTACCTAATTTTAAATTTATAGCATAATGTTTATGGAACATTTTATGGTGTGTCCATGCCATTCACACTTTTGATGATCTTATAAATTAGCATGACATCAAGGGGTAACACATGCTTCTCAACCAAAGGTCATTTTCTTCCATGGGGCAAGATTCAGTATATTTAAACTGTCACACTAGGGAGATGTAGAGAGACTCAAAAGGGAGCAGATTCATACACAAATTGCTGAAATTAATTTATTAAGAAGCACAAATTGAAGCATTTCAATGATGTAATGTTTGACGAATAGAAAGTAGTCATTATTTTCCCCCTTTCTGATAGTCTCCTCCACCACATGGACAGAGGAAATATTACAGGGACTTCAGAGTTTCTTCTTCTGGGTGTGTCAGAGGCACCAGAGCTTCAGCCTCTCATCTTTGGGACCTTCCTCTCCATGTACCTGATCACTGTTCTTGGAAACCTGCTCATCATCCTGGCTGTCATCTCAGATTCCCACCTCCACACACCCATGTACTTCTTCCTCTCCAACCTGTCCTTTGTGGACATCTGTTTCACCTCGACCACCGTCCCAAAGATGCTGCTGAATATTCAGACACAGAGCAAAGTCATCACCTATAATGGATGTATCACACAGATGTACTTTTTTATGCTCTTTGCAGCACTTGACATCTTTCTCTTGGCTGTGATGGCCTATGACCGTTTCGTGGCCATCTGTCACCCACTGCACTACATGACTATCATGAACCACCGACGTTGCAGACTGCTGGTTCTGATATGCTGGATCTTGGGTTTCCTGCATTCCTTATTAGAAAGCTTAATGGTATTGCGTCTTTCCTTCCCTATGGATTTGGAAATTCCTCACTTTTTCTGTGAACTAAATCTGATGATCCAACTTTCCTGTTCTGACACTTTTCTTAGCAACTTGGTGATGTACTTGTCAGCTGTACTCCTGACTGGTAGTTCCTTTACTGGGATCCTTTATTCTTACTCTAAGATTGTTTCCTCGATATTTAGAATCTCATCAGCTCAAGGAAAATACAAAGCATTTTCCACCTGTGCATCTCACCTCTCAGTTGTCTTTCTATTTTTTTGTACAGCTCTAGGTGTATACCTTAGTTCTGCTGTTATCCAAAACTCAGAGTCAACTGCAATTGCCTCAGTGATGTATACTGTGGTCACACCTATGTTGAACCCCTTTATTTATAGTCTCAGGAACAAAGACATAATGGGGGCTCTGAAAAGATATTTGTAATAGAAATTATAAATGGGCAAATTTCCCTAGCAACTACCAGTGATAGACTGAAGTTGAGCCAAATGCTACAAACTTGATTTTGCTCTGGAGTAGAACATGTCTCCATCTTTCGATCTTCGTTTGATTTTTAAATCTCTCTGCATAACTGTGTCATTGTCTTCACTAAGTTTGGTTTGGGATCCCTTTGATATCCCTCTGATATTGTGGCTTTACTAGTGGTCAGTTACCTAGTGGCCCTTTAATCTGGACTATTTGGGAGTTCTCATTTAACTTGAGGAATAGATCTTTAAGATTATTTTATTTTCGACTGAAATATATATACTTAGAAATTTTTCTTCTCTTTAACCAAGAAAATAGTCATAAATTGTACTACTCCTATGGGAAAAGCATATAAAAGTGTAAAAATTTCTAACAAAGGAATCAGACCAGACCTTTTTGCAAACATTGTTTCCATATATATCACTCCCTTACCATCCTTATTGATTTTGGAAATATTAACCTTTTGGGTGTTATAGTTTGTCATGGGTTTGTTACCTCCTCATTAATATTGTGTTCATTTATATTAAGCAATAGGAGCAAGTGGGATAACTCACTTTATGAAGCTTTCTGATTTCTCTGACCTCTTCTAGGTTTCACTTTGATAGTTTTCCAATTAAACCAACTTATTCTTAAATCATTTCTGAAAAATGCAGGAATTTATATTTATCATGTGATTATATGAATTTCCTGAAATTCTCTTTTCAAATAAAATATGTTGTTCCAGCTCTTTTTTCCTTTGCTTTACTATAACTATAGTCAATAGCTGTAATCTTCCCATAACTTGCCTGCCCTGGCTCTTTCTATGGCTCTAACAAGAAGAATATCAGATGACAGATTTTTAAATTTTACATCGTTCCTCTGGATATCACTACCTTATATTTGCTTCTGATAGTGGACTTCAAATAGTCTGTTATAATGTGTTATTCAGGGTTTTTCTCATCATCTAGCTCCATATATGCTATATCTCCTTTAGTTTCTGTAAAAATAGATTACAACTTCTATTATTTATTAATTTTTATTGATTTACCATTAAGTTCAATTCTATGTGAATTTTGGGTATGAAATTTCATGCCTCTATCTTGCACAAGCCCCAGACACTCAATAACAGTTCTAGTGCCATTCTCATGACCACATGGGCACCCTCCACCATTTTCCCCACCCTTTCTCTCCCCTGATGCTGACCATATTTGTTGTGGAGAATGGATTATTTTTCCTAATTGTCAACTTCTTTTCTTTGACTACATAAGGTTTTGTGCAAACGGAAAAGATTTTTCATTCTTATAATAAGAAGAATAAAAATTCTCTATGATATTGGGGTTTGTAATCGCATCATAGACCAATGCTTTGAAGACTTACATAATGGAGTCAGAAAAGACCCATTCAGACTTTGAAGAAATATTAGTCTCAGAGTTGAAGTAAAGGGAGTTCAGAGCTCTAAAATGAGGCGAGAGATATCAAGGAGAAGAGTCATAATAAAACTTACTTGGCTTGTAACATGTCTCCAGGGAGCAGATCTAGAGAAGAAAACTTTCCTTTCAGGCCACACCAGCATCCTCTTGGGAAATCAATTAGTTCGAGGTCTTAGGAACAGAGGGAAATATGTTTAATCAGCAGAGAGAGGGAGTTTCACATATATTCTCTGCTGCTGTCCTCCAGTCTGTTAACCTGTGGCTGGAGGGTACTTGGGTATTTCTTTTGGAGTTCTGACTGGGGACCAATGCCTGACTCTGTCCTGCTCTCCTGTCTGGGATTAGAGCTTCAGTCTCCATCATCAACCATTCAGGAATAATTTGGACATCTATACTGAGAGCTTCCTCTCAGAGACCCCATGAAGTGAGTCATTTTGCCCAATAACTGCTACAGGACACCAAAGATATATAAGTCAAGAATATTTTATCTGATGCCACTAATGAGCAAGTCAAGCCTAGCCGGAGTGAGATCAGTGTAGCTGCTTATTTAATTAAGCAGTGCATGCATTCCTGATATCAAAAAGAGAAGTAATTTTATTTTATTATTTTTTAGGTTACACAGGGCTGTCTTGGGCCTAACTCCTGGCTCCGTGCTCAGGGATCACTCCTAGTAGTGCTGGGACGATGTTACATGCTGGGGATCGAACCAGGATTACCCACATATAAGGCAAACACCCCAACTCTTGTGCTTTATCTTTATAACCTGTCACTGTCACTGTTACTGTTCTCCCATTGTTCATCGATTTGCTCTAGCGGGCCCAGTAACGTCTCCATTGTGATACTTGTTACTGTGTTTGGCATATCAAATACGTCACAGGTAGCTTGCCAGGCTTTGCCGTGTGGGCAAGCTACGCAGGCTCTCCAAGAGGGGCAGAGGAATCGAACTCGGGTTGGCCATGTCAGCTGCATGCAAGGCAAACACCCTACCCGCTGTGCTATCACTCCAGCAGAGAAATGAATTTTGGACAGGAATGCAAGGAAGAAGGAAATTAAGTGGTAACCATGGGAACTCGACCAAAAAAGGGAATGAGTTGTGTAATTCCTTCCAGGTAAAGTAGAATATAAATCCAGTAACTTTGCAGTTAGCTAGAGAACTATACCAGTAACGATACTGTAAATCATGTGTTTAAAAATATGTTGAAGAGAGAATTTGAACGAAGAAAAATTGCTTTCATTGTATACACTAAAAAACTAAAAGAATTAGGACTAAAAACTATGAATAAATATATACAATGACTGGAGGAATTTTTTAAAGATATATTATATTTGACTATGGTTTTATATCAAGGAAAGAAATGCAGATATGGAAAGAATTGTCTTTCATATCAATTATATTCAATTGCATTTTTCTTGTGATGATAAAAATCAAAACCAAGATATTCTTGCAAGCACTACCTAGAACAGCAGTACATGAGATGTACATTTCATAGTATAATGTCCCTGTTGATATCTAATTGCATTTTATACTTGATATGTGAAAAAAGTAATGCTAGAGAGTTTACTACATTCCTTTATTATCTTTTCAGTTCCTTTAAAATTTGTTAATTAAAAATATTTATTTAAAAAAAACCATGATCCAGTCATGTTACATCCATTGGCTATTTTAAAGTTTTTAAATGAAGAAATTGAACTGTTACTTTTATATTATTGACCTTAATGTTTTTGAAAAATGAAATAAGTGCTCCGCATAATCTGTGCTAGCGAGTTATGCTTTCGTCATGGTAACCACTCCTATCTCCTCTCTGATGTAGTTAAGTGGTCCTGCTGTTGTTTGGTGATGCGATCTATTTCTGAATGTTACTTTGCCAACTTGGGCACATTCCTCCTCACAATAGAGTAAATAGCATACTGACCTCCAAAAGGAGATTGGAATCCATGACTCTCTAGACTAGAGGAAGAAGAGCTTCAGATAAGCTACCCTCTCTACCTTGTACAAGACTTTCTCTTTTATTTATTTTCCATGTCCTTGGAAATCTAATCTTAAGTTAGTAACCATGCTAAAATCATTAAATTAGGACACGTGTGTTGTATTCTTTTTCTTCCAGAGAGTGGTCTTGGATTTCCTTTTGATTTTGTTTCATGTAGTCGTTTTGAAACACCTCACTGAATTTTGTCACAGATTTTTACACTCAATGTTCCTTACTTTGTGATGTATTACATCTTCTCACCCTTAGATTCTAACGTTGCAAAGGAAATATGTGCACATCATCATTTCTTTGCATTTCTGGTTATTGCTGGTTCATTACTTTGATGCTTGTGGAAAATTTCATGGTGTATCTTTACCACCTCCATTTTTGATGGTCTCATTCTATCACAAATAATCAAGAGCAAAATATGTGCTTCTCTACAAGGACCATTTCTGCAAAGTTCAGAGATATTTAGATTGTCTCAGTGAAGAAGTTTGGTGGGTCTTTGGGACATACTAAATATCCCACCAGTCACAGGACAGACCCCAGTACAGAGAATGTCTGTCTATATGCCCAGAATGCTGAGAGGGAGAACGCTGAGATAGACTACCTGTTTTTGTTTACAGGTTTTTCAGGATCTTTCCTGCCACATATTGTAACACTTCACAATTCTGCCACTGAATTAGGGTGTTTCTCTGCTACCTGCTTAAAAATTCTAATCTCTTGAAGTGTTGTCCCAGTGTGCTCTTATGAAGGTGAATTCTCATTATTTTTCTTTGCCAGTGTGAGGGAGTAGGGTAGAAAGGAAGAACTTGATTGTTCAGAGTCATGATTGTGTCTACAGTAGACACAATCGTAACTCAGAAGATTGTGTTTTTCTCTTCCTTCCTTCCTTCCTTCCTTCCTTCCTTCCTTCCTTCCTTCCTTCCTCCCTCCCTCCCTCCCTCCCTCCCTCCCTCCCTCCCTCCCTCCCTCCCTCTTTCTTTCTTTCTTTCTTTCTTTCTTTCTTTCTTTCTTTCTTTCTTTCTTTCTTTTGCTGTCTTCCTTTCTTTCTTTCCTTCTTCCTTCCTTCCTTCCTTCCTTCCTTCCTTCCTTCCTTCCTTCCTTCCCTTTTTCTTTTTTTCATTCTGCCACAGCTAGCAATTCTCAGAGGTTACTCATGACTCTCACTGAGGAATCACTCCTGGTGGTGCTTGGGGGGAACATATGGGATGCTGGGGATTGAATCTGTATTGGCCATGTGCAAGGCAAGCACCCTACCCACTGAACTGTCTCTCCAGCACCGAATGGAGTTTTAAAAATAAATAGGTATAACCAGAAACCCCAAATATCAAGAAAACAAACATGTTACGTAAAACTATGAGACTCATCTACAATCAGGTCTATAAAATCAATGGTCAAATAATGTAGTCAAGTGACTATGGTATAAATGATTTTAATTTCCAATTGTTCTTCACATATTTCCATTTGTTAGTGTTGCTCCTTAACCTATTTACTCTTGAGAGTTGAACCTGTAAGATGTTCACATCAAAGATATAACTACCTTTGTCTTTAGGACAAGTGTTTTTACACCAATATTACACAAGTGTTTTTACACCAATCTTTATGGGGCATAAAGGAGTTAAATAAAAAGCTGGCATGGGGCAGAGAGATGGTTAAGAGGTGAAGGCACTTCCCTTAAATTCATCCCAGTTTAGTCTTTGGCTCTGCAAGTGGCCCCTGAGTACCACCAGGAGTTATCCTTGAGCCTAGAATCAGAAGTAAGCCCAGGGCACAGAAAATAGAGTCCAAAAAACAAAACAAAAAACCCAAGCAAACAAAAACTTGGAATGTGCCCAGAAATGAGGATTGTTTTTGACTTCCTCATGATGTCTGATGGTGAAGGACTATTAGATATTTTCACCATCATCTCATTTTGTTTTCTCATCTACTCCTCCTCTTCTCTTTTTCTTCCTCTCTCTCCCTTCCATTTCTCCCTCCTTCTTCCTCCTTTCTCTCTCCCTTTATTTGTCCCCCTCTCTTCCTTTATCTTTTCTTCTCCCTCTCTTTCTCTTTGTCTGACTCCCTCCTCTCTCAGTAACACATTATTCACATTTCTTTAAATATAGTAAGATAACATATATTAATTTTCAAGTGAATTGGTCCAAAGTAGAATTAAGTATACCAATTGTACATTATCTACAAAAAATATATTTAGAAATAACCAATCTGAGCATATGCACTAGAGATTCTTCATGGTATTGGGAGTGAGAAAAAGTCATAAAACTATGCAACCATGGATCCTTGTACTGGTGTGTGTGTGCATGTGTGTGTGTGTGTGTGTGTGTGTGTGTGCACGTGCACGCGCGCGCACATGTGTAAATGTGTGTGCATCTTGTGAGATAAGAGAAGTTCCCAGGACATAGGTACCTGAGGTCATGTTATACAAGCAGCTCTTACAAGATAGTTAAGAACTTAAACAACAGAGGTGCAAAGGGGTGCACTCAGACATGCAGGCACTAAGGCAACAATTAGTGCTAATGCTCATTATGTGACAAGGATCTAGGATACTGAACATCTTAGGAGTAATAGGGAAACTTCATTATTCATTCTCTGTCACCATCTCTCCTCACTCTCCCTCTTGTTCATTCCCCTCACCTGACTAGCCTCTTTCTGTTTTAGTTTGGATTTTGCTTTGGACTCGACTAGTCTTAAGGAGCACCTTTCTCTGTGCCTTTAAATGGCTTGTCCCTCTTCCCCTTACACCTAATACTCTGGTGGTTACTGTTCAGACAGGTGTGATTCCTGGGTCTTTCCCTAATATTTATGAACATAACTCCCTTTATTCCTTCTGTGTATCCTGCTCTAGTCTCCCACACATACCTACTACCATATGATAAGCTATATGACTTTCACTGCTTCTAATTTTTCTTTTGATTTCAGCAGCATTTGGAACATGGTCAGCTCTCAATTTATCTTCCCCAGATGTATGAAAGATTACTCACAATAGTGTGTATCCTGATCTCTATAGGAAAAAGCTACAAGTGAGTCCGGATTGGTAATTGGCAATGGCACCAGATTTCTATACAAGAGGTCAGATACATAAGAAATATGAAATTGATCTCTTTATTGAGGAATACAAACTGTAGGATTCTAATAATGTGTGATTAAATAATAATTCAGTAGTAATTCCCAGTGTGTGAAAAATTAACTGTTATTTTATCCTTTCCTAGTAGTCTTCTCAACCAAATGGACTCAGGAAATTTTACAGAAATTACAGAATTTCATCTTAAGGGATTTTCAGAGGAACCAGAACTTCATCCCTTCATATTTGAGATTTTCCTTTCCATGTACCTTATCACTGTGCTTGGAAACCTTCTCATCATCCTGGCTGTCAGCTCAGACTTTCACCTACACGCGCCCATGTATTTCTTCCTCTTCAACCTGTCCTTTGTAGACATCTGTTTTACATCCAACACTGTTCCCAAGATGCTGGTGAACAGACACATAGCAAAACCATTACCTAGGAAGGATGCATTGGCCAGATGTATTTTTCCATTCTCTTTGCAGGACTAGACATATTTCTTCTGACTGTGATGGCCTATGAACGCTTTGTAGCGATTTGCCACCCCCTGCACTACATGGCTATTATGAACCCTTGACTTTGTAAATTGCTGGTTCTGGTGTCATGGTTCATGGGTATTCTGCATTCTTTGTTAGAAAGCTTAATGATCTTGCGGCTGGCCTTCTGTACAGATTTGAAAATCCCTCATTTTTGGTGAACTCAATCAGATGGTTCACCATTCCTGTTCTGACATTTTTCTTAACAACGTGGTGATGTATTCATCATCTGTATTGTTGGCCGGTGGTCTTTTTGCTGGGATCCTTTACTCTTACTCTAAGATTATTTCTTCCATACACAGAATTTCATCAGCTCAGGGGAAATATAAAGCATTTTCCACCTGTGCATCTCACCTCTCAGTTGTTTTTTATCCTATTGTACAGCCCTTGGAGTCTACCTTACCTCAGCTTTTACCCATAATCCACAACCAAGTACAACAGCCTCAGTGATGTACACAGTGGTCACACCCACGCTGAACCCTTTTATCTACAGTCTCAGAAACAAAGACATCAAGGGAGCTCTGAAAAGGATCTTTGGAACAGACTTTATAAGTGGCCCAAATGTTCTAGGAATATCCAGTAATATCAGGCTCAAAGGCTGAGTCAAATGTGGCAACTTGATTCTACTGTGGAAGTAGAACTCGTCTTTTCATTTCCAAGTTGTTCAACTCTTTG
This sequence comes from Sorex fumeus, assembly GCF_029834395.1. NCBI lineage: Eukaryota > Metazoa > Chordata > Mammalia > Eulipotyphla > Soricidae > Sorex > Sorex fumeus. The sequence continues at coordinate 20,714,859 of NW_026606081.1, forward strand.
TAAAATCTGTTTTAAAGTTTACTTTGGTTTATTTGTGATGTCTCTGATATTCAGTGTGTTTTCTCCTTTGCATTTTTATACACTACGAAGGTTGTTGAACTTAAATCTTTAACATTAATTTTCTCAAGCTAAATATATCATTCTAAGTATTTTTCATTTATTTGACTAAAAGAGCAGTCATGAATTATACGAACCCTACAAAAAAACCTATGCATATAAATATACATTATAGGATAATCTGAGTCCAATGTTTTTCACTTTTGCAGTATTAATCTATGTATACTGATCCCTTAAAATGCTTCCTGGTTATACAGACTTTGAACATTCTGGCTATTGGAGCTGGTCATGGGTTTGTTTCATGTTGTTTTCCGAAAAAGGGCACAGGAACAATTGACTAAGAAAGAGGACCTTTATAAGCAAGAAAACAATCTCAATTGGAAAGTTTATCTGCTAACCAGTTTCTGAAAACGGCTAGAGGGCAAGCTACAAAAATAGAAAGTGGGGTCAGAATTAGGATATGGTAACAATTTACACATACTTAGTAGTTTTTGAAGAATACCATGCATATTTATTAGGGGAAACCTTGGGTATGCATGGATGAGGAATGGAAAATAGACATACCTTGCAAGTACAGAAATAATAGAAAAACCTTGTAAGGAGGTGCCAAAGAGATAGTATAGTGGGTCAGGCACTTGCTTGTGAGTGGCTAACCCACATTCAATTCCCTGCACTCCATATGTTAACCTGAGCACCACCAGAAGTGATCCCTGAACCAGACCCAGAAATAAGTCCTGAGCACCACCAGGTGTAGTCAAAAAACAAAACAAAGAAAGGAAGAAAACAAAACGTTAAACAACTGGACAGGCCAAGTCAGTGAGCTAGAGTACTACCTTGAAACAGCACAGTCAGAGAGAGACAGATGTATATACTTCTATGTATATAGATAGATAAATAGACATAGATACCTGAGAGATTAATAGATATAGAGATGATATCATATAAATGATACATAATATATGAATAGACTTAGATGAGATGATAGATGTATGACAAATAATAGTTGGTAGATAGATGTTTGATAGCTGTATCATCTACATAAAATCACGTGTATATACCAATATAAAGGGACAGAGCATTCCATGCAGCAGCATAGGAACATGCATTTTCTCATATGCACATAAGACATCCTCCAGAATGCATCATTCTGATACAGCAAGACTTGAATGGTGGAGTGCAAGTGAATTTAGTTGGTCACTTTATATCTTGCCCTTGGGATAGGTAGTAAATAAAAATAGATATTGGATGGCTGGCAGTGGAATGTGGCAATGAATAAAAAGAAGCCCCCAGGATCACTCCTCCATATGCTCAGGGAGACTGCATGATTGGGTGGAGCTCATGCACAACTAGATAGACAGCATATGCAGGCAGGGACAGATACTGAGCACAGGTGTCTTACTCACTTGCACTGTGACCGTGACTGGAGGGGGAGGAAATACAGGAGGACAAGAACTGCTGGGGTGCAGTTTTAGAGAGGCCCAACAAAGGTATAGAGCACAGGGTCTTGCACACAGCATTTGGTAGCAAGCTAGAGACTCAAAAATGCCAGGACAAGACGTCAGGGAAGCATTGCAGTACACAGTACAGTCTGGGAGAAAAAACAGGGACAAGATTTCAGACTAGGAAACATGCTGAACAGAGGCCAGTGCAAGGACAAGGCCCAGTCATTATATTCTGAAGGTGAGTGGAACACAGGGGACAGGCCCAGAAGGTCATACATGGGAACAGGGCAGTGCCTCCGAATGAATGAGTGACATTTCACACATGTAAAGGAGAGGGAGGTCTGGACATTTGGGAGGGTCATGGACCTATCTACTTAAACTGTACAATAAACTAACTTCTTAATTGATGCCAGTGGGGATTCCTGGGTGACTTATATGATGTGTGGAGGAGAGAAGAAGCAGCCTTGAGAAGGAAATCTTTGGCTTTTTCTCTGCCTCTGCTACCCCAGAAATGACTGGGGAGCTCTTGGACTGATAAGAGTGTGCTGTGAGCCTTGCTCCACGCAGGAAAGAACAGCCTGTTCTAGACCCTACCCAGGCCTTTCAGGTCCATCGCTTTGCCTCAAGAGACAAACAGTGAAGTAAAAACAAGTTTTATTTGGAAGTTTTGAGGTGTGTGTGTGGGGGGGGGGAGAGATAGAGAGAGAGAGAGAGAGAGAGAGAGAGAGAGAGAGAGAGAGAGACCATATATAAGAGAGAACCCAGGCTTCTCCAGGGTGCAGAGGGTGTCCCAGGTACACATCCCAGTGTTAAGCATGAAAGTACAGATCTTAGAGGGGAGATGGAAGTGACATGGGCTTGGGGAACCTGGGCAACACATGTGCTCAAAAAGTACATGCACTCTCTCTCTCTTTTTTTGCACTCTCTCTTTGTTCAAGTTTTCCTATATGGGGTTTCTCCCAACCTGCCCCACAAGGGGCTATCTACTTAGGTAAAAGTCCATTATTAGGAAAATTTGGACCAGCTGATGGTCTTCTTTTTTTTTCTCATTAAACTTTATTTTTAATGGGTCTCAAAATTCTGTGACAGATATTTGGTCAAGTTTTTTTCCATTAAAAAGTATTGAATTTTAAAACTAATAACTTAAACTTCCACACACACACAAATAGTTCACAAAACATTTTTCTTTCCTTCGGAAGGCTTTATAGTGCATTGTTATCATTAACCAGTCTTTTACTATTACACTTAAGTGGCCAATTGAGACAAACACTTCTGAGACCGTTTTTCCACCACTGATTAAGACTGGGGTGGCAAGTACTGGGGATAATATTCATTTAGCCTTCTGAGCCTTCTGGGAAGACTTATTTAGTAACCTTGCCAGCTCCAGCTGCCTTCTTGTCCACTGCTTTGATGACACCCACAGCAACAGCCTGCCTCATATCACGAACAGAAAAATGACCCAGAGGAGGGTAGTCAGAGAAGCTCTCAAAACACATGGCTTTGCCAGGCACCATATCAACGGTGGCAGCATCACCAGATTTTAAGAACTTGGGGCCATCTTCCACCTTTTTTCCCAGAATGACAGTTAATCTTCTCTTTCAGCTCAGCAAACTTGCAAGCAATGTGGGTGGTATGTCAATCCAGCACAGGTGCATAACCAGCACTGATGTGACCGGGATGGTTCAGGGTAGTCACCTGAGCTGTGAATCCTGCAGCTTCCATTGGAGGATCATTTTTGCTGTCACCAGTCACATTGCCACGACGAACATCTTTAACAACATGTTCTTTTTTAAAATTTTTATTAGTGAAACACCATGAGGTACAGTTGTAGACTTACAAATTTTTGTGCTTGGGTTTCAATTATACAATGATCAAGTACCCATCCTTCCACTACTGCCCATTTTCCACCACCACTAATCCCACTATTCCTCCCACTTCCCATCCCCCCCATGCCACTCTGCCTCTGTGACAGGGCATTCCCTTTTGTACTCTCTCTTCTTTTGGTTGCTGTGGTTTGCAAAGGAGGCATTGAGTGGCAATCATGTTTGGTCTATAGTCTACTTTCAGCATGCATCTCCCATCCTGGGAGGATTCTCCAAACACCCTTTACTTGGTGCTCCCTTCTTTATCAGAGCTGCCTCTTCCCCTAAAATGTGAAGCTGGCCTCCAAGCCATGCAGTGAACCTCCTGGTACTTATCTCGGCTATTCTTGGGTGTTAGTCTCCTATTTTGTTACTTTATGTTCCCCAGATGAATGCAATCTTTCTATGTCTGTCTTTCTCTTTCTGACTCATTTCACTTAGTATGATACTTTCCAAGCAGTGCCACTTGTATGTAAATTTTATGACTTCATCTTTTCTAACAACTGCATAGTACTCCATTGTGTAGATGTACCAAAGTTTCTTTAACCAGTCATCTGTTCTCAGGCACTCAGGTTTTTTCCAGATTCTGGCTGCAATGAACAAGCAAGAGCATATGTCACTTCAACTATAGTTTTTTGCCTCTCTGGGATATATTCCCAGGAGTGGTATTGCTGGGTCAAATGGGAGCTCAATTTCTAATTTTTGGAGAATTGTCCATACTGTTTTCCAAAAGGGCTGAACCAGTCGGCATTGCCACCAGCAGTGAAGGAGGGTCCCTTTCTTGCCACATCCACGCCAACACCGGTTGCTTTTGTTCTTTTGGTTGTGGGCCAGTCTCTGTGGTGTGACATGATATCTCATTGTTGTTTTGATCTGTACCTCCCTGATGATTAATGATTTAGAGCATTTTCTCATGTGCCTTTTTGCCATTTGGATTTCCTCTTCAAGAAAGTTTCTGTTCATTTCGCTGCCCCATTTTTTGATGGGATTGGATGTTTTCTTCTGGAGTTCAACCAGTACCTTGTATATGCTTGATATCAACCCCTTGTTGGATGTGTATTGGGCGAATATCCTTTCCCATTCTGTAGACTGGTCACTTTGTAATTTGGTCACTGTTTCTTTTGAGGTGCAGAAGCTTCTTAGTTTAAAATGGTCCCATTTGTCTATCTCTGTTTTCACTTGCTGGCCAGTGGAGTGACATCTTTGAATATACTGTTCGCTTCAATGTTGTGGAGGGGTTTGCCAACCTTGTTTTCAATGTACCTTATGGATTCCGGTCTGATGTTGAGGTCTTTAATCCATTTTGCTCTTACTTTTGTACATGGTGTTAGGCAGAGATCTAAGCCCAGTTTTTTGGCATGTAGCTGTTCAGTTTTGCCAGCACAATTTGTTAAAGAGGCTTTCCTTTATTCACATCACATTTCTTGCTCCCTTATCAAAGATTAGATGATCATATGTTTGGGGAGAGATGTTAGTATATTCAACCTTGTTCCATTGGTCTGCAGCTCTACCATTGTTCTAGTACCATGCTGTTTTAATTATTACTACTTTGTAGTAGAGTTTGAAGTTAGGGAGGTTGATTCCTCCTATTTACTTTTTCCCAAGAATTTCTTTAGCTATTCGTGGGGGCTTATTGTTCCATATGAATTTCATGAGTGTTTGCTCCATTTCTTTGAAGAATGTCATGGGTATCCTTATAGGAATTGCATTGAATTTGTCCAATGCTTTGGGAAGTATTGCCATTTTGACAATGTTAATTCTCCCGACCCATGAGCAGGGGATATCTTTCCATTTTCTCGTGTCCTCTTTTATTTCCTGAAGGAGCGATTTGTAGTTTTCTTTGTACAGGTCTTTTACTTCCTTAGTTAAGCTGATTCCTAGGTTCTAGATTTTCTGGGGCACAATTGTGAACGGGATTTTTTTATGTCACTTTCTTCTCTTTCACTATTTGCATATAGGAAAGCCATGGACTTTTGGGAATTGATTTTATAGCTGCAACTTTACTACACAAGTCTATTGTTTCTAGGAGTTTCTTGGTAGAGGTTTTAGGGTTCTCTCAGTATAGTATCATATCATCTGCGAATAGTGAGAGCTTGATTTCTTCCTTTCCTACCTGAATGTCCTTGATATCTTTTTGTTGCCTAACCGCTATTGCAAGTACTTCCAGTACTATATTGAACAGCATTGGAGAGAATGGGCATCCTTCTCTCGTCCCTGATCTTAGAGGGAAGGCTGTCAGTTTTTCCCCACTGAGGATGATGCTTGTCATAGGCTTGTGGTAGATGGCTTTAACTATATTGAGGAAAGTCCCCTCTATACCCATTTTGGTGAGCGTTTTCATCATAAAGGGGTGCTGGATCTTGTCAAATGCTTTCTCTGCATCTATTGATATGATCATATGGTTTTTATCTTTTCTTTTGTTGATATGATGGATTATGTTGATTGATTTCCGAATGTTGAACCATGCTTGCATCCCCGGGATGAATCCCACTTTGTCATGGTGTATGATCTTTTTGATGAATCATTGGATTCTATTTGCTAATAGTTTGTTGGGGATCTTTGCATCTGTATTCATCAGGGATATTGGACTGTAATTCTCTTTCTTTGTGGCATCTCTGTCTGTTTTTGGTATAAGGTTGATATTTGCTTCATAGAAACTGTTTGGAAGTGTTTTTGATATTTCAAGTTTTTGAAAAAGCTTAAAGAGGATTGGCAGTAAATTCTCTTTAAAGATTTGGTAGAATTCACTAGTGAATCCACCTGGGCCAGGACTTTTGTTCTAGGGGAGACTTTTTTTTTTCATTTTCTTTTTTTTCCCCCTTTATTTTATTTTATTTTTTTTTAAAGTTGCAGATTTACAATTTTTTGTGCTTTGGTTTCAATTATACAATGATCAGATACCCAACCCTCCACCAGTGCCCATTTTCCACCACCATGGATAGTATCCCTCCCACCCCCATCCCCCCATCCCCCCTGTCTCTGTGGCAGGGCAATCCCCTGTGTTCCCTCTCTCCTTTTGGGTGTTGTGGTCTGCAAAAGAGGCATTGAGTGGCAAACATGTTCAGTCCATAGTCTACTTTCGACATGCATCTCCCCTCCTGGGAGGATCCTCCAAACATCCTTTATTTGGTGCTCCCTTCTCTATCTGAACTGCCCTTTCCTCTAGGATATCCGGCTGGCCTCTAAGTTATGGAGTAATCCTCCTGGTGCTGATATCAGCTATTCTTGGGTATTAATCTCATACTTTGTTACTTTATATCCCCCAGATGAATGCAATCTTTCTATGTCTATCCCTCTCTTTCTGACTCATTTCGCTTAGCATGATACTTTCCATATTGTACCACTTGTATATAAATTTCATGACTTCATTTTTTCTAAGAGCTACATAGTACTCCATTGTGTAGATGTACCAAAGTTTCTTTAACCAGTCATCTGTTCTTGGGCATTCAGGTTTCTTCCAGTTTCTGGCTATTGTAAAGAGTGCTGCAATGAACAAACAAGTGCAGATGTCACTCCGACTATACATTTTTGCCTCTCTGGGATATATTCCCAGGAGTGGTATTGCTGGGTCAAATGGGAGCTCAATTTCTAATTTTTTGAGAATCGTCCATACTGTTTTCCAGAAGGGCTGAACCAGTGGACATTCCCACCAACAGTGAGGGAGTGTCCCTTTCTCGCCACATCCACGCCAGCATCGATTGCTTTTGTTCTTTTGAATGTGGGCCAGTCTCTGAGGTGTGAGATGGTATCTCATTGTGGTTTTGATCTGTATCTCCCTGATGATTAATGATGTAGAGCATTTTCTCATGTGCTTTTTTGCCATTCGGATTTCTTCTTTGAGAAAGTTTCTGTTCATTTCATTGCCCCATTTTTGGATGGGGTTGGATGTTTTCTTCTTGTGGAGTTCAACCAGTATTTTGTATATCCTGGATATCAACCCCTTGTCAGATGTGTATTCGGTGAATATCCTTTCCCATTCTGTAGAATGTCTTTGTATTTTGGTCACTGTTTCTTTGGAGGTACAGAAGCTTCTTAGTTTAAGATAGTCCCATTTATCTATCTCTGTTTTCACTTGCTCAGCCAGTGGCGTGTCATCTTTGAAAATACCATTAGCCTCAATGTCATGGAGGGTTTTGCCAACTTTGTCTTCAATGTATCTTATGGTTTCTGGTCTGATGTTGAGGTCTTTAATCCATTTTGATCTTACCTTTGTACATGGTGTTAGGCAGAGTTCTGAGCCCATTTTTTTGCATGTAGCCGTCCAGTGATGCCAGCACAATTTGTTAAAGAGGCTTTCCTTACTCCACTTCACATTTCTTGCACCTTTATCAAAGATTAGATGAGCATATGATTGAGGGGAGATATCAGTGTATTCAACCCTGTTCCATTGGTCTGCAGTTCTGCCTTTGTTCCAGTACCATGCTGTTTTAATTATTACTGCTTTGTAGTACAGTTTGAAGTTCGGGAGGTTGATTCCTCCCATTTTCTTTTTCCCAAGAATTGCTTTAGCTATTCGTGGGGACTTATTGTTCCATATAAATTTCAGGAGTGTTTGCTCCATTTCTTTGAAGAATGTCATGGGTATCCTTATAGGGATTGCATTGAATTTAAAAAAAGGTAAAGGCCCTCCCGTTGATCATCGATTTGCTCTAGCGGGCCCAGTAACGTCTCCATTGGAGACTTTGTTGTTACTGTGTCTGGCATATTGAATACTCTCGGTAGCTTGCCGGGCTCTCCGAGAGGGGTGGAGGAATCGAACTCGGGTCGGCCATGTTGGCCGCTTGTAAGGCGAACGCCCTACCGCTGTGCTAGACATTGAATTTATACAATGCTTTCGGTAGTATTGCCATTTTGACAATGTTAAGTCTCCCGACCCATGAGCAGGGGATATCTTTCCATTTCCTCAGGTCCTCTTTTATTTCCTGAAGTAGCGTTTTGTAGTTTTCTTTGTACAGGTCCTTTACTTCCTTAGTTAAGCTGATTCCTAGGTACTTGATTTTCTGGGGCACAATTGTGAACGGGATTGTTTTTTTCATGTTGCTTTCTTCTCTCTCACTGTTTGAGTATAGGAAAGCCATGGACTTTTGGGTATTGATTTTATAACCTGCAACTTTACTATACAAGTCTATTGTTTCTAGGAGTTTTTTGGTGGAGGTTATTGGGTTCTCTAAGTAGAGTATCATATCATCTGCGAATAGTGAGAGCTTGATTTCTTCCTTTCCTACCTGAATGCCCTTAATATCTTTTTCTTGCCTAATCGCTATTGCAAGTACTTCCAGTACTATATTGAATAGCAGTGGAGAGAGTGGGCATCCCTGTCTCGTCCCTGATCTTAGAGGGAAGGCTCTCAGTTTTTCCCCATTGAGGATGATGCTTGCTGTAGGCTTAGGGTAGATGGCTTTAACTATGCTGAGGAAAGTCCCCTCTATACCCATTTTGGCTAGGGTTTTCATCATAAAGGGGTGCTGGATCTTATCAAATGCTTTCTCTGCATCTATTGATATGATCATATGCTTTTTATCTTTTCTTTTGTTGATATGGTGGATTATGTTGATTGATTTCCAAATGTTAAACCATCCTTGCATCCCTAGGATGAATCCTACTTGGTCATGGTGTATGATCTTTTTGATGAGTAATTGGATTCTATGTGCTAGTAGTTTGTTGAGGATCTTTGCATCTGTGTTCATCAGGGATATCGGCCTGTAATTCTCTTTCTTTGTGGTATCTCTGTCTGCTTTTGGTATCAGTGTGATATTTGCTTCGTAGAAACTGTTCGGAAGTGTTTTTGATATTTCAATTTCGTGGAAAAGCTTAAAGAGCATCGGGAGTAAGTCCTCTTTAAAGATTTGGAAGAATTCACTAGTGAATCCATCCGGGCCAGGACTTTTGTGCTTGGGGAGACTTTTTATTACCATTTCAATTTCCTTGATGGTGATAGGTCTGTTCAGGTATTCCAGGTCTTCTTGGTTCAGCCTTGGGAGTCTGTAGGAGTGTAGGAATTTATCCATTTCCTCGAGGTTTTGATGTTCCGTGGCATAAAGCTTCTCAAAGTACTCCCTGAGGATCCTCTGAATTTCTGTGGTTTCTGTTGTAATGATAGGGGAGACTTTTTATTACCGTTTCAATTTCCTTGATGGCGATAGATCTGTTCAGGCATTCTTGGTTCAGCGTTGGGAGGATATAGGAATCTAGGAATTTAACCATTTCCACGAGGTTTTCATGTTCCGTGGCATAAAGCTTCTCAAAGTACTCCCTGAGGATCCTTTGAATTTCTGTAGTTTCTGTTGCAATGACCCCCTTTTCATTTCTGATTCGGTTTATTAGGATTTTCTCTATCCCTTTCTTTGTGAGTTTTGCTAGAGGCTTATCAATCTTGTTTATTTTCTCGAAGAACCAGCTCTTGGTTTCATTGATCTTTCGGATTGTTTTTTGGGTTTCCATCTTGTTAATCTCTGCCCTGAGTTTTATAATTTCCTTCCTCCTGTTTGGATTGGGCTTCTTTTGTTGGTCCTTCTCCAAGCTCTTAAGCTGTGAGGTTAGGTTACTTATGTGGGCTCGCTCCTCCTGAGCAATGCTTGTAGAACTATAAACTTTCCTCTTAACACAGCTTTTGCTGTGTCCCATAAGTTTTGGTAACTCATGTCCTCATTTTAGTTTGTTTCCAGGAATCTTTTGATTTCCTCTTTGATTTCCTTTCTAAGCCACTTGTTGTCCAAACGTGACCTGTTTAATTTCCAGGTGTTTGATTTAGTTTTCTGTTTTTGTGTGTGATTTACTTCTAATTTCAGCTCATTATGGTCTGAGAAGATTGTTGGTACAGTCTCTGTCTTCTTAATTTTATGTTTTGTTTTGTTGTTTGTTGTTTGTTAAGGTATGTTTTGTTGCTCAGCATATGGTCTACCTTGGAGAATTTTCCATGCACACTTGAGAAGAATGTGTACTCAGCTTTTTGAGGATAAAGTGTCCTGTATATATCTACTAAGTCCCTTTCTTCCATTGTTTCCCTCAGATGAAGTATGTCCTTGCTAAGCTTGAGTCTGGTTGATCTATCAAGAGATGATCAAGCGGGGTTGAAGTCTCCTACCAGTATTGTGTTGCTATCAATGTCTTTCTCCAACTCTATGAGTAGTTGTTTTAAGTACTTTACTGGTCCCTCTTTAGGTGCATATACATTTAGTATTGTAAGTTCTTCCTGTTTTACAGATCCCTTGATCAATAAGAAATGGCCTTCACTGTCTCTTGTGACCTTCTTCAGTCTGAAATCAATGTGGTCTGAAACTAGGATGGCTACCCCAGCTTTTTTATGGGAGTTGTTTGCCTGTAGGATTGTTTTCCAGTCGTTGACCCTGAGCCTGTGTTTTCTTTGACTATTGAGATGTGTTTCTTGCAGACCGCAGAATGTTGGGTTCAATTTTCTAATCCATCCTGCTACTCTGTGTCTTTTAATTGTCTTTTAATTTAGCCCATTGACATTGAGAGAGATTATTGTTATGGGGTTTTGTCCCATTTTTTGTTGAAATTTGGTGTATTTGAGGGGCTTATCTTGTCTTAAAAGTAGCCCATTTAGTTGTTCTTGTAATCATGGTTTTGAGTCTATGAAGTTCCTGAGCTATTTATTGTTTGTCTGTGAAACTGCACGTTGTTCTTTCTGTTATGAATGAGAGTCTCGCTGGGAAAGTATTTTTGGTGAGGCATTTATTTCATTGAGTTTTTTTTTCAAACAGAGAATGAATTCTTTATTATGTCCAAAACAGCACAATAAAAACACCCCCAACAGTACATAAACCTACATATAAAATATAGACTATCTCCAATATTTTCCCTCTATCTGATAACACATTAGTATGTGCAATAGGAAGTACTGGTGATAGGACAAGAACTGATTTAGGCAAAAACCTAATTAGCCAAACATTAACACTCAAAGACCAGGTAAACAATAATTTCAGTCAGGAAAGCAGTATTAAAAAAAGAATTCTTATGAAGCTGAGATTCACTTACTCCCTTCTCCATTCCTCGTCATTTCATGCAGTTTGACTATTTCCAATCATGGTTCCTTGCCCTCTTTAATATAAGAAAGATTGAAGAAGTGGTACTGGAGCTGGAGAGATAGTATAGTGGGGAAGGCTTTTGCCTTGCAGGCGCCAGACCTGGATTCAATCCCCGGCATCCCATGTGGTCACTCAAGCACTGACTGTCAGGAGAAAGTCCTGAGCACAGAGCCAGGAGTGACTCCTGAGCTTCGTCAAATGAACCCAAAAACTAAAAAAAATTCAAATTAAAGAACTGATACTACAAAGGTACAAGGAAGGCCTAACCCAATACCAAATTTACACCACCCCCTCAAATAAAAAAATGATAATAAAAGTGGAAAAGCTTTTTGTTTTAAAGAGTATGCTGGATATTAGAGAAGTATTTATCCTAATAATTTTTAAAAGCTTACCATAAATATTTCCAAAACAACAGGATTTACAAAATATTCTACAGTGTCCTGCATATAGGAGCAAACATATGTTAGATTATCTGTCAGGTTCTCTTTAGTACTTGAATTCTGGCCTGCTTTCTCCTCAGGAAGGTCCATAAGTGTCTCATTTCTTCTTTACCTAATGATTAATGGGCGCATTTTTAGCACATTCCCCCCCTAATTTCTTCTTCACCTAATGATCTGGTGGGAACATATTTTTAACAAGAGAAACTTGTTAAAGTCACTAGACTGTCTTAAGTCACTAGCCCTCTTCAAGTCTCATAATTTCTGTCTCAACACTGTGTTGATGTGCACTTATAGGAGAAGCCTCTCTGTAATAAAGAATGTAACATCAGCTGCAGGGCTCATAAAGTAAAAAGGAAACTCTTTTCTGTCCAAAAATCAAATTTAAATTAAACACACAAGACTAATAAGCACAGGCACTTTCCAAAAACCAAAAAATAAAGCCCGAGCATGAATCTACTTGAGAGTAACAGAAGACAGCTCTGGTTTCAGGGGTTGTCTCTGGCAGCTTCAGCACAGGCACGGGTCTTTGGCTGCTGCGGCCTTTCTTCCTCTTTGTCTGTCAGCCCGCCGAGAGACACCAAGGGAAAGGCACTCTCACAGGTGGAGAACACCTGTGATATCACAGGCATCTGGATAGAGGAGTCACTCTCAAAACTGTGTTCTCCAAGGTCATACTGCACAAGGGTCTCTTCTTGATATTATATTGAATAAATAGCCAGCCTGTGAACTCACTGAGGGCTACCTATAGTTCTTGTATGTCTGTTATTTCTCTGCTGGTTTATCTCATTTTCTGCAACCAAGGGAAGGATTCACCAGGGTGCACCCTTACTCCTTCCCCAACACACCCTCCACCTGCCTGAGAAGGCAACCGTCTACCCACAGAATCCAGCCTCTCTAGGCTCAGCTGAGGAGCAGCGTATCTGTACCTGGGACATTAGATATAAGAAAAGAGAAGTGGCCAGCAGCCTAAGCAAAAGGGGTTCTAGTAGGGTCACGGGTTCCTAAAAGTTCAAGTGCCTAAGATAGAAGGAAGCCAGCATCTATCTGCACCTCGTCTCTCTGTGGCTGTCTGCTCTCGCCTTCCTAGGCCACAATGATACCCTTTCCCTGTCTCTCTTGTGTCTCCTGCATGGCACTGGGATCCTACATGTTGTGCACAGAGGACATCTCCTCCTGCTCAATGTGCCCCACAGGGACCCCACCCCTCACATGCTCCCAGTGAACTATCAGTCAGTAATAGGCAAAGCCCTAGCACCCAATCACTAGGGAAACCAAATAAAATCACCCAATAGGACAGATTAACCCTAGGAGATCCCACTCACTGGAGAGATTCTGCACCAAGTAGTGTCAGAGAATGAGCTCCAGGGAGCCAGACACTCGGGTGCACATGATATATATTGATGTTGCTTTTTGAAGGAGTATTAATTTTTTCCTGTTGTGCATCTATATAATGTCCAAAACAATGAAGAAAATAAAGTTTGCTTTTTACCTAGAGCACCCAAATGATTTCTTAGATGTTAGAGCTTTCTAGTTGATCTCAAGCAGCCAATATTATCCCAAAGTGTCATCTAATTGCAAAGGCCATAGACTTATGCTTGCTTTTTATTAGATAACTTTGATTTAAAATTTCAGAACTCTATTGGGTGGGGCTGTGGCAGGCAGGTTTGTCTTCTGTACAATCTTCAGTGATCCTCAAGTGTTTTCATATTGGGCATGATATGAATTTATAACAAAGGAAGCTCTTTTATCATCGTGAAAATGTAATTTTACAGTAGCTGAAGACATAGTAGAGGGGTTAAGACAAATGCCTTACACACATATGACACTGGTTCTATTCTTGGCATTACATGGGCCCTCAAGCACTGTATTCAAGGGACAAAGGGAACATCAAAACAAAACAAAACAAAACCTCTCCATGTATAAAACCCACTAAGAAATGGATAATACTGAAAATAAATGATGGGGAGCTTCTGCCCCTCTTCTCTGAGAACACCGAAGGTCACAGTCATGCAGTGGGTTGCTGCAGTGTAGCTGGGATGGCCATGCGCCACGGGGAGTCTGAAAGCACTGGCTCCACTTCAGCCTCTCTGGTTCCTTAGGCCTTCAGGATTATTGAGTTTTCAGTGGCCCAAAGGAGGCACCAGAGGCTGAACCACTTGCCCTGGTGGAAAACCAGACCTAGAGATGAGAGACATTTGTCCACCCAAATTAAAGGGCAGATGGAGGGAGGGACACCTGGACCAGAAGGTTCTGAGAAGTTAGAACCTTGTGCTAGGTCTGCAGATTACGAGAGCAGAATTGGTCAAAGTCAGGAGAACATAGAGAGCTTCCAGAGCTAGATGGGGCTGCTATAGGAGGTCTATGGAGAGCCAGTTATGCCCATCACAGTCCACTCAGGTGGCCTTGCAGTGATGCACAGTGCAGGTGAACTATCCTGGCACCCGAAAGGCTGAAAAATGGTTTCTGGAGGGGCCGGGAACATTTTATTGTTGTAAAATGAACTGTGGCATTGTAGCTCTGTCCTCCTGTTGTTCATCGACTTGCTCGAGCAGGCCCAAATAATGTCTCCATTGTGAGACTTCTTGTTACTGTGTACGACATACGTCAGGAGGAGCATGCCAAGCTTTGCCGTGTGGGTGGGATACTCTCAGTAGCTTGCTGAGCTCTCCAAGAGGGGCGGAGGAATCGAACCTGGGTCCGGCAGGTAGGCCGTGTGCAAGGAAAATGCCGTACCGCTGTGCTATTGCTCCAGCCCAGTAAAATGGACATCTCCCACAATTTGTCGTTTGGTGTGGTCTATGGCAAAGACACAGTTATATCATGGCAAAGGGTAATCACTGTCTAATCCAGGATATTTCCATCATTGGGACAACCCTTAACCACAGGCTGTCCCCACCACCTACTTTCTGTTCTTCCTGAGTCTGAATGGTAAGACATGAAGTCAGCCCAATGGAGACACACACAAGTTAGGATGAGACTCCTGCCAGTATTTACAAGTGTGTGTTCTTGCCCTGTCAGACTGTCCACTTGCAGCTCCAGTCACTTGCTTGTATCTTGTGAGACACCCACAAACCAGAGATTCTAGCAAAAGCCACTGGTTCAGTGTTGGAATACTTCAGAACACCCAGTGCTCTTGCTTTGAGGCTTAAAGTCACAGAGTCCCGCTTCTACACAAGGTGTTAAGTCAATTGATGAAAATTTCAACACTATCCTTTTTTCCTAAAAGTTTAGATATCTTTTCTTGTGTCCTAATAAACTCAAATCTATCAATAAGAAAAAAATTAAGGTATAAGTCAACCCCCTGAAAATCTATAATGTTGTAAACTAATAATAAATTTTTAAAAGGGGCAGTTTGAATTTATGGGCACCAATCTCACAAGCAGTTCATTCACTACTCCCTGAGATTGTCTTATACCTTCTAGGAACTTTTATGGATGTACTTTCCACAGTAAAACCAGAAATGGGGACACTTATTGGGAGCTCAGGAAGACCCAGGCACCTGTTCATAAATCAAGGTGCTTGGACTACCCGGTCTTCAAATGTGTGCCTGTCTGTTCAAAGAAATTCATTTCACTCCTGAGAAAATGGTCCTGATAGAGGATATAGGGTGAGACCCAGGAAGAAATAAATAATAGGACCAAGAGTGGGAGATGTTGAGGGGCATCCAATCCCCTCTCAGGTGCAGGACGAGTAGAAAAAAATCCCTTTCTCTTTGGGTCCCCTCCCTCCTGGGGGCCAAATTGTTCAGAGGGTAGAGTAGACAGAGGAACAATTAATTTAATGAGCTCTGTGAGAAGTTAACCTCTGAGGACTTGGTGTGTACATATGGTCTTTACTCCTCGCACCTACAGTTGAATGTGTTCAGGAAAGGTTCAGCTGCATTCTCCGAGAGAGTGATCTGAAGCCACCCCTACGCTTTCTAGAGCTGATCATCTGTCTCTCAGGACTAGCGACCCCGAGACCATCAAAGGGTCTGCAGGAGGAGCAACAGCATCCAGGCAAGTAGGACTCTCAGAGGATGCATTCAGGGGGCACAGATGTGGATAAAAGGGTAATGGGAGTTTGCATCCTTTAGACATTCTGCAGAGAGCAATTGATTCTTCCAGTTTTCTGATTTTGAAAATCTTGATCCCTGAGAAGCTCTGGCCATCCTAATGGAAACTGGCTTTCAGTGTCCTTCAGTTCTCACGCAGACACCTGTGGAGTTTCAGTCGCTCTTACAGTGCTCTCATCAAGGACACCGCTGTGTTCTTCACCCATCAAATCTGAGTCATCCACTCATTCATGCAGGAGCTGCAACTTGAGGCACATGTCCTTAGCTCTTTGTGTCTCAGCTTCTGCATTTGTAATGTACTTCAAGACCTTCTTGCCACCCCAAAGTAAAATGTTCTTTGTTGGATTTTAAAAAGTTATTTGGGGGATCTGGGAATGTTCTTACTACTGATGTGGGAAAAGTAACATTCCAACCTCTCCCCAAATAAACTTACAAAAGTGTTCCAAGAATATTCTACTTTGGGGACCTGTATCCACCATCTAGGGTTGATGTGGAGATTAAAGGAGATGAGGCATGGGAAGCATTTTAGTTTTGTCTGTCACGTGGGAACACTATACATACTATCTATTATGTTGCATTTGTGTTAAAGACATGTTCACTTACTAAATCAAAAAGCAGTGATGATGATAAAATAAGTGCAGTTTCTAAACTCAACAACCTGGAGACCTGAAGGAGTGCTCGTTTTACTGATATTCGCATACATCGAGTCCCTGTTCTAGGAAACCAGTATGTCTGTTAAAAGACAGAGTGACTCCAAGTGGAGTTGATGGGTAGTATAGAACCTCTATCAGCAACAGTCTTACAAATTGCAGTGCTTAAAAAGAAAGATTAAGGAAAAAGGAAAAATTCCCTGCCATAGAGGTGGGAGGTGGGGAGGAGAGAAGGAGGAGAGTGGGAGGGAAATTGGACCCCAGTAAAGAGATTGATGTTGGAATATTGCACACAGGAAATTCAATTAAAAATAACCTTGTAATTTTGCGATTTACAACAATTCAATTTAAAAAAAAAGAAAAAGTATATAGGGAGCAGAAATCAATGTTTAAAAAAGTAAAATATACAAATAAATAGAAAAGACTGAGTCAGATCTATTTCCTCAGAGACTTGACGTTACAGGATCCCCCAGGTCTTTGTGGAGGTAGGTTTTGTTATTTACTCCCTTTGCTAATCGTTGATTTCTCATCCTCTATTCTGAGTCAACCTTGAAAGTCAACACTTTCCTGGAACCAAACTCAATACTAAGAGATTTTCCAATTATTATCAAAGAATGAAAAATTATGTTATCTCAAAGGTGAACACATCCTTGTCTGTGTCCATTTTTCTTGTTCTTAAGCATGGTGGTTTTTTCTTTCTCTCTTTGCCTTGTGTGTTATTTTATCTTTTGCTTTGCATTTACTAAAATAAACATAATGCCATACCCATGTCTATTATAAAAATAATGGAAAGGGATAACTGCTTCACCCATGATTGATAGAAAATGACTTTCTGTGTTCAGATTTTTCTAACGGACATAGAAACACCAAATCACCACTCTTGCTTTCTCGGTAGCTCTTTGTATATCAGCTTCTGCATTTGAAATGTACTTCAAGGGGGCTGGAGAAATAGCACAGCGGGTAGGGCGTTTGCCTTGCATGTAGCCGACCCGGATTAGATTCCCAGCATCCCATATGGTCCCCTGAGCACCACCAGGAGTAACTCCTGAGTGCAGAGCCAGGAGTAACCCCTGTGCATTGCCAGGTGTGACCCAAAAAAGCAATAAATAAATAAATAAATAAAATGTACTTCAAGGCCTTCTTGCCACCCCAAAGTAGAATGCTCTTTATTGGATTTTAGTAAGTTATTTGACTTTCTCAGTACAGACTGGAAAAGCTTCTGCCCATCCACTGAAACTATCAATAAGAACAATAGATATTTATACCTTGAGCATTTGAGCATTTGATCATTTTCATGAAGTCAAGCTGCCAATCCTCTCCTTGGTAAGTTCCTTGATGCTGAACAGGTGTTAGGAAAGGAGGCCTGAGATTTCCACTAGGTTCATTAATGGCACAGAAAGCACAGTTCTGAGTTCCTTCCCATGGAAGATGGTTTTAACTAGTGTAATTAAAGCATCTCTTCCCATGTTAGAAACTTCATGTAATCCTTCAAACATCAATTTCCTTTTTGAAAACCTTGTTCTGACGCCTATTGTTTTTCTTCTGCAGAATATTCTGGCTTAGTGGAAATATTCTCTGGATGCTGTATTAATCCCATGATACAACAAGAATTAAGAGCTGTTAAAAAATTCTTGTTCTCTCCAAATGACTATATGTGTTCATAGAACTAAGGATGAATACTTAGAACAAATTTAGATGCCCATTCTTGGCACTTTAGCCAATTGACAGCTTGGGGAAAGCAATTAATTCTGCACTTTGAGCTGAGGTTCCCCCCTAGTAAAGCTCTGGCTTCCAATGCCCTGGTCAGGCTAGTGACAGCATATACAACATTTAGTCCCAAAGACTAGGCTGCTAGTATACTTTAAAGTATACAGTCAGTAAAACATGTTTTACCCAAATCTGAATTACCCAAAGGGGATACCTTTTGGATCAAGATTAGAATACATTTATTTGATCACTTCTGTAGAATTAGAATCTGATTCTTACAAAAAGCAAGTTACAGAAATATGGAGAAACATAGTTTTCTCTCCACCTTCATTTTAAATTTTGCCAGGTGGCTTAACAAATCTGACTTGTTCTTTTCCATAAACACAGCAAGATTAGAGAACTCTCTATTTGGGATATCCCGTTATTTACTGAGAAGTCCTAGGAGTCGGCTAAAGAAAGGAGACACACCAATAATGGCATAATCTTATCTGGCATGTCAGAGTTACCCAGGCCTGGCCGTAAGAAGATCAGGTCCCACGATGAACTGAATGAGCTCGAGCCTTCAGGTTGAACTGGAGGTGGCCTTGGGCCTCATTTTCCATAGAGGCACCCTGGCAGAAAGAAGTCCATCCCATCCCTTCTTTGGGGCTGGAAGAGATCCTGGTTTCTAGGGTTTTTCTTATTCTGAGAGTAGGCCCAGTCTGAATCAGTCATTACAGATTTCCAGATTCCTCATTGTCCATAGCAGTGATGATTTCCAGTCTTTCCTTGAGCCAGCCTGCCTCTAGGGTCTCCCTAAAGTTTGTAGGGTACTTGAAACAGTACCTGTTAAATACCTATTCCTGTCATTTAGACCTATCCCTTGACTGTTTCCCTGGAAGAGGGCTTTGGGGTCCCATAACTGGTTTTTACCATCTGCATGAGGGGTAGACCCTATTACAGAGAGGAAAGACTTTAATCTGTATTTATGCAAACCAACATAGTGCCGTGAAACATCAAAAACATACTGAAGGTACAAAAGAAGAGAAAAGCAAGCATTTCACTTTACTCACAATGAGATGTAATACACCCATTTGTTGTGGGTCCTAGTCAAAGAAAGCTAAGATCTGTAGAGATAAAGCATACAGTTTAACATCATGTTTAATTCATTCAACCCCATGTTAAAAACCTTTACTTGCCATTAATAAGAGCACTGTAACAGGAGTCCAGTGTACAATTTACCATGCCTAATTCATTTGTTTTTTTAAAATTTTTATTAGTGAAACACTGTGAGGTACAGTTGTAGACTTATAAATTTTTGAGCTTGGGTTTCGGTTATACAATGACCCAGTACCCATTCTTCTACCAATGCTCATTCTCTACCACCAATGATCCCAGTATCCCTCCCCTCACCCCCCATCTTCCCCCCCATCCCACCCTGCCTCTGTGGCAGGGAATTTTCTTTTTTTCTCTCTCTCCTTTTGGGTGTTGTGGTTTGCAAAAGAGGTATTGAGTGGCCATCATGTTCGATCTATGGTCTACTTTCAGCATGCTTCTCCCTTCCTGGGCAGATCCTCCCAACACCCTTTATTTGGTGCCCCCTTCTCTATCTGAGCTGCCATTCCCCCCAGCATGTGCGGCTGGCCTCCAAGCCATGGAGAAAACCTGCTGGTACTTATCTTGACTATTCTTGGGTGTTCGACTCCCATTCTGTTACTTTATATTCCCCAGATGAGTGCAGTCTTTCTATGTCTGTCCCTCTCTTTCTGGCTCATTTCACTTAGTATGATATTTTCCATGTAGAACTACTTGTATGTAAATTTCATGAATTCATCTTTTCCAACAGCTGCATAGTATTCCATTGTGTAGATGTACCAAAGTTTCTTTAACCAGTCATCTCTCTCGGGCAATTGGTTTTTTCCAGATTTTGGCTATTGTAAACAGTGCTGCAATGAACATAAAAGTGCAGATGTCATTTCAACTGTACTGTTTTGCCTCTCTGGGATATATTCCCAGAAGTAGTATTGCTGGGTCAAATGGGAGCTCAATTTCTAATTTTTGAGAATTATCCATACTAACATGTTTAATTCATTTAATCCCATTTGAAAAACCCTTGATTTCCGGCAACTTTTGAAGAATTCAATGATCTAAGAGCACTGTAACAGGAGTCCAGATAATCCATCCAATATCTTTTCTATAGATCTTACCAAAAAGATACTAGAACAATTCTGCAGATGTGATTTAAAGAGTTTCTTATAGCAAAAGTTTGATCAGTGCCTTTCCTTCAAACACAACCTCATAGCTTCTATACATTCCTTTAAATTCATTCGGTCTGTACCCATTTATTCATTCATTCATTCATTTGCTTCATGCCATTTCTAAATAAACTTCATTTTAACAGTATTTCTTTTCTTTTTCAGACTAATGATGTCTGCATCCATTATTTTTCTAACTTAGGACATACATCTATACGCTATATTCCTTACACTCATCCCACAAGTTTAGACTCTTATTTTATTGAACTTTGTACAACATGATCTCCCAAGTTTAGACACAAGTTACTAATAATCTCATTTAACATGACAAAACTACTCTGCAGTATCATTTCAAAAGCATTACATCAGTTCTATATTCAAAAAAAGCTTTAAGGATGCTCACAACTAAAATTCTTACAACATATATTCACTGGGCAAAAGTTCACTTCACCTTAGAAATTAACTAGGAGACATCTTTAGAATTCTGATTTCTAGGAAAACACAGATATAAAGATTAAGACACTCATAGATTACATTAAACATTAAGGATTTCACATTTGTGTACAAAGCTCTCTGATTATCAGGACTAGGTTGATATCTTGTGTGACAAGGCTTTGCATGAAATAAAGTTATCATAATAGGTAAAGGTAAAGGCCCTCCCGTTGATCGTCGATTTGCTCGAGCGGGCCCAGTAACGTCTCCATTGGAGACTTTGTTGTTACTGTGTTTGGCATATCGAATATTCTTGGTAGCTTGCCGGGCTCTCCAAGAGGGGCGGAGGAATCGAACTCGGGTCGGCCATGTTGGCCGCTTGTAAGGCGAATGCCCTACCACTGTGCTATCGCTCCAGCGATAATAATAATAATAATAATAATAATAATAATAATAATAAGGTAAGGTAAAGGCCCTCCCGTTGATCGTCGATTTGCTCGAGCGGGCCCAGTAACGTCTCCATTGGAGACTTTGTTGTTACTGTGTCTGGCATATCGAATACTCTCGGTAGCTTGCCGGGCTCTCCGAGAGGGGCGGAGGAATCGAACTCGGGTCGGCCATGTTGGCCACTTGTAAGGCAAACGCCCTACCCGCTGAGGGCGATCTGGCTGCGACATCTGTCACCCCATTTATCGCCAGGGTTGATTCGGCTGATCTGGCTGGCTAGGCGGGTGTCCCCTTCCTCCCTCACCGCTCCATGTGCGTCCCTCCCGAAGCTGCGCGCTCGGTCGAAGAGGACGGCCTTCCCCGATAGAGATGGACCGGTCTTCGGTCGAGGGTATACGAGTAGCTGCGCTCCCCTGCTAGAACCTCCAAACAAGCTCAAGGTCCAATAATAATAATAATGATATTATTGATTATCATAATAATAACATGCATTTTCACGTACTGGACAGACTGATTAACAATAACCAGTAAAAGTTTACACATTTTCCATGAAATTCTCCATTCTTATCTCAAACTTTTATCAAGGCACAATATTATGGTTTCGGAGTATCAGGCTGACATCTGGGATTAATTTATTACAACTTTTGCTAAGTAGCTCTAGAAATTTTACTTACAAAAGTCTCAGAGATCAAATAAAACGCTGGCAGAAAAAGCTTTGCAATAAATTTTATAACTCTAGAAACTCATGTTTTAGCTTAACCATTACTCTTTGAACCTGTTTTTATGTACCACAATTATTTCAACTCACAATATTTTCTTTGTCAAATATTCGAATAATCCAATGCAGATACAAATATGTACATTGATATAACAGCATAAGACCTTTGAACCATCAATTCCTAAGAAACATGATAAAATCTTCTTTGGCTTAATTTCAATAGTTCTTATACCTTAGTTATTTCAAATCATGAGCTTTCTACACCAGATACTTTTAACAATTCCACAAGAACACAACCATACTTTCAGACACAGAAAAAGCCCTTTGGTTTTTATTTTTTTACAAAACTTTGATATTAGCATAGAAAAAAAACCACTTTAACTGCCAATGTTTGTGAAAACATGAGGAAACTTTATTTATTTAAGTACCTCTGTTGTTTGTAAAACGGCCTTATTTTTTCATTAAAATTGGCTGAATCTTGTAAGATAAAGCCTTACATTCTCTGAACTCTTATTTCACGTTAGTTTCAGGCTCTAGTTCTGCAGCTCTTCCTAGACAGTACAGATTCTGAAGTTCAAAAGAATTTCAACTGTTAATAACCATTACTGTTCTTCCAATAAGAAATTTAGATTGAGAATTCTGCATTCTCTGTAGGCTCAACATTCTGATAAGAAATCTTTGTTTAAACCTCATCTAAACAAGTTCCAAAAATACCTAGACTTCTAAAACCGCTGAACTGCCTATCACTCTGATCTCTCGTGATGTTACTGCTTCCCCATGTCTAATTTCTACTACTGATTTTCACTCTGGCTCCATTTTCACTTGAGTGTTCCACATAGACACAGACAGACAGACAGACAATGAACTGACTAAAAACACCACACGTACATGTGCACATGTCTGCAATTGATTGATTGATCTGACCCTTCAAAATGGCAGGGAGAAAACTGATGGGCTGAGAAAGGAAGGAGCAGTCCCCAGGGCAAAATTTGCTCTGTCTCGATTGGAACCTTGCCCGCCATTTCCCAGCCTGATCAGCCAGCTTCCTCTGGTTAAAAATGGGTCAAGAAAGCGCTTTTGTTGATATAAGCCGGCAAAATAAACTACGACAAAGTTGTTGAAACTTAAGGTGGTCAGATGTTACCATACTTTAGTTAAGGCTAGTTCTGAGGTAGGGAGCTAGTATCTTCTTATCAGATATGGGGGATAGGCTGCATTAGTGGCACACTTATTTGATTCTGATACCAAACAGTTAATCATATGATCTTGCATTTTCCGGCCTCCTCTGCTTTGATGATCCTATTTCTTTTGTTACCTGCAAAGATCTGACTGCAAAATGGCCTGGTAATGCAAACTGCCATTCACTGGCTATCTTTCCCTATGCTCTACTTTATACTCAGACTACGTGGTGTTACAGAGACCAACAAGATTCTCCTTATCTAAATTACCTAGTTGGAAGCTCCTCGATGTTTTAATAAGCAACCCAAAGGAGAATCTTTGGGTATCGATGTGGAAGTTTCCATATTTCCTGATTGCCAGAAATATCCTATGAAAAGGATGGTTCCTTGGCAAAACTTTTCTCCAGGTCTATCACCGTGGCTTCTCCCAAGGGGACTCGAACCCCTTGTATATTGGCCCCCTAACTTTGGCCTCTCTCGAGGGGACTCTAACCCCCCCATATATTGGCCTTTACTTTGGCCTCTCCTGAGGGGACTCTAACGCTCCCTCACCCCCGACCCCCAACCTCCCTATATTGGCCTTTACTCAGAGGCTCATCAGATTTGGACCCTCTCCACCAATGGCCTCTGCTTTCAGTGCAGGCGTCCCTGGCGACAGGTAGACCCACAGCTGTGTGCCGAACCTAGTGTTGTGGTCTTAAAAAACTCTGTTCCTTGGAAAAAGTTCTGCCTTTCTTAGATTCCCAGAGTTTTGCTGGTTTGCTGCTTTTCTCAGGCCTCTTACCTGCCTTTTACCACAGCCCTCCCCCCCCTTTTTTTGCCTCACTTTGCCTAGAGCTAAACCTGCTGGCAGCCTTCATTAGCATTTCAATTGACCTCTAGCTGATCCTCTGATTAGAGTGAGACTGAGTGGAGAAAGGATTTTCTGCCTGGAAATTGATCTGCCTTAGTTTCCCAGAATCTTCTCACTAGTGGGCTTTCCTCCTGTCCCTCCCAGAGTGAATGGTGACCAGAGACAAAGGGGGTGTGCCTCTCTGCAGAGACCATTCAGGTGCTTGCCTGGCCTGTGGAGGACTTGGCCATAGGGTTCAGCATTGTGACTTGAGAACGGCATCTATGCCAGTGCCACCCTTGACTGTATGTCCTCCGTGGATAGCAGGCAGCCCAGGCAGCCCACTCGAGTTCCATGATTTAAACGGTGTTTAAGAGTGCCAGGTAGTGGAGCCACAAAATCATGCCTGATAGGAGGACCTATCAGGGTGCTCATGCACACACCCATTCACACAGAGGTTATCACATTCTTCCCACTTTCCCCCTAGAGATTTCCAAGGGAACATAACCCCACAGCAGATTTTCCACAGATTACCTCTTTCCTCATGGATTTCTTCACTGCAAATTCCTGGCTGGCTCGCCACATTCTGATGTTGTTGGACCCCACAGGTAGGGAGGAGAAAGACAGTCACTTTCTCCCAATCCCCTTCTGCCTCCCGAGACCCAGGGTTACTGCGTTCTTGTCTTGCTCACAGAAAGGAATTTCAGACAAGCAGTAAAGTAAAACAGATTTTATTTGGAGGGTTTTAAGATGAGAAGGGAGAGAGAGTAAGGAGAGTAATGTGCTCAAGAGAGAACACGGGCTTCTCCAAGGGTGGAGAGAGCCCCTACACAATCCCAGCATTAGACACGAAAGCATGAAAGTGACACATCTCAAGAGAGGAGATGCAGGCGACACATGTGCTCGGCCATGTGGGCACAAGCAGCACATAGGCCCAGGAAGCATACGTGCACCCTTCCTTTGTTCAAGGTGGCCTTTATAGGGTTTCTCCAACCTGCCCCCACATGGGGCTTCTTCCCAGGCAAAAGTTTGTTCCTAAGGAGGTTACCAGGGAGGTTGGAAGTGGAGATGGTCTTTTTTAGGTTGAATCACTAAAATTAATCAGATTGAGGGAGAGGTCCGAGGGAGTTCGAGGAATTTCCTTCAGGGGAAGGTGTCCAATCTCCTCAGGGTCTGCTGCTCAAGGTCTTATCCACAAAGTGGATCAGCCTTGGAATTTTCCTCCCTGAACTCTTGCTGATCTATTTCATTTTCCAGGGCCTTTCCCTATCTACCTGCCTACATCAGTTCCATAAACCTTCATCAGTTCCACAAGCATCACCTGGAGTGCAACCCCTCCTGGGGCAGGGGTTTGTCCACCAAACGAATACCCTCATTTCCTCCACAAATAGTGTATCAACTTTATTTCTCAGAGTCTAGTTACAGAGAAATATTCTTAAATATCTGTTATCTATTTTATCTTTTTTTCAAGTTAATTTCTAATAGCCTGTGCCTTTTCCTAGTTAATACACTTATGTTTTTCAAGATTTATTATTTAAGGTTTTATAGGTTAAACATGGTTGACATTTAGATCATTTTTGCATTCTAATTTTCTGCATGGTGTGTATTCACAAAATAACCACAGTGCTCTTGCCATGTGCATTTGGTTGTTAGGCCACTTTCACAGCCCTGAAGACTGATGACAATGGATGAAAGAAAGAGAAAACAGGGAGAAAAAAGAGAAAACAGTTGATCACTAGAGTGGTTGGTGATCAACTGCCGTTTATTCCAGTTTAGTCTTCCTCTGCCTCCTTCCAGTCTCACTCACTGCCCATATTTTTTCTCCCCCAGCCCACTCTCACAACCTAGTTATAGAGAACAATCAATAAAGGTTGGGGGTAGCAATTATACATAGGTGAGATAGCACAATCAACATATGAAAACCCTTCCTTCAGGGAAGCTCTTCTAAGACAAAGATCTCATCCTGTTAGATCTGCTCAAGGGTAGAATTTCATCTAAAGGGTATATTTCTCCTTTTCTTAGTCCATAAACATTAAATAGTCCCCCTTAAATTTACTTTTTAATAATATTTATAATTATTTTGTATGGACACAGTAAGAGCTATATTAAGCTTAAAGGGTGGTTCTCCTAGGAACATCTCACTATAGATAACAGACTACAGTCCCCAGGCCAGATTAGTCCTTCCTAACTCTAGCAGGGTCATTGTCCAGTCATTTCTCTTTGGGTCATGACAGTATTTGTTCGCGACTGTGCTCTTAACTTATTATAAGTTTTATGGCACTTGACCTGTCCCGTTTCGATGCCAGGGTAGTTTACAGCTTGCCCTGGATCCATCCAGTCCCTTTGTCGGGACCCTGCTTTGGGGGTGCTAAGAACTAAGAGCATCTGAGGCTTAAGTCAAGTAAATATGACAGATGCCCTGGCGTAAATATTCAGAGTCAATTACTTCCCAAGTTATGA
This sequence comes from Sorex fumeus, assembly GCF_029834395.1. Taxonomy (NCBI): domain Eukaryota; kingdom Metazoa; phylum Chordata; class Mammalia; order Eulipotyphla; family Soricidae; genus Sorex; species Sorex fumeus. The sequence continues at coordinate 20,741,420 of NW_026606081.1, forward strand.
AAGCATAGCATTAGCTGTCTTCCTGTGTCTATTCAAAAAGGACATTACTCTAAAGTAAACTATGCAATGGACACAAGGGAAAGAGAAAAGCAATATTTCACTTTCAAATATAAATCCAGAGATCTCTCAAGAATTTGACTTTACAAGTCACAGGTTAAGGGAAATGAGTGATTAACAGATAGGGGAAGCAGAGCACAAAGGAGAAGTTTAAGATGAGTACAGAGGAAATAGGAGTGTTTGGGGAGCATTGTGATGGGTATTACTCAGAAAACCTAAGCTCCTTGTGGAGAGGAGAAAGGTCAGAGGAGAAATGCAAACCAATTTTAAACCTAAAATGTTTAGAACTATAATCCAACAGCATGGCACACATTCTCAATACGCATCTTTTGGTTTGTTTTGCAGCTGTGTAATTATTGAGCTTGTCTTCTCTAATTTCTATCAGACTATTAGGACTTCTACAGTAAAAGATTATATATACTCGTGTGTAAATTAATATTATCTATGTATTTTTTTTCTGATATCTGAATGGTCTCCTGCTCCACACTTGTAGCATTTCTGTTCTTCACAGAAATAAGGCTGGACAACACAGTGCGTGGAGTTATAGTACATGGTATTTGCTAGGATTCTCACAGTGTCTGAGGGTAAGGGTTCCAATACACTGAAAAATCAAGGATGTTTTGGAAGGCAAACAACAGTTATTATTGTGATTTTAAAATTATCAGGAGTGAAAGCATATGCCCAAACTTTTCAAACTGGATAGATGATAGATGATCGATAGATTGAATGATGATAGGTACCCAATAGATGTAAGCATATAGATACATAAGTAGTAGAAAATGCTTGAGGTAAACGGCTCGGTGACTAGAGAATCTGTGAAGGTTGAGGGATCCATATTCCCAAACACACTGAACACAAAGACCAAAGTCACCATGGGATTCTGGAAAGGGGTGATTCTGAGAGGCCCATAACTCACCTAGCACTGCTAGTCTATATGGGTCCATCACCCTTCAGCACTGCTGATCTGTGTGGACACATCACTCACACGACACTGCTGGCCCATGTGGGTCCATCCCTTACCCTGCATTACTGGCCCATGTAGGTCCATGATGACTATGTGTGCAGGAAGTTTTGTCAAACCACAGAGCTTGGCTCCTCACCAGGCTTACTGATTAAATAGTTTGGGTGGGTCCAACCTGTGCACTTCCATGGGGTGTGAAGGTCAGGACAGGGACAACCTGGGAGAACCCCCAAGTGAACAGTTTCCTGGGAAGCAAAGGTAACTACAGCATTGTCAGCAAGACTATCAATCACGGGGCAGGACAAATCGACTTCATGATTTCCTTGGGCCTGGGTTTTGGTCATTCAGGGGATGTTTATTTGGAGTGAAGCTGTGTTATTTTTCTCCCTCTCTCTGGGCAAACCCAGCAGCTCCATGGAGAGAGGAAATCATACCCCAGACAGCAACTTTGTGCTCCTGGGATTCGCAGACGAAGGAGCCCTGCGGCATCTACTCTTTGGGCTATTTCTGTCCATGTACCTGGTCACGCTCCTGGGGAACCTGCTCATCATTCTGGCCATCCTCTCAGATTCTCACCTCCACACTGCCATGTACTTCTTCCTCTCCCACCTGTCCTTTGCTGATTGCTGCTTCACCTCCACCACCATCCCTAAGATGCTGGTGGCCCTTCACACACAGAGCAAAGTCATCACCTATGCAGGCTGCATCAGCCAGATCTTTTTTTTCATTCTGTTTGGATGCCTGGATAATTTGTTCCTGACCGTGATGGCCTATGACCGTTTCGTAGCCATCTGCCACCCGCTGCACTACACAACCATCATGAACCCCCTGCTCTGTGGGCTGCTGGCTCTGGGGTCCTGGGGCATCAGTGTCCTTGGTTCCCTGCTGGAGACCTTGACCCTTCTGAGGCTGTCCTTCTGTACAAACATGGAGGTCCCCCACTTTTTTTGTGACCTCCCTACTGTCCTGAAACTTGCCTGTTCAGATACTCTCCTCAACAACATAGTGGTGTACTTTGTGACTGTCATCCTGGCAGTTGTTCCTCTATCTGGGATCCTCTTTTCCTACTCCCAGATTTTCTCCTCCATCCTGAAAATCTCATCCGCTGGAGGCAAGTACAAAGCCTTCTCCACCTGTGGGTCTCACCTCTCAGTTGTCTCCTTGTTCTATGGCACAGGTCTGGGGGTCTACCTCAGCTCGGCAGCTACTTCATCCTCCAGGGCGAGTCAGGTGGCCTCGGTGATGTACACTGTGGTCACTCCCATGCTGAACCCCTTCATCTACAGCCTGAGGAACAGGGACATGAAAGGCGCCTTGCAGAGACTCCTCAGTAGAGCAGTGCCACTCAGGTGTGAGGACATCCTGGGATGCTGGTGAACATCTGGGCACAGGCACCTCGCCTCCTTCATCCAGGATTTCCCCTTGTTTTTACTTGGACTGAAGCCTCTCTTCCCTTGGATCTTTTTTGCCCTATTCTTTTCCCTTTAAATTATATCTTGGAATGCCTTCTGTATTTTGGAAGCAGTCATTTTAGCTTTATAAGAACAGAAACTGCTGCTTTTCTCAGTAAGTATTTGACTTTATAACAAAATAGACCAAGGCACCACGGGCATCTCAGTGTCTAAAGTACCTGCCTTCCAAGTGTGAGGCCACCGTTCATCTCCCAGTGCTGCCACAGGCACCAAGATGGTCCCCGAAGCTTGGCTGTCTGTGTTCTCTGAACCACAAGCAGTTCTCAGACACACCCAGCTAGGTGTGTGCAAGCACAACTAAGAAGCATGACCCCAGAGAGCACCACAATTAGAAGGGTGCATACACGGTGGCTGGAAAAGAGACTCCCAGTGAGCACATGTGTGAGTATCTCCAGAGCACCAGACAAGAATGTGTGCAAGAACCACAGCAAAAGTAGGATTAGCGCTGTGAGCACAAGCATGGATTCCAGACAGTGGCTCCCCTCCAGGTGACTTCTCTGAGCTGCTGCCTGATTCCCTGACTTTTCAGAGCACGTGTGCAAAGAACCTGAAAAAGTTAGTGACGGTGTTGCCGGAGTATCACTTAATGATAAATTTACTGTTGACATCCTCGTCATTACAAGAACATTTATTGGCTTGTGACATGTTGTTGGAGGGAACCAAAGCCAAAGTCTGTCCTTGGGGAACCTGGCACGTGTTGTGGTTATTATCTTATTAGAGAAACACATTTTTCCCAGATCTTCTCCAGGTCCTTGAGAAAAAAAAAAAAAACACCTAAGGCACTGTCAAATGTGGACCCTGCAGTCCTTCATCCCCAGGGAAACTGTCAGCCCCTGCCCACCTGACTGCCTCCCACCAGGTTTCCAACACACACGTGAAGAAATGGAGACATACACAATCATTTCTGCGCCTATATCTCTATCGCCACCAAACACAAAGAGGATATGTGTGTGTTCATGATCAAGCAGACAATGGGTCTCCCCCTAGACCCTTTCTGGCCTCTTCCCTCCTCTTCTCGCTGCCTCCCCATCCCCTGGACGCTTCCTTCTCTTGGGCCATAGAGACTGGTAGAGCTCCCTCAGGCTGGTGAGAGACCAGCAGGTCCAGTTCCCACTGGGACAAGTGCTAGATGACGGCTGCTCTGATGGAGTCCCCCAGAGCATTGATCTTTGTGTGCAGGAGGTCATGGGGTGGGGGAAAAGATGCTGAGAATTCCCCAGACTTTGAGAGGGAAGGAGTCCAGCTGAGGTCCAGGGGATTTGAGCCACACTACAGTTGACTCCTGAGCACCTGCCCTCAGAAATCATCAAACTCTGTCCCCTCCCCTGGCAAACCTAGACTGCACCCTCTCCCTCACATTTGATGGTAGCAATGTGATGACCCATAAGGTGTAAATATCTGATACAGGAAATGAAGAACTGGGAGCTGGAGAAGGAAGAGGAGGAGCACTTGTATGGGCAGCTCTGGAAACATGATGACAGTCCGCACTGCATCCTGTCACTTCCTATTTTTAGAGCTGGCACTTAGAAAGAAATGCTTCTGCAAGTCAGCCATGTCCCACGGCTCTTTAGGGGCTTTTAGATAAGAGATGCAAAAGCAGACCTTCTCAGTGGGGTGCAAAGAGCCTGTCACTAAAAGTCTGTGGGGTAATGATTTGGAGTTTGGGGGTAGGAGGAGGCAGTACAAAGTGCGCCCTACAGAGCACTCACAGAAACCAGTCCATGAACATGATGAGCTAATGTCTTCTGTGGGCAGATGGCTGGCTTGAGCACGATGGCCACGATGATCAGCCAGACTTGGGGAATGCTGGCAGCCACAGTGCTTACTTCAATCTCACACACCTCTTAACCATCAGCATGTGATGAGGAACAGCTCCTCCTGATCTCTCTAGAAAATGTGAATTTAGTTTTCAATGACAGACAGAGGTGTGTACCTTCACTATAATATCATGCACTGTAGCACTGTCCTCCAGGTGTCCATCGATTTGCTCGAGTGGCACCAGTAACGTCTCCATTGTGAGACTTGTTGTTACTATTTTTGGCATATTGAATACATCACAGGTAGCTTGCCAGGCTTTGCCATATGGATGGGATACTCTTGGTAGCTTGCCGGGCTGTCTGAGAGGGACAGAGGAATCAAACCTGGGTCGATCATGTGCAAGGCAAACACCCTACCCGCTGTGCTATCGCATGTGTACATTAATTCTTGGCCTTGCTGTTTCCAGAGAAAAATGATAGTTTTGAGACATCAGTGTGGAGATTAAGACTGGCTGCTGTGCCTGTGACTGTAAACAGAGAGAACACAGAATGTGGGAGGAGGGAAGGAGAGAGGAGGAAGATGTCTTCTTCCTCCCAAGAGCTTCCCTGCACAAAAGCACAGGCTTGGAGACTCAGCATTTACTACACCCCTACTGTGTTTCTTTATATTCCACACATGAGAGAGTCATCCTGCATCTGCCTCTCTCTCTCTCTGACTAATTTCAATTGTATGATACTCTCCAGTCCAATCACATCACATGCTGTTCCTCATCACATGCTGATGGTTAAGAGGTGTGTGAGATTGAAGTAAGCACTGTGGCTGCCAGCATTCCCCAAGTCTGGCTGATCATCGTGGCCATCGTGCTCAAGCCAGCCATCTGCCCACAGAAGCAGCAAGTTGCAAAATTTCATCCGTTCTTACATACCAGCAGTGCTCCATTAAATAAACATACTATGGCTTCTTAATAAATCAAAAATATTAATTTGAGCTATACCACAAATCTCCACATGTCTCAAAGCTATCATTTTTTTCTCTGGAAACAGCAAGGCCAAGAATTACTGTACACATGATTTTATAGTGAAGGAACACACTTTTCTCTGTCATTGAAAACTAAACTCAAGTCTTATAGATAGACCATAACCTGTTCCTCATCACATACCAATGGTTAGGTGGTGAGATATGATGAGATCTGATTTAGGTAGTATATGTAATCTTTGATCTGGAAAAAATATATACCTAACTAAAATTTGGAGTAAACTTCAAGGAGGTTAGAATTCTAGAAGGCAGGTAAATTTGTAGAGAAAGAATATTTGTGTGTGTGTGTGCTTTTTGGATTACACCCGGCGATGCACAGGGGTTACTCCTGGTTCATGCACTCAGGTATTACTCCTGGCAGTGCTCAGGGGACCATACGGGATGCTGGGAATCAAACCCGGGTTGGCCATGTACAAGGCAATTGCTCTACCCGCTGTGCTATCACTCGAGCCCCGAGAAAGAATATTAAAACTGAGATACACCTGACTTCTAACTTAGCCTCTTGAGAATAGAGAATGAGCAGGAGTTTTTTCCTTTGTGCCAAGACCAGGGTCCCATGAGGAAATGGCATGCTGAGAGGTGATGATGACAATAGAAACAGTGCCTAATGAACAGACACAGGTCTAGGCAAATAGCAGACCCTGAGTACTAAGGCTATAACAAATAACAGACCCCGGCACCTAGGGCACAGTGCTCAGAAGGCTGCAGAGTGGACACACCACAGGGCACTGGGAAGAAGCCCTGTACTGGGGCTGGGAAACTGTCACCTGGAGAAAAACAAAGCACAGCACCCCAGAGAAGGAACTGGAAAGCCAGTACAAATGGAGACACATGTGCAGTCTCTAGTGAAAGGAAGGCTGAGAAGTCAACAGGGAGACGCATGCCCCATTATTGAGGCTGTAGAAGCAGGCCAAGCATAATATTCAGTGCATACAGTATACATAGACCCTAGGGACAGGATACACAGAGTATTCAGTGTACACAGTGTATACGGCACCCACAGACAGGACACACAGTGTATTCAGGGTTCATAGTGTACATGGTCCTTAGGACAAGACACCCCATGCATTCAGTATACACAGTGCACACAGCCCTTAGAAACCAGACACATAATGTATCGTGTACAGACTACACAGCCATAGATACTGGAGAGGCAGTATCTGTAGTGTAGTCCTAATCCTTGTCCATGGTCAATGTCAAGGACCCCACAGCCAGGTCCCTGGAACTGTCCCAGTGACCTGTCCACTTGCCCAGGCAGAGCTCAAGGCTCATTAGCACACTCGGTGCCCCCTGGTGGCACCAACAACCGCTGCAACTGCCTTAGGAACTGACTGGAGGGTTGCCTTGACCCTGACAATTTCTCACACACCCAATCAGGTTGCTCGCATCCTCCCTCAGTATCTTGAGGTCAAATGATTTCTCAAAATCATCCCTGGGTCTTAAAAGATGATAAAATCAAAGCATGATTATTAAAGCAGAGATAGTGGAGCTGGAACTGGAGTGATAGCATAGAGGGGAGGGCGTTTGCCTTGCACGTGACTGACCAGTGTTCAATTCCTCCATCCCTCTCGGAGAGTCCAGCAAGCTACCAAGAGTATCCCGCCCGCACAGCAGAGCCTGGCAAGCTCCCCGTGGCTTATTCGATATGCCAAAAACAGTAATAACAAGCCTCACAATGGAGGCGTTACTGGTGCCTGCTCGAGCAAATTGATGAACAACAGGAGGACAGTGCTACAGTGGAGCTGGGTTTTATCGTTTGCATTCTCTGCAGTTCAGAGCTGCAGGATGCCTATGTTGAGAAGTGAAATTCCTGTAGCGAGTGAAAGCTGCTCCATATATGCTTGGACCTTTGATTTGAAGACTACAGGATGAGTCTTTCAAACAGGGAGCGGCAAAAATGCCCTTCCCTGGGGCAGACTGTCCCCTCCAAGACATTTTCTGACAGGAAAGACTGGTAGTGCCCGACTGAAAGAAGGAGAAATATTCTATGACTCAAACGCCCTGATTCTCTTCCCTTCCTGGGAGGAAAAGCCTGAACATTTAAAACTGATTTTGAGGCACCAAGTGATAAGTGACCACTTCCTAATAAATCCTGAGAGTCAGAATTTGGGGTAAATAATCGAAGCCGGAGAGCAGAGTTGGCCCGAGGGTTCTGATTCAGCTGCAGACACAACACACTTCCATTGCCGGTCACTGACAAGGCCAGAGGCCTACAGCTTCAGGGAACTTGCGTTTAAGTGTGTCTTATAGACAGAAATAGGGTCACTCAAATATTTACATTGCTTATAACTTTACAAGGTATATCTTGAGGTGGGTCTCCAGAACTTTCTGAGTAAGAGGTTCTGGAGAAAAATTCTTCTGAGTTTTGAGGTCTTCCTCCTCTCTTCCAATATCTCCAGTTACCCTCCTTCCCCCAAGTCTCTGTCTATAGTAGGTACATCATACTTCCTTCCAGCACTTCATTCTCCTCCATAGTGGTCACTTCCTTCCACCAATGCCATATAGTAGTCTTCCCTGACTGTTGCCTTTGGGCTTTTGTTATCCCCCTAATAATGTTTCTTTATATACCAAATATGAGAGAGAGCATTCTCTGTCTGTCCCTCTCCCTCTGACTAACTTCACTCAATAGTTACAGATCCATCCATCCATGTAGCAGAAAATTATATAATTTTATTTTTTATGGCTGAATAGTGTTCCATTATGCATTTATACCATAGTTTCTTTATTGAGTCGTCTGTTCTTGTGCACTTGGGCTGTTTCCAGATTTTGTGATTTAGTGCTTCAGTGAACATAGAAGTTCAGGTATCTTTTCTTCATTGTATTTTTGGGGTCTTGGGGTATATCCCAATTCGTGAAATTCTAGGTTGTATGAAAGCGCCATTCCTAGATTTTAGATAAACTTCCATACTGTTTTCCAAAAAGGCTAGATCAATCAACATTCCCACCCATCAACATGTTTGTAACCTTTCTTAATCAAGTAGTGTGGAACCAAAAGCACCACTTGGGCCACATGCTGGGAAGTTTGTCCTGTTCTTTAGAGTCTTTTAACTCTTCTTCCAAAACCAGTTCCAAGCCTATGAATTCCTTAAACTGTTGTCTGTCCATCAAGCTCTATCACTTTCCTTCAAATATGAGTGATAATCTAGATGGAAAGAGTATTTTTAGTGAGAAGTTTATGTCATTGAATTTTTGTACTCGATGCCTCTAAACATTTCTGGCTTGCAGAGTTTCATTTGATAAGACTGCTGTGCATCTTACGGGATTTCCTTTGTATCTAAGTTCATTTTTTTTTTATCTTGCTGTTTTCAGTATTCTGTTTCTCCTTTGGATTTTTGTCATTTTGAGTATAATGTGTCTTGGAGTTTTCATAATTGAGTCCATATTCACAGGGACAATTCAGCCTTTTGGTAACTCAGTGCCTTTAATCCTCAAATCTGGGAAATTCTTATTCCTGTTTTTTTTTAACTATTGTTTCTTCATCACATTTGCCTTTCTCTTCTTCAGGGATTCCAATGAAACTTCTTTTTTTAATTATTAGTGAAACACCATGAGGTACAGTTGTAGATTTACAAATTTTTGTGCTTGGATCTCGGTCATACCACGATCAAATACCCATCCCTCCACCAGTGACCATTTTCGACCACCAGGATAATATCCCTCCCCCCAACCCCCCATCCCCCCCTGCCACTGTGCCAGGGCATTCCCTTTTGTTCTTTCTCTCCTTTTGGGTGTTGTGATCAGCAAAGGAGGCATTGAGTGGCGAACATGTTCAGTCCAGACTACTTTCAACCTGCATCTCCCCTCCTGGGAGGATCCTCCAAACACCCTCCACTTTGTGTTCCTCTTTCTATCTGAATTGTCCTTTCCAATAGAATACCCGGCTGGCCTCTATGGAGTAATTCTCCTGGTGTTGATCTCAGCTATTATTGGGTATTAATCTCATTTTTTGTTATTTTATATCCCCCAGATGAATGCAATCTTTCTATGTCTATCCCTCTCTTTCTGACTCATTTCGCTTAGCATGATACTTTCCATATTGTACCACTTGTATGTAAAGTTCATGACTTCATCTTTTCTAAGAGCTACATAGTACTCCATTGTGTAGATGTACCAAAGTTTCTTTAACCAGTCATCTGTTCTTGGGCACTCAGGTCTCTTCCAGTTTCTGGCTACTGTAAAGAGAGCTGCAATGAACAAACAAGTGCAGATGTCACTTCGGCTACACATTTTTGCCTCTCTGGGATATATTCCCAGGAGTGGTATCGCTGGGTCAAATGGGAGCTCAATTTCTAATTTTTTGAGGAACGTCCATACTGTTTTCCAAAAGGGCTGAACCAGTCGGCATTCCCACCAACAGTGAAGGAGTGTCCCTTTCTCGCCACATCCGTGCCAGCAACGGTTGCTTTTGTTCTTTTGAATGTGGGCCAGTCTCTGAGGTGTGAGATGGTATCTCATTGTGGTTTTGATCTGCATCTCCCTGATGATTAATGATGTAGAGCATTTTCTCATGTGCTTTTTTGCCTTCGGATTTCTTCTTTGAGAAAGTTTCTGTTCATTTCATTGCCCCATTTTTGGATGGGGTTGGATGTTTTCTTCTTGTGGAGTTCAACCAGTATTTTGTATATCCTTGATATCAACCCCTTGTCAGATGTGTATTCGGCGAATATTCTTTCCCATTCTGTAGAATGTCTTTGTATTTTGGTCACTGTTTCTTTGGAGGTACAGAAGCTTCTTAGTTTAAGATAGTCCCATTTATCTATCTCTGTTTTCACTTGCTCAGCCAGTGGCGTGTCATCTTTGAAAATACCATTAGCCTCAATGTCATGGAGGGTTTTGCCAACTTTGTCTTCAATGTATCTTATGGTTTCTGGTCTGATGTTGAGGTCTTTAATCCATTTTGATCTTACCTTTGTACATGGTGTTAGGCAGAGTTCTGAGCCCATTTTTTTGCATGTAGCCGTCCAGTGATGCCAGCACAATTTGTTAAAGAGGCTTTCCTTACTCCACTTCACATTTCTTGCACCTTTATCAAAGATTAGATGATCATATGATTGAGGGGAGATGTCAGTGTATTCTACTCTGTTCCATTGGTCTGCAGTTCTGCCTTTGTTCCAGTACCATGCTGTTTTGATTATTACCGCTTTGTAGAAAAGTTTGAAGTTAGGGAGGTTGATTCCTCCCATTTTCTTTTTCCCAAGAATTGCTTTAGCTATTCGTAGGGGTTTATTGTTCCATATAAATTTCAGGAATGTTTGCTCCATTTCTTTGAAGAATGTCATGGGTATCCTTATAGGAATTGCATTGAATTTGTACAGTGCTTTCGGTAGTATTGCCATTTTGACAATGTTAAGTCTCCCGACCCATGAGCAGGGGATGTCTTTCCATTTCCTCATGTCCTCTTTTATTTCCTGAAGTACCGTTTTGTAGTTTTCTTTGTACAGGTCCTTTACTTCCTTAGTTAAGCTGATTCCTAGGTACTTGATTTTCTGGGGCACAATTGCGAACGGGATTGATTTTTTTCATATAGCTTTCCTCTCTCTCACTGTTTGCGTATAGGAAAGCCATGGACTTTTGGGTATTGATTTTATAGCCTGCAACTTTACTATACAAGTCTATTGTTTCTAGGAGTTTTTTGGTGGAGGTTATTGGGTTCTCTAAGTATAGTATCATTTCATCTGCGAATAGTGAGAGCTTGATTTCTTCCTTTCCTACCTGAATGCCCTTAATAACTTTTTCTTGCCTAGTTGCTATTGCAAGTACTTCCAGTACTATATTGAACAGCAGTGGAGAGAGTGGGCATCCTTGTCTCGTCCCTGATCTTAGAGGGAAGGCTCTCAGTTTTTCCCCATTGAGGATGATGCTTGCTGTAGGCTTATAGTAGATGGCTTTAACTATGCTGAGGAAAGTCCCCTCTATACCCATTTTGGCTAGGGTTTTCATCATAAAGGGGTGCTGGATCTTGTCAAATGCTTTCTCTGCATCTATTGATATGATCATATGCTTTTTATCTTTTCTTTTGTTGATATGATGGATTATGTTGATTGATTTCCGAATGTTAAACCATCCTTGCATCCCTGGGATGAATCCTACTTGGTCATGGTGTATGATCTTTTTGATGAGTAGTTGGATTCTATTTGCTAGTAGTTTGTTGAGGATCTTTGCATCTGTGTTCATCAGGGATATCGGCCTGTAGTTCTCTTTCTTTGTGTTATCTCTGTCTGCTTTTGGTATCAGTGTGATATTTGCTTCATAGAAACTGTTCGGAAGTGTATTTGATATTTCAATTTCATGGAAAAGCTTAAAGAGGATTGGGAGTAAGTCTTCTTTAAAGATTTGGGAGAATTCACTGGTGAATCCATCCGGGCCAGGGCTTTTGTGCTTGGGGAGATTTTTATTACCATTTCAATTTCCTTGATGGTGATAGGTCTGTTCAGGTATTCCAGGTCTTCTTGGTTCAGCCTTGGGAGTCTGTAGGAGTCTAGGAATTTATCCATTTCCTCGAGGTTTTATGTTCCGTGGCATAAAGCTTTTCAAAGTACTCTCTGAGGATCCTTTGAATTTCTGTAGTTTCTGTTGTAATGACCCCCTTTTCATTTCTGATTCGGTTTATTAGGGTTTTCTCTCCCTTTCTTTGTGAGTTTTGCTAGGGGCTTATCTATTTTGTTAATTTTCTCAAAGAACCAGCTCTTGGTTTCATTGATCTTTCGGATTGTTTTCTGGGTTTCCATCTCGTTAATCTCTGCTCTGAGTTTTATTATTTCCTTCCTCCTGTTAGGGTTGTGCTCCTTTCGTTGGTCCTTCTCCAAGTTCTTAAGCTGTGAGGTTAGTTTATTTATGTGTGCTCGCTCCTCCTTTCTGAGGAATGCTTGTAGAGCTATAAACTTTCCTCTTAAGACCGCTTTTGCTGTGTCCCATAAGTTTTGGTAACTCGTGTCCTCATTTACATTCGTTTCTAGGAATCTTTTGATTCCTCTTTAATTTCCTGTCTAAGCCACTCGTTGTTTAATAGCGCACTGTTTAATTTCCATGTGTTTAATTTCGTTTTCTGTTTTTGTGTGTGATTTACTTCTAATTTCAGCGCATTATGGTCTGAGAAGATTGTTGATATAATCGCTATCTTCTGAATGTTATGGAGGCATGTTTTGTGGCTCAGCATGTGATCTATCTTGGAGAATGTTCCATGTACGCTTGAGAAGAATGTGTATTCAGCTTTTTGTGGATGAAGTGTCCTGTGTATATCTACTAAGTCCCTTTCTTCCATTGTTTCCCTCAGATGAAGTATGTCCTTGCTAAGCTTGAGTCTGGTTGATCTATCAAGAGGTGACAAAGCGGTGTTGAAGTCTCCCACTAGTATTGTGTTGCTATCGATGTCTTTTTCCAAATCTATGAGTAATTGTTTTAAGTACTTTGCTGGTCTCTCATTAGGTGCATATACATTTATTATTTTAAGTTCTTCCTGTTGTACAGATCCTTTGGTCAATAGGAAATGGCCTTCACTGTCTCTTATGACCTTCTTCACTCTGAAATCGATGTGGTCTGATATTAGGATAGCTACCCCAGCTATTTTCTGGGAGCTGTTTGCCTGTAGGATTGTTTTCCAGCCTTTGACTCTGAGTCTGTGTTTGCTTTGACTACTTAGATGTGTTTCTTGCAGGCAGCAGAATGTTGGGTTCAATTTTCTAATCCATCCTGCCACTCTATGTCTTTTAATTGGTGCATTTAGCCCATTGACATTGAGAGAGATTATTGTTATGGGATTTTGTCCCATTGTTCTGTTGAAATTTGGTGTATTTGAGAGGCCTGTCTTGCCTTAAAGTAGCCCATTTAGTTGTACTTGTAACCATGGTTTTGAGTCTATGAAGTTCCTGAGCTGTTGTTTGTCTGTGAAACTGTGTGTTGTTACTTCTATTATGAATGAGAGTCTGGCTGGGTAAAGTATTTTTGGAGAAGCATTTATTTCATTGAGTTTTTTCACTATGTCCCACCACTGTTTTCGGGCCCTGAGGGTTTCATCAGAAAAATCCGCTGTGAATTTTAAGGATGCTCCTTTGTAAGAGATTTCTTTCTTCGATCTTGCTGCTTTCAGAATTTTGTCTCTGTCTAAGGTTTTGGTCATTTTGATCAGGATGTGTCTTGGGGTATTTTTATTCGGATTTCTTCTAGCTGGTACCCTTTGGGCCTCCTGGATGTGGTCACAAGTTTTCTTCAGCTCTGGAAACGTTGTAGCAATGATTTCTTTGACAGTTTCTTCTTCATCAAGGTTTTCTTCCTGTCCCTCTGGGACTCCAATAATTCTTATGTTACCCCTCTTGGCTTCATCACGATCTTCTCTTGCCATCTGTTCTCGAACTGTGAGTCTCTTTTCCATTTTCTGCTCTTTTCTGACAAGACTCTGAACTTGATCTTCTAGCTCACTGATTCTGTTCTCAGCCGCTGTTACTCTGCTGCTGAGGCCTTCCACTGAGGTTTTCAATTCGGCTACCAGGTTTTTCAGGTCTGACATTTCCGATTGCATTTTCCTCATTTCTGCCTTCAAATCCTCTTGTCTTTTATTGGCATTGGTTTCCATTGTTACTTTTAGTTCCCTAAGCATCCTGAGTAGCTCCATTCTGAATTCCTTGTCAGAGAGGTTGTCTAACGCTATAGTACTGTTGGTGTCTTCTGGGCTAGCCTTGTGAATAAGAAAGTTTGGTGGGCTTTTGCGTTGCTTTACCATTGTGACCAGTGTGATTTGGTCCTTCACACTGCTGCTACTGTTCTGGTTGAGTGAGGAGAGACTGCCAGGAGCCGTTCAGCTTTGTTGCTGCTAGATGTGCCTCTTCTACCTTTCTGAGTCTGAGCTTCTTCTCAATCAGGCGTTATTCTTTGTTTTATAACTGACATTGAGTGAAACTTTTGGAGGAGTTGCTATTTACTACTGAGCTTGTATAGATATTTTCAAACAGAACTTTTGTTGGAAATGGAGTAGGCGAGTGGGATTATGTTGAATTGTAGTAGAAGAGGTGAGAAATTTTGGTTGGTATTAGGTAACAAGTTGATGAAAAGGATGAAAGGATGAAGGTCCAAATTGCTTGGAGTGAGTGATAAACCTGCGGCCGCGTTAGCAGCGGCCCGCCCAGAAGCAGGCCAGGCCCACTTTTAGGAGGCCACGCCCCCTTCTTAGAGGCCACGCCCCTAGCCAGTCCCAGGCCACTCCCTCCCAGGATCCTGGATGGGGGGGCCGGTGGGCTGCTGTGCGCGCTGGTCCCTGAGCTGGACGCGTGCTGGGGGCTGGGGTCCGCGCTGTCCTCCGGGGCTCGCTCAGCGGGCGGCATGTCTGGGGTCAGGGGCAGGGCTCTGCTGTGCTCCTCCAACCCACCTGGATGGGGGGGGGGGCCGGTGGGCTGCTGTGCGCACCGGTTCCCGGAGCTGGACATGCGCTGGGGGCTGGGGTCCGCGCTGTCCTCCGGCGGGGCTCGCTCCGCGGGCCCCAATGATTCTTATATTGTTGAACTCATAACTCTCTGACATTCTCTTCATTTATTTTCAAACTATTTTCTGCCTTCTGCTGTTTCTTAGTGGTTTCCTTCTCATCTTGGATCTCTTGCTCAGATTTTGTCATTCTGCTTTCCAGAGCTTCAATGGACTTTTTTCATATCACCTCCTATATTCTTCATTTTGATTGTGGTATGTTTTTCATTTTATTCTTATGCTTTTATTTTCTTTCATTTTGTTATTTTGACCACACCTTGTGGTTCTCCAGGCTTACTCCTGGCTCTGTGCTCAGAGATCGCCACTGGTGGGCTCAGGGGACTGTATGGGTGAAGGATCAAACCTGAGTTGGAAGAGTATAAGGCATACACCCTACCCACTGTGCTAGTGCTTGGGCCCCTTGACTCATACCTTCTTGTGCTTTACTGATTGCCTGTTCTATAATTCCTTTGAATTCATTGAACATCCTCATAACGGTGTCACTTGAAATATTATCTGAGGATTTACTGGTGTTGTTTATGTCTTCAGTGGTATTGTTTTCACTTAGTGAGCTTGGTTGTCTTCTGTGTGTTTTCCTCATTGATTTTCAAGTGTTCTTTTTGTGCTGGGGATGTCTTTTCAGTCAGACCCCAACCCTCCACCCCCCAGAAGATACTGAGGGATTAGGCTGGTATTGCTCTCTTTCTTTGTTGATATTGACCACATGACAAGATGGATAACTGTGAGCAAAACATAACTTGATGAGTAGATTCACTGTGTGGCCACACACTTCAGGAACTGTGATGTGGCCATTTATATAGTGTGGGTGGGGTGTGCAGGTTAGCTGGAGTGAGGGTTTCTGCTTCCTGTTCTGAACTAGGTCCAGTTATGTCAGCTGGAAGAAAACCTCACCTGGAATGACAAATCAGCAGTCATCAGGTTAGGCACTGTGGTATAGGACTATTTATAAGGTGCAGGTCTTCCTTTTAAAATTGATTTTGGGGGCCACATCCACGGTGTTTAGGGGCAACTTCTGACTCGGTTCTCAGGAGTGAACTCTGGGGATGTTCAGGAACCGTATATGGTGCCAGGAATTCAAACTTGGGTCAGTGGGTGTGAGTTAAGCACCTTAACACCTGTTTTATTTCTCAAATCCTTGTTTTTCATTTTTTTAGCAATATTATGGCTTAGATAACATGTTTCAATAGTGCTAACCTTTATGGTTTTTATGTACAAAGCTACCACCCAAGATAGTCCATTGATGTCTTATATGATATTTTCAGTTCATTTCATTTCTCTCCCCAGACCCACTCTACACACCTACTTCCTTCACTGTTCAGTAATTTCAGTTTTGTAAACAAAGGTCAAAGACTTTTCATTGTTCTGTTCCCCTGTTTTGTTTCTTTGTACACTATAGATGAATGGGGTTGTCTTGTATTTTTCCTTCTTTCTCTGACTTATTTCACCGAACATACCTTTCGGTTTTATTCATGTTTTGTCTTTTCTAATAACTTCATTGCATTCGGTTGTGTATATAAATACCATAACTTCTTTATCCATTTGTCTGCCATTTGATCATTTGGGTTGTTTCCATTGTACTAATCAATGCAATTAATATAGGTATGAATTTATCTTCTCAAATTAGCGTTCTTGTGTTTGGGTACTACATATCAAGAAATGGGATTTCTTTATGGTTTTACCTTTCTAAGGAATCTCCATGCTGTTTGCCATAGAGGTTAGACCAGATGACATTTTCACTAACAGTGAATCAGGGTTCTTTTTTCACCAAATCCCTGGTTGTTTCGTCGTTTTGATCTACATCATTCTCACTGATGTGAGATACCTCATTGTCATTTTGATTTTCATTTTCTGATAATGTCTTCAGTGTACCTAATGATGTGCACTTTTCCATACACCTGCTGACCTTCCACATGTCTTCTTGAGGGGAAGTGTGTCTTCATCTCTCTGTCCACCATTTGATAGGGCTACTAGAATTTTGTGCTGTTGAGCTTTGTGAGTACCCTACTTGTCTTGAGTATTAGCCTTTATCTGGTGTATTGTATAGGACTATTTCCTCCTATCAGAAGGGTCACGGTCACGATCACGACCATCCTGTTGTTCGCTGATTGCCTCAAGCAGGCCCCAGTAACGTTTCCTTCATCCTAGCCCTGAGAATTTTTTTAAAAGTGCCATATTCAAGGCTTTTTCAGGGTTAGGAGAATGAGACCTATCATTGTTACTTGTATATTGCATATTGGGTACGCCACGGGGAGTTTGCCAGACTCTGCTATGTGGGTAGGTTACATTTGGTACCCTGCCAGGTTGTCCAAAGTAAGAGTGAGATAAAAAGAAGGGTGTCTTATTTTATTATTGTATTTTATTTTAGTTTCTTTCACCACATAAAACCTTTCTAATTTAAGGTAACTAGAGAGATTGTAAAGTGAGTAAGGTGTTTGCCTTGCACAGAGCAAACCTGGGTTTTATCACTGGCATTGCATATAGTCCCTCAAGCACTGCCAAGAATAATTTCTGTGTGCAGTGACAGGAATAACCTCTGACCATCACTGGGTGTGGCCAAAAA
The DNA here is from genome assembly GCF_029834395.1 of Sorex fumeus. Taxonomy (NCBI): domain Eukaryota; kingdom Metazoa; phylum Chordata; class Mammalia; order Eulipotyphla; family Soricidae; genus Sorex; species Sorex fumeus. Next base: position 20,758,734 of record NW_026606081.1, read on the forward strand.
AGATCTATGAATCTGATTTTTTGCCAGTTGTTTATTTTTGTTTCTGTTGTCTTTGCCAATAGAGTTAAATCATTGAAGACACCTTTGAGATTCATTTCTTCGAGGACTCTGCTTAATTTTTTATTCAATGTGTTTTATAGAATCTGGACTAATTTTCAAGTCTTTAATCTTTGAATCAGCTTTAGTTGGAGGGTGAAACAAATGCAGTTTCAGTTTTTTTGCGTGTGCTATCAAGTTTGCCAACACTGTTCATTGAAGAGGTTTTCTTTGTTCCACTTAATGTATCTCCCTAGCTGATTTTTCTAAGTTCCAAGCAGGAGGGTGCGTTCTTTATAAAACTTGGTGGGAGAGGGTGGGGGTTTAGCACAATGGGTTGAGCACATGCTTCGCATGCATAAGATGGGGTTCATTTCAGGTACTGCATGACCAGGAACACTCCTAGGATTGAACACTGAGCACTGTGAGTGTGGTCCAATCAGACAAAAAATTAGGAAGATTCTAAAATTATTTAGGATTATAACCTAGTTAGTCAAGTCAGCTTGAAGAGGAAAGGCAAAGAGGGACATTTGCACTCCCCCACTTCGAACTAACCTAGAATAAGGTGACCTCACCAGCTGCTACTTTTGTAGTCATGCAGGTTTCAGGAATATAGGACAAAGCCACTGCAGCTGGATGTTGAGAACAGCTCAGATCATGTGATGCAGGATAAAAGTCTTTCTCACTGTGGATGCAGGGGCTGGAGAACTGCCTGCAGACCAGTAACACCCCCCTTCACCTTGTTTAACTTAGTGCTAGGTAGAGGGAAGCCAGGTTGCTAACATTCAGACATGAAGTGTTTGGAAGAAATCAGAGGGAAAGCAGTGACAGGTCTGGATGTGGGAATAGATACCTACATCTGACACCAATAGCATAAGCAAGCAGAGAAAATCTAAGTCAGAAGAGCTCGTCAAGCTAGGAGTGTTGACAATTCAAAGTATACCCAACGAAAGTGAGAAAAAATCCCCAGGAAGGAAGAACGTTATTCCACACAGGGATGTGGGTGCCACAGCTCACGTGGCCATCAGCACATAGATAAGTAGACAGGTGAGCAGGATCTGCAGAAACCTCGCTCTGCCTCTGTGACTGCAGTGAGTTGATGCTGTTAATGATTGATTATGCTGAAGGATTAGCTTTGAGGGTCACTTAGTATTACCTTACAGGATTTTTAAACCTCACCATTAATGTTTGCAAAGTAATAATGGGAGAAAGAATCCTAGTTAATATTGATCCTTCTGGGGGTTAATAAAATACATCATGCTGGCACTATGAGTGTCTCAGAACAAAAGAATCTCTAAGCCGTGGCACACTATGCTAACTGTGTTTCAGATGCAGTGTGCAATCCTTGAGTCAGCTGCTGCTTTTACTGTTAATCTTGGAACCATATTTTAGGTCAGTATTGCCAAATGATCACATTATTGAGTGTCTTTCATCTACCTTTGTCCTATTACTTTGTGTTTAGTATATATATATATAGGATGATATTATCATCTCTATGCAGTGGATGTGCAAAGAGTATCATGGCCTACAGAGCTCTGTGCTTTGGACTGATTTGTGTTATCTTTGCTTACTATATTTATGCACCAATCCCAGAGAACGTTGAAGAACCTTGGAAAGTGGGCTTTATAGATGCTGCTGTAAAGACAACTTCATTTCTGGTAAAAAAAAATTTCCAGAATATTGGGCTGTTATAATCTCATAGTTTGAAGTTACAAGTACTTATAAACTATTTTCAATTATTATTTTGAAAGAGACTTCGGTTTTCCTCTTAGGAAAACTCAGTTAAATCACACTAATCTTTCTAATTTAATTATTAACAAATATGTGTAATGTTATACAAAGCCGAGGGATATAAATATATGTGCTTGCAAATGCCTATCTTCAAAAATAAATCTATATTTGGAGAATTGTTTTACTTAGAGGAAAATTGTACGGCTGTTAAATAACTTGATTACCTGAAATTTTTTTCTGTGCTGATTTTTGTTTTGGCTTTTTGTTTTGGAACCACAACCAGAAATTCTCCGGCCTTACTCCTGACTCTGTGCTTAGGGTCATGCCTGGGAGTGCTCAGGGAACCATACGTAATTCCAGGAGTCAAACCAGTGTTGGCTGCATGCAAGGCAAGCACCTTGGCTGCTGTACTATCGCTATGGTATCATATATCCCATATTTCTGAAGACAATATAGGCTCACATATTCTCTTAAAACTTAAAAACATGCTAACTGTGTTTTTAGGATTTCCATGTGTAATAGTGTCTTTATGTTATTGTTGTGGTTTGGGGGCCACACTCAGAGGAGCCCAGTGTTTTATCTGTAGGTATCGTTCCTGGTGGTGTTCAGGGGACCAGAAACGGTGCCAGGTGTCAAACTGTGGGTTGTGGTACGTAAGTAGGGCAGTGCATTTAAAATATCTTTCTGGTTCCTATTAAGAGGCTTCTTTTAAGAAATTTACTCTCTTTACTATATAAATATCTTCTTTCTCAGTAGTTTTCATATTTTTCATCTCAGAAATTCTTTCCTTAGTGGGGTACATCTGGTAGTCCCAGAGGCTAGTCTTGGCTCAGTGTTCAGGTATGACCTTTGCAGCGCTCAGGGCACCATACGTGGTGGCAGGGATTTGAATTAGGGTTGTGGCTGCATGCAAAGCAAGCGCTTTATCTTCCCTACTGTCTTTCCAGATTTTCAGAAATTCTTTCTTTCTTTCTTTGTTTTGTTTTCTGGGTCATATCTTGTTGGGTTTACTCCTAACTCTACTCTCAGGAGTCACCCCTTTTGGGATCCAGGGGCTATCTGGTGTGCTGGTGACCAAACCCAGGCCACATGCAATTGTGCGATTATTCCAGCCCCTGAGATATTCTTTATGTTCTGTTGAGTATCCCAAAGAAATATTCATTTTATTTATTTATTTTTGGTTTGGGAGCCATAGCTGACAGTGCTCAGGGATCACTCCTGGTGAACTTGGGGGAAAATATGGGGTTCTGGGAATTGAACCCAGGTTTGCCACTTACAAGGCAAGTACCCTACCCACTGCTATTGCTCTAGCTCGCCCTCAAATAGTTGTTTAAGTGGATTATATGGGTCCATGTGACTAGATTACAAACTAACCTCAGTAGAACTTTATTTACTTAATAATTTTAACAGTGATAATAAATCCAAGAAAGGTTAATATATACAATATATTTAATCTTGATCATATATATATTTTAAGACATGAAACATACGTTATGATAGTAGTGTTGCTTTTCATTCTTGCTGTCCTCGCTGCTGAACCAACATGACTGTTTTTGCACTGAACCTATTTCAGTATTTCCTGTCCTTAACCTCTTGAAAACTCTACTGCACACCCATAAGGGAATTAAACCTTTAAAATGCAGGAAGTTCAATAGTATCGTGGAATCTGACTCTGTCAGGTCCCAGGGACTCGCCCTGGCCAAAAAAAAGATTCCAGGACTACACTTTGAAAACCACACTTTTTATCTATCTCCAAGCTTGAAATGCTGATTTTATGTTATTTTTATGATAATGCTAGAATTCAAACTCGATCTGCCTTATTGTCAATATCATACTCTCCTGTCAAAGCATGCTGCTGTCGGGACAGTGCAGTGAACCTGACAGTGGAGGTTCTAGGAGAGAGTGTCAACAGACAAACTGTGAACAAAGAGAGCATCACAAGTTGCCTGAGGCAGATGGTCTCACACCCCACCACGAGCACAGGGACGTTCAGTGAAACCAGACACTGGAACTTCTCCCACTGAATGTTCACCAGGTGAACACTCACAAGAGGCCCTTCGACCCACTGGAGAACAAAAGGGAAGAAGGACGAGCTAATGCCAGTCCACAAAATAGCTGCAATGCCGCCTTGATGGTTCAGAGTCCCTTACACATCACACCAACGAATGTCCCAGATTGTTTGTTCAGAGTGCATTACACTTCATGGCAATGAATTCTGGTTTCCTCACTAATATTAGCACATTCTGAAGAAATCTTGCCTTATCCAACACAAAAAAGAATGAAAATGCTGTACACCTAGCATAATAGTATATGTGATATGCATGTGTATATATATGTATAATTTATGTGAATAATGACCTGCTTCTACTGTACAAGAGATAGCCATTTTACATTTTTTTATTCAATTATAGTAACACAACTAATTCCTAGAAAGAAGTTAAACTTTTAATATATGAAAGGATAAAAAACAGTTCTTGACAAAAAGTGGGTAAAGATGGGCTTATGCATTTACACAATCAAATTATAGGTAATACAAAAATAGAAGAAATAACATGAGTTTCAGTGTCCATTGACCTGAGATATGACTGAACCTTTGTGTGACTGTTTTTCACTAGGTGAGAGATCTGATCAGCACGTTGAAGCACTGTTCTGAGAATGTAGTCTTGCTAGTTAACATTATGTGGTGTAACATGACATGCGTCACAACACTGGTGTGAGAAAAGCGTACTGCTAGTTAGCATTATGAGTACAATATGATATAACAGTTATTATTAGGGGAGGACCCTAAGCTATTGCTATTTAATTAACTTCAATAACTTTGCAATGACATATAAAATATAAAATAAGATAGAGTAGTTATTACTAAGAGTTCCAAAAGTTAACTCGCAATGTTCAAGAGGGTAGTTGGCTCCTGTTCAGTAGAAAAATGGTGGGCAGCTGCTTCAGGAAGAACTTTATGGGAGTCAGTCAACATAGTCACTAAAAATGAAAGGACCTTTAAGTCAGCATGACATTCACTTAGCTGAAAGGACCTTTAGGATGGTCACTTCTAACTAGCAATTCAAATATATATATAACTATTTTGATATATATAAATAATAGAAAGATAAAACTTATGCAACACTTATACTTATTCCCTGTCTTAATATTTTGAAGAGTTTCTTAATGAAGGGTTGGAAAGATAGTTTAGCGGGTAAGGCCAGACCCATGGCCTTATCATCTTGCATGTGCCAGACCCATGTATGACCCAGCACCATGTATGGCTCCCCCAGAATATTCAGGAGTGACCCCTAAGCATAGACACAGGAGTAAATCCAGAGTACTGCTGGGTGTGTTTCATGTTTACAATTGCATTTTCAGGATAACTATCATTGTCTCCATTCTGTGATGAAGACAATAAAGCTCAGAAAACAATTAATCCAAACATTTAATGACTTATAGAATTAAGATTCAAATCTAGTTAACCTATATCCCATCTCTATTTTTTGTTATTATTTCAATTGATAATTTTTATTTTATCTTTGGATCCAGAAAAATTTGTCCTTTTGATTTATACGACAGTTAATATTTGCCTAGATTCCTGAAATGTTCACATAAAACAATATTTATTTATTTATTATCCATGGGAACCTAATCCCTGAAAACCACTGTGTTGCCCCTTTGGGCAAGTGCTACTTTGCATGTGGCTGACCTGGGTTCAATCCCCAGAACCCATGTGGTTCTTTGGGTCTTCCAGGAATTATTCCTGAGTGCAGAGCCACTGTATACATGTATACCATCAAATCTGTATACCACCAGGTTTGGCCAAAAAACTAAAAGAAAAGAAAAAAAATTGGAAAATACATATTACATACATCCATGTGTCTGTGGTATGTAATAAAACGTCATTCATATCAAAATAGAATAAAATCTTGCAACTTCTGACATGATAAACATGGTGCTAAGTGAAATTATTGTCATTATATTTTAAATATTTTGAAAAGCAATCATAATTATAACATGAAATAATTATTATTACTTAATTATGCTAAGTGAAATATCCAGGCATAGAAAGAATAAAAATCTATGATCTCAGTTATCTGTGGATCTCAGTCTGTTATGAAAATAGAAGTGAATGGCAGTGTTAGTGTTAGGGGGTGAAAAACAATAGGAAGATACTGCACACAGGGGATAAAGCTGAACTTACCAGATTGCACTTACTGCAGAAGAATAAATCTAACAAAGCGAAATTGCGGGGACAGTTCATCACTTGCAGCTATTGTCACACAAAAAAGGGAAACTTTAAGGAGGATATGTCAGTTGGTAGGAATCCTTGCACTACGTATATCAAATTACCGTGTAACATGCCTTAGATATACATAATTACTATTTAAAAGATAAATTTTCCTCTAGAAATTAGTGGCATTCCTGCTGTCATCCTCTCATTGATTTCCAGCTCCTATCCAGAGAAGAGAAAGTACTTTCTATAACTTCAGTCTGCTTTTTGATTTATCTTAGTGAAAAGGATGGGTATTCTGCTGTTGTGTGCAGTTATTCTATCCATATCAATGAGATGAAGCATTTCTTTACTTTTTATTATTTTGATATACCTTTAAAGATTTTTAAATTTTCAATCAATTGCCAAGTAACAAATATTGTTGTTATAATTATGTGTATTCTCATTTTCCGTTTCATCTCTGTGCATGTCATTTATTTTGTAATTAATAAGTATGCATTCATTTTACATTACTATCTTGGTGGATAGATTGTTATATTATGTAATATACCTTTGTTCATGAACTTTTTCCTGGTCTGGCATCTACTTTGTCTAATATTATTCAAGCCTCTAGATTTTTCTTTTTAATTATTATTTGCGTCCCACCTCATTGAGTATGGCCTATGTAAAAAGACCAATAGAAATACAAGTGTGGGTAGGCTGTAGGAAAAAAAGACCCTTCCTTATTCTTTTGTAAGGAATGCACAGTTGTTATGAAAAACAGCACAGAGGATTCTCAAAATACTGCCCTATGATCTAGCAACTATGCTCCTGCATCTTTACTCAAAAACATCAAAACTCTATTATGAAAAACTACATGTTCATTGCAGCATTATTTACAATAGCCAAGTTAAGAAAAAAAATTCCTAGGATAAATTAGAAATAAGTGGATAAAGAAGACATCATATAATGACACAGCAGAATGCTACTCAATTATAAACGATGAAATCTTGTCTTTTGCAACAACAGTGAAGAAACTGGACATGAAATAAGTGGAAGTGAAATAAGTTAGAAGGAATAGGACAAGCACCAGATCATTTCCCTTGCTGTTTCTTTATGCTTGTCATTTACTTCTGGGCTCGATTTCATCTTTCTTCCTCCAGTTCCATCAGTATTGTAGCAAACAGCAAGAGTTCATCTTTTTTTGTAACTGCAAAGTATTCCTTTGTGTGTGCTGAGAATCTGGGTTGTGTGCCGATTGTGGCTATTGTAAATAATGCTGTAATGAACATAGGTTGCATATGTATTTTGAAAAAAAGACACCTAACTAATTGGGAGGAAGCATTTGTTCATCACACATTAGACCAAAGGCTAAGATCTAGGGTATATAAAGAACCTGGTGTCATAGCCCTGACAAGTGGTCAGTCTTGTGGTTGCCACACATTTGCCCAACCCAGTGGTGCATGTGCCACACACCCAGTGACACCTGGAATCCATGAAGGACCAGCAATTGAGTCCATCCTTGCCCATGCTACATATATGCCCAACTACTTGAGTTATCTCCATGATTCCATTCTTCCTTTCTGAAAATAGATTTATACACATTTAATGTTGCTCAAAATTTTTTTCACTATTTGATTTTGCTATGACAGTGTATGTTAACAGAAAATATGGGTCTGATAAGACAAGATCAAGTATTTTCCACATTTGTGAAAGTGGACTACACATCACCAGTGTCAGATTCAAACATCACAGTGACAGACACCACCTTTGATGGCATTCCAGTACGCTTGTATCTGCCCAAGAGGAAGTCCGACAATAAGAGACCAGCTGTCATCTACACTCATGGTGGTGCCTATGTCCTGGGAAGTTTCAGTAAGTATTTTCTATATAAGCAAGAGTATGTGTGTATGTGTGTTTCATGACACACATATTTAGAGTCAAATACTTTGTATATATATACTTTTATATGAACATGTCAAAACATTTGTTGACGTGAATTTTTTGCTAGTGTGTGCTTAGATCTTAGCTGAGAAATAGAACGTCAGTCATGAGTCATACATATTTCTTAATGTACTATTTGGCAAATAAAATCACAAAAATATCAGATGAGATTGGTGGTGGGTGTAATGTGGTAACGTATTTTGAAGAAGTGTGAATGTACCCCAAACCAGTGTCTTCAAATAAAAATGGGGGTAAAAAACCTTTATTATCAAATAAAATAACAGTTACGGGGTAACTGAGAAAATCAAGTAGTAAAGTTAAGTTAATTCAAGTAGTTAAGTTTGAATAGGATCAGGACGACTGCTCAAAGGAAGTGGGAGAAATCACAGACCTAACTTGAATCAAGACCCTAAATTGAATCTCCAGAGATAGAAGGTCCCCTAACATCCCCAGTGTAGCATTGTTGACACTACACTCACCCCTATCCCTCCGACCGGAGCAGAGTAATGCTCACGGCTTGGTCCAAGCACCAGATGTACAGGCCAACATGACTCCTTTGTGCAGTCAGTCTGGCGTTGTGTAAAGGCCCCAAACAATTTAACCACCCAGCAACTTGATCTTAAGAAGAGGTCCTCACCCTGCAGTCTGTGCATCTGCAGCCAGTTCCCCTGCCTTGGAAAGGACACAGAAACTTTCTGTAGTCCTCCCCTGCACATCTCAAACATCCGCAACTCAGCATGGCCATAGAAGGGCATAATTGGTGCAGCAGGGAGAGAGCATGCCTTGCACACTCAGGACCCGAGTTCAACCCCTGACACCACATGCCCCCACTCTCTTCACTGCAGACGGTAGCCACACAGCTCTCTGATACTACAACATTGATGACGGTCCCCTGGGCATTGATAAATTCACACTCCATTAAGCCTTTACTTCTTTCTGCTCACGTTTTGGGAAAAGACTGGTTCCTTTTTGGATCATGCATGGTAGTGTTCATTGCTGGGAGCAGGCCGCACCTGGCACTGTGATGGGATGAAGAGGTACCTGGGGATCAAACCTGGGTCTTCCTCATGCGGAACATGTGACCTACCCGTCTGAACAATGTCCCCACCCAAAATGACATTTTCGTCTTTTGGCAAAGTCTCTACCTTGCTTGGGATTCTATTTCCTCCTCTGTCATTATTTGGTTTAACAGATCTTCTCTTTCATTCTTCTTCCTACGATCTTGTCCTCTCAGATGACTCCTATGCTTGTTACTTCTTCTTCTATCTTGACATCCCTGAGCCTCCAAACCCTCTCTCCAGTGCTTCCTCTTTCGCTCTCTCTATTCGGAAGACTGTAGACTCTGCTTTCCCATTTTGAATAATTCTTTTAACTAGAATTTGAAAATGACCACTCCCTTCTGATCATTCTCTATTTCCTAGAAATCTAGGACTGTCTTTGGACTGACTTGTTTCTGCCCAGAATGCCTTTTCCTACATTTGTGCATTTCTCCTTAAAGCAAAACAAATATACGCAAGAAAGGTGCTGTCTTCAAAAGTGTTCATATTCCTCAGTATTGCTTTCTTTCGTGTTTGGCTCTGCATGCACTTGTATTTAGTGTTCTGAATGCTTCAGTACTTCTCACACCCATGCTGCTGATCTCAAGAAATGGAACTCAAGTCACAGCAACCACCTAAATACCAGATCAATATATGCTGCTTTTTGGTCCACCAGCACTCCTGGATGAACCAAAGGTCATTCCAGTTTAACGTGACCAAACGGAACCTGTAAGGGGTGACTTCCAACAGTTTCAGAAAAAGGAAACAGCAGGAAAAGCTTCAGCAAAACAAGCAGTGAGGAAAAAAAAAAACTCTCTGCCATTAAATGGCTAATATGGTTGATTACTCCTGTCCTTAGCTCTCACACTAACAACCAGTCTTGTCCATCTCACATCCTGGGTCCATCCTTCCTTTCTTTCCACCTTGAAGAAACTATTTGTTTTTCAGACTCCTATGTTTCTGCTCCTCTAAGTAGAGGAGCACTGTTTCATTGTCAAGGTCACCCCACCTCTGATTCCAAACTTGTGACATGCAACCAGGATTGTGTATACTGTTGAAATTTTTTTTTGCAACATTCACCACCTGTTCACAAAGAAATCCTTGATGTAATACCAAATATTGATGCCTGTGTGTTAATTCCCTCTTTGCTTCTACTTCCTCTTCATGATCCAAATTCAATACATTTCACTGCATCTGTTCCATGAGTATGAGTATTCCACACTCTCAGGCTGTTTGTTGGTGTTGGTGGTAGGAGGTGATTATCAGAGGACTTACTTCTGGTTGTAAGGGAAATAAGAGGACTTACTTCAGGGAAACTTGTGTGGTGCCAGCAATCAATGAGGTTCTGTCAGTGCGAGGAAAATGCGATACATGTAAACCAATGTGGAACAATAAACAATAATAATAAATAATAATGATAAATATAAGCATATGGCACTCTCAACCTCACCTACTGTATTTTCTCTCTACCCTCAAACTCTGATGTATTGATCCCTTTGGCAGTGACCATCCCCATCTGATAGCATCATCAGATCTTCTGTCTTTGAACCCACACACACTGAAAGGGCAGTGGGGACATGGGGAGGCCACCAATGAGTCATGCCCCACACTTCAAAAGTGTAGGTTGTTTCCTACTCCTTTCTATGTCTGTGTGTCTCTTTTTAATTTTCAGAGCTGAGAGGCTACAACTTCTTGAACAGAGAGACGGCGAACACACTTGATGCTGTTGTTGTGGCAGTGGAGTAAGAACCTGGTTTTCCCTAGTAACTATGATGTCTAGTCCTTTGACAGAGGGTTGGTTTTGACAGCAAGCCATCCAAGTTTCATAACATACCTTATATTTCAAAGCAGTAGCTTAGATAGTGGGCTGGAGCGATAACACAGCGGGTAGGACGTTCACCGTGAACGCAGTCAACCTGGGTTCAATTCCTCCGTCCCTCTCTAAGAGCCAGGCAAGCTACCGAGAATATCCAGTCCACACGGCAGAGCCTGACAAGATCCCCGTGGTGTATTCAATATGTCAAAAACAATAACAACAAGTCTCAGAATGCCTGCTGGTGCCCGCTTGAGCAAATCGATGAACAACAGGAGGACAGTGCTACAGATAGTGCAGTTTAGAATGAGATCGATTCTAGATTTGATTGGGAAAAATACAATATTCAAACACAGGGAAAAATTGCTCACTGGACTTCTGGAGAGTAACTTGTGAAATCATACAAGTTTAATAATGTATGTTTTGCTGTTTACTTTCTTTTTTCTCATTTTGTTCTGAAGCTATAGACTATCACCAGAATACCACTTCCCTATTCCCATTGAAGATGTCATTTCAGCAGTCAAGTTTTTTCTGCAGGATGAAATTCTTGAAGCCTATGGGGTGGATCCCACCAGGATCTGTATTTCGGGGGACAGTAGTGGGGGCGCATTGGCAGCAGCAATGACTCATCTGGTATGCTTTCTGTATTGGATATGTTTACAGGATTCACTGCAGTTCTAAAGCAAAAGAAGAGTTGTGTTTGGGTTACAACATTTTATGGTCTCACACTTTATCAACTCCTTTTGCATAATGTTATCTTTTAGCATATCTGGCTTTAGTGATATTGTAAGGGCACTATTTTCCTAAAGCCCTCTTTTACATGACTTGGTTTGAAGAAACTTGGACAATTTCCAAAACCTATTATTTAATGCGTTTGAGCACTTGAGTTTTTTCTGGGTCACTGTAAATCTCTCTCTCTCTTTTTTTTAAAAAGTTTTAGAGTATTTCGACTACACGGCAAAGCTTGGCAAGCTACCTGTGACATATTCGACATGCCAAACAGAGTAACAAGTCTCACAATGGAGACCTAACTGGGCCTGCTCGAGCAAATTGATGAACAATGGGAGGACAGTGCTACAGTGCAGATCTTTTTAAAAAAATTTTTAATTTAATTACAGAACTGTGATTTACTATTGAAACCTGCATTTTAGACTTATAATATTTTCAACTATAAAGTCTTCCAAGTATGAGGAATACAATAATAATAATAATAAATTCATGTACAATAATACATGAATTATTGTAATTCATGTTTGAAACTTAGTGACACATTGTCAGGTAACACTGACTCCAAATGCTTTGCTTGTATGGAAGTCACTATAATAAACAAAGAATAATGGCCTGCACCAAAACATTTCCAATTCCGTACATTACTTTACTACTTCTCATCACACTATTTTCTCCAGAAGAGTAGCTGGATATCAGGAATACTTCTTTTAACATGGTCCAATTTTTCTTTCTGAGCCACACTTGTGAATGTTCATGGACTACTCCCATATCAGTGCTCAAGGCTTGGTCCTGGAGATTGCTTAGGTGACTAAGGTCAAACCGAGGGATCTGACATACAAAGCATGTGCTCTGGCCCTCAAGCCCCTCCCCCCGTGCTCCTAATTTCATATGAATTCAGCTATTATGTGTTTGATATTGTATTACTATATTTATTTTCTCAGGTAAAATTTTAGATAAGTTGTCCTGTTCTTGATAATTTTACTAATCGTATCTTTGGTGATCAGACATAAATAAACGCATAAGTATGAGCATGCGTGTGTCAGTGTTTCAGACAATGGGATGATTTTCATGCCATCTAAATAATGTATAAAAATGTGAAAATCTCATGAAGCACACTATCAATTTTTTTAACAGTTTACAATGTAACTGCACATATGATCGAGCTCTTTTGTTCCTGTTACTCATTCACCTTTCATTGCTTGTTTTCAGGTACAGAATGATGCCGAATTTAAAAACAAATTCAAGGCACAAGCTTTACTTTACCCAGGCTTACAGATAGCTGACCTTGCCTTGCCATCCTATCAGGATTATGCAAATGGTCCGATTCTACTAAGAAAAATGGCTATTGAACTGGGAAGCCTATTCATCACTAAAGACAAAGCACTTAGCCAGGCAATGATTTTAAACAAACACATGCCTTTGGAATCAAGACATCTGCTCACACGGGTGAACTGGAGCACTCTCCTTCCTGAGAAATACAGAAAGAACCGTTTATATACTCAGCAAGTTCTTATCTCTAACTCTTCATATCCGCAGATTTTGAATTCCACATTATCACCTTTGTTAGCCAGTGACTCTCAGCTACAGAATGTACCATTGACGTATGTCCTCACCTGTGAACATGACATCCTACGAGATGATGGACTTATATACATCGCACGTCTTCGAAACCTTGGTCTTAATGTCTCTCATGACCACATAGAGGATGGAGTCCATGCAGCACTATCATTAACAAGATTTCCATTTTATTTACGCGTGGGCATGAGGATGAAAGATAAATACCTTAGGTGGTTAAAAGAAAATCTATAAGAAGTACATGAAACTAGCCAGTCCTGTCATTAGTATTATAATGCAAAGGTTATATTTTGAAACTTCTGGGCAAAGGGAATAGAACAATGATATTAGTTTTTATCAAACCCTTTTATATCAGTAATTTGAGCTAACCCTACATTCAAATCAGAGGGAACATCAGTTTATCTTCTTAAATCATGCTAACATTACTTTATTATTTCTATTTAGTGTGGTATATTCTTCTCAACAAACTCTAAATATGTGCCAATTGTTGTGTGAATATTCTTTCCATCGAGGGCACAGAGATAGAACTGCGTGAAGAATTCTAAAAATGGCTGGAGGGCTGCTAGCTCACTCTGGCTGGACAGCAGTGAAGAAGCATCCCATGGCTCTTTTATTTACTATCCTACGTACACACATCTAATGCACCCAGTACAAAGAAAGCATTAACAGGGAAAGGGGGTTACAGGAGGGGCACCAAGACATCAAGGCTACATTGTTCTCTCACGTCTGCAAGCTCAATAGTCGCAGCCTCCAGAAAGGAATACAAGGCCAAGCAGTCTGGCACCATGAGCTTCGGCCCCTTGCACCTGGAGTGATAAGGGGATGTGAGAGAATGTCTGTATTCCAAAGCTGAGCTGGGTCAGGGATCTGTGAGAGAGGAAGGATTGCTTCTGTGTAATAGTTAGAGCTAAAAGACAGCCAAAGGAGGCATATGTTAACCCTGTCCAGACCAGTTCACATGAGTCATGGCTCGCCCATTTTCATGGGGCCTATGTTCCTGCCCTCTTGTGGGTCAGTCTCCATAGGCTCATCCTAACAGTCTGGTTGGGCACCAACAGCCAATAGTAGTAAAAGTAAGGCTGATGTTAGACAAAACAGGCATAAAATCTTCCAGACAATGATACATGAGGTAGTAGTAGGAAGAAGGAATGGGAGAGGCAAGAAAAGCACAATAATATTTATTTACTTAATGCAGGGTCTGTTCTAAAATATAACACTACAATTTCTTACTTACAGAAGGAACAGGTTAACACATGGACTATACTCAAAAGTTTAGAAATCTCAATACTGATGTTAAAAGAGGCTATTTCATTTATTTCTGTGTATTTCGTATTAACCCAAGTTCTCCAGCCAGCTGTACAAGATTGTCAAAATTTTCTATTGCTTTTCGTGTGTTTACCGGCTCTCTGGTCGGCTCTGTCTCACCTCCTGCGTTAGGTGCCCTAGAGCCACTGTGTGTGGCCTGGATCGGGATGGCTGTTGGCCAAGGGCAGATGAAGGAAGAAGCCAGGGCCAGGCTGGTTGGTGTTAGTTGCAGTCTATTACAATTGTCTCCTCATTCCTGTCTCTCCTTGTCTCCCCAGTCCACTCTTTCAGTCTCCTTATATCCCCCAGAATGAGGGTTTGGGGTAACAATCACACATAGGTGTGGTCACAATCAATAGGATTAAAGTTCTTCCCTCAGGGGTTGCTGCTTCTAGGACAGATTCTCTTTCAGCAGGATGACACACCCAAGGGCAGAATCCCACAAGAGTCTCTCCTCTCCTTGTCCAACAAACATATAAGCATTCATAATATTAATCATTTTGCATGGACACAGTAAGAGGTGGATTAAGTTTATAGAATTGTTCTCCTGGGGTCATCTCGATCTCAGACTACAGTGCTCAGGACAGATTAGTCTTTCATATCCCTAGCAGGGTCCAAGTCTCATCATTACTTTGGATCATGACAGCATTTGTCATGATCAAGCTCTTAACTTATAGTTAAGAATTGTGGCACTTTGGTCAGGCCCATCTCGATGCCAGGATAGCACATAGCTTACCGCTTGCTCTGGTTCCATCCAGTCCCTTGTCGGGACCCTGCTTCTGGGAGCACTAGGAAGTGAGGGCAACTGAGGCTTAAGTTGAGAAAGCAGGTGCCCTGGAGTGAAAAATATTCGAAGGCAATTAAATTCCAAGTTACAAAAGCATAATATTAATTGTCTTTTTGTGACGATACAAAAGGACATTGCTTTACAATAGCCATCCAAAAGACATAAGGAGAGGAGAAAGGCAATATTAATTTACAATATAAGTTCAGTGTCCTAGAAAAATCTGACCTTACAAATTAACAGAAGCTGATTAGGGAAATAATCTGATTAACTTTGGGGAAGAGAGCATAGAGAAGTAGTTACAAATAAACAAAAGAATGGGAGTGACTGGGATGGGTGTGACCAGATAAACCTAAGCTGCCTGAGGAAGGACAAAACAGTGTTATCCTACAATGAATTATGTATATCTCCATCATACAAAACTAGCAGGCCTTTAAGTTGGTTTTCTTCTGGCCACTGGTCTCCTCTCTGAAGCTGCCCCACTCTCTCCCCCTCCAAAGCAGTCAGGTGCTATAGGAATTTGCAACTGAAATGCATTTACCTTCGGGGACAGCTCGAGAATTGTCTAAATTTCTGAGCTCCTTGGGATACTGCTCTTTGAATGTGGGTATTTGGTGGTCTTTCCTGAGGTCAAGTAAACTTGATGCTGAAAGTATCTAAGTATCTCTTGTGAATTTGATCATGAAGCTAACACCAAATATGATGTTCTGTTTTGTAGTTTGAATGTATCACTTCAGTACATAATCTGTTCATCATCCTGTCAGTGCATAACACCATCTTATACTCTCTTGGTGCAGCAGGGAGGGAGCATGCCTTGCACACCCAGGACCCGAGTTCAACCCCTGACACCACATGCCCCCACTCTCTTCACTGCAGACGGTAGCCACACAGCTCTCTGATACTACAACATTGATGACGGTCCCCTGGGCATTGATAAATTCACACTCCATTAAGCCTTTACTTCTTTCTGCTCACGTTTTGGGAAAAGACTGGTTCCTTTTTGGATCATGCATGGTAGTGTTCATTGCTGGGAGCAGGCCGCACCTGGCACTGTGATGGGATGAAGAGGTACCTGGGGATCAAATCTGGGTCTTCCTCATGCGGAACATGTGACCTACCCGTCTGAACAATGTTCCCACCCAAAATGACATTTTCGTCTTTTGGCAAAGTCTCTACCTTGCTTGGGATTCTATTTCCTCCTCTGTCATTATTTGGTTTAACAGATCTTCTCTTTCATTCTTCTTCCTATGATCTTGTCCTCTCAGATGACTCCTATGCTTGTTACTTCTTCTTCTATCTTGACATCCCTGAGCCTCCAAACCCTCTCTCCAGTGCTTCCTCTTTCGCTCTCTCTATTCGGAAGACTGTAGACTCTGCTTTCCCATTTTGAATAATTCTTTTAACTAGAATTTGAAAATGACCACTCCCTTCTGATCATTCTCTATTTCCTAGAAATCTAGGACTGTCTTTGGACTGACTTGTTTCTGCCCAGAATTCCTTTTCCTACGTTTGTGCATTTCTCCTTAAAGCAAAACAAATATACGCAAGAAAGGTGCTGTCTTCAAAAGTGTTCATATTCCTCAGTATTGCTTTCTTTCGTGTTTGGCTCTGCATGCACTTGTATTTAGTGTTCTGAATGCTTCAGTACTTCTCACACCCATGCTGCTGATCTCAAGAACTGGAACTCAAGTCACAGCAACCACCTAAATACCAGATCAATATATGCTGCTTTTTGGTCCACCAGCACTCCTGGATGAACCAAAGGTCATTCCAGTTTAACGTGACCAAACAGAACCTGTAAGGGGTGACTTCCAACAGTTTCAGAAAAAGGAAACAGCAGGAAAAGCTTCAGCAAAACAAGCAGTGAGGAAAAAAAAAAAACTCTCTGCCATTAAATGGCTAATATGGTCGATTACTCCTGTCCTTAGCTCTCACACTAACAACCAGTCTTGTCCATCTCACATCCTGGGGTCCATCCTTCCTTTCTTTCCACCTTGAAGAAACTATTTGTTTCTCAGACTCCTATGTTTCTGCTCCTCTAAGTAGAGGAGCACTGTTTCATTGTCAAGGTCACCCCACCTCTGATTCCAAACTTGTGACATGCAACCAGGATTGTGTGTGCCATTGAATTTTTTTTTTTTGCAACATTCACCACCTGTTCACAAAGAAATCCTTGATGTAATACCAAATATTGATGCCTGTGTGCTAATTCCCTCTTTGCTTCTACTTCCTCTTCATGATCCAAATTCAATACATTTCACTGCATCTGTTCCATGAGTATGAGTATTCCACAGAGTCTCAGGCTGTTTGTTGGTGTTGGTGGTGGTGGGAGGTGATGTGTTGGGGTCTTCTCCAGGCCTCTTTTCAATGCACTCCCTCATCCAGCAAAGGGTCGCAGCTCAGGGTCCTGAGGACAGGGCCAAACTTCCCTCCAGCTAAGGGGAGGGGTCTGGGAAAAAGAGCAAACCTTGCCACCGCCTCCTCCAAACAAAGAAATAAAGACACGAGCATGGTGGAGGGGTCTTAACAGCAGATCCCCTTTATTGAGGGACATAAAGCCTTTATATAGGTTGAGGAGGGTGGTGAAAGAGTGCAACTGGTCACGTACATCAGAACAAACATGTTTCCTTCATGGCACACTTGCCAGAAACATCCTGTCCCCAGGTAACATTGAACTGTGATATGCATTGCAATGGGCTTCCTCACAGCAGACCAAAAGGAGTTACTCTCCCCACAATCTGCCTACTGAGCCCAGGGATTAGTGTTACACTTCAAAGCAGACCAAAAGGGGCCTGTCTCACAACAGCGATGATCAGAGGACTTACTTCTGGTTGTAAGGGAAGTAAGGGGACTTACTTCAGGGAACCATGTGTGGTGCCAGCAATCAACGAGGGTCTGCCAGTGCAAGGAAAATGCGATACATGTAAACCAATGTGGAACAATAAACAATAATAACAAATAATAATGATAAATATAAGCATATGATTCTCTCAACCTCACCTACCATATTTTCTCTCTACCCTCAAACTCTGATGTATTGATCCCTTTGGCAGTGGCCGTCCCCATCTGATAGTATCATCAGATCTTCTGTCTTTGAACCCACACACACTGAAAGGGGAGTGGGAATATGGAGAGTCCACCAATGAGTCATGCCCCACACTTCAAATGTGTAGGTTGTTTCTTACTGGTTTCTATGTCTGTGTGTCTGTTTTTAAATCTCTGAACTAAGTGGCTACAACTTCCTGAACAGAAAGATGGTGAACACACTTGATGCTGTTGGTATGGCAGTGGAGTAAGAACCTGGTTTTCCCTAGCAGCTGTGATGCTAGTCCTATGGCAGAGGTTTCTATAGTAAGCCATCCAAGTCTCATATATACCTTATGTTTCAAAGCAGTAGCTTAGATAGTGATTAAATCTAGATTTGATGGGGAAAAAAATACAATATTCAAACACAGGCAAAATTGCTCACTGGAGAATGGGCACTGATGGAGGGATGGGTACTCAATCATTGTATAACTGAAACCCAAGCACAAAAATTAGTAAGTCTACAACTGTACCTCATGGTGTTTCACTAATAAAATTTTTTTAAAAAATTGCTCACTGGAGAATGGGCACTGGTGGAGGGATGGGTACTCGATCATTGTATAACTGAAACCCAAGTACAAAAATTTCTATGTCTACAACTGTACCTCATGGTGTTTCACAAATAAAAATTTTAAAAAATTAAAAAATATATTGCTCACTGGACTTCTGGAGAGTAACTTGTGAAATCATACAAGTTTAATAATGTATGTTTTGCTGTTTACTTTCTTTTTTCTCATTTTGTTCTGAAGCTATAGACTATCACCAGAATACCACTTCCCTATTCCCATTGAAGATGTCATTTCAGCAGTCAAGTTTTTTCTGCAGGATGAAATTCTTGAAGCCTATGGGGTGGATCCCACCAGGATCTGTATTTCGGGGGACAGTAGTGGGGGCGCATTGGCAGCAGCAATGACTCATCTGGTATGCTTTCTGTATTGGATATGTTTACAGGATTCACTGCAGTTCTAAAGCAAAAGAAGAGTTGTGTTTGGGTTACAACATTTTATGGTCTCACACTTTATCAACTCCTTTTGCATAATGTTATCTTTTAGCATATCTGGCTTTAGTGATATTGTAAGGGCACTATTTTCCTAAAGCCCTCTTTTACATGACTTGGTATAAAGAAACTAGGACAATTTCCAAAACCTATTATTTAATATGATTGAGCACTTGAGGTTTTTCTGGGTCACTGTAAAACTCTCTCTCTCTCTCCTTCTCTCTCTCTCTCTTTCTCTCACTCTCTCTCTCTCTCTTTTTAATTTTTTGAGTATCTTGTCTGCATTGCAAAACCTGGCAAGCTACTCATGACATATTCGATATACCAAACACAATAACAACAAGTCTCACAATGGAGACATTACTGGGCCCGCTCGAGCAAATCGATGAACAACGGGAGGACAGTGCTGCAGTGCTACAGTGCAGATCTTTTAAAAAAATTTTAAATTTAATTAAGAACTGTGATTTACTAGTTACAAGTTCTTGAGCATTGATATGGGAGAAGTCCATGAACATTCACCAGTGTGACTCAAAAAGAAAAAATGGGCCATGTTAAAAGAAGTATTCCTAGGGAGTATGGTGCCACCAACAGGTCAATATGTACCTGTGAGACGAATGCATCAGCAGCCTGATGGCAACGTCAGACTTCCAGATACCCCAAAATTGCTGCTGTGCCTTTGGCCAGACCCCAAAAACTTGGGGTGAAGTTTACCAAGAAAGTAAATGGCCAAAAGTTAGGTATGTGGGAGACACACCCACAAACCACCTCCGGCTCACCTATATAATTGGAGGCATGGCCTCTCTGGTTCCTGATCGAACTGCTTAACGGCCATGATCCCAGAGACTCAGAAACGAATCTCGGAACCCAAAGGCTTTTGGCAGAAATGCATCCTGTTCCTGCAGTAGGTTACTGGTGCTGGGCCACTCCAGGTGGGAAGAGGTTTCGTGCCTTGGCCTGTTCCCCCTGGCGGCCTGGTGACCATCATCCTCCAGAGGCCACTTGACAGTCAGGTTTGGGCCCCCAGTGACGAGACACATGGGGTCTCACCACATGGGGGTGGAGCCGACTCTTTCTCCCCATCCCAACAAGACCCTGAGTCGTCACCTACAAATGACCTCTCTGGCTCCTGATCAAGCTGATTAATAGCCGTGATATCAGAGACTCAGAAACAAATCTTGAAATCCAGTGGCTTTTGGCAGAAATGCATCTGGACTGCATACAAGTTGGCCACCGGCTCAGAGCTTATTGGAAAGCCAGGTATGAGCCGTCGGTGACGGGGCAACTGCAGTCATATGGGAAGGGGGGTGGTACCGGCTCGTCCTTCATGCCCTACTGAGGTCACGAGTTGGCCCCTACAAGGGGCTTTCTGGCACGGCCATAGCTCCAGAGGCAAAAGGACTTAATCCAGAACCCGGCAGCTTGCAGCAGAAAAGTGAATGGACCATGTGTTAAACTATGGCGCCATGCCTCCCCGGGAGGGAAAAGGTGTTCCTCCCTTCTGCCTTTTTCCCCTCTGGCAGCAAGGTGGCAGCAAGGTCATGAGTTACCCCCCACGAGCGGCTCTCCAGCATGGCCATAACACCAGACACACAGAAACCAATCTCGTAATTATCTGGCTCTTTGCAGAAATCCAAACTCCTGGCCATGTGACATTATATGATTCTCATAACCAGCTATAGAAAACAAAATATTTCACAATGCCTTTTCAGCAATTCTGATTGTTTGGGGGGAAATTCTAAACAATTATGGTGCATCTTTTGTCGAAATAATGGATATAATCAATGCAGAGAAGAGTTTAGTAGAAATCATCTGCCTCACAGGCATTTGGAGGGGTGCGGGGGTATACTGGGGTTCTTGGTGGTGAAAAATGAGTACTGGTGAAGGGAAAGGTGTTTTATCCCTTAAACCTACAAATGGCCTCTCTGGCTCCTGATCAAGCTGATTAATAGCCGTGATATCAGAGACTCAGAAACAAATCTTGAAATCCAGTGGCTTTTGGCAGAAATGCATCTGGACTGCATACAAGTTGGCCGCCAGCTCAGAGCTTATTGGAAAGCCAGGTATGAGCCGTCGGTGACGGGGCAACTGCAGTCACCTGAAAACTTAGTAACTTTTTCCACAGTGATTCAATAAATAAATATAAAAATTTAAAAAAATTAAGGTGGAGTTCATGCCCAATTCAATCAGCTAATCAGTGGCTGAATAAATAGCAGTACTCCTACAAAAAAAAAAAAAGAAGAAGTATTTCTGATATCCAGCTACTCTTCTGGAGAAAATAGTGTGATGAGAAGTAGCAAAGTGCTTATTATTTACTATTGATAGCTGCATTTTAGACTTATAATATTTTCTTTTTCTTTTTTTTTATGTAGGAGTACTGCTATTTATTCAGCCACTGATTAGCTGATTGAATTGGGCATGAACTCCACCTTACTATTTTTTCATTTTTTATAATTTTATTTATTGAATCACCATGAGAGGAGTTACAAAGCTTTCGGGTCTAAGTCTCGGTCATACAATGAAACACCCCCCCTTCCTTCACCAGTGCCCATTCTCCACCACCAAAAACTCCAGTATACCTCCATTCCATACCCTCCCCCTACTTGTGGGGCAGATGATTTCCACAATACTCTCTCTCTACTTTGATCACATTCAATATTTCGACACCAGACCCACCATTATTATTTGAGATTTTACCCCAACACTCACCTCTGCTGAAAAGGCAACAGTAGACAATTTGTGTTCTATTGCTGGTTATGAATAACATACGATGTTGCATGGCTGCAGTAGGGCCATGTGATTTTGAAATTCCGAAATTTTAACACTTAAATCTGGAGGGATTTCTGCCAAAAGCCACTGGTTTTCGAGATTTGCTCCTGAGGATCATGGCCGTTGAGCAGCTTGATCAGGAGCCGGAGAGGCCATTCGTGTGCAAAGACTTGGGGTCTCGTTGGGATGGGGAGACCAAGACTGGCTCCACCCCCATCCTGTGAGGCCCAACAAGATTCATCACTGCGGGCCCAGACCTGACTGTCCAATGGCCTCTGGAGGATGATGGCCACTGAGCCGCCAAGGGGGAGCAGGCAGAGGGACAACACCCTTACCCCTCTAGGGTGGCCTGGCGACAGTAACCTACTGCGTGGTCCAGACACATTTCTGCCAAAAGCCGCTGGGTTTCGAGATTTGTTTCTGAGTCTCTGAGATCATGGCCATTAAGCAGCTTGATCAGGAGCCAGAGAGGCCGTTCGTGGGCGATGACTTAGGGTCTCGTTGGGACGGGGAGACCAGGACCAGCTCCACTCCCATCCTGTGAGGCCCAAAATGTCTCATCATTGTGGGCCCAGACCTAACTGTCCAATGGCCTCAGGAGGGGGACAGCCATGAGCCGCCAAGGGGGAGCAGGCTGAGGGACAACACCCTTTCCCCACTGGGGTGGCCTGATGACAGTAACCTACTGCAGAGTCTGGACGCATTTCTGCCAAAAGCCGCTGGGTTTCAAGATTTGTTTCTGAGTCTCTGGGATTAAGGCCATTAAGCAGCTTGATAAGGAGCCAGAGAGGCCATTTGTGGGCGATAACTTGGGATCTCGTTGAGGTGGGGAGGGCAAGCCCGGCTCCACCCCCTCCCGTGAGGCCCAACAAGTTTTGTCACTGCGGGACCAAGCCTGACTGTCCAATGGCCTCTGGAGGATGACGACGGCCGCTGAACCACCAAGGGGGAGCAGGCAGAGGGACAACACCCTTTCCCCCCTGGGGTGGCCCTACAACAGTAACCTACTGCGGGGTCCGGATGCATTTCTGCCAAAAATGCTGGGTTTCGAGATTTGTTTCTGAGTCTCTGGGATCAAGGCCGTTAAGCAGCTTGATAAGGAGCCAGAGAGGCCATTCGTGGGCAATGAGTTGGGGTCTCATTGGGGTGGGGAGGACAGGCCCAGCTCCACCCCCTTCCCATGAGGCCTAACAAGTTTTGTGACTGCGGGCCCAAGCCTGACTGTCCAATGGCCTCTGGAGGATGATGGCCACCGAGCCACCAAGGGGGAGCAGGTGGAGTGACAACACCCTTTCCTCCCAGGGGTGGCCCGGTGACAGTAATGTACTGTGGGGTCCGGACGCATTTCTGCCAAAAGCCACTGGGTTTTTGAGATTTGTTTCTGAGTCTCTGGGATCATGGCCATCAAGCAGCTTGATCAGAAGCCAAAGAGGCTATTTGTGGGCGATGACTTGGGCTCTCGTTGGGGTGGGGAGGACAGGACCAGCTCCATCCCCTTCCCGTGAGGCCCTGTGTGTCTCATCACTGGGGGCCCAAACCTGACTGACCTCTGGAGAATGGCGGTCACTGGGCCGCCGGGGAGAACAGGCCAAGGCACGAAACCTATTCCCACCTGGGTTGGCCCAGCACCGGTAACCTACTGCAGGGACCAGACACATTTCTGCCAAAACCCGCTGGGTTTCAAGATTTGTTTCTGAGTCTCTGGGATCATGGCCATTAAGCAGTTGGATCAGGAACCAGAGAAGCCATGCCTCCAATTATATAGCTGAGCTGGAGGCGGTTTTTGGGTGTGTTTCCCACATACCTAATTTTTGGCCGTTTACTTTCTTGGTAAACTTTGTCCCAAGTTTTTGGGGTCTGGCCAAAGGCACAGCAGCAATTTTGGGGTATCTGGGAGTCTGAAGGCGCCATCAGGCTGCTGATGCACTAGTCTCACAGGTACAGATTGACCTGCTGGCGGCACCATACCCCCAAAGACTTACAATATTTTCAACTATAAAATCTCCCAAGTATGAGGCGTTATTGTAATTCATGTTTGAAACTTAGTGACACATTGTCAGGTAACACTGACTTCATATGATTTGCTTGTATGGAAGGCACTATAATAAACAAAGAATAATGGCCTGCACCAAAACATTTCCATTTCCGTACATTACTTTACTACTTCTCATCACACTATTTTCTCCAGATGAGTCCTGGAGATGCTTAGGTGACTAGGGTCAAACCCAGGGATCTGACATACAAAGCATGTACTCTAGCCCTCAAGCCCCCACCCCGTGCTCCTAATGCCATATGAATTCAGCTATTATGTGAGTTTGATATTGTATTACTATATTTATTTTCTCAGATAAAATTTCAGATAAGTTGTCCTGTTCTTGATAATTTTACTAATCGTATCTTTGGTGGTCAGACATAAATAAACGCTTAAGTATGTGCATGTGTGTGTCAGTGTTTCACTGATGACAATGGGATGATTTTCATGCCATCTAAATAATGTATAAAAATGGGAAAATCATCATGATGCACACTATCAATTTTATAACAGTTTACAGAGGTAGGGCGTTTGCCTTGCACGCAGCCAGCCCAGTCAAGCCGGGTTCGATTCCTCCGCCCCTCTCAGAGAGCCCGGCAAGCTACTAAGAGTATCTTGCCCGCACGGCAAAACCTGGCAAGCTACCCGTGAGGTATTCGATATACCAAACACATTAACAACAAGTCTCACAATGGAGACGTTACTGGGCCCGCTTGAGCAAATCCATGATCAACCGGAGGATGGCTGTACGGCTACATTGTAACTACACATATGATTAAACCTTTTTCTCCTGTTACTCATTCACTTTTCATTGCTTGTTTTCAGGTACAGAATGATGCTGAATTTAAAAACAAATTTAAGGCACAAGCTTTACTTTACCCAGGCTTACAGATAGCTGACCTTTCGTTGCCATCCTATCAGGAATATGAACATGGTCCGATTCTACTAAGAAAAATGGCTACTGAACTGGGAAGCCTGTTTATCACTAAGGACAAAGCACTTAGCCAGGCAATGATTTTAAACAACCATATGCCTTTGGGATCAAGACATCTGCTCACACGGGTGAACTGGAGCACTCTCCTTCCTGAGAATTACAGAAAGAACCATTTATATACTCAGCAAGTTCTTATCTCTAACTCTCCATATCCACAGATTTTGAATTCCACAACATCACCCTTGTTAGCCAGTGACTCTCAGCTACAGAATGTCCATTGACGTATGTCCTCACCTGTGAACATGACATCCTACGAGATGATGGACTTATATACATCGCACGTCTTCGAAACCTTGGTCTTAATGTCTCTCATGACCACATAGAGGAAGGAGTCCATGCAGCACTATCATTAACAAGACTTCCATTTTATATATGCTTGGGCATGAGGATGAAAGATAAATACATTAGGGCTAGAGTGATAGTGAAACGGGTAGAGCATTTGCTTTGCAAGTGGCTGACCCTGGTTCGATTCCGCCGTCCATCTTGGAGAGCCCAGAAAGCTACTTAGAGTATTCAACGTCAAGGCCTAGCCTGGCAAACTCCCCTTGGTGTATTCGATATGCCAAAAACAGTAACAACAAGTCTCACAATGGAGGCGTTACTGGTGCCCTCTTGAGCAAATTGGTAAACAATGGGAGGGCAGTGCTTATCAACTCAAGTTCTCCAGCCAGATGTATAGGGCTGTCAAAATTTTCACAAGGGAAACCAGTGCTATTGCCTTATTAAAAAACAAAACAAAGCAAAGTGCTGTGAATTTTATTTTATTTCCTAGTTTCATCTGCTATTTGCTGTAATTTCGTATGTGAAAAGACTGAATGAGGGGTTCAGCATACTTACTAGAACATGTAGAATCTATTGGTTCATCTTGGGGATCAAAAATACCTGTTTCTTCCATCACCCTGAGCAAAATGTGGTGGAATCTTCTACTCACATGGTTCATGTAATCTGTGTGGGTTTTTTTCTTACTTAACTGAGGGGAGCACGTGGTGAACTACATTCTTTATTTATATATATGCTTTTAAAAATTTATTTATTTTTTAAATGAATCACTATGAGGTACAGTTACAGACTTATAAACTTTCATTCTTATGTTTCAGTCATACAATGATAGAGTACCCATCCCTCCACTAGTTCCTGTTCTCCACCACCAAAGTTCCCAGTATCCTTACCCTCTCACTCTCCTTTAGGGTGCGGTGGTCTGCAATGCAGCTATTGAATGGCCATCATGTTCAGTCTGTAGTCTACTTTAGGCACACATCTCCTATCCTGAGTGAGCCCTCCAAACACCCTTTACTTGGTGGTCCCTTCTCTTTCTGAGCTGCCATTTCCCGCATCATGTGAGACCAGCTTCCAAGCAGTTGAGCAAACCTCCTGGTCCTTATATCTACTATTCTTGGGTGTTAGTCTCCCATTATGTTACTTTATATTCCACAAATGAGTGAAATATTTCTACGTCTGTCCCTCTCTTTCTGACTCATTTCACTTAACATGATACTTTCCATGTTGATCCACTTGTACGCAAATTTCATGACTTCATATTTTCTAACAGTTGCCTAGTAATCCATTGTGTAGATGTTCCAAAGTTTCTTTAACAAGTATTCTGTTCTTGGGCACTCAGGTTTTTCCATGATTCTAACTATTGTAAACAGTGCAGCAATGAACATACAAGTGCAGATGTCATTTCTACTATACTTTTTTGTATCTCCGGGATATATTCCCAGAAGTGATATTGTTGGGTCAAATGGGAGCTCAATTTCTAATTTTGTGAGAAACATCCATACTGTTTTCCAAAAGGGCTGAGCCAGTCGGCATTCCCACCAGCAGTGAAGGAAAGTCCTTTTCTCTCCACATCCACGCAACACCAGTTGCTTTTGTTCTTTTGAATGTGAGCCAGTCTCTGTGGTGTGAGATGATATTTCATTGATATGTTGATCTGCATCTCCCTGGTGATTGATTAGTAATGAAGAGTATTTTTTCATGTGCCTTTTGGCCATTCGGATTTCTTTGAGAAAGTTTCTGTTTATTTCATCGCTCCATTTTCTGGTGGAGTTGGATGTTCACTTTTTGTAGAGTTCAACCAGTGCCTTGTATATCCTTGATATCAACCCTTATATATCCTTGATTATCAGATGGGTATTGAGTGAATATCCCTTCCCATTCTGTAGACTTTGTATTTTGGTCACTGTTTCTTTTGAGGTGCAGAAGCTTCTTAATTTAAGATAGTCCCGTTTGTTTATCTCTGTTTCCACTTGCTTGGTCAGTGTGGTGCCATCTTTGAAGATACCTTTAGATTCAATGTCATGGAGGGTTTTGCCGACCTTCAATGTACCTTATGGATTCTGGTCTGATGTTGAGGTCTTTAATCCATTTTGATCTGACTTTTGTGTATGGTGTTAGGTAGAGGTCTGAGTCCTTTTTTTTTTTTTTTTGCATGTAGCTGTCCAGTTTTGCCAGCACCATTTGTTAAAGAGTCTTTCCTTGCTCCACTTTATATTTCTTGCTACCTCATCAAAGATTAGATGATCATATATTTGAGGGTGTGTGTAGTAATATTCAACTCTGTTCCATTGGTCTGTGGCTCTGCTTTGTTCTAGTACCATGCTGTTTTAATTATTATCACTTTATAGTATAGTTTGAGGTTGGGGAAGGTGATGCCTCCCATCTTCTTTTTCCCAAGAATTGCTTTAGCTATTCATGGGGGTTTTTTGTTCCATGGGCTGGAGCAATAGTACAGTGGTAGGGTGTTTGCCTTGCACGCAGACAACATGGCTGACCCGAGTTCGATTCCTCTCCCCTCTCGGAGAGCCCGGCAAGCTACCACGAGTATCTCACCCGCACGGCAGAGCCTAGCAAGCTATCCGTGATGTACTCAATATGCCAAACACAGTAATAACAAAGTCTCCAATGGAGACATTACTGGGCCTGCTTGAGCAAATCGATGAACAATGGGAGGACAGTGACAGTGACAGTGTTGTTCCATATGAATTTCAGGAGTGTTTGATCCATTTCTTTGAAGAATGTCATGGGTATCCTTATAGGGATCACATTGAATATGTATAATGCTTTGGGAGTATTGCCATTTTGACAATTTTAATTCTGCCAATCCACGAGCAGGGGATATTTTTTCATTTCCTTGTGTCCTCTTTTATTCGTGAAGTAGCCTTTTGTAGTTTTCTTTGTACAGGTCCTTTATCTCCTTAGTTAAGTTGATTCTGAGGTACTTGATTTTCTGAGGCATGATTGTTAACAAGATTTGTATCATATACTTGCTGGGGGGGTCACCCACCTGGGATAGAAAGCAAGCTGGAGGCAGTGTTGAAAGACAGTGTGGGCGTGGGGGCGGGCAGGATGGCGGTCCAGGCAGCTAGAAGGGTTGGGGTCAAAGGGGTGGCCTGAGGTGTGGGCTCAGGAATGGCGTGCCAGATCTGATCACTCTCCTGGGCGGTGAACTACATTCTTGTTTTAATAAACCATCCTGGGTCATGCAGAAGTAATCTTGAGAACAAGGGAAAAAGTCTATGACAACAGCTTTCACATCAACAGATTCTTACTAGGTACAAGGGCACCAATGCCTTTCTATCCTAGTGAAGATTTGTCACTCTGTTCTTTTTTGAGGCAGACAGGTAGCAGGAAAGGGCCATGGCAATGGATTCCTGGGAAATAATAAAAATAGCCCTGAAGATGCAAAATGCTCACCAGTAAGCATAGGATCAGTTCTTCCTGACACCAGCAACAGACCAAGAGAAGGCTGGATTCCCCTCCAAGAGAAGTTCCAGCAGGAGCAAAGGCCAGGAAAGGAATTTCAAAGAGGACTATCAACCACTTCCAACCCTACTTTCATGGCAACGAACCCTAGTAACGGACTATTTACCTACATACAAGCACACTGGGGGAGAAACCCTATAAAGGCTACCTTGAACAAAGGAAGGAAGCACATATGCTGCCCTAGCCCATGTGCTGCTTATTGCTCACGTGATTGAGCACATGTGGCATCCGAGCTTATGAAGCCCACATTTTCTCTTGGGAGCATCTCTATCTGGCTCTCTCTGGCTCTGGCTCTGTCTCTGTCTCTCTCTCTCTCTCTCTCTCTCTCTCTCTCTCTCTCTCTCTCTCTCCTTCCTTTCTCTTCCTGAAAGCCTCTAAATAAAATTTATCTTACTACACTGCTTGTCTCCTCCTGAAATTCTTTTCTGCAAGATAGGGCAAGGTACCTGGAAACCCTGGGTAAGCCTAGGACTGGCTCTCCTTTCCCACAAAGAGCAATTCCTTGATCCAGGTTGAGTCCAAGACTCCTCGAGAAATCAGGTGGTGAGGATCAGCTCCCATACAGAGAATAGCAATAGGAACCAGGTGTGGCTTGAGGGCCACCTGGTGAGACTCGCAGGGCTCTGCTCTGTGCTGCACAGGGGCTTATCACAGACTATCAGTCCTAGTCTTCTCAGACAGTACCAGAGTGGCAGAGGTGAATGAATGTCTCTCTCCTCCCAGACTCACATAAGCCACGCATGGGGTCCCACCGACTTCATTTTGACAGTGGTCCTCCTAATGGCTTGAAGTAAAATCTTGTTGTGGAGTAAACTTATGTCCCTTTTATGCTGATGACAACCATTGTATCATATACTTGTCTTTTTGCACATCGCCCTGAAGGATTGTTTATTCAAGTCCTTAGCCCATGTCTTATCAGTTTGAATTCTGGTTGTTGTTGCTGAGGTGGACATTTGTTATATAAAAGCTTTTATATAACAAAAAGCTTTCATGTTGATTGGTAATAGAGTTTGAATAAGACCCTCATGCCCAGTCTTTTTTGTTTGTTTTGTTTTTGTTTGGGGGTCACACCTACCAGTGCTCACAGTTGGCTCTGTGCTCAGGAATTAATCCTGGAACGCTCAGAGGTCCATATGGGATGCCAGGGATCAAACCTGGGTTGGTCTTGTACAAGACAAATGCGCTCCATGCTGTACTATCACTCCAGCTCCATGCCCAAGCTTCTGATCCAAAGCTTGGCACCTCATAAAAAAACAGAGTTTATTAACATGTTTAGTAAGTGAGCAATAGCACAGCAGGTAGGTCGTTTGCCTTGCATGTGGCGACATGACTGACCCGAGTTCAATTCCTCCACCGCTCTTGGACAGCCTGGGAAGCTACTGAGAGTATCTGGCCCACACGACAAAGCCTGGCAAGCTCCCCGTGACATATTCGATATGCCAAACACAGTAACAAGAGTCACAGTGGAGACATTACTGGGCCTGCCCGAGCTAATCGATGAACAATGGGAGAACAGTGACAGAGACAGTCTGAATTTTGACTATTAGCTAAAGTTTTAAACTTCTTATTAGAGAATATTGCAGCTCTCCACCTTTGAACCTTGTCTTCATTAGATAAGGTGAGATCCAATAATCGGGGATCAAGGTTGATACTTGCAACAAAGGATGAAGAAATTTTGTAGAAGTTTTATCTGCACGTGAAGGAAACAGAATCTCATCTCACTCTGAACTTGTCAAACAAGTTGCTGCACACTGTCATTTTCTATGTCAAATTAGCTTTCAGCGATAAGATGCGCTTATAACCTGAAAGGTTCTCAGTCTATTCTGCTGTCTATTGCTCCAGATTGATGGGGGAAAACTAACCTTAACACTTTAAAGAGCTTGGATAAAGGAACATTATGGGACCCAAAGCTCTCTATTTGGGGTTGCTTTGTCTGCTCTTTGCCTATTATTTCTACACACCCATACCAAGCAACATTGAAGAAAGATGGAAAGTAAGGATCTTGGATGCAATGATTAAAACGTGTACATTTACGGTAAGATTAACATTTTACTCCTGGATATAGATTTTTTTTTCCCCACGGAAAATCAGTCTATTTAAACATTCTACTAACTACTATTTTAAAATAATTTCTTGGTTATTTATTAGAATAAATTAAGAACTGGCTTCATCTGTACAAAAAATGAAATAGAACTTTTGATGGCAAGAAGTCATGTCCTCATATATTGTGATGTGGGTAATACAAACTACACTGTTGGAGGGAGGGAAAGACTCTAAGAGTTATTTGATAACTGCTTACGTCTGCATTTTCAGAGACAGCGGAGTTCTATGATCTTGACATAGATACATGCATTACTGGGACTTGTTTTTGTTTGGTATTGATGCGGGGGTCTGTCAGTGTCTCTGTGAGAGGCTCTCTCTGGCTAGGATTCTGACTCCAGGATTCAACATGCAAGGAAATATGTTGACCAAGCAAGTGAAACTGTTACTGTGTCTTTGATATCTCATGCACTTTTTTTTTTTTGCTTTTTGGGTCACACCTGGAGATGCACAGGGGTTACTTTTGGATCTGCACTCAGGAGTTACTCCTGGTGGTGCTCAGGGGACCATATGGGATGCTGGGAA
The DNA here is from genome assembly GCF_029834395.1 of Sorex fumeus. Lineage (NCBI taxonomy): Eukaryota > Metazoa > Chordata > Mammalia > Eulipotyphla > Soricidae > Sorex > Sorex fumeus. The sequence goes on from NW_026606081.1 coordinate 20,790,146, forward strand.
TTGAACCTGGGTCAGCCGCGTGCAAGGCAAATGCCCTACCCTCTGTGCTGTCTCTCCAACATTCCTTTTAAAGCTCAGAGTGACTGGTATTGAGATGATAATCAAAAATCAAAACAAAATAAGCTTCCAAGCCCCCACAAAGTGATCTCTAAACACTGCTGGGTATGGCCCAAGACACAAACAAAGAAATCAGAATTGCTCTAGCAGAACATGCAATTTTAAAATTTGGCTTTTATTATCGCAGTGACAATTATCCTCACCATTGTCCACTGCACTGCACTGTGGCACTGCACTGTCTTCCCATTGTTCATCAATTTGCTCGAGTGGGCCCAGTAACATCTCCACTGTGAGACTTGTTGTTACTGTGTTTGGCATATCGAATATGTCACGGGTAGCTTGCCAGGCTTTGCCATGCGGGCGAGATACTATCAGTAGCTTGCCGGGCACTCTGAGAGGGGTGAAAGAATTGAACCCGGCTCGGCCAGGCAGGCGGCTTGCAAGGCAAACGCCCTACTGCTGTGCTATTGCTCTAGCCCACACCATTGTCCAGCGTTATGAAATTAATGTATTTTATGTATTTGACAGTATGCTTAGGATGTACTTTTTCTTTTATTTTCTCAAATATATCTATTTTATTTTATTATTTTAATTGGATCACCATGAGATAGAGAATTATAAGGCTGTTCATGATTAGGTTTCAGTCATACAATCAATCATCCATCCCTTCACCAGTATACATTTCCCAGAACCAGTGTCCCCAGTTTCTCTCCCACCACCCACCACCTCCTATGCCTTACCCCCCCACGATAGCCTGCCTCTACAAGAAGCACCTCTCTTGTTTCTCTCTCTCTCTCTCTCTCTCTCTTTCTCTCTCAATTTCTGTCACCCCCTTATTAGGCATTATGATTTTTAATACAAGTAATGAAAGGTTATCCCTTTACCTACTTTCAACACTCAGTTCTTGTCCAGAGTGATCATTTCCAACTATTATAAGCCTTTCTCAGCAACAGAAAATATATAATAAATAAGAAGCAAGGCTATATGTCAGAAATATAATTTTTTATTATTAATTTTTATTCGTCGATTGCCTCGAGCAGGCCCCGGTAACATCTCCTTCGTCCTAGTTCTGAGATTTTTTTTTAAAAGTGCCATATTCAAGGCTCTTTCAGAGTTATGAGAATGAGACCCTTCATTGTTACTGGTATTTGGCATATTGGGTACGCCACGGGGAGTTTGCCAGACTCTGCTGTGTGGGCAGGTTACATTGGGTAGCCTGCCAGTTTGTCCAAAGTAGGAATGAGATGATAAGATGTCACGCGGCCGCATCTGAGTGTGATAATCTCTGGATCCTGGCCATTGTTGAGGTTACACGGCAGTTGGTGGGTGTAACTAATTTTTATTAGTGAAACACCATGAGGTACAGTTGTAGATTTACAAATTTTTGTGCTTGGGTTTCGATTATACAATGATCAAATATCCATCCCTCCACTAGTGCCCATTTTCCACCATCATGGATCCTAGTATCCCTCCCACCCCCATCCCCCCATCCCATCCTACCTCTGTGGCAGGGCATTCCCTTTTGTTCTCTCTCTCCTTTTGGGTGTTGTGGTCTGCAAAAGAGGCATTGAGTGGCAATCCTGTTCGGTCCATAGTCTACTTTCAACATGCATCTCCCATCCTGGGAGGATCCTCCCCACACCCTTATTTGGTGCTCTCTTCTCTATCTGAACTGCCCTTTCCCCTAGAATGCCAGGCTGGCCTCTAAGCCATGGAGTAATCCTCTTGGTACTGATCTCAGATATTCTTCGGTATTAATCTCCTATTTTGTTACTTTATGTCCCCCAGATGAATGCAATCTTTTTATGTCTATCCTTCTCTTTCTGACTCATTTCGCTTAGCATGATACTTTCCATGTAGTACCACTTGTATGTAAATTTCATGACTTCATCTTTTCTAACAGCTCCATAGTACTCCATTGGGTAGATGTACGAAAGTTTCTTTAACCAGTCATCTGTTCTTGGGCACTCAGGTTTTTTCCAGATTCTGCCTATTGTAAAGAGTGCTACAATGAACAAACAAGTGCAGATGTCACTTCAACTATACATTTTTCCTCTCTGGGATATAGTCCCAGGAGTGGTATTGCTGGGTCAAATGGGAGCTCAATTTCTAATTTTTTGAGAATCGTCCATACTGTTTTCCAGAAGGGCTGAACCAGTCGGCATTGCCACCAACAGTGAAGGAGTGTCCCTTTCTCGCCACATCAGCACCAGCATCGGTTGCTTTTGTTCTTTTGGATGTGGGCCAGTCTCTGAGGTGTGAGATGGTATCTCATTGTGGTTTTGATCTGCATCTCCCTGATGATTAATGATGTAGAGCATTTTCTCATGTGCTTTTTTGCCATTCGGATTTCTTCTTCAAGAAAGTTTCTGTTCATTTGATTGCCCCATTTTTGGATGGGGTTGGATGTTTTCTTCTTGTGGAGTTCAACCAGTACTTTATATATCCTTGATATCAACCCCTTGTCAGATGTGTATTCGGCGAATATCCTTTCCCATTCTGTAGACTGTCTTTGTATTTTGGTCACTGTTTCTTTGGAGGTGCAGAAGCTTCTTAGTTTAAGATAGTCCCATTTATCTATCTCTGTTTTCACTTGCTCCGCCAGGGGCGTGACATCTTTGAAGATACCATTAGCTTTAATGTCATGGAGGGTTTTGCCAACTTCGTCTTCAATGTACCTTATGGTTTCCGGTCTGATGTTGAGGACTTTAATCCATTTTGATCTGACTTTTGTACATGGTGTTAGGCAGAGTTCTGAGCCCATTTTTTTGCATGTAGCTGTCCAGTTTTGCCAGCACAATTTGTTAAAGAGGCTTTCCTTACTCTACTTCACATTTCTTGCACCTTTATCAAAGATTAGATGATCATATGACAGAGGGGAGATGTCAGTGTATTCAACCCTGTTCCATTGGTCTGCAGCTCTGCCTTTGTTCCAGTACCATGCTGTTTTAATTATTACTGCTTTGTAGAAGAGTTTGAAGTTAGGGAGGTTGATTCCTCCCATTTTCTTTTCCCCAAGAATTGCTTCAGCTATTCGTGGGGGCTTATTGTTCCATATGAATTTCAGGAGTCTTTGCTCCATTTCTTTGAAGAATGTCATGGGTATCCTTAAAGGGATTGCATTGAATTTGTACAATGCTTTGGGAAGTATTGCCATTTTGACAATGTTAACTCTCCTGACCCGTGAGCAGGGGATATCTTTCTATTTTTTCATGTCCTCTTTTATTTCCTGAAGTGGAGTTTTGTAGTTTTCTTTGTACAGGTCCTTTACTTCCTTAGTTAAGCTGATTTCTAGGTACTTTATTTTCTGAGGCACAATTGTGATCAGGATTGTTTTCTTCATGTCGCTCAGAAATATAATTTTTAACAGTCAATTCACCAAGAGGAACATTAACTTAATTTACCCATTTATCAGAAACATTAGGGAATATTCTATTTGATGATATCCAATTGGCACAAAAAATACTCCAGCACTCTGACCATTGAGGAATATTTGAATAACAATTCATGTTATTGTTTACTTACATGTTCCAGGAACTTTTCTGTGTGTATTAAAAGCCCCAATTCATTTAAAAACACACCATTGGGTTGGAGCAATAGTTCAGCCAGTAGGGTGTTTGCCTTGCACGCTGGGAATTGAGCCAACCCGGGTTCAATTCCCTGCATCCCATATGGACCCCTGAGCATCGCCAGGAGTAATTCCTGATTGCAGGGCCAGGAGTAACCCCTGAGCATCGCCAGGTGTGACTCAAACAGCAAAGAAAAAAAAAAAGAGATTTTATTATTATTGTTTTGATATAGGGGCACCTGTAGGGGCACCTGTGCTTGGGGCTCACTCCTGGCTTTGTGCTCAGTGATCACTCCTGTGTGTTCAGGGAACCATATTTGGTGGTTACAATAAAATTTGGGTCTATCACATGTAAGGCAGTGTCTTACTTACTGTACTCTCTGCAGTCTTGTTATTTTCAGTTGTGTGGATAAGAAAGTTAGTAAAGAGAGTTATTAGCTTCAGGTCCATCCGTGATGATATAGGAAGGTAGTATATCAAAATGGGTACAGATTTGACTTTGGCATTTATTGGATGAGACTTGTTTTTGCATACTTCCTTATCATTAATGTATAAAAAGTAGAAGTGGTCCAAGGCATGGTAATATCTTCATGTGCTTGTGTTAATTGCGGTGACCAAAGCTATTTAACATAGTTTCAACAGTGTAATGTTTGAGACTTTGCTTTGGCACAAACTGTCTATGGACGTCTTCTAGACAAGCTAGTCAGAAATATTAGAGAGTTTTCTTCTATGAAATCAAATGGCATTTTGGCGATGTGGGAGGGGGCGTGTGAAGGACACAAGTATGCTTCGAGTTGCAAACTAGGAAGTCTGAATTATTAATAGTGCAGTTTAAAAATGACATAAATTTGAATCTAGTAAAAAGAATAATAAAGATAGAGAGATGGTAGCATGACTGCACAGAAAGGAATAAAAGAGTATCATCAAACCAGAGAATTTTTCAGATCATAATTTACAATTAAGATATAATTATTATATTCATTAAAAAACTTCCAGAAAATGGCAGCATTTGAATGACATCGCTTTTAATGTCAAATACAGAGTAGCTGAGATTACCAAAGGCAACGATTCTGTGCAATAAGACCTATACAGTGTTATTTGGAAACAATTGTTACAAACATTCTGTTTATTGTGTCTATCTTTGATATTTTCTTTATATGAATTTGGGATATTTAAAGATGAAATTGTCTTTGTTTTACTTTACAGGCTACGTGTTTGGAAAATATTGGCATTATGAGATCTGAAGATTTTTTATCCATTCTGTTGAGGCTAGACTATACTCAGCCATTTTCAGATGAGAACGTCACAGTTTCCGATTTGACGTTCGTTGGCATTCCAGTACGTCTATATTTGCCGAAGAGAAAACCAGAAATCCCAAGAAGGGCTGTAATTTATTTTCATGGTGGTTCTTATTGTTTAGGAAGTTTCAGTAAGTTTATCACGTAGAGAAAATGCCATTGTATTTTTTTTATATAAGAATGATTTTATGTGACTATGCACACTGATGTATTTACATGTAGGTTTACATACTCACATGAGATATGACTATAGATATTATATACTGTGAATTCCGGTGTACAGTGGGTTCGGTGGCTGAGAGTCATCTCTCCAGGAGCTGTATAAAGAGTTGGGGGGCGGGGGTACAGATCGTCAAAATGGCCCATTTAATTCAAAACTGAATAGCATACTTATAGGACATCTCGGTGGGGGGTGGGGGTTGAGGTATAGGACAGCACACAGGCGTAATTGATCATTTACAATGTAAAGCATTTCAAAGGAGGCAATTCTCTTTGGGGAATTAGCTCAAGGAAACACTCTGTCTCCCAGATCTTATATATACTGAGAAATTCGTCCCGGGCAACAAGCATCTATACTACTTTTCTCTTTCTCTTTCTGCTGGTATATATTAAACGATTAAGCTTATTTCTTATTAATATTTGGAGTTATTTGGGTAAACACAGTAAGAAATATAGATTCCAAAAGTTAATTCTCTGGGATCTGAGGAGCAAGAGCTGGCTGGGCTTGTACCATAAATCCCAGACTCAGTTCTCAGACAATGGTTTAGCTTTTCCTACTCCAAGAGGTCCTGTCTTTAGGTCATCATGGCATGTATCAAGATTGTGCTTTATGCTTTCCTCACTGTCCCATTTCGATGTTGGGGTAGCTTTGCTGCTTATCCCGGGTCCATTCAGAGATCTCTTGGTGGGACCCAGCTTTGGGGGGGGGGGGTGTTAGGAACTACAGTGATTGAAGTCCGAGTCGACTAATTATGACAATTGCCCAGGAGTAAATATATTACAGAATGAATTAACTCCCAAACATTAGGAGCATATCATTAAATATCTTTCTGTGTTTAAGCAAAGAACATTGCTCAAAAGTAAAATATGAAAAGGTTATAGGGGAAGAGAAAATCAAGCAATTCACTACAAAGTCCAGAGTCATCAGAAGGTTTGACTTTATAAGTAATGAAGCCTGACTTGGAGAATTTAGTAGCTAACAGAAGAAGAGGTAAAGCACAAAGGAAACGTTAAAGATAAACTTGGGGGATTAGCAGTGCTCCTAAGAGCACTGTAAGCATCTCTGCAGGAAGGAAAAGAGGCAATTCACTGATGAAGCCTAAAACATTTTTGGTTAATATCCAATAATAAACTAATAGAGGGTTAGACATGAAAGTACTTGGCATATATGGATTATGCCCTTCATTTTTGTTTTGGTGTTTTCTTCTCAGCTTTTCTGTTGAACGAGCCGGTATCAAGTAAATGCAGGATATTAATGATTCAATAAGAACTTTCTTTAGCATCAGCACATGTTCAGGAGCAGAAACGAAACATTGAACTGGTAGAGCTATTTGAGATGGAACTTAGAGGCACTTGTTGTTGATTGCTCTAAAAACAAGTTTGCAGACACTGGAAACAGTAATGATGAGAGGCCTAGAGCTGTAATGGTCCCAAATCTTGATTTTTGAGGGAAATACAAAATAGAACAATAGAATAAGTTTGATCAGTTGACTCATCTCCTACATATCTCTAGTAATGATTCTAAGAGGTACTTATAGTATATTTAAAACTAAGATAAAATAGGGCTGTAGTGGGGCTGGAATAATAGCATAGCGGGTAGGGCATTTGCCTTGCACGTGGCCAACCCAGGTTCGATTTCCAGCATCCCATATGGTCCCCTGAGCACCACCAGTAGTAATTCCTGAGTGAAGAGCCAGGAGTAACCCCTATGAATCGCCAGGTGTGACCCAAAAAGTAAAAAAAAAAAAATAGGGCTGTAGTGATAGTACAGCAGGTAGAGGGTCTGCCTTGCCTGCAATCTACCCAGGTTCAATCTCTGACACCTCTATGGTCCCTAGAGCTGAAAAAAAAACCCCAAAGCAACAAAAGTCTAAAAGAAATGAACAAATTCACTTTTATCAAGTTTTTGAAAACCCTAGGTTTTCCAAATCCTATGTGATACAAAATTCTATGTGATATATAGGATGTATCACAAATGGATAAAAGAAAAGACAGAATGAATGAATGAATGAAAAGATAATGAATGAAAAGATAAACAGGCAACAAGCGAATTTTTCACCTATCATTCTCTAAGCCACATTTGGTTCTATATGGCTTGAGAATTTCATAATTCTGTGTGCAACAGAGCAACACTTAATCAAATATACACCATGGAAATTAGTCAAAGAGAAAATGAGCATGGAAAATTAGTGAGTTGCAAATGTCTATACATTTATATGTACATAGGTGTGCACATGCATAAGTGCATGCTGTTGGATATTAATCCTTAGTGTTTTAGGTTCATCAATGAATTGCCCCTTTTCCTCCTCCCAGAGAAGCTTACCATGCCCTTGTTAGCAACTCTAATTTAAAGTTTACCTTTAACTGTTCCTTTGTATTTTGCCTCTCATTGTCACAGTTTCCCAAATCAGTCTTCATTACTTATAAGCCTAAACTTTCTGATAATTCTTGACTTTGTATTTGTGATGCTTTGTATTTGAAGTTCTGTGTATTTGTACATGATTTTTTTATTCCCCTATAGTCTTTTTATATTTTACTATCGAGCAATGTTCTTTGATTAAACACAGAAAGACCGTTAATGCTATGCTCTAATATTTGGGAGTTGATTGGCTCTGAAATATATATCTACTCCTGGGCATTGGTCCTAATTACTTGACTCAGGCTTCAGTTGCTGTAATTCCTAACACCCCAAAATGGAGGTCCCACTGTGGGACTGGATGGACCTGGGGTGACTGGCAAAGTTACCCCAGCATCAAAATGGGACAATCTAGAAAGCATAAATGCATGGTCTTGATGCAAGCTGCTATAATTTAAGAGACAGGACTCCCATGGGGAAGGAGAAGCTGAACTGGCCTGAGGAGACTTAGTCTGAGATAAAAAGTCTTGCTTGCTCTTAAAGCCCAGAGAACTAAGTGTTGGAGTCTTTGTCTCTTACTGTGTTTATCCAAACAACTGCAAGTATTGATACGTATACAACTAGAGGGAAAGATTAAAAGCAATATAGATGTCCCTGAAAGACAGTGTCTCTTTCCATTAATCTCCTCAAAAAGAGAATTTCTTATGGTTTATCTACATAAATGATCTATGTAAATTTCCAGATGTCTTACCTATGTAAATGATCAATCACACCTATGTCCTTACCTCAACCCCATTTCAGATGTTCTATGAGTATGCTAGCAGTTCTGCATTAAAGGGGCCATTTTCACCATCAGGCTGTGGTCCCCCTTTGTCTCTCTGCTGGGGAGGCCTGGGAAGGATGGGAGGTGGCTCTGGGCCACCGAACCCACACATTGTCGCAGCATCCACACATACTTTGTGAACTCACACATGAACACACATGAGCAACCAAAGTGATCCTGTTGGAGGCAAGATGATGTGGTGACAGTGAGGATGGAACCCAAAGGTGAAGTTCAATGTTCAGGAAAGCATGTCTTCGGGAGCCCTTCAGGAAATGCTATTAAGGATGGGTTTTCTTCCCCAGCAATTAGAAAAAGCTCAAGAAGTGAATTCTAGCCACACCATGTGACAAGGAACGAGAATACCATTGTGTCCTGTCGAGACTCAGGCTCTACGTGCGCTGCCTGCACAGAGGCTGCTGAGAGACTGGGCAAAGTTGGGCAGAGCTGGGCCTGAGGGTCTGCATGACCTGCACCCTCAGGCCCCTGCTGGTCCTCCTCCTCTAGCCACCAGATGCTGGTGCTGTCTCTCGCCTTGGTCTCCATGTGGCTGAGGCACCTGCGTCTGGGAGCTGTCAGTGAACAGCATCCCTCGTTCCCACCCTTGGCCACTCAGGGTGTGTCACCAGCTATCATAAGAGCACTGTCTCTGAAAGTTGTGTGTCTCTCCCCCATGCCCTGGGGAGGTTTCATAGGCTCAACAGAGCAGACATAGAGGTGAGCTACTGGGCTTCTTCTGGCCAAGCCCAGGCTTCTCCCTAGGAAGCTCGCTGTGAGGAGCAGAGGGGAAGTACAGTCACCCTGTTATCAGCAGGCCAAGAAGGTGGTCACATTGGAAGAGGAGGTTCTGATAGGCTGAGCCTCGCTCCCCTCCCTCACCCCAACCAGCTAAGCATCTGGGAGAGTCTACAGGTCCACTCAGAGAAACAGTGGGAAGGAAGGTGCCATGTGATGCTCAGCCTGTGATGGTTTTCCAGCTCAGTGGCTGTGTGTCTCTGTGACTCCTTAACAGCAAGGATTTCACTAGAGTGTATTTCTTCCTTTCAGAGCAGACGGGATTTGACTTACTGAACAGATGGACATCGAGCACACTTGAAGCCGTGGTTCTGGCAGTGGAGTAAGTTTCTGGTTTTCTGCTACAGTGACTTACCTTGAAGTAGAGGTGTGGGTTCCCGATCAAACCAGCTGCATTTCCAGTAAAGTCTGAAAGCAATGCATTGTGTCAGTCACCTTTCAAGAGACTGCTCCTCCGTATTCTCCTGGTTATGGTGGTGCTCTGAGCAACAGCTGGGTGTCATTAGACATCTACAGCCCAGGTACTACCAGGCTTGTGTGAGCTGGGTGACAGGTCACGCAGGAGGAAAGTGAGAAACCATCACACATTTGGGCTGTAATTAAGTGCCTTAGATTATTGCTTGAAGTAATGTTGGAGCTAAGTGTTGGGATCAGTTGAGAATTTGTAGCCACTTTCAGTGGAATTAAATGATCTTCAATTTGGATTTTGCTAGAACAGACCACAGAATAGTTCAGTGTTGTTTATTCACATTGCTTTGGTCTGCATTTCTGAAGCTGACCTACTCCGGGGGAAATTTTTTTTTTTTTTCAGTTTTCCCCTGACACATATTGACAAAAACAGACTTAAATCCAACAGTTCTCAGAGGACATGGAGGCATGTTTTTCGTTTTTTGGATGTTAGTCGATTTTGGTTTGGGGGGCATTTCTGGGGGACCATGTGTGCCTCAAGCATCCATTCCAGGCCTTTAGAATCTCTCAAATCCTGACACGGTTTTGTTTGCTATTAGCTAGGAAACTGTGGAAGCTGAGAGTGAAAAACCAAGTGAGAATTTCATGATTGATGAGTGATTCCATTGTTGACACTATGGATATTTACAGTACCACCAAGAAATCCTACTTTATAAAATTTGAGTTTATAATTTTATGGTATTTTCCCTTTTATAAATATCAAAGTTCTTGAAGTAATCTAAAATTTCACTTGATCACTTGATATCCTGTTACTCATCAATTCGCTCGAGCAGGAACCAGTAACATCTCCATTCATCCCTGCCGCGTGCTAGTGTAGCCCAATGGCGTCTGCTTATTCTAGGAACACAAAGAGCCTCAAACTGATTGTTCAGGGTCTTGACGAAGAAGTCCGACCATCTCGTAGGTGGGTGGCCACGTGATCTTTTGACGTTCCATAGAATCCAGTTGGTAATAGCTCTAGTCCAGTGTTCGTCTCCAAATGTCATTACGTGTCCAGCCCATCTGATTTTCAATGCCTTGGCAAACGAGACAGCGTCCCTGATTCTTGATTGTTGATGGAGGTTGGAACTCCAGGTTCATTCTCTTATTTGAGTGAAGCGTGATACTCCAAGCATAGTCCTTTCGATTTCTTTTGATTCCTCTTTGGGAGACCTGAATAGCGTTCTCATCCTGTTTTTGTAGGGCCCAGGTCTCTGAGGCGTATGTTAATGCAGAAAGTATTTCTTTGACGCTCTTGAAAGCGTTCCAAGCTGCTCTCTTCCTCCTGCACAACTCAGGTGCCAGGTCATTTGTCATATTGACTTCTTGACCTAGGTACACATAACTGTTGCATTCGGAGATGTTCATTCCATTGAGAGCAAATGGAATGTCAGGAACGAGACCTTTTCTCATAAACATTGTCTTCATAAGATTCAGCTGTAGTCCGACTTTTCCACACTCATGTTCAAAGTCGGCCAGTGTTTGTGCTGCTTGGCTGATGTTTGGTGTTATTAGAACAATGTCATGAGGGAAGTGGAGATGGTGTAGTTGCCGACCATCTATCTTCACTCTCATTCCTTCCCATTCCAGTCTTTACAAATCTAGCCAACTCCTCATCGTGTGCCAAAGTGCCGGGAAACGTGGCTTTCAGCCCGTGGCGGAGCTCAGGCCACAGCCGCAGCCTCAGTACAGCTGGGCCTATGCAGCTGCACTCGGTGTCTGACTGGCGGCTCCTGGCAGCGCCATGACCACCTCCCCACAGAAGTCTCCATCGGTGCCCCAGTCCCCCATGCCCAAGTCGCCCCCATCCCGCAAGAAAGATGACTCCTTCTTGGGGAAACTCAGAGGGACGCTGGCACAGAGTCAGAAAACCAAGGAGGTCTTGGAGCTCCAGGAGGAGGGTATGAACGCCATCAACCTGCCCCTCAGCCCCATCCCCTTTGAGCTGGACCCCGAGGACACCATGCTGGAGGAGAATGAAGTTCGCACCATGGTGGAGCCAAACTCACACAGCGACCCCAAACTTCAAGAACTGATGAAGGTAATAACTGACTGGATTAATGACGTCTTGGTGGGAGAGAGAATCATTGTGAAAGACCTGTATAAAGATTTATATGATGGACAAGTGCTACAGAAACTTTTTGAGAAACTGTAAAGTGAAAAGCTGAATGATGCTGAGCTCACCCAGTCTAAGATTGCTCAGAAGCAAAAGCTGCAAACTGTCCTCGAAAAGATCAATGAAACCCTGAAACTCCCTCCCAGGAAAACCAAGTGGAATGTGGACTCTGTTCATGCCAAAAGCCTGGTAGACATTTTGCACCTGCTGGTTGCTCTGTCCCAGTATTTCTGGTCATCAATTTGACTCCCAGATCATGTTTCCATCCAGGTGGTGGTTCTCATTTCCATCCAGAAATGAGAAGGAATCCCCCAGTCTCAGCAAATCCAAGAAGAAATCTAAAATTTATCACTGAAAATATGTTAGAATTGTGGTATATTATTTATTTTTCATAAAGTTATCCATAATTTATTACATTCAAGTTGTGGTATATTATTTATCTCTTTGTGTATCATTTACTTGGAGAAATTTATAAGCAGCAGTGTTCAGATTGCTTGGGGTTCACTCTGGTGATACTTGGCCAGCCAGATCAGGAATTCTGGTAATTCTGCTAGACCCAGAGGGTGTGGTGCTGGCTGGCTCCTTTAGCTCCAGCAATGACTAGGGGCATACTGCTGATACCTGGGGGATTTCCAGGGTCGTACCTGGCATTACTCAGGAGAGATTGTGGTTTGGGGGGGATGGAACCTGGGTCTAGCACATGCCCTAACCATTAGGCTATTTCCCAATCCCACATAGTGATATGTTTGTCACTCTTGTAAATTCTGTCAAATTCTTATTACCATTGATATTTACTAAAAACTGTCTACATCTGCTACATTTAAAATAATGACAACTTTCTTACTTAAATTGTACTTTAGGGTTTTCTAAGTACAACTTATGATAAAATGCTAAAGATCATCTTATTATTTAATGTGAAGTACACATACCTATACAATTCAGTATCTAAGTAAAGAAAGTTTGTCCCTAAGAACAGATTAGTGGTGGTATCTCCTATTTTTATTGATACTTATATAAGGGGAAGCAGATATATATTTTTTATTCAAAGAATTCTGTGGTAGCTTATCTTACAAATAAAATTGAACAGAAATAAGTGAGTTCCCAGCAGGTATAAATGTTATTTATTTTCAAACTTTTACCTAGTATAAACTTCTGTGCTTTGTCTATGGCAAGTTATGAGTGAATGTGCATTGCCAGACCATAAAATGTTTTATCTAAATGACCTTGAAAATAAAGGACATTTGCTTAAATATACTACCAGATTTGTTGGCTTCAGATATCTGTGCTGCTTTTTAAAAATGCTCTACAAAAATGACTGGATCGTTCTGGAGAGATAGGAGAGTGGGTAGGTGTTTCCATGAAGGCAGCCAAGCCGGGTTCAGTCCTTGGGACCAAATATGGTCCCCTGTGCTCTCTCAAGACTGTTCCCTGAGACAGTAAATATAAGCCCTGAACACAGTTGAGTGCGGCTACAAACCAGAAGAAATGAAAAAAATATATTAATCTAAAAGAAATTATTGGATTTCCAGTTATCTGAGAATACGAAGCAAGCTGGGGCATCTCCAATCCAAAGCATATGCGAGTTAAGATGGAACTTTCCATCTCAAGCATCCTCAGCTCTTTGTCTTGCTCTTTACCTGTGGCACCTCCTGTTACATACGACACAATCTTTACACAAAGTTGACACAAACTTCAATTTCTTGTTTCTATGGGACATTAGAAAATTCAGGTTGATTGCTATAATCCAAAAATGAAGCTGTCCAATTACATCTATTTGAAAACTGAAGGCTACATGATAGAAAGGTGGTTTCTTATAAATTATTTAAATAAAATGTTCTTTTTTCGGCTTCCTAAATGCTGACATGTGCTGTGGCCTATTGAGCTATCGCTCCAACTCCAAAATGTTTTAACTTTTATTTTAATTTAAGCTACAGACTAGCTCCTCAACACGTGTTTCCTGCTCAGTTTGAAGACAGCTTTGCCGCAGTCAAGTATTTTCTTCAAGATGAAGTTCTTATGAAGTATGAAGTGGACCCCACCCGGATCTGTATTTCTGGAGACAGTGCAGGAGGTGCGTTAGCAGCAGCTGTGACGCAACAGGTAGGTCACATTTGTCTTTGTTCAGGAGGAAGGGAAGGGACTTGTTTTTGAATTTTTGCTGCACCATTGTTGACAAGATCATCCTTTCTCATTGGATCACTGGGATACTTGTGTCTACAATCAATTTTCTTAATATGACCAGCTCTGAATTCCTCTTCTGCTTCATTAATGTATCTGTTCTTAATGTTCTTAATGTATGAACGGCAGAGCTTGGCAAGCCACCTGTAATGTATTCGATATGCCAAAAACAGTAACAATAATGGGCCTCATTCCCCTGACCCTGAAAGAGCCTCCAATATGGCAGCATTGGAAAAGATGAGTAAGGAGAGGCTGCTAAAATCTCAGAGCTGGGAAGAATGGAGACGTTACTGGCGCCCGCTCAAGTAAATCGATGAACAACGGGATGGCAGTGATACAGTGACACAGTGACAGTGTGTCAATGCAAAACTAATCAGATTTATTTCCTTCAGTTTATCTCCATTAAATCTACCATATATTTTTCCACTCAAACATTTGATATGTTAATTTCATAAATAATAGCAAGGTTAATTGTAATTTGATTGTTATTAAATTATGTAACAAACTATGTAACAATTAAATGACAATTAAATGGAAATTGTTTTAAATTAAATTAAGATTGCAGATTTGGGAACATTGACATCTTAATAACCCTAAGACTTCGGATTATTACCCTTACGTAGCACACATTTTAGTAAGTTTCTCTTTGGTTTCCTCAACAAAATTCTGCTCTTTCCATTGTAGAAGTCTTGCAAATATTTTCTCAGATTGCATTCTGAATTCTGTTGGATATATTTCATTTAGAATGAGGTATTCCAAATGCTCATTGACAATTTATGGGAATGCAAGTGGTTTTCATGCCTTTCACAAATGTATGCTGAAAGTTTTTCTTAAAAATTCTAGTACAGGGGCCAAAGAAATAGTGCAAGGGATAGTGTATTTGTCTTGTGTTGGACCAACCTTAGTCTGAACTCAGGTACCACATATGGTCCCCGAGGATGGTCAGGAGTGTCCCCTGAGCACAAATTCAGGAGTCGGTCTAGGGCACTGCCGGTGTAGCCCCCAAACTCCCACATTTTTCTAGTACATTTTCTCTTAATTTTCTAGAATTTCCTACACAATTCTATCTTTTGGAACTGGAAGCAAATTTAATCATTCTTCTCCATTCTTTATGCTTTTAAAAATTTGTGATCTGACTAAAGAATGCTATATAATATTGATGATAACTGTCTTGCTCAGGAACAGAAGGAAATTACTCAACATTTCACTAATAATTTTTACATTAGCTAAAGGGTTCTTTCAATTCCATTCTATCATTTGAGGAAACTATCTCTATTTGTTTTGTTTTGTTTTTGAGCAACACCAGGCAATGCTCAGGGGTTACTCCTGACTCTACACTCAGAAATCCCTCATGGTGGGACTCAGGGTATCATATGGGATGACAGAAATTGAATCTGGATCTGCCACACGCAAGGCAAGCGCCTTACCCACTGTACTATCTCTTCAACCCTAAGCGTCTTCTATTTCTAATGTGTTGATTGTGTTAGCATAAATGAGTATTGAATTTGCCAAATATTTTTAATGCATTTAATGAGATGGCCAAGTGTTTTTTCTCAAATAATCTGCAATGTGGTAAGTCATAGTCTTTCTGATGTTAAATTATGATTGTGTTTCAGGCATGGCCCTCACTTACTCATGATAAATTTTAATTTTTTTATATATTTCTGATTTTCATTTGCAAAATTAAAGTCTTGGGGAATTTATTCCTTCTTTATTTTCCTTTGTCAGGTTTTAATATAGGTTATACTGATACCATTAAATTATTTGAGAATCATGCCAATACAGCGTATATGTATAAACATACAAAAACACATATATGTGCAAGTCTATAGTAATCTCTAAAGCACACACACACACACACACACACACACACACACACACACACACACACCCCTACTCTGCAGCCAGAATAGAAGAGAGAACAAGATTTATCCTTTGACTGCAAGTCATTTTAGTTACTTTCAAATTTTGAGTTCTATACACATATTCCTATAGTAAAAATGAAATTTTTTTTGTAGGAGTACTGCTGTTAATTCAGCCACTGATTAGCTGATTGAATTGTGCATGAACTCCACCTTACTTTTTTTTCCATTTTTTATAATTTTATTTATTGAATCACCATGAGAGCAGTTACAAAGCTTTTGGGTCTAAGTCTCGGTCATACAATGAAACACCCGTACCTTCACCAGTGCCCATTCTCCACCACCAAAAACCCCAGTATACCCCCATCCCCAACCCTCCCCCTACCTGTGGGGCAGATGATTTCCACATTACTCTCTCTCTACTTTGATTACATTCAATATTTTGACACCAGACCCACCATTATTTTTTTTTATTTTACCCCAACACTCAGATCTGCTGAAAAGACAACAGTAGACAATTTGTTTTCTATTGCTGGTTATGAATAACATATGATGTCGCGTGGTTGCAGTAGTGGCCGCGGGATTTTGAAATTCCTAAATTTTAATACTTAAATCTGGAGGGACTTCTGCCAAAAGCCACTGGGTTTTGAGATCTGCTCCTGAGCCTCTGGAATCATGGCCATTGAGCAGCTTGATGAGGAGCCAGAGAGGCCATTCGTGGGCAATGACTTGGGGTCTCGTTGGCGTGGGGAGGACAGGCCCGGCTCCACCCCATCCCGTGAGGCCCAACAAGTATCATCACTGCGGGCCTAAGCCTGACTGTCCAATGGCCTCTGGAGGATGATGGCCACCAAGCTGCCAAGAGGGAGCAGGCAGAGGGACAACACCCTTTCCTCCCTGGGGTGGCCAGGCGACAGTAACGTACTGTGGGATCCGGACGCATTTCTGCCAAAAGCCACTGGGTTTTGAGATTTGTTTCTGAGTCTCTGGGATCATGGTCATTAAGCAACTTGATCAGGAGCCAGAGAGGCTGTTTGTGGGCGATGACTTGGGGTCTCGTTGAGGTGGGGAGAACAAGCCCGGCTCCACCCCCCCATCCCATGAGGCCTTGTGTGTCTCGTCACTGGGGGCCCAAATGTGACTATCCAGTGGCTTCTGAAGGATGGCAGCCACTGGGCCGCCAGGGGGAACAGGCCAAGGCATGAAACCTATTCCCACCTGGGTTGGCCCAGCACCAGTAGCCTACTGCAGGGACCGTACGCATTTCTACCTAAAGCCGCTGGGTTCCGAGATTCATTTCTGAGTCTCTGGGATCATGGCCATTAAGCAGTTCAATCAGGAATCAAAGAGGCCTTGCCTCCAATAATATAGCTGAGCCGGAGGTGATTTGTGGGTGTGTTTCCCAATACCTAACTTTTGACCGTTGACTTTCTTGGTAAACTTTGTCCCAAGTTTTTGGGGTCTGGCCAAAGGCACAGCAGCAATTTTGGGGTATCTGGAAGTCTGAAGGCGCCATCAGGCTGCTGATGCACTCACCTCACAGGTACAGATTGACCTGCTGGCGGCACCATACCCCCTAGTAAAAATGAAATTTTATTGCCAGAATTAAGTTTATAAATCGTTCAAGTTGTTGATCTCTGAGGTTTTTTCCTACCCAGGCCAAATCTTTGTGTCTCTGAAAGTTGTCACTTCTTCGGACAGTCTGGTTGGAATTGAGTGGGAACTGTGAAAGGAAATGACAAGAGGAGACTTTCCCCACTTGGGAAATACTATGCCAACGTCTATGCTGAGTCTTACAGCAATATTGTCTTGATATTTATCTAAATCTGGTTTTGAAGGGGTGTGACAAAAAATCCACACCCATAATGCCTGCTTGCATAGCTTTCCAACAGAACAATAACAAATAAATAGGAATGTAACAAATCCAAGCTGATGCAATTTTTAATAACATTGGGGCAATAAATATTTTTTATTGGATTGAATTAAAATTTCATATCAGTCCAACCCTCAAATTACTTTATTATAAAATAATAGCATAATATCTATTTAACTTTTTTATATATGTTCAGAAGTTGTATAGATGAGAATTCAGCACATTTATAGAAGTGAAAAAGGTAACTTCTTTTAACCTATCTTATGTTTGTTTATGATCATACTTTTAAATTTATAATTTAGGCAACATGGTCACTATAGTATTAATATTTTAGTTCTGTTGTTCAAAGTTATTGTGTTTTACCATCAAAGTGCCAATGACCTTCCTCCACTGTCTTTTCTTAAAATTTATTATTATAGTTCATATTATATGTTTTTAAGTGTTGATATTTACGGTATGGGTAAATACCCATACTGTATTTACGGTACCATAGTTATCTACCTCACCATCACCAAAATGCCCAAGGCCCTCCGCCAATCCCCTTGTGTTACTACTCTCCATCCACCTCATTCCCCCCATTCCCCCCATCATCAAACTGATATTCTCAGTTCTGCACTCTGTATCCAGGGTTTATTATCAATTCACACCGGTCATACCCTTTACTGTTTCTCACGGTCACGGTCCTCCCATTGTTCATCGATTTGCTCGAGTGGGCCCAGTAACGTCTCCATCTTGAGACTTGGTTGTTACTGTGTTTGGCATATCAAATACGTCATGGGTAGCTTGCCAGGCTTTGCCGTGCGGGCGAGATACTCTCGGTAGCTTGCTCGGGTCGGCCATGTTGGCTGCGTGCAAGGCCTTGCATGAGGCCGACCTGGGTTCGATTCCCAGTATCCCATACTGTTTCTCACACACAATCAAAACTGTTAAAACATTACTTATGAAATGAAGTACTGACGTTGTAAATATGTAAAAATGGTTGCAAGGGCACTTGTGTTTACATAGGTTTATCTCAAGATTGCTTACATTAAAATCAACTTTTCTATGGTGTTCTGAGGATCTCTGCCTCATAGCTCATAGGATACAGTCTGTTTTTTTTTTCTTTCAGGTACAGAATGATCTTCAAATAAAACATAAAATCAAGGCACAGGCTTTACTTTATCCTCACTTACAGATAATAGATTCTTTTTTCCCATCTCATCAAGAAAATGAGCATGGTATTTTTTTGACAAAAGACCTAGTCATAAAATTTCTTACATTATATTTAGGCAAAGATGAAGCACTTTTTTGGGCAATTAAAAAAAACCACCACATGCCTCTGGAATCCAGATACCTGTTCCAGTTTGCAAACTGGAGTATTCTCCTGCCTGAGAAGTATCGAAAGGGCTTTGTCTATACTGAACCAATTCTGGGGAAATCAAGAATCTCACTGCCAGCACTTACAGACATCAGAACATCACCTTTGTTGGCCAATGATACACAATTGAAGAATTTGCCCGCCACTTACATCCTTACCTGCCAATATGATATCATCAGGGATGATGGACTCATGTATGTCTCAAGACTCCAGAAAGTCGGTGTTCATGTGACTAATGATCATATTGAAGATGGGTTACATGGAGCTTTATCTTTCATGGCATTTCCAATCTCCCTAAAGCTAGGTCTCAGGATAAGGGATTTGTATATTAGTTGGCTAGACAAGAATTTATAAATACATATTATCAATATATAGTCATCATACAGCATGTTGTTGTAGTTCCTTCTAACAAAAATGTAATTTATTGCCTCAATAAAGATATGAATCAATTACAATAACTATTGTCTTTGTAGTCATTATTATTCAGAAACCCAGATAATGTAAATATAAAAATACAAAATTCTGTCTATTGCCACTTTATGAAGAGTTAATTATAATTATACTGGACCTAAAAGGAACCAATAGATATTAAACTTGATAGCTAAGATTGTTTACTGGAAAGTTAGAAGAGGTGGTTTCCAGGCAAGCACAAGATTTATTGCAGGCGAAGAAATGGTGCCGCCAGCAGATCAACCTGCACCTGTGGGGCGAATGCATCAGCAGCTTGATGGTACCTTCAGGTTCCTGATACCCCAAAATTGTCGCTGTGCCTTTTTATTGAGAGAGACAGAGACAGAGAGAAACAGAGTGTGTATATGTGTGTGTGACAGAGAGAGAGAGAAAGAAAGAGAGAGAGAGAGAGAGAGAGAGAGAGAGAGAGAGAGAGAGAGAGAGAGAAAGTGCAGGGGTAGGGCACTGGTCTAGTACATAAGGAACTTGGATTCCATTCTAGGCACCCATTTGGTCCCCCAAGTTCAGTCATAAGTTATTCCTAGCATTGCTGGGCATGACCCCCCCCACACACACACACACAAGCAGACAAAAGAAAAATAACATGCCCATGGCTCTCCAGAGTTTGTTCCTCTGAATTGAAGACTTGGATCCTTGGCAAAAAAAAAAAAAAAAAAAACATCTTATGCCTGTTTTTATTCTCCACATGGGCAGAGACTTCAATTGAAAACTAAGTGCTGGGCTTGTTTTCTGCATGTGAATGATTTTCAGAGGCAAACTTCCAAAGTATCACTTGTCTGTAAGAGTTCAGAGGAGAACTGAACTCCACTGCGTGAGGAGACAGGTGCTGTGCGTTAGACCACGTTTGCTACCTTTCACCCATTTCCAGTTCTGTCACTTTTATCATAGAGACAAATGCTGATAATGCACCTGCAGCAGCTTTGTAAGATCAGCCACTCAAGGAGGTTTTCATTCTTACTACTTTACAGATAGACTTGTACAGAAGCAACTGCCTAGAAACTGGCGTATACCCTCACCTCTCCATTGAGATAACTCAATAGTTTCCTCTTGGGACTGTTAGTTATTCCCCCCCCCACACACTATTTCTGCTCCCTTTCGATGAAATTTGTGTTTTATCTAGTATGATCCTGAACTGATCTGCGTGTTTTCAAAGTGCTGGAGACATTTTATAGACACACACACACACACACACACACACACACACACACACACACCCCATTACGAAAGCGTTCTGAAGCCTGTATATGCTGCTGTTCTGCCTCAAGTCTATCCTAAATGCATTTTTCCCTTCTCAGTAATGGGCACTTGTCAGTTAATGTTTCTGAAATGGTAATCACTGGTTTGCTTTCTGCATCCACCCTCTCTGCCTGCCTTTTTCTTCTTCATTCTCAGTCTTCCTGTCTCTCTCTTCTTCCCTCTCTCCCTCCCTCCTTCTCTCTCTATTCCTCTTTTTTCCCCCTTTTATCAGAACCAATTAGCAAATCAGGAAATTTGAAAAAGGCACGATATACTTAATAGCTGGCCCTAATTTATATGAATTTAAGATAATGGACGAGCAATTGTTGACACAATAAAAGGTAAAAGACCAAATGCAACAGAAAATATCATCACAAATAATGAACCAGGAAAACATTTTCAGCTGAACTTGTAAATAGGAAGAGATTGCTAAATAGCAATAATATGTATTTCTTGGATTAAATGCATAACCAAAATAAATAGCATGATATTGGTGTATAATTCAAAATATAAAATAGATATACACAAGTCTCCAGAGGTAGAATACATAAATTAATGGGAGAGAGGAGACAAAACTTCCTCACAATAAAATCCCAGATGATGTCCATGTTCTTAGCTGTTTCTGAGCAGATGTTCATCCTCACCACCAGTTACTGCTGTGATGATCACCTCCAGACCCCCGGCTCAGCTGCTATCACACTAACCCTGCCCCAAGGAAGAACTTAGAGGATATTTCTGAGGTTCCTGGATGTGTGGGGTAGCTTTTCCTCAGCCTCTATAGTTGAAAGATTTGGCCGGAAAAAGATCATTTTATATGCATTTTTTGTTTTACACCTTCTGATTTCTCATTCACACTGTACTTACTCTATGACTTTATGTTTCATGATCCTCTGTGATGCTTTATGTGGATAACTGCTTCTCTTTCCCACGTCGTCTGCTATAGTGAGGGAGGGATGTGTGGACACTGGGCCACAGTTGCTCTCTACTTTGATGCATGAGGATGTTAGTGAGTTTCCATCATCTGTAAAGAGGCTAATACTTTTATTTTTAATATTTCACTTGCTTATATTTATCGAATGGCATTCAGCTTCCCTCATTATCTAATGCTCATGTCTCATGAGTTGGGTCACCCACATGTTACAGGATGTGTGCTTTGCTCTTGGACTTTGTGGCTTTCTCTCTTGTGTTGCTGTGAGTGAGAATGGGGAGGCTCCATCTGTCCCCACAGCCTGGCTGCCAGGCCTTTCCGTGGTCCTGCAGAGTGTGGAGTCTCTCCCCAGTTTCCTCTCACTGTGGAGCCCTGAGATTGTGACCTGTTCATCTGTGGTGGGGTGGAGAAGTGGGGCGGGCACGCCAGGGCTTCTGGCCCTGTGCTCAAGGGTCACACTGAGAGGTGCCTGGGGAACTGTTGGAAGTTCTGAGGAACTGAGGACCTGAGGACTGCGGACTGAGCTGGCATCAGCTGTGCGCATGGCAAGCACCATGACCCTGTGCTACTTCATTGGCTTCCTGATAATTTAACTACACAAAATCAGTCATATTTTGTTTACACTGTATAGCTTTGTAGTAAATTTCAGTCTTGTAGAACAACTACCTTAATTCTACTCTTTTTCCATCTTAAACATATTAACTTTTCATGGCACTTTATTCTTCCATGCAGTTTAGAATTAACTTGTGAAGATTGATTTTTAAAATGTTAACATTTTATTGTACTTTCTGGTGATATGAATGTACTTGGATAGAACTGACATAGGCATTCTGTTTCCTGTCTATAAGACAATTACTTTAGATTTTCTAGCATATCTACCAATAACAATTTATAATTTCATATATATATATACATATATATATCCAACAGTAGCACTGTAGCACTGTCCTCCTGTTGTTCATCAATTTTCTTGAGAGGGCACCAGTAATGCCCCCATTGTGAGACTTGTTGTCACTGTTTTTGGCATATCGAATAAGTCATGGGGAGCTTGCCAGGCCTTGCCATACTCTCGGTAGCTTGCTGGGCTCTCTGAGAGGGACGAGGGAATTGAACCTGAGTCGGCCACAGGCAAGGCAAATGCCCTACCCACTGTGCTATTGCACTATATATATATATATATTAGGGAATGTCCCCAGTTCTAACTTCCCTGGGAACTGGGTTGTTTCCAGGAAACCTGACATTCTCTAAGTATACATAGATTAATTGGCTTTGATTGCCAGTGGCTGATGGCTTGAGACATGGGAAATTGATATCTCTGGGTTTCAGCATACTCCAACCTTGCTTCTGCTTTAAAGCATCAAAGACAGTGCTCCAGCAGCTTCATCTCGTCAGTCCAGTTGCTTGTCTGGAGGCTCATTGCAGCTGAGGGAGTATGAATCTCACCACCCTGTCAGTTCCAGGTCTGAGGCACAACAACAATTTAAATGAGATGCCTAACAGGGTAGGGGGAGGACCACACTGAGGTCATTGGGATAAAAACGAGCTGGCCACAAGCAAGGCATGCACCTTAACCCTTGAACTCTCTGTTATAATCCCTACTGCCCACTGCCACCTGCACCCTAAAAGAGGTGTTTGAACTCTTCCTTAAAGTGTAACTCACTGTGCGTCAGCACCTTTGATGAAACCTTCATCTCTGATTTCTACAAGGCTAGAAGGCAAGGACAAAAGAAAGTAGGAGAGGCGGGTACCTTGCTGAGGCCAGAGTGATAGTGCAAGTGGGGCACTTGCCTTGTACCACCTGGCCTACCGGGTTTTGATCCTGGACACCATATATGGTCCCCTGAGCACTACCAGGATTCCTGAGGGTAGATGCAGAGTAAGCCCTAAGCACCGCCTATAAGGAATGGCTCTATAAGGAACTACAACAAACCCCCCAAAACCCTTGCTTATTGCTAGATGGACATAGAATTTTATTTTGGGAAGATTAAAAATATTTGAAAGTGATATTAATAATTATTAATAATTATTTTATAATTATTAATAATTATAAAATGATATTAATAATTAATTATTATTAATAATGCTATTAATAATTATTCAATAATTAATAATTATTGAATTTATTTACTATCATAGTACTATATGTACTCCATAGAATTGAAAATGACTCAAATGTTAAATTTTATGTAAATTTCACTACCAGAACTAAAAGGCTTCATGTTTAGCACTTTAAAATTTCACTTTTAAAGAAAGTAGGAGAGGCAGGCAAAAAATAACATATTGTTTGAATATTGGACTTTGGTAGTCGCTGTGGTGTGGTAACATTTTGAAAAAGTGTGAAATTGTAACCCTAGAACATATGCAGTCATCTAACCTAAATTATCTCAACAACAAAAAACACAAATATGTAAAAGAAGTATGCCCCCTGGACCCTGGACTTGGGAGAGCAGAGCTAGGAGCCAGTCTGGTTCTTTCACTGATTTCTACATTTTCCCTCTGGGCAAAGTCCTCCTTGTCCTTGGACCTTAGATTCTACTTTAGTAAGACGTGGCAAATAGCCTTCCTCTTCAAACTTATGTTCTCCCTTGAACACTATCTCACTTGCTTTATTCCTCTCTGGAAAAGCTTGTGTTCTCTCTTGAATATGTATTTCTTTTCTCTAGCCCCTCACATATTTTTAGGTAAGTTTCCTTCAGTAAAAACCTTGTTTCAATAAAACAAAACAACAAAACTTGGTGAATAACCAACCACAGCTGCCAGAAGAGCCCTAAGTGTGTGGTCTGTGCCATGTCAGAAACACATCCTGGTGCTGAGGGTCTCCTGCTAGGCCTGAACATGATGCTGGCGGCTGTCAGTTCGGTAGGCCAGAACTTGTTCCACGCCTTCCACTAGCAGTGGTTCTGAGATGCTCCCAGGAACACCTGCAAACTGAGTGAACAGGGCTTGACTCCACCCTCACCTCCACTTCCTGTTGTCTTTGGAAGTTATCTTGTGGCCTTTGGAACTGAGTCTAAGCCAGGACATTGGCATCAAGGACTGCATGATAAACTGCAACAATTTCCTGAGCTTCCTTTGTCCTCTTTCTCTCTTTCATGATAAAGAAGCTATTGAAAGTTAAGTATTAGTTTTAGTACACTAAAACATGGGCTGGAGCGATAGCACAGCAGGTAGGGTCTTGCACGTGCCCAACCCGGCCGACCCGAGTTAGATTCCTCCACCCCTCTCGGAGAGCCCGGCAAGCTACCAAGAGTATCTTGCCTGCACGGCAAAGCCTGGCAAGCTACCTGTGACATATTTGATATGCCAAACACAGTAACAACAAGTCTCACAATGTTATGGGACCACTTGAGCAAATAGATGAACAACAGGAGGACAGTGACAGTGACATTAAAACATGGACATAAAAGACATGTGACCACTCCGTTGACTTGTGACAGCTATCTGTACTTTTACAGTGTCTATCAGGCCTTCCTCTCTTTGAGATTGGCGATGAGAAGCATGTACTGCCTTCCTTCTACTTCTACACTGTTTTTCTTGCTAATGAGTATTCTGCCTCATGAAATTGTGTGACAAATGTTTATTTATTGATTGCCTAGCAACTTAATACAGCCAGTGGATTTGGCAGCTGTGCCAGGAAGTGGGTACTTTTGCTAAGCAGAATTGCTCTTTTGTCCTTGTTCTAAGTTTAATCATTTCTGAATGATAACCAATGAGGTGACAGGCTGGGCAGAGAACTTGTAATCTGGAAGTTAGGTAATATGTAGGCTGTGGCAAGAATACCAGGCTGAAATTTCAACACGTTGCTTTTTCCAAAGTGTGTAGGCTGAGCTGCTAAGTAGGACGGGAACCGCCATGGGCAGAAGGACATTTTTACTTCTGTTTCTGGGGGTCATTGGTGCGTGGTATGTGTATACGCCACTCCCAGAGAACATCGAAGAGCCCTGGGCAGTGCTGAGCATGCAAACAAGTATGAAAACTGTATCAAACTTGGTAAGTAGAATTTTATTGATTTGGAATATTAAATAATTTAATTTTTTAGACTTTTTTTCCTGCTGTCTTGGAACTTTAGCTCTTTAGGTTTGCTGATTGATTTGAAATCCCACATTTGCCTGGCTTCACTTCCTTAATGCAGGATCCTGGAACTAGTCCAGTCGTTTTGATCTTCAGTGTTAAAAGACAGTGTGCTGGCAAGAAAAACGAAGATCTCTTTGGGGCAAGACAACAGCAGCGTCTCTGGGAAGCGTGGACCCCACAGGCAGGCTGAGTGGCAGAATTCTGTTCTGCTACTCACCCAGGGACATGCTGCTTTACAGAGGAATTTCTAAACAGGCTGCTTGGTAAAAGTCAAGGGAGCTGGAAGTGTTTCCCAGCCAAGGCCGAGCAGACAGCAGTGCCGCCTGCCACCTTGCCGATTACTTGGCATCCAGAGCAGCCATTTTCTCCTCTCATCTTCTCTGCGCTGAGCTACCTGTGCTAGTAAGGGTGCAGAGAGGACAAAAATGCTGTGCGTGTGGGCTGGGAAACAATGGCCGTGGGAACGCCAACCTCTGAGCCATGGTTCCTTGGCAGCACATGGCCCCCTCACATGCTGCTGTCCTCTCTCAGGGGCCTCCCCCGTAACCCCGTCACCCAGAGGTCATAGGGCAGTTGAAACAGGTGAGCAGTGGGGAGGTGGATAGACTGGAAAAGTGGGCCTGGCTGACAGACCAACTGTCCTCTCACACTAAGGGATTTCAGGGAAAACAATGCAGATAAGTGAGGAAAACACCCTACACAAACACAGCCACACACCATGCATGGGAGCAGGAAGGGTCACATGTGAGGAGGACTGTCACAGGTGTCTGCTGGTGTGCTCAGGAGCACATCGGTGAGGGGTCTCTGGTATACAGCCTCCACTGGCCAGTTCTGCTGGGTAGGGCCTGGGTCTGTGGCAGCACAAAGACTTTCTGTGCCAGGAAATTGCACAAATTGTCTCACCCATCTCTGGACAGTTCCCTCCTCAACCCATTTTGGACCAACAGGTCAGACCCACCCACTGCAGGAAATCTCTGCCTCATCTTGCACAACAGCTGCCATCTGTGAGGTGACCGTGGTGGCCCTCCCACACATGTCTGAGAGCCCCAGAGTGATGCCTTAAAGTCGCCTGTTGATCCCGTTCTCCCACCTGAACCTAAGCTCACTTAGGCCAGGAACTTGGTCTTACTTCACACTCAGAAAAAGCAAGAGTTTGCCAAGTGGCCATACCCTGTAATCCTCTAGGGCAATGGCAGTGGTATTAGACCCTGGGTTGTGAAGAGGCTACAAGGTCCAGTCCTCCAGGTGTCTCCCTGACCTGTGCCTGGGCTCTGCTGCCCTGATGCTCACGATGAGCCCTGTTCTTGTCTCTCTTCTCAGATGCTGTTGGTTGAGTTTCTGGGAATCAGCCATTATATGACCAGTAGCATGTACCTCATGAGTTTCCTGGAAACCCCACCGACTTCTGATGAAAACGTCACTGTGGTGGATACCACTTTCCACAACACCCCTGTCCGTGTCTATGTGCCAAAGAGGGAGACTGAGACACCCCGGAGAGGTTTATTTTATATCCATGGCGGTGGTTGGTGTTTGGGAAGTGCCGGTAGGTCACCGTCTTAAAATTTTTTAGCTTAACATGCAATTTATTCAGTTACTAATTCCGACAAATCATGAAGACATATCTGCTAAATAGTATTCCAGAAAAACAACGTTTCAGCCATCTGAAAGTGATGGCTGAAACCTTCAGAACTGTTCCTTTGGTTGAAGGTTGTGGTATTGGAATTATGTGTGTGAAAGATCAACATTAATATTATTGTAAGGCAAACAATCTCAATCAGTAAAATTTTAAATTAAAAATTGAAAAAAATTAAATGTAACTTGAAAAACTCCACAGGCATGGACATGGACTATAGGATAAGCAAAATATTCAAGGACCAATTATTGATACCCAAAATTGATTATGGGAACAGCAAGTAAAGAAATACGTGCTGCCTAGTGACTTCCAGAATTTCAGTGTCAAGTTCCAGGTGCTATTAATGTGCAACAAATACACCTGTGTTGTGATTGCTCACAGTTTTCTCCAAGAATTGCAAGGTAATGGAGAAAATAATAGCCATGCTAGTCGTCGGAGTTAGTAATCCCAATGCTAGGCTGCATCATAAAAAAAATAAATAAAAGAAGCACAAGTGCACATTGTATTCTGTTCAAAAAAAAAAACAGAAAAAATATGGACTAATATGTCACTGGGTTCAGAATAAAGTATCTCAAACTTTATGCCCTGAGCTTCATGCTCAGTGTTTGTAAAGCACCAGATTTTGGTAAATGATTTTGTAAATGATTTCAATAACAATTCTAGTTGAGCAGAAAACACTTAAATATATATATATATATATACATATATATATAAAGAAATTGCTAGTGACTTAGGTCACTTGAGTTAGTGATTCGTACTGTAGGCATAGGTGCAAGGAAACATCATGCCAAGTATTTATATTTTGAGAATAGTTCATCATGAATTTCTTGGTAATTCTCCTATCAATTCCATGTTCAAGGAAAGTCAATGAAATGAATTCCTTTATCTCATTATGGGCCGGAGCGATAGCATAGTGGGTAGGGCGTTTGCCTTGCACATAGCTGACCCGGGTTCGATTCCTCTGCCCCTCTCGGAGAGTCCAGCAAGCTACCGAGAGTATTCTGCCTGCTGGGCAAAGATTGGCAAGCTACCCGTGACATATTCAATATGCCAAAAACAGTAACAACAAGTCTCACAGTGGAGACGTTCCTGGTGCTCACTTGAGCAAGTTGATGAACAATGGGAGGACAGTGCTACAGTGCAGTAGCCAGTCTAAGGCAAGAAATCTTTTTTTTTAGACATATTTATATATTTATTTTTATTTATTTTTATTAGTGACCATGAGGTACAGTTGTAGACTTACAAATTTTTGTGCTTGGGTTTCAATTATACAACGATCAAGTACCCATCCCTCCACCAGTGCCCTTTTCCCACCACCACGGATCCCAGTATCCCTCCCACCCCCCATACCCCCCTCCCACCCTGCCTCTGTGGCAGGGCATTCCCTTTTGTTCTCTCTCTCCTATTGGGTGTTGTGGTTAAAGGCAAGAAATCTTATTTTGAACTTAGACATTCATTACTAAACCTGTTAACTGCTGTTCCAATGAAAGTTGAAAGGGCAGTGGAGGGAAATGAGGTGGTGACTCCAGACTTTCAACAAACTTAGTGGTGGAGGAACAAGAGGAATGAAGTAGAAGAGAAAGAAGAATAGAGTTGAGCAAAGTTGCTTTACTTTCATCTCTAGCTAAGAATACCCGTTTTAATGTTTATTTTGTGTATTTAATAGCGGGTAGGGCGTTCGCCTTACAAGCGGCCAACATGGCCGACCAGAGTTCGATTCCTCCGCCCCTCTCGGAGAGCCCGGCAAGCTACCGAGAGTATTCGATATGCCAGACACAGTAACAACAAAGTCTCCAATGGAGACGTTACTGGGCCCGCTCGAGCAAATCGACGATCAACGGGAGGGCCTTTACCTTTACCTTTACCTAATATGCTTACATGTGCACAGTACTTAGGATGCACTATGTACAATTCACTCTAGATACTGAAAGTCTGCCTTTATTCACGTATCATGTGCATTAAGTCTTTCTATATTTTTTATCTATCTATGAGAGGTTGGCCAGCATGTCTTTGGTAGAGGAGCGGTGGGTAACTATGGGTCACTGGAAGGGTGCTGGGGGCCTGCCAAATGCAGAGGACCAACATGCGTCTGGAAAGGGGCACCTGGGTCCTTACACAGTGCAAGTGGAGATTGTCTCAAGTGATTCGGTCTCTCCCCTCCAGTGAGGCCATGTTTCCAGTATAAAGTCCGGCCACATGGTGGTTTGGCCAGCTCCGGGGTACCCTGCCCAACACACTACTTCAAAGATCTTCCTCCCAAGTCTGGGCATGTTTGTTACAGCTGAGGAAGCAGATAATAGCACCCTCAAACAAAGTGCATTTGTCTGATGCTTTCTGTTTCCACGTTAGAGAAAGGCACAGTACCTGTGACCTAACTTTAAATAAAAGGTGCTATTCATGTTGGAGGACAAAGAAAGCATCACCTTGGTGTATGTCTGACCTTGGGTCCAGGCTTAAAGCCTGAGGTCTTCCCTCTCCTCTCAGCCCACCTGCTGTGTCCTGTTTGACAATATCACACCCTGTACCTACCCCCTGACACATTCCTAAAAGTCCTATGAAGTGTCTTACATGCCAGTGGAACTTTAACCAACTCCAGCAGTGGACTGTGCCCTGTCTTTATCCTGACACCCTTCTTGCCTGCCCAAGACATGAACTGGCTGGCTAGTCTGACTGGCCCCTCTAGCCTCGCACATTGCTGCTTTTGTTTCTGGGCCTCCCCTCTTCCCTTCTTTGTCCAATAATCTGACGTCCTGCAGGCCAGCAAGCTAAGGCTGGTGTCTGTTTCTTCCACACCTGCTAAGTGAGGGGACATGAGGCTCATTTTGAGAATGAAACTGGTCAGAAGTGTGCCACATGACACTATGGGGAAAGACAGAAGACTGGCAACTTGCCTATGAAAGGGCACCAAGGAGAAATAGGTTCTGTAGGAGAGTGAGGGACCAAGTACATTTGCCCACAGCATTTCAGGGGTTTTCTCCTATGTTGAATGAGACCCATCCACTCATTCACAGTCTCTGATTTCAGTTCTTTTTGTTGCAGAGTTTTATATCTATGACCTTCTGTCAAGACGGACAGCCCACAGATTGAATGCTGTGGTCATTTCCACCAAGTAAGAACTGTGTAGGCTCTGAGCCCAGGGGTTGGGTGCCTTCTCTTGGTACTACTGTCATATCTGGGTTTGTGACACGCAATGCTAGTGACATCTAGGAAGTGAGAGTGGGAAACTCGAGCTTGGTGTGACCAAGATGAGTCAGAAGAGAGAGAGCTGCCGTGGTGGGCAGCCACAGCATGTCTCGCCAATAGGGGTCCTGGCCCCTCTGAACCACAGAGATCACACAAGTGGATCATAGGGCCAGTGAGCTGGTCGACAGGCTTCACCTAAGGTGATTAACTCACTAAACAATATGAGAATATATATAGGAGCATAGGAGGTGTCCTCCCATTGTTCATCGATTTGCTCGAGTGGGCCCAGTAACGTCTCCAATTTTTTTTTTGAGACTTGTTACTGTGTTTGGCATATTGAACACATCACGGGTAGCTTGCCAGGCTCTGCCATGTGGGCGAGATACTCTCGGTAGCTTGCCGGGCTCTCCGAGAGGGGCGGAGGAATCGAACCTGACTCGGCTGGGCTGCTGCGTGCAAGGCAAATGCCTTACCGCTGTGCTATCGCTCCAGCCCATATATAGGAGCTACCTCAAAAAATTCTATATTCATAATCAATAAAAGAAGCAATCCCAGTGTAACTTAATAAAGTAACCAAGAAACTATAAAAAGAAACTTATTCTTGACCCAATGCTACCTTGGTCATTAGATTAAGTTGGAACAGAATGTTAAAAAATTAATAACGAAGTAAACTTGCAGAGATAGTGACATTCTGGAAGAAGTTTAATTAGGGGATGTTATCTGCTGTTTTATCCTTAAGTCTAATTCGAGGTTTGCATCCAAGCCTTTTCTCATATAAAATTGAAGATTTGTAAAAACTTTTCTATTCAGCATGAAGAGAAGGATGTTGTCTGTATTTTGAGTATTAACAACCCCAAATATCAGGAATGATAAAGGAGATTTTACGTTTGATTTTAGGGTTAGAAGACTGTGCTTTCAAACAGATTTTTAAATATTAAAATGATTATTGTTCCACTGTGTAGTGTAATGCAAGAAGGAAGACTTCTCACATGTGTGGCATACAGGGCAACGGAGCAAAGACAGAAACTGAAATAAAACAAAACTGAACCTGTGGGCTGACTCTCAGAAGGGCAGAGGAAGGTGTGAGTGAGCTAGTGACAGGGTCAGTGTGTGCTAGAGGGGGTGAGTTGGGGTGAGAATGAATGTAGTGACGCCCCTGAGATGGAGTCCTTGTCGTGCAGTGGGACTTCAGTGTAGATGACAAGCAATAACCACCCAGAAATGAAGTTGACATGAACATTGTTAATCTGTCTGCAGCTACAGGCTAGCACCTAAATATCACTTTCCAGCTCAATTTGAAGATGTATATAACTCATTAAAGTGGTTCTTACGTCAAGATGTCCTTAAAAAGTATGGTGTGGACCCTACAAGGATCGGAATCTCTGGAGACAGTGCTGGAGGGAATTTAGCCGCTGCAGTGAGTCAACAGGTAGGACACTGAGCATGGCTCACTCCTTAAAACATTCTGCACTTACACACACTTATTTAGACAGAATACCAGTGGAAAGATGATGACATAATACAGATATTATTTGCATTGGAGAGATGTAGCGATTCATATCAGAGAACTTTTATAAACTGGGTTCTTCTCTTTACATCCTTTAAAAAATTAAAATAATGAAAATTCCTTTATATTAATTGACTTCAACATAATTAATATGGTTGGCTAAGGAGTACCATGCTTTCTGATATCACGGGAGATATATATATATATATATATATATATTTATATGCATGTGTGTGCATGTGTGTGTGTGTGTGCGTGTGTGTCTCTGTGCGTGTGATACAGTCACAACCACTGGGAACTGAAGTGTAGCCAGAGTTCTCCAATGCAGTGCAAACTTGTGGTGAAACTGCTGTCACGGAGTAGAGTGGACAGGTTCAGGGATACTACTTTTTCAGGAGAAATGGTCACTTTTAGGTATCAGTCACAGCACTGTTCCTATGTCAGTGAGCCAAACCTGCAGACTGGCTCAAAGCTGGCACTTAATCATACTTAGCTTGATCAATTACAGGTAAAAAGTGTTGGTACCAGGACCAGGAGAGGGCTCATAGGCTGGAGTGTGTGCATGGGTGGTTTCAGGTTTGTGTTCAGCACCTCTTTGTCCACAAGCCTTGCACCAGGGGGTAGCCCCCAAGTACTGCTGGCTGTGGCCCCCAAACAAACAAAAGAACCAGTCTGAATTCTAATTATCTGACCTAAGAAAAGAACCGGTCACTTATGGCTCAAAAACCATGTTCCAACAGGACAAACTGACTCATATATTTCCAAATGAATATATGCAATTTGGGGCTGGAGTGATAGCACAGCGGTAGGGCGTTTGCCTTACAAGCAGCCAACATGGCCAACCCGAGTTCGATTCCTCCACCCCTCTCCAAGAGCCCGGCAAGCTACCAAGAGTATCTCGCCCACACAGCAGAACCTGGCAAGCTACCCGTGACGTATTCGATATGCCAAACACAGTAACAAGTCTCATGATGGAGACGTTACTGAGCCCGCTTGAGCAAATTGATGAACAATGGGAGGCCCACCCGTGATATGCAATTTAAGAGTTAAACGTAAAAGCTGTATTTAAATATACTGTGCAGATCAAATGAACACCATTGTTGGTTTTGTTGATTGTATTTCTTTCTACTTGCATTTTAAAATATGCAAATTTGGGCTCTTCATATGTTGGAAAGCTTCCTCCTTACAGCCCAAGGAAAGATACGTGTTCTGTGATCTGTTCTAAATAGTAATAATATCTGCTCTAATATCTGCAGAGCAGATATCTCCCATTTATCAGAAACCGAGAACTTGTAACTCCAATAAGATGCAGGAGTCAGGGTTTTGGGCCTGGAGTTCTGTAGGATAACATTGCCACAGGGAGCTTAGGTTTATCGAGTTACATCACAGTGTAGCCATCACAGTGTTCCCTAGTCACACCCATTCCTTTGTTTATCTCTAAACCCTTCTCTGTGCCCCCCTCCCCAGCCAATTAATCACCTTTTCTCCCTAATCAGATTCTGTTAGCTTGTAAGATCCTTCTAAGGACACTGAACTTGTATTATAAGTTATGTCTTTTGCGTAGTTTACCTTAAAGTAATGTCCTTTCTGTATGGACACAGGAAGACAGTTAATATTATGCTTTGTAACTTGGGAGATGATTAACTCCGAATAATATTTACTCCTGGGCATCTGCTTTCTCGACTCAGTTGCCCTTAGTTCCTAGTACCCCAAAAGCAGGGTCCCAACGGGAGACTGAATGGATCCAGGACAAGCTGTGAGCTACCCTTCATCGAAATGGGCCAGGCCAAAGCGCCATGATACTCAACTCTAAGTTGAGGGCATGATCATGGACAAATGCTGTCATGATCCAAAAGTAAGTAACAATGGGACTAGGATCCTGCTGGGATTAGGAAGACTAACCTGGCCTGAGGACTGCGGAATATATAGTGAGATGTCCTCAGGAAGAACCAAACTGTAAGTTTATATCTCTTACTGTGCTCATACAGAATGACATTGCTGGAAATATTGGAAGTTAGATTTAGTACAACTATTTAAGTAGATTACTAGCTGAGGAAAGAACACACCCTCTTTGGGATCCCACCCTTGAGCAGATCTCCTAATAATCTGGAATAATCTCTTTAGATGAGATTTTATCCTTGAGTTAAACTCCTCAAGAAGTGGTCTTACCTCTCTTTGCTGATTTGTTAATGTTCAACCCACCTTTGTGTCACCACCTTACATGATTGCTATATAAACTAAGACTGTAAGCTCAGAGGGAGTGAGAAGGCGCAGGTGGAGGCTGAGGCTGAGGCTCAGGCTGAGGCTCAGGCTCAGGCTCAGGCTCAGGCTCAGCCTCGGGCTTAGGCTCGAGCTTAGGCTCCAGAGGGCAGAGTCAGAAGTGAGAGGGGCTCAGGTTTGAGAGAGAGAAGCAGAAGGGGAGTGAAGATTGGAATAAACTACAATTGATACCAACCAGCCTGGCCCTCGTTGCTTCCTCTCCTGCCCATCGCCATCCACCTCCCTGGGGTGGGGGAAGCAACCCGAGACCACCAAACGCAGGCGGTGAGAGAGAGCGCTGCCGGACTTTTGAAAACACAGAGTTCCAACAAGAACTTGCTGCCTCCAAGGCTCACATCTGCAATGACATGTCCTTGGATTCTGACCTATGAGCTGAAACTCTGGATAAGAGACTGTTCTGGAAAGCATCAAAGCACCAATAAGACATGAGAAAAGTGTAGGACAAGATTTCTTTTCAAGGTTTAAGAACACCCAAATCACTTCAGCTTACAGTGCCCTTTCTGCCCCTAGGGGCAGGCCTCTGGATCAATGTCAGTGCAGGAGCTCTGACAAGGTGGACTCAGGCAGGCTTAGATGCAGTCTGGGACTAGCGAGTTCTCTGAGAGATGGTTCTGATGGCTGTGTCAGAGATTCTGGTCTCATGGAAGTCAGGCTTATTTTAAAATGTGTTTCTGACTGTTTTTTATATAAAGACTATTGTTTGAATAATGACTTTAAATTGTTTTCAGCTGCTCCGGGACCAAGATGTCAAGGTGAAAGTTAAGGCCCAGGCCCTCATCTACCCTGCCCTCCAGACTCTTGATTTGGACTTGCCATCCTACCGTGAAAACGCGCACTTCCTAGCTCTGCCCCGGTGGCTCATGGTCAGGTTCTGGAGTGAGTATTTCACTACAGACAGGTCCCTGGAAAAAGCCATGTCTTCCAACCAGCACGTGCCTGCGCAATCGGGTCACCTACTAAGGTTTGTCAACTGGAGCTCCTTGCTGCCTGAGAGGTTTCAACAGGGACATGTTTATAAGAATCCAAGCTTCGGCAGTGCTAAGCTGGCGAACAAGTACCCAGGGTTTCTGGACGTGCGGGCAGCTCCCCTGTTGGCTGACGACACACAGCTGCATGGCTTGCCCCGGACCTATGTCCTCACCTGTCAGTATGATGTCCTGAGAGACGACGGGGTCATGTACGTCACCCGCCTGCGGAATGCTGGGGTGCAGGTGACTCACGATCACATTGAGGACGGCTTCCACGGAGCGATTTCCATTGGACTTAAGCTTGGATCTAGACTAGAAAACCAGTACATCAATTGGCTACATGAGAATCTATAGGAAAAATTTGAGCCGTGATTGAGAGAAACTGCAAGTCTGATGGGACAGAAGTTGGTGGGAATCAAAGAACTGGTGTTCGAGGTGATTTTTTGTCTGTGACCTTGCTGAGTAACCTATAGCTAAGGGACCACTGCCACGTGGTCCCTTATTCTCACACTTCTTACTCATCTTTCTTCCATGTTTTCCTGCTGATGCTGACCATTTCTTCGGTCTCTCACTCACAGACCTAGTTTCAGAATTGCCCATAGTATTACTGATAAAACGCATTCACGGCCGCGTGACATCTTATCATCTCATTCCTACTTCGGACAAACTGGCAGGCTACCAAATGTAACCTGCCCACACGGCAGAGTCTGGCAAACTCCCCGTGGTGTACCCAATATGCCAAATACCAGTAACAGTGATGGGTCTCATTCTCCTAACCCTGAAAGAGCCTTGAATATGGCACTTTTTAAAAAATCTCAGGGCTAGGACGAAGGAGACGTTACTGGGGCCTGCTCGAGCCAATTGACGAACAACAGGATGGTCATAATCCTGATCGTGATTACTGCTGAAAGAGAGTTTTTGAAAGTGCTGTGGTTCTTTACAAAAGCAAGCCTTGATTGGCCTGGGCCTGGAGCCCTGTTTCACATTTCAAAGTCCACTCCTTTCAACATTGTGTCCTCTGTCTCTCAATAAAATTCACATGAGTGCCCAGGTCTCAGAACTGTAGGGAACAGCAGCCATAGTCTTGTAACAAACACACTTTGGGGCTGTGAGCCTCCCTCGAGTTGGAACTGTCTAGCCCTAGACAGACCCCACGGCTTGCCTCCTCACACAGAGGTCAGATGTGGGGACCCAGTCCCACCCACAACAGCAAGCAAGTGAACAAGCTGCAGGGACACTGGTTCTGTGCTATCCAGCCAGCCAGGGGCAAGCACCTGGAAACAGCAAGACTGCTGGAGATGCTGCCCGTGCATCCAGATCTCGGCTTTGTGCTCAGGCCCCCAGCCACTGTGCTGCTTAGCAAGCTTAGCGAGGCTTAGCGAGCTCAGGCCAGACGCCAGGGGAGCACAGTCACCACTTCCGTCTTTTAGATCCGGACCAGCAGCAGCTTTCCTGCAAGACTTCCCAACACATGTAACATTTTATGTCTCATGGTGTGGGACTTCACAGGAGCCATGGTTTGACCTGAGCACATCACCCACCCCCCCACCCCACCCCCCACACACACACCATAGAGATAATTCTCTTTGAAGTGAAACCAATTGCCAGCAGACAGGAAAGCTCCAAGAGTCCCTCCACTCTATTCGCATGAAGAGTTCCATTCTTTGTAGGAAAGAAGCAGGCCACTGGGGTCAGTTTCCAGGGGTACACGCATAGGAGGTCATGCCCCATTTCCCATGCAACCTCACTGTGATGTGTGTTTCTGATTCCTGGGGGCAGGGCGTGGTTTCTTTCTCCTTCACTGCCCACTCTTCATCTTTTACTTCCTTTATATTGGTGGGATTGTATTGCCTCCCAATATAAGTGATCGTGTCTGCCACAGGGTGGGGCAAAGACAGTCTGCACAAGAAGGTAACCTAAATATGGATATAAGTCATAACTGAACGTCTTAATAAAACTACATAAAAGGATGTGATGGAAGGAGCCCATCTTAATGGGTTCTGCAGAATTTCTACCTGAAGCTAGAGTAGAGCGATGTAGGATAACATTGGTTTGTCCCTTCTGCCTTGCCACATGGAGCTTAGGTTTATTGGGTTATTCCCATCACAGTGCTCTGTGTTTATTTGTAACCTCTTTCTTTGTGCTCTGCTTCCCCAATGGGTTTATCATCTTTATCTCCTAATCAGACTCTGTTAACTTGTGAATATTGCTTTTCTCTTCTCCTTGTGTCCTTTGCATAGTTAATTCAGAGCAATGTCCTTTTTGTATAGACACAGGAAGACAGTTAATATTATGCTTTTGTAACTTGGGAGTTAATTGACTCCAAATGATATTCGCTCCTGGGCTTCTGTTCTCTCGACTTCTGTTCTCTCAACTTCAGCCTCTCGACCCTTACTTCCTAGCACCCCAAAAGCAGGGTCATGGCGAGGGACTGGATGGACCCAGGGCAAGCTGTGAGCTACCCTGGCATCAAAATGGTCCAGGCCAAAGTGCCATAATACTTTTATTTTTATTTTTTTGACCAGCTATTATTTATTTATTTATTTATTGAATTATTGTGAGAATAGTCACAAAGTTTTTCAGTTTAAGTCTTGGTCGGTCATACAATGATCAAATACCTGTCCCTTCATCAGAGCACATTTTCCACCACCAAGAACCCCAGTATACCCCCCTCCAACCTGCCCCCACCTGTGTGGCAGATTTCCACTTTACTCTCTCTCTCTCTCTCTCTCTCTCTCTCTCTCTCTCCATTGATCGCATTCAATATTACGACAAGAGACCCTACATTATTGTTTGGAATTTTCCCCAACATTCAGACATGCCAAAAAGATATCATCAGATAATTTGTTTTCTATTGCTGATTATGAAGAGCATATGATGTCGTGTGGCTGCAATAGAGGCCACACAAATTTGGATTTCTGACATTTTAGTAATGCCAAAATCCCCTGGATTCTGAGATTGCTTTGTGTGCCTCTGGGATCGTGGTTGTTCAGAAGCCGGAGGAGGCGTTTGAGGGTGGCAACCCAGGGCATTGTCATGGTGGGGAGCAGGGCCGATTCCACCCCCCATCCCATGAGGCTCCACGTGCCTCGTCAATACAGTCTCATACCTGGCTGTTCATTAGTGTCTAAAAGATGCAGGCCACCATGCCGCCACTGCAAGGGGGAACAGGAGGAGGAACAGACACTCTTCCCCTCCCAGGGCGGCATAGCACCGTAGTTAAATGCACAGTCCAGATGCATTTGGGTTGGGCATTCCATTTTGCTCAGATTTTCCCACCACCATTCAAGCCTGTCTTTCAGGGGCAAACGCTAGATCATTTACTTTCCATTGATCACTTTGCACGTCAGGAAATGTCGCATGGATGCTTACACGGCTATGCGGTTCAGAAAATAGTCCTGGTACCCGCATACCTAGAAACTTCTATCACAGGAAACTGAAGGAAACATACTCTTCATGAAGCAATGATATCAAATCCAGAGAGATTGATCTCCCAGGAAATTTTGTTTGTGTGTTTCTCACTGTATTTCTCAGTCTCCAGAGCGAGAGTCTCAGGTTAAACTGCTCTGGGCACCAGGATTTCTGCAACGAGCTCAGAGCACATACAGCAAGCCATCAGGAGGCAGATGAGGCTCCACAATTAAGCAAACAAGCTGGCGTGTCTGAACTCTTCACACTTGCACCCCAGACTTGCTCTTCAAGCCCATGTTCTCCCTTGAATACATGTTGCCTCTTGTCTGTTTCTTTTCTTGCTTTTTCCACTCTGGAAAACCTGTGTTCGCTCTCACATGCTTCTCCTTTTCTCTCTCCCTTCACATCTAATAGGTTTTAATAAAAACTTTGCTTCACACAAAAAAGGCAAAATAAGACAGCAACCTGAACTCCAGCAGGCAGAAACCACAGAGGCCTGAGGCCAGGACACTGCTTCTGCCTGTGAAAGTGCCTGCCTGGCGGTTGGTGCAGCATGACTCAGCAGGAATCCCTGGGTGTGACAGTGTTCTCCCTCCAGTTCCGGGCACATCGGGAAGGTCACAGAGGAGTGGTCCTCCGTGCCCATTGGTGCCTGCTCTGTCACCCTTCAAAGGGAGGCAGGTGGTCTGGCAATGGGTGTGGGGTAGTGTGAGAATTATTTGAATTTAAACCACCATTACCAGTACACAACTCACAACACTGCAATCAATAAAGATTATTGGGAAATAAGTAAAAACACTTTCAACTGCAACGAAGGTTGCTGGTGCTGCCCCGGAGACGTGCACTGGACAGGCCCACCTGCCTGGTGTACCCCTCTTATCCACATAAGTACGGCTGCTGCTCTCTGAATAGAGGCAGAGTGACCTGGACAGCTGGAGAAAGGCAGGAAAGGGTCTCTGAGGAAGGTCTAGGGACGTGAAGATTCCCAGAGGAAGAGGGTGGTGGTTCTGGGACGTGCGCTGCGGAGATGGCTTGAAAGGCTGAAGCACAGGATCTGCATGTGGGGGCAACACCGGGTTTGATCCGGGCACTCTGAGGCCCCCAGCACTGAGCTGGGTGTAGAGGAGCCCCTGAGCACTGCCAGGTGTGGCACTCCTAAAAACAGACCAATAAGAAGTGAAAGGTGTCAGAGAGTTGACTGCAGCCTTCTCAGACCTCACACAGTGCTGAGCCACACTGGGTTAGTGAGCAAAGTCTCTGGGCCCCGAGTCTCAGCACCGCTCACAGTGCATTCCCAGCTCTCCCCATCTCTGGTATATCAGCATCTCACGTGTCAGCATCTCATGTGTCAGCTTCTCATGTGTCAGCATCCCATGTGTCAGCATCTCACATGTCAGCATCTCACGTGTCCTCCTTCCATGTGTCAGCATTTCATATATCAGTCTGCTACGTGTCCACTTCCCACATGTCAACTTTCCACATATCAGCTTCTCACATGTCAGCTTCCCAACTGTCAGTTTCTCACATGTCAGCCCTCCACATACCAGTCTCCCACGAGTCAGTATCCACAGGTCAGATTCTCATATGTCATCTGCCACATACCGGCCACCTGGCAACTTCCTGTATGTCAACTTCCTACATGTCAGTTTTCACATGTCAGCTTCCCATGTGTCAACTTCTCACAATTCAGTTTCTCATGTGTCATTTTCTCACATGTGAGTTTCTCACAAATCAGCTTTTCACATATCAGCCTTTCCACCTGTCAGCTTCCTATGTGTTACCTTCTCCCAAGTCAGCTTCTCATATGTCAGCTGTCTCACAAGTCAGCTTCTCATGTATTAGCCTTCCCATGTACTGGCCTTGTTCCAGAGATAGCTTAGGTCCTCTGAATATGCATCATGAAACTAAATGAACAAATGTTTATGTGTATATTTGAGATTCAATCACACATCAATTTACTTTTTTGGTTCTTACAACCCCAGCCATGCTGTACCTTCCTGAGAAACAGCTCCTGTTCGCAGGGTTTGCCGGCTCGGGCACCATCTTCATGTCCACAAAGAGATATTTAGAGATTTCTGTCATACTGGAGTCCAAGGAAGAGGAGAAGAAAGCAAATGCCCAAGTCATTTTGATCTGATAGGGGTCCCTGGATGACTTATGTGAAGTGGGGAGGAGAGTGGTGGCAGCCTCGAGAAGGGAACCTGCAACTGTCTCCCTATCCAGCTCTATCATCTGGGAACAGTTGGAGAAATCTAGGACTGATAAGAGTCCACAGGGCACAGACCTCACATCCTGCCAGCCCCACTAGGCAGCCAGTCAGCCCCCCTGTGGCTCACTTGTTCTGCAGAGCACAGAAGTTGATCCCTAGCACACGATTTCTCCAGTGGTTGTGGACTCAGGCAGAAGCAAAGCATTGCCCTTTGCTGGAAGTGAACGTCAATACTAGCTCTTGCCCAGGCCTTTTGGATCCTTTCCCTTTCCCTCAGAAAAGAGTTTCAGGAGTAGATGAGCAGTGAAGCAAAAACAGGTTTTATTTAATAATTTTGAGGAAGGAGAGGGAGAGAGAGAGAGAATAAGGCAACCAAGAGAGAACTAGTTTCTCCAAAGGTGGAGAGGGCCCCAGTATGCATGTCAAGTGTGGACACTTGAAAGCACACATCTCGAGAGGGGGGACGGGGGGACACGCGTCCAGTGGCAGCACCTGCGCTGGGGAGCATCTGCACGCACTTCCTATGTTCCAAGTTGGCTTTTAGAGCGTTTCTTCCAGGCTGCCCATTCTGGGGCTTTCTACCTGGGTGAGTCTTTTGCTGGGGTGGTTGCCAAGAGGTTGAGTTAGGAGCAGTTGGCTATATTCCTGGACATCCCTTTCCTGGCCTTTGTACCTGCTGGAACTTCTTTCAGGGGGACGGGGGGTAGGGGCATACAGCCTTCTCTGGGTCTGAAGTGATGCCTTAGTTCCTGTGCTCACAAGGTGGGTTCTTCAGCAGCCTTAGGACTATTGGTTTTATCACTTTCCAAGAACTCATTGCT
Organism: Sorex fumeus; assembly: GCF_029834395.1. NCBI lineage: Eukaryota > Metazoa > Chordata > Mammalia > Eulipotyphla > Soricidae > Sorex > Sorex fumeus. Next base: position 20,831,813 of record NW_026606081.1, read on the forward strand.
GTGGGTTGGTCCTTTCCCCTCTCTGCCTGCTTCCATTCCTTGTTCAAAGCCAGTCTCTGCATCAATCTGGAAACAAACAAGGCATCCTTAGGAATTCTAACTTTCTTCTGAAAACGAGTAAAACATGGTAAGGATAAGTTGCTAGAGAGAAACGATGGAATGGGAGACAGGAACATCTATTTCTTCGTGTAAGGTGTGACTCCAAGGCCAGAATTCTCTCTTGTAAAGAATACTAGAGATGAGATAGGCAGCCCAAGAAATGGATGTGTCCAGTGCCCAATTTGGGAACAATGTGCAAAAAAACTATGAGTCTACTCTGCCAGTCAGGGGAAGCATCTTCTCTCTGGTGGTCATAAGGAGAACAGCACCCTCTTGATAACATTCAAAGTGACTTAGAAACTGTGTCAGAAACTTGCGGTAGCAGTGTTTGGACCACACTGCTCCAGCCTCCGGGGCTTACAGCCTGAGACCAGCAACGGGGGTGGGGGAAATTACATAGATTTTTGCCCTGTGTACACCTTGAGGCGAGCACAAAATAAAAATAAACTGCAACCATGAGGAAAATCGTGCACATCCAGGCGGGTCAATGTGGCAACCAGATCGGTGCCAAGTTCTCGAAAGTCATAAATGATGAGCATGGCATCGACCCCACCGGCATCTACCATGGCGACAGCAACCTGAGGCTGGACCGCATTTCCATGTACTACAATGAAACCACAGGAGGCAAGTATGTTCCTCGGGCGATCTTGGTGGATCTAGAACCTGGGACCATGGACTCTGTTCACTCAAGTCCTTTTGGTCAGATTTTCAGCTCAGACAACTTTGTTTTTGGTCACTCTGGGGCAGGCAACAATTGGGCCAAGGGCCACAACACAGAGGGGGCAGAGCTGGTTGACGGTGCGCAAGGAGGCTGAGAGCTGTGACTGCCTGCAGGGCTTCCAGCTGACCCACTCCCTTGGTGGGGGGCACGGGTGCTGGAATGGGCACCTTGCTCAGCAGCAAGATCCACGAAGAATATCCTGACCGCATCAGGAACACCTTCAGTGTAGTGCCCTCACCCAAAGTGGTTGAGCCCTATAAACGCCACTCTGTCTGTCCATCAGTTAGTGGGGAACACTGATGAGACCTACTGCATAGACAACGAGGCGCTTTATGACATCTTTTTCCGCACCCTGAAGCTGACGACACCAACTGACGGGGACCTGAACCATCTCGTCTCAGCCACTGTGAGAGGTGCCACCACCTGTCTCCGCTTCCCCAGCCAGCTCAACGCTGATCTCCGCAAACTGGCGGTCAAGAAGGTGCCCTTCCCAGGACTGCCCTTCTTCATGCCCGGCTTTGCCCCCCTAACAAGCCTGGCCGCCAGCAGTATCGGGCCCTCACCATGTCCAGCTCACCCAGCGGGTCTTCAATGCCAAGAACCTGATGGCTGCGTGTGACCCCCGCTACGGCCGCTACCTCTCTGTGGCTGCCGTGTTCCGTGGACAGATGTCCATGAAGGAGGTCAATGAGCAGATGCTGAATGTACAGAACGAGAATAGCAGCCACTTCGTGGAATGGACCCCCAACAATGTCAAGACCGCCATCTGTGACATCCCACCCCGCGACCTCAAGACAGCAGTGACTTTCCTTGGCCACAGCACCGCCATCCAGGAGCTGTTCAAGCACATCTCCAAGCAGTTCACGGCCACGGTCCTCCGGAAGACATTCCTCCACTGGTACACGGGTGAGAGCATGGATGAGATGGAGTTCACCGAGGTTGAGAGCACCATGAACCACCTTGTCTCCGAGTACCAGCAGTACCAGGATGTCACCGCTGAAAAGGAGGAGGATTTCAGTAAGGAAGCAGAAGAGGAGGCCTAAGAACAGAGCCCCGTGGCCCCAGGCTTCTCAGTTCCCTCAGCTTTTTCCTCAACCCTGTCCCTTTCCCTCTGATTTTGCTTTTCTTGCCTCCATCTTTTTTTTTTCCATTTCTTTTATGGGGAGTTCAAACACTGCCTGGCACATAATAGGCACACAATAAATACTTGTTGTTGAATGTCTCCTCTTTCCACTCTGGGAAACCCTGTATTTCCTTCTGCTGCCCCCTCTAATCTGTCAAGTTAATATTTTTCCTTCTGTTTTCAAGATAACTCTCCAAGAACTGGGTCTCATCCAGATCCTTCTGTGGATTGAGCAGAAAAACCTATATGGCCACCATTCCAAGTCCTGGAGGCAGCCAAAATGAAGAGCAAAGTCAGCTACCTCGAGAGTATCCCTGAGGGCAGGGCTGGGGATTTCCTTTCACTGAGGTTGAGAGGCAGGGAGTGTTTCTTGGCTCTCCAGGTCCAAATTTCAAGTGACAGTATTATCTCCGTTATCACTCTCCAAGCTGTGTCCTGTGCTATTTCCGCTGCCTGGGGTCTATCTCATGGAGAATTCTTCCCTCCCATTTAAACTGTGAGCATTGATTGGATTCCTTCCCCTGGTTGGAGCAAAGAGGTCAGGAAGGGGAAGCAGATAGACCAACATTGGTCATTAAGTTTCTAATTTCCCATCTCTACCTTTTCCTAGAGAACCAGCCTTGCTGTATATGTGTGGAAAGGTTTACACTACCACCTAATCATTTTTTGAGTCACTCCCCAGAGGGGGGAGGGATAGGAGACCCTCCCATCTTAGGCAACATCTGATTTCTTTCCTTTCTCTTGGTTTTGTTCTACATTTCAAGTTTCTATTTTGTGTTGAACTTGCTTTTTTTCATATTGAAAAGATGACATTTCCCCACGAGCCAAAAATAAATGGAAATTTAAAAAAAAAAACTGTGTCACTATGACTTTAGAGTATCGTTTCAAGTTAGGTAATGAGATACTCCCAGTTTCTTATTTTTCAGTATGTTTTTGGCCAGTCTGGGTCTTTTATAATTCCATACAAACTTTATTATGGACTATTCTATGTCCCTGAAGAATTTCATCTGAATTTGAATAAGACTTGCATTAACTATATAGAGTAGTTTAGGTAAGATCACCTGATCACTTGACATCCCGTTACTCATTGATTTGCTCAAGCGGACACCAGTAACTTCTCCATTCGTCCCTGTCTTGTGCTAGTGTAGCCCAATGGCGTCTGCTCATTCTAGGAACACGAAGAGCCTCAAACAGATCATTCAGGGTCTTGACGAAGGGATTAAAACTAGGAGCCCCACCCTACACTGCCCTGTCTGCTTCCACCAACTGCCGGTGACCCAGAGATTGGATTACGCACAGAAGACCCACCCTACCAGTACCAGATAAATATCTCACCGGCAGACCTCCACTACCTCCACTACCTCCACTACTCAGCTGCCGCCATGCTCCAGGATGCTTTCCAGACCATGCAGCCACAAAGCAGCCGCACAACACATCATAAGACACTTAATACCCATCTTCCACGATTGCTGCACCATATTTGATAGGGTTAAAATATGGTTTGAACCATGGGAACACCTACAAGGGTGATTAGAGGCCACCCCAAAAGCCTCTATCCCTCTCGGAGAGCCTGGCAAGCTACCGAGAGTATCCCGCCCACACGGCAGAGCCTGAAAAGCTATCGGTGGCGTATTCGATATGCCAAAACCAGTAAATACAATGGGTCTCATTCCCCTGACCCTGAAGGAGCCATTAGGTAAGATGGTCATTTTAAAAAAAGATTTCTTCTTCTGAACCAAGAGTATGGAATATTTTCCATTTTCCAAGATCTTCTATTTCTTTCTTGAGTGTTTTGAAGTTTTCATGGGATAGATTTCCCACCTATTTTTAAGTTGATTCCCAGGTATTTGATGTTCTTGGGCATTATTTGAACAGGAAATTTTCTTTGATCTTTCTTCTTTGATTTGTATATAAGAATGCAACCAATTTTTGTGTACTGATTTTGTAGCTGGCCACTTTGCTCTAGCATGGTATTTAAATAAAGAAAGACTCTCTAACCTAGTTCAGAATAGGATATTCAAGAACAAACCCCAATGTCAGCTAATTTTTGGCAAAGATACTGAGAGCATGAAATGAAGTAAACATAACCTCTTCAACAAATGGTGCTGGCAAAACTATATGATCATGTGCAAAAAATTAAAATCTAATCCATATCTCACACTTTACATAAAAGTCAATTAAAAGTAGACCAAAGATCTTGAGATCAAATCAGAGTCTATAAAACATATTGAGGAAAATATAGGCATAGCGCTCTAAGCTCCAAACCTAAAGGTTACCTTCAATGATACAATGCCACTGGCAAAGGTGACCGAATAAAAAATAAACAAATGAAACTGCATCAAATTAGAGACTTTCTGATTGGCAAGAGAAACACAGAAGCTAAAAGGCAGATATAACTGAATGGGAGAAAATATTTGTGATTAATACAGTAGAGAAAGGGTTGATATCCAGGATATAGAAAGTTATTCACAAAGGATAAACAACAATAACAAACCTCCAAACCCCATAAAAATTGGGGAGAGGAAATGAACATGAACTTCCCTGAGGAAGACCAATAGATGGCCAGTAGGCACATGAAAAAATGTTCATCATCAATCACTCTTTATTAGGGAAATTCAAATCAAGATGACAATAAGATATCATCTCACAGCAGTGAGAATGGCACATATCAAAAATAATGGGAACAATCTGTGTTGGCAGGGTTGTGGTGAAAAATAAACCCTCATCCACTGATAGAGGGAATATTTCCTGGCTTAACCTCCACAGAAAACAGTAAGGAAAGTTCTCAGTAAACTTAAAATTGAACTGCTCTATGATCCTGTGATTCCACTTTTGAATATCTACCCCCAAGACAGAAAAACATTCATTCAAAAGGATGTATGCACACTGCTATTCATTGCAGTGCTCAGTACAATAATAGATAAGATTTGGAATCAATCTAGATGTCCAACAACAGATCAGTGGATCATGAAAATGTGGCATATATACACAATGGAATACTATGCAGCTGTAAGTAATGCTAAAATCATGTAATTTCCTGCAACGTTCATGGAACTGGAAAATATCATGTTGAATGAAGTAATCCAGAAGAAGGACAGGCACAGGATGATATCACTTATATGTGATATAGAGTAATTGGATGGGGAAATGCAATGATTTAAGGAGTGTGAGGATGCCTAGATTATCCTTGGCCCCAGACAATTGGGAAAAGAAGGAAAGAAATTGAGTGAAGGAAAAAGGGAGCAGAGAGAGGTAGACAACGGGGACAGAGGTCAAGAGGATCCAGGTAAATTGGTAATATAGGAAATAATAGAGCTAACTATATAAGCCATAGAGTAACAACACTAAAATTGCAGACTTTAATAACCTGTAAGGATGTCAGACTGGGGTTGGGATAGGGGATAGGACGGGTGATCTGGGAACAGTGGTGGGAGAAAATTGCCACAGGGGGTGGAATTGGTGATGGAACTTTGTATGTTAAAAAAAAACTATTAATAACTTTGTAATTCATGGTGCTTTAATAAAATAAAATTTTGAAAAAGAAAAAAATTGTCAACCTCATATAAAAAAATCAAGTGTCAAAGCTATAAATAAATATTTTAAATCAACATCTTTGAATTAATTGATGAAATGTTTTTCTTTTCCTACTAAAATGCTTTTCTAAGTGAATGTATTATATAGACTATTTATGTGTATTTTATTTATTTTTATTTAAAATGTTTATTAATATTTAATTTACAATTCTATTAATAATTTTTATCATGAATATTATTCCAACACCACTCCTGTCACCAGTGTTCCCACATCTCTATAAAATTGAAGAAAACATCAGCAGAATTCTTCAGGAAATTGACCACAGAAGTATCTTCAATGAGATGATCACACTGGCAAAGACAAAAATAAGCAATTAGGATTACATCAAATTTAAAAGCTCCTGCACAGAGAAAGACCCCAAAATATAATAAAAAGACATCCTACTGAATGGGAGAAAATATTTGCACATAATACATCAGATAAAGGGTTTATAGCCAAGGTCTATATAGCACTCACAAAACACAACAACAAAAATATCCAACTAAACCATCCACAAATGGGGGGAGAAGTTCAGCACTTTCCCAATAAAGACCTACAAATGACTAACAGTGAAAAAAGTGCTCATGGACCATATATATTCAAAGAATTGCAAGGCAGTTTATGAATTTAGTAGAGACTATATGTCTAAACAAAAAGTTGACATGAGACTAGTTTTCGGGGGTGGGGGGGGTTGAATTCAGGTCCTGTTCTACTAATAGACTTGCAAGGATTTCTTCATCACTCTTCACAAGAGAAGCTGCTCCTGTCACTTGGTGAGAGGCCTACACGGTTCCTGGGGTGTTCTCTTTGGGGGCTACTGGGGCGGAGACACAAAGTGGTATGGGCCCATTCTAGGGTGCATCCCCCAATCTCCTTTATTCACTGGAAATGTCAGAGTCCCCAGGTTGTGAAGGCATTCAGTGGAAACTGTTCTCTTGGCATATTTTGATAGCCAACAGGTCAATATTGATGATGTGTTTTGGGTTCTTACACTTTGCTATTAAACATGCAATCTCTAAATATCATTAATCAATTTAATACCACATTTTCTATTAGGGGATTTTTTTCTTTCTTAAAGGGGCATTGGAGGCCAGAGAGCTAGTACAGGGATGAAGGGCACTTGTCTCGCATGCAGCCAACCTAGGTTTTACCCTAGGCACCTCGTATAGTCCCTGAGAACCATCAGGAGTGTCCCCTGAGCACAGAGCCAGGAGTAAGTCTCCAGCTTACTTATAGTGGGTGTGGCCTAAAAATAAACATAGAATGATAAACAAAGGAACAGTGAATTTTAGTTTTCCATGCTTTAATGATTTTAAATTGAGTGAGTGAAAGAAAGAACCGATAAACACAAACATTGTAATTAAATATAATATTCTTTTCTCCCAAGTAGTGACCTAGTTATCAGTATGACCATAACCTTTAGTTAAGGTTCAGTTCATTATTTGAAGCTATAACACAAAGGAAAATGAGGTGGATAGAATTCCTATGTGAACATACACACATTCCCAGATACACACCTACACACTTCACAATACACACGCATACTCAGGGCACAGATGCATGCACTCACATCTATATCACTTGATCACTTGACTTCCCGTTACTCATTGATTTGCTCGAGCGGACACCAGTAACGTTTCCATTTGTCCCTGTCGCGTGCTAGTATAGCCCAATGGCATCTGTTCATTCTAGGAACACAAAGAGCCTCAAACCGATTGTTCAGGGTCTTGACGAAGAAGTCTGACCATCTGGTAGGTGTGCAGCCACAGTCTTTTGATGTCCCAAGGAATCAAATTGGTAACGGCTCTAGTCCAGCAGTCATCTCCAAATCTCATTACGTGTCCAGCCCATCTGATTTTCGAGACCTTGGCAAACAAGACAGCATCCCTGATTCTTGACCATCGATGGAAGTCAGAACTCCAGATTCTTTCTCTCATTTGAGTGAAACGTGATACTTCAAGCATAGCTCTTTCGATTCCTCTTTGGGAGAGTCGAATAGCTTTCTCATCCTGTTTTGGTAGGTCCCAGGCCTCTGAGGCATATGTTAATGGAAGAAGAACAGTGGAATCGAAGAGATGTGCCCGGAGCCAGAGGTTCCTTGTCCTTTTAGCTATTTCTTCGATGCTCTTGAAGGCATTCCAAGCCGCTCTCTTCCTCCTGCGCAACTCAGGTGCCAGGTCATTCGTCATGTTGAGAAGTTCTACATGGAGCTGGAGAAGTTCTATAAAGAAGATCACACCTTCTATAAGATCATTGTGGGTGATTTTAATGCCATGATAGGACGAGAAGATCAGCCAAAGAACTCCACATCAGGACCCATGGCCTAGAATGGAATGAACAGGGTGAGAGACTGTCCGAGTTCATCATGTCGACCAAGACCATCCATGGTAACTCACAATTCCAGAAGGCCAAATCTAAATGTTGGACTTGGGAGTCTCCTGGTGGACAGTTCCACAACGAAATTGACCACATTATATTCAATTGACAGTTTTGCCTGACCGATGTCTCTGTTATCCCAAAATTCCAAACAGGATAGGACCACTGTCTTCTTCATGCAAAATTCTACTTCACAGAGCCGGGAGAAAGGGAAGCAAAGTTTAAGAAGAGAACTCCCAGAATGACCACCAACTGGGAGTTCTTTGGCATTATTGTAGCAAACATGGGAAGATGCCATCATTGACAACATTGACGAGGAACACGATCGACTGGTTCAGCATATCTATCATTGTGTGAGGAACTCCGAGAGAGATAGCCACAAAAAGACGACTGTCTTCGAAACCTCATTCGAGCTCATTCACTAACGTGGCTTGGCGCAAGCCTCAGGCAACCACAAGCAAATGGCTGAGCTTGCAAAGCAGTGCAGAGAAGCAATAAAGGAAGACCTCAAAGAGAGAAGAGCAGAAGTGCTGGTAGATGCTGCAGACGCCAGGAAAAACATTTGTAACGCTTGCCTGTCCTTCGCCAACTACGAGACCAAGATGACTGCCCTCCAATATCCTGATGGATCTATCACATCTTCCAGAAGGGCAATGGAGAAGATTATTCATGACTTCTACTCAGATCTCTTTGATAGCCATGTCCACCTGTCCACATACCAAATTCCACAGGATGGATATGTCGTTCCCAGTGTTCTCCCTTCTGAAATCCGACACACCATTTCATCGGTAAAGAAACAAACAGCACCTGGCCCAGACAAGGTCAGACCTGACACCTGAAGAACCTGCCATCAGTACTCATCAATACGCTGGCTCAGCTCTTCACATGCTACCTATATGAATGTAAGTTTCCGTCCCAATGGAAAACCAGCAGGCCTATACTACTGTACAAGAAGGGAGACATCCACGACATTGGCAACTATCGCCCAATCTGCCAGTTGTCTGTCATCTACAAGCTGTTCACTCAAGTCATCCTGAACAGGATTGTCAGAACACTAGATAAAGGACAACCATGCGAGCAAGCTGTTTTTCAAAAAGGATTCAGCACGATTGACCATAGCCACACAATAACCAAGTTCATTGAGATTTCTCAGGAGTTCAAGATGCCGCTCTGTCTATCATTCATTGATTTAGAGAAGGCCTTTGATTCTGTTGAGACAGAATCAGTCATTGAAGCACTAGTTAATCAGGGCATTCAAATTCAATACATCAGGATCCTCCGTGAGCTGTATTACGGATTTACTACCAGGATCTCACCATTCTACAAAGAAGTAATCATCCATGTCAAGAGAGGGTTTCAGCAGGGTGATACCATTTCACTGAAACTCTTCAATGCCACCCTCGAGAATGTCATGCGACAACTGGAATGGGAAGGAATGGGAGTGAAGATAGACGGTCAGCAACTATACCACGTCTGCTTTGCTGATGACATCATTCTAATAACACCAAACATTAGCCAAGCAGCACAATTGCTGGCCTATTTAGACCGTGAGTGTGGAAAGGTCGGACTTCAGCTGAATCTCACGAAGACAATGTTCATGAGAAACGGTCTCGTTCCTGACGTTCCATTCACTCTCAATGGGACAAACATCTCCAAATGCAACCGTTATGTGTACCTAGATCGAGAAGTCAACATGAAGAATGACCTGGCACATCTATATATACACTCACAATATACACACACTCCCAAGTCACACGGATGCACACACATCACCCAGTCACATACACACACATACACATGCTCACTTGTGCACAATACATATGTACTCACATGCTCATATATACACACAAATCACATGCAGTCACAGTGCATGAACTCACTTGCTTACACACACACACACAGAGTACACATATCAACATCCACACACCCATGTACATACACTCACACCTTTACATACACTCATATGCTCATATTACCCCCCACCACCACACACATACATTCACATTTGCTCACACCGACACAGTCATACCACACACTGTTGTTAACAAGGGTTCTGATGTTAGAGGCTGGAGCAATGGTACAGTAGTTGGGCATTTGCCTTGTCAGCAGCGGGCCCAGGTTCTTTCCCCAGCATCCAGATAGGTCCCCAGTCACTGCCAGGAGTAACCCCTGAATGTAAAGCCAGCAGTAACTCCTGAGCATCACTGAGCATGACCCAAATAAAGAATGGGAAGGGAGGTTGGCTCTGCTGATAAAATCTTGCTGACCATGAGCAAGTCTCTTTACTTGACCCTTCTTACCTAGAAAGTGACATTATCTGAGCTAATCATCAAGTCTCACACTAAGGTATCTAGATTATTTCCAAGGATCTACTGGTCCCTCATGGAAATGTTCCTGTGTTCTGTTCTCAGAATTATAACAATCGTGGATAACTTGGATGATGGTCTAACTAATAACCAGCTGACATGGCCATGAAGGAAAAGCTCAAGCACAGGTTTTGAGTTTTTAAGAAGAGGTTCTCAGGGCCGGAGTGATAGCACAGCTAGTAGGGCATTTGCCTTGCATGCAGCCGACCTGGGTTCGATCCCCGGTGTCCCATATGGTCCCCCAAGCACCACCAGGAGTAACTCCTGAGTGCAGAGCCAGGAAAAACCCCTGAGCATCGCTGGGTGTGACCCAAAAAGCAAAAAAAAAAAAAAAGAGCTTCTCTACAATAGCCCAGGTGTCCTTGTCACCCTCAGTATTTTCTTGAGAGTCCTTAAGTGTTCAGATCTGAGACACTTTTCTAAATTTCTTTCAGCATTGGCTAGATTAGAAGCACTTGTTTCAACAGAATTACCAGCAGAGGGAGGCACACTGCAAAGAAATGCAAGTCAAAACAGCTGTGAGATAGTTATCCAAGAATAAAACCTCCAGTACTGGGTGAACGTGGGGAAAAAGAAACCCCCATCCACTGCTGGTGTGAATGTCGACCACCTCAACTCTTTTGGAAAACAATTTGGACACTTCTCAAAAGGCTAAGAATTGAGCTTCCATAGACCCAGGAATTTCACTTCTAGACACCAACTCTCAGGACCCCAAAACTGCTCCGAAAAGGCATTTAGATGCCTCTACTCATTGCAGTACTACTTACAATAGACTAAATCTTGAAACAACCCAAATGTCTGAGGACAGATCCCTGGATAAAGAATCAGGCATGCAATAGAGTAGTGCTCAGCTGTAGGGAAGAATAAAATCATGCCATTGCTGCTAAGTGAGTGATGCAGGAGGGGTCCATGCCGAGTGAAGTCAGCCAGAAGGACAGCCACAAATCCAGAAGGATCTAGCTCATGTGTGGATGGAAAGACGTACAATAAGGGAGCAACACAGAACCAAAGAACTGGTCCACAGAACGGAGCTCACCCTGGCAGTGAGAACTGGAGGGACTCCAGAACAGAGGATTGAGAGGGGCCCAAGGCAACTGTGGAAAGAGTGTGGTGTTGGAATCTGCGTGCACGAAGCCCTTCCATTGACAGCGTTCTAAGACTGTAGAGCACAGAAACAAAAACCAACCAAGGTCTAAGCAAAGTGGCAGCTATCTTGGCTCTTCCTTTTCCTTTCTTACCAATGACAGAAAATTAACCAGCTTGAACAGCTTCAGAGAAGATGGACAGACCCAAAGACTGGAAGCATACTGCCGAGTAGGTGTGTTTTGCTGTGACGTTTACACAAACAAGAGAAAGCAAACATTTCTCCCTGCTTCCCGCGTGCCTGGGACTAGAAGGAACAGCAGGCTCACTTTCCTAAAGACATTCATCACAAGCCAGCCTGACTTGGTCTCTCTTGGTCCAATAAATATCAGTTGAAGTCTATGTATAACATACAAATTTTTGTTAAGGAATGTACCCACTACTCTGTGATACACATCACTCATTCGTCTATTTTCTTTTTTTTTTATTTGCTTTTTGGGTCACACCCGGCTTTGCACAGGGGTTACTCCTGGTTCATGCACTCAGGAATTATTCCTGACAGTGCTCGGGGGACCATATGGGATGCTGGGAATCGAACCTGGATAGGCCGCATGCAAGGCAAATGCCCTACCCGCTGTACTCCAGCCCCTCATTCATCTATTTTCTTACTTATTCATTTCTCTTTGATAGCAGAGGGAAACCGGCTTTAAGAAGGTTTATTGGGAGCCTAAGGTTGTGTTTGAAGTGCCGATGTGCCAAACGACAGAACTCCCTCCCCAGGGAAGTAGAAAGTTGCATTTTATTCTAGTTCAGAGGGTAATACATAATCTAAGCTGGAATTTACTTCACTAAATAATCAACTTTTATAAATAAAAACTTCCATAACTATGCCAAATAAATGCATCTTACAATCATATGCAGCATTGGAAGCTGCTAGAGTTGTTTTATAAAAGCAGAGTAAACTCTTTTTAGAAGACTCATTTCTTGAGCCCAGCTATAATTTATTACTGAACAAAAGATGAGTCAAATTAATCATTCTCCATAATGTTTTTATTTTAATAACATGTCTGAAATGTGGATTATTTCCCAATTGGAATTTTAATTAGTTGCAGATGTTCTATTCTGCAGTGTATTTATTTGTCTGGCCCTGTGTGTCAGATACTCCACGTATACAGTGGCAGACCAGCTGTGTCCATTCTGTTCAGTTGGGTTTTTCAGAGTTAGAGAAGAAGTATGTTGCAGCTGGCTAAGGGAGACTACAATGAAGTTGGTTGTGAAGGAGGAAGAGAGTGTCCAGTTATAGGGGGCAGGGGGTTCCAGCTAAGGGGAAAGAGAACGTCCAGTCATAGAAGAAAAGAGGCATCCAGCTGCAGAGGTAAGAGGTTGTCCAGCTGCAGGGGATAGTGGAGTTCAGCTTAGGGGAAAGAGGCTATCCAGTTACAGGGGAAGAGGATGTCCAGTGTGCCCAGTGCTTGGCTGCTCCTGGATCTGACTCTAAGGGTCTAAGGTGGAACCTGGTTTCCAGAGAAGGGCCCTTCACTCCGGAGCCTCGACCCACAGCCTCTATTATCAGTCAGCAAACCAACACCAGCATCGGAGCCCCTGTGGAGTCAGGAGGGGCGCCCACAGCAGCCTTTAAGACCTTGGGTTGGGGGCAGCACTGCCCTCCAAAGGAGGAGCTTCTTTCAGATCAACACGTTTCCCAAAGTCTTCTTAGTGTGCTCAGGGATTGACTAATTCTACTATATTTTCCATCACTTAATCACTTGACTTCCCGTTAATCATCAATTTGCTCTAGCGGGCACCACTAAAGTCTCCATTCATCCCTGTCTCGTGCTAGTGTAGCCCAATGATGTCTGTTCATTCTAGGAACACTAAGAGCCTCAAACCGATCATTCAGGGTCTTGACAAAGAAGTCTGATCATCTTGTAGGTGGGCAGACATGCAGTCTTTCGCGTCCCATGGAATCCAGTCGGTAACGGCTCTAGTCCAGCGGTTGTCTCCAAAGTTTATTACGTGTCCAGCCCATCTGATTTTTGATGCCTTAGCAAACGAGACAACATCCCTGATTCTTGATCATCTGCAGAGGTCGGAACTCCGGATTCTTTCTCTCATTTGAGTGAAACGTGATACTCCAAGCATAGCTCTTTCAATTCCTCTTTGGGAGACCTGAATAGAATTCTCATCCTGTTTTTGTAGGGCCCAGGTCTCTGAGGCGTATGTTAATGCAGGAAGAACAGGGAAATCGAAAAGTTGTTCCCAGGGCCAGAGGTTCTTTGTCCTCTTAGCTATTTCTTCGAAGCTCTTGAAGGCGTTCTAAGCTGCTCTCTTCCTCCTGCGCAACTCAGGTGCCAGGTCATTCATCATGTTGACTTCTCGACCTAGGTACACAGAACTGTTGCATTTGGAGATGGTTGTTCCATTGAGAGAGAATGGAATGTCAGGAACGAGACTGTTTCTCATAAACATTGTCTTCATGAGATTTAGCTGTAGGCTGACCTTCCACACTCACAGTCGAAGTCAGCCAGCATTTGTGCCACTTGGCTGATGTTTGGTGCTATTAGAACAATGTCATCAGCAAAGCGGAGGTGGTATAGTTGCCGACCATCTGTCTTTACTCCCATTCCTTCCCATTCCAGTCATCACTTGATGTTTTAGAGGGTGGCACTGAAGAGTTTCAGTGAAATAGTATCACCCTGCCGAACCCCTCTCTTGACATCAATGATCACTTCTTTGTAGAATGGTGAGATCCTGGTAGTGAATCCGTAATACAGCTCACGGAATATCCTGATTCCAAATTCTGCAGGATGGATATGTCTTTCCCAATGTTCTCCCTTCTGAAATCTGACACGGCATTTCGTCAGTAAAGAAACAAGGAGCACCTGGCCCAGACAAGGTCAGACCTGAACACCTGAAGAACCTGCCATCTGTACTCATCAAAACACTGGCTTGGCTCTTCATATGCTACCTGTCTGAATGTAAGGTTCTGTCCCAATAGAAAACCAGCAGGACTGTACTACTGTACAAGAAGGGAGACATCCACGACATTGGCAACTATCGCCCGATCTGCCTATTGTCTGTCATCTACAAGCTGTTCACTCGAGTCATACTGAATAGGATTGGCAGAACACTAGATGAAGGACAACCATGTGAGCAAGAAGGGTTCCGCAAAGGATTCAGCACGGTCTACCATATCCACACGATAACCAACCTCATTGAGGTTTCTTGGGAGTACAACATGCCGCTCTGTCTAAAGTTCATTGATTTAAACTAGGCCTTGATTCTGTTGATTCAAAAGTGGTCATCGAAGCCCTAGCCTATCAGGGCATTCAAACTCAATACATATTTTTCCATACATTATGCTAATAGCACAGCGGTAGGGCGTTCGCCTTACAAGCGGCCAACATGGCCGACCCGAGTTCGATTCCTCTGCCCCTGTCGGAGAGCCCGGCAAGCTACCGAGAGTATTCGATATGCCAAACACAGTAACAACAAAGTCTCCAATGGAGACGTTACTGGGCCCGCTCGAGCAAATCGACGATCAATGGGAGGGCCTTTACCTTTACCTTTACCTTTTTATGCTAATCTAGAGAAAACTATTTTCCCATCATTTCCCAAGTAAAAGCCTCAGCAAGTTACAGTGTTTATTTCATAAGATTTTTACGGGGACGGGGAGTCCTCTCCAGCACTACTGGGACCACACCATGCAGCCCTTGCCCTGGTGCAGGCTGAGCAATACTGGGGCCACCCGGCCTACCCCCACCTCTGGCTGGCCAGCCCCCAGCTCAGGAATACCACTAGCCTCCCGTGACGGGCACACTTTGCCCTTCCTGCATGCACAGTCTTCAGGCCCTTCTTGAGATCCTCTTCAACACTTGTATAGATTTTCGTTTATTGCATAGATATTATTTCACTGCTACATGTTTATGCCCACAATACATTAATGCTTGTATTTTGTTTTACTCTGTTCAAACACATTTTTTACAAAATGGACAAT
The DNA here is from genome assembly GCF_029834395.1 of Sorex fumeus. Lineage (NCBI taxonomy): Eukaryota > Metazoa > Chordata > Mammalia > Eulipotyphla > Soricidae > Sorex > Sorex fumeus. The sequence goes on from NW_026606081.1 coordinate 20,847,151, forward strand.
AAATCCAACTTTTTGCATCTTCAATAACTATGCATAACAACAATTATTGTACAGTTTTCACAGTGCTAGCGTTCCTTGAACATATAACCTACTGATGTGGGTGCAAGTGCACTGCCACTGTACCACCAAGCTCAGCCTTGGCCTGGAGCGATAGCACAGAGGGTAGGGCATTTGCCTTGCATCCGGCTGACCCAGGTTCTATTCCTCCATCTCTCTTGGAGAGCCCAGCCAGCTACCGAGAATATCCCGCCTGTACGGCAGAGCCTGGCAAGCTCCCTGTGGCATATTTGATATGCCAAAAACAGTAACAAGTCTCACAATGGAGATGTTATTGGGGCCTGCTTGAGGAAATTGATGACAGTGACAGTGACAGTGCTACAACAATAATTATTAATCATGAGAAATCTTTTTGAGTTTATTTTTAAACTATCATTTAGTGATTCTGCAACTCAGGAATCACTCCTGGCTGACCATATGGGTGCTAGGGATCAAGCTTAGGTTGGCCACATGCAAGGCAAGTACTCTATCTGCTGTACTATTGCTCCAGCCCAAAATTTGTTATATTTTAAATGCGATTCTTATCTTTTTTAGTCAGTCATTGCAAAGTAATGAAGTGATTGCAAATCAAATTTATTTCAAATCAGCAATGTGATATTTCTCAAATAACTAAATACATTTTTAAGATATGAATCTCAATGCAAAAGTTGCTTTGAATATTATGTTGAAGATAATATAAAAAGTTGTGCTGACAACCGATGGGGTGACTCCCCTACCCCAAAAATGTTGCAGTAGTTTTGTTTTCTAGACTCAGAGGCCGAGAGTGCAGAATCTTTGTAATCAATAAGATTTGCTGCCATATTACATGACTCTTTGGGATAGCTCATGAATGGTTCTACAAATTTAATTCTGAAACATATGGCACGACAAACAAAAATCACCTAAAGTAAGAAGAGGAAGATAAGGCTAATGTTCTGCCAGGTCAGTGATTCTTCCATGTGGATCTGTGCAGGTCAGCTCTGCCTCTGTGTCCTCAGCAAGGCTCACTTGCTGACTCACCAGCAACCTGGCTGGTCTCCATAGTGAGCTGGGCAGGGGTAGGGAAGACACTCAGGGACTGTGGGGAAGGTTCGGGGAGCCTCTGCTTTTAACTGACTAAACAGAGGGAGTGGAGGGAGAAAGAGAAGCTTCCTCTCACAGGGATGGTGAATCCGGGCCTGCAATGCTGCCGTGTAGTAGCCACAACTGTCCCCAACCCTCCTGCAGCAGACACAGTCAGACGGTGCATGTGCTAAGACCAGAGTATGGATCTCTCTGTGAACCCAAGCAGGAAGCAGCAGGGAGGTCAATGTCAGAACAGCAAATGTACCCCATTAGAATCTCATTTCTCAAGTGAACTTAGGAGAGATTTGATGTTAATTACACAGTGGTTACTCCACTCACGTACACTCACAACCATCATGAGCAAATATTTGTAAAGAATAAAGACTGTTCTATTGTAGATATTGAGGGAAGGTTTGAAATTCTTTGTCAAACATGAAATAGGTTCAAGTTGTATAAAAAAATGAGTGGAAATAAAACAACTAAAATTATAGAAGGAGAACATGCTACTTCCTGATCCTTTGCCCAAAAACTTCTTGAACTCTGGGACAGACGAAGGCAGCTTTGCAGCAGATAGACCCTGGCTGGAACACAAGGATTTGGCTTTTATTTATTTATTTATTTATTTTTAATGTAGAAGTACTGCTCATACTTTTTTTAAAAAGTAGGGTGGGGGGCAGAGTACTGCTAGGAATCGAAAGAGCTATGCTTGGAGTATCATGCTTCACTCAAGTGAGAAAAGGAATCTGGAGTTCCAAACTCTGTTGATGATTGAGAATCAGAGATGCTGTCTAGTTTGCCAAGGCATCGAAAATCAGATGGGATGGACACGTATGTGATTTGGAGATGACCGCTGGACTAGAACTATTACTGACCTGATTCCACAGGACGTGGAATCCCCATACTTCCAAAAGATCGCATGGTCACCCACCTACAAGATGGTCAGACTTCTTCGTCAAGACCCTGAATGAACGGTTTAAGGCTCTTCATATTCCTGGAGTGAGCAGATGCCACTGGACTACACTAACACTCAACACGGACGAAAGGAGATGTTACTGGCACCCGCTCGAGCAAATTTATGAGTAACAGAATGTCAAGTGATCAAGTGATCAAGTGAAGGAGTAATGCTATTTATTCAGTCATTGATTAAGCTGACTGAATTGGACATGAACTCCACATTTTTTTTATTGAATCACTATGAGATACAGTTACAAAGTTTTCGTGTTCAAGATTCAGCCATATAATGATCAAACACCCATCCCTCCACCAGTGCACACTTTCCACCACCAGTGTCCCCAGTATATCCCCGCCTCCATCCTAGTCCCCACCCTGCCTCCTTGGCAGACAATTTCCCCAATACTCACTCTCTACTTCTGGGCATTATGTTTTGCTCAAATTTTCCCACCACCATTCAAGCCTACCTGCCAGGGGCAGATGCTAGATCATTTATTGTCCGTTGCTCATTTTGAATATCATGTGTGCCGCGGCCACACACTTCTGGAATCCTAGATTGTAAATGGATGGGTTCCAAAGACGTTTCTGTCGGGCACTAATTCATTTTGGGATTCAGTTGGGAGTGTCTGGACCAGAGCTATTGGTGTGCTAAGATGGCGCCCAGAGGCACATTGTGGGTGTGGCAGCCCACAGTGATTTGACTTTCTAGGTGGTGTTTTCTGTGATCCTCTAATAACGCAAATCAAGCTGCTCCATATGTCCAATAAATACACACAGGTTTTGCGTTTTAGCTCTTGTCACAAGTACGTACTTTGAACGCAGACACACAGGCTCCCGACTGCACAGCAGCCTGAGGAGAAGCACCTGCTCACTTCCGGATTGGGAATCCTGCCTCCCTTAACCTTACCTCCTACCGGAAACTGGTTTACCACAACGCTCGTCGTTCATTCTGCATTCTCTCCAAAAACCCTTCTTGTACCATGTGATATAAAGCTCAATAAAGAAAACTTGTGGCTCTGCACCAAGGAGTGTGCCCTTTCCCGCAACCTGCAAGGGCGCCCCTTTTGCCGCGGAGCTGGACCCCCACCTCCAGGCAGCTAGAGGAGACTCAGAGGGAAACACCTGTCTGAGTTCTGCCAGAACTCTCACCCACCTGTTTAGGGCCCCACCCTCTGCAGGTTCATTGGGGAGCACATCCCTTTCCAGTGCCCCACGTACCTTCTCCGAGGCACAGTTACATTACCCACTCCCAGCACTATCAACTCACATCCCAGCCTTTATCACCTAATTCTGTGGAAAAAAATCCTGGCTGCCTCAACTACAATACAACAATGATCCACTTACCTACTCCAATTCTAACAAAAGACCAGTATGCAAGAAAATATACAAGCCCAATATTAAAGAGCACTTCCTCCAATGCTTCACTAGATGCCTGTCATAAGCCACAGAATAATCCCTGAGAGGAAGGTCAGATTCTAGAAAGGGAGAAGGGTGACCACCATCGACCGACCTTATTCAGAATTCTTTCCCATGATAAGAGGAAACAGTAGCAGTGAATTCCAAGGTTTTACCTCTAGACAACCACAACAGCATGAAGAAACAGTGAAAATCTCCACTACAAGGAGAGGACAAAGAAAAGAGTCCCAAATCCTCAACCGGGGGTATCCACAAATATGCTTTCTCTGATAAAGAACTCCAAGATGAAATGCTGAGGATGTTCAAGGAACTACTCAAAGAATCAATGGAGGAGACATCCAGAAAATTAAAGGAAGAAATGAAAGAAACAGTGGAATGGATAGTCAAGAAAATACAGGAAGAAATAATAGAGATATAAAAAAGCTACAACAAGAAGTGTCACAAATAAGGGATTCAGTAGATGAAATTAAAAACTCAGTGGGTGCCCTCAGCAGTAGAATGAGTACAGCTGAAGACAGGATCAGTGAGCTTGAAGATGAGTAACAGAAATTGCATAGGGAATAAAAAACAACCGGAAAAGACCTCAAAATATCTCTAAGGAGAATCAGAGACCTAGGGGATGATGCCAAGAGGAACAATTTTAGAATCATCAGAGTACCAGAAAGACAGGGAGGCAACCCCAATGAAAACGCCACAGTCAACGAAATCATTGCTGAGAAGTTCCCAGAGTTAAAGAATGCAGACATCCAGATCCAAGGAGCCAGCTAAAAGAGACCCTAATAAAGAAAACTCCAAGGCATATCATAGTCAGAATGATGGATGCCGTGGCAGAGACATAATACTGTACACAACAAGGTCAAAGAAGGAAATCATACAAAGGAGTGCCCCTTAGATTTTCAGCAGACCTATCAGAGGAAACCCTCCAAACCCAAAGAAAATGGTGGGATGTAGTGAAAAAACTCAATGAAATGAACACCTCACAAGAATACTTTACCAGCTAAACTCTCACTCAACTCAATGGAACAACACACCATTTTGTAGATAAACTCAGGAACTTCATAGACTCAAAACCAAATCTAAAAGAAGTATTAAAGGGGCTCATTTAAGATAAGAAGGAAAACACTTATAAACACAACCAACCCCTACAGAAAGATGGCACAAGACCATTGACAATAATCTCTCTCAATGTCAATGGTCTAAATGCACCAATCGAGAGATACAAAGTGGCAAAATGGATCCAGAAACTGAAACCAACATTCTGCTGCCTACAAGAAACTCATCTGAACAATCAGAGCAAACACAGACTCAAAGTTAAAGGATGGAAAACAATCCTGCAAACAAACAGCTCACTCAAAAAAAGCTGAGGTGGCCATACTAATGTCTGACAACATCAATTTCAGGTTGAAAAAGATTAGAAGATACAGCAAAGGCCATTTTCTATTTATCAAAGGATACGTACAACAGGAAGAAATCACACTCTTAAATGTATATGCACCTAATGAGGGACCAGTTAAATACTTAAAACAACTGCTAACAGATTTTAAGGAGGACATTGCTAGCAACACAATAGTAGTTGGAGACTTCAACATTGCCTTATCACTTCTGGATAGATCAACAACAACAAAACTCAGCAAGGAAATATTGGCTTTGAAGGAAGAAATAGAAGAGAGAGGGCTAATAGACCTATACAGGGCTTTACACCCCAAAAAGAAAGAATACACATTCTTCTCCAGTGCACACAGAACATTTTCCAAAACAGGCCATGTGCTAGGCCACAAAACATACCTCAATAGAATCAGGAGAATGGAAGTGGTATCAACAATCTTTTCAGACCATGCTGTGTTGAAGATAGAAGCGAATCACACAAAGACATGGAAAAACAAATCAAACACCTGGAAATTAAACAACTAAATGTTGAACAATGAGTGGTTCAGGAAGGAAGTCAATGATGAAATAAAAAGATACCTGGAAACAAATGAGAATGAAGACACGAACTACCAGAACCTATGGGACACAGTTAAAGCCATGCTAAGAGGAAAATTTATAGCGTTGCAAGCATTCCTAAGGAAGGACGAAAGGGCCTACATAGATAACCTAACCTCACAGCTCAAAATCTTAGAAAAAGACCAACAAAAGGAACCCAAATTTGGCCCAAGGAAAGAAATAATAAAACTTCGAGCAGAAATTAATGACATGGAAACCCAAAAATCTATTCAAAAGGTCAATGAAACCAAGAGTTGGTTCTTTGAGAAAATAAACAAGATTGATAAACCACTAGAAAGACTCACAAAGAAAGAGAGAGAGAGAACCCTAATAAACCGAATCAGAAATGAAAAAGGGGGCATCATAACAGAAACCAATGAAATTCAAAAGAGAGTCTACAAGTGGTACTACATGGAAAGTATCATGCTAAGTGAAATGAGTCAGAAAGACAGACATAGAAAGATTGCATTCATCTGGGGAATATAAAGTAACAAAATAGAAGTCTAACATCCAAAAATAGTCGAGATAAATACCAGGAGTTTTACTCCATGGCTTGAAGGCCAGCCGCACATGCTAGGGGAAAGGACAGCTCAGATAGAGAAGGGAAAACCAAGTAAAGGGTGTTGGGAGGATCCTCCCAGGATGGGAGATGCATGCTGAAAGTAGACTGTAGACTGAACATGATTGCCACCTAATGCCTCTTTGGCAAACCTCAGCAACTAAAACGAGAGACAACAAAAGGGAATGCCCAGCCACAGAGGTGGGATGGGATGGGGTGGGAGGGATACTGGGATCATTGCTGGTGGAGAATGGGCAGATCATTGTATAACTAAAACCCAAACACAAAAACTTGTAAGGTCAACAACTGTACCTCATGGTGTTTCACTAATAAAAATTTTTTTTAAAAAAGAAAGAAATCCTGTAGAACGTTCTTACATGCAACTTGGGAAACTGAGAGCCTCGGGTTCATCTGATCTATTCCCCCAGCTGATTCCCATTTGTCTGTTCTCCCCGGCAGGGATGTGCTGAGGCACACTCCCACCAGATGCCTCAGTTTACCCTCATTCCCATACCTATGTTGTTTGGGGGTGGCAGCTAACAACTTCAGAACATTTGTTAAGGCAGGTTGTCTAAAGATTGATTGGTCTTCACCTTAGGACACAGTGCAGAACTGACCATAGTAGGAGGATCTAAATAAATGCACATGGGGACTGGTACCTCTCTCCCTCATGCATGGTTGTGAACATGCAAAACTGTTCTGTGATTTCTACTTCACATTCACTTCTGGTACTTGCAAATGAAAATGACACCCAGCACTCCAACCCCCAGCCACTTTGATATTTTCCTTTCTCTAGTCTTACAAGGGAGTCAAATCAGAGAGGGTGAGAGGAGGGCCTGGGTTTGTGACCATGAGAGAGAAGACTTTTGAGCAGTGGGAATTCAGAGAGAGGAATGCAGGGAACTAGCTCTGGTAGGAATTGGGTGCATAGCAACTGTGACACAGCAAGATGAACTTTGTAAAATAAAAACACACACAAGTGGGAGTGACAAGAAGGTCTTTGAGGTCAGCACACAGGCTTTTAGCCCAGGGTTCAATCATGCACAGAGGTTGATATGAAGAGAAGCTTAGCAGGGCTCTACAAGAGGAACAGGCGGTCCCTCACCCAGAGGTGGGCCCACCATGACCTCACTAGATCCTGCCAAGAGCCACGGATACCAGCCTGCAAAGTTTTAGCATTGTAATCTCAAAGATCTTATATCCCAGGGGAAATGTAGGTCCAAAAACAGCAGCACTAACACAGTAATGAAGAACGCTGATTCTGATTCACGGAATTAACTCTGACCCAGAATTTGAAAAGTGCCCTGCCCCCACTCCTCACATAGGGCTGACCTCCGGGCCATGGGAACTGTGTACAGGGACTGTGTAAACAGCTTTGGAGAAATGGTTCTCTGTTGATTTGGAGTACCCTGCTGATTAATTATAGATCTGAAAGTTCCTCTGCTTTACTATTAAACGTGACCCAAGGTCATTGTGGTGAGGAGGCCGTCCAGAGGTGGGACACAGATGCCTGGGCTCAGCTGAGGGCAGGGTTAAGCCACAGAGTACAGAAAAGGCAGCCACCAGTTGAGATTAAATGATTGAAAGCAGGTACCACACTGTCCACGCATGCACTGAGAGCGTGGGCTGGCTGGTAGCTCTCATCCAGAAGCCACCTGGAGCTCAGCTCCAACTAAGCTTTCCCTGTGAAGTCCCAAGGACAGCACTCGAGCCTTGACCTGCCGAAGCTTCATCACCCTCCACCCCAGGACCTGCCGATGCCTACCAGGAGCTCTAGGGACAGAGGACAATTGAGAGACAGGTCTTATATCTAATTGGGAAAACTCCTGACTCAAGAACTTGCCACCCAAACCCTTCTGAAAACCCCTTTGAAACGTTCCCTCGAGCGATAGCACAGCGGGTAGGGCGTTCGCCTTACACGCGGCCAACATGGCCGACCCGAGTTCGATTCCTCTGCCCCTCTCGGAGAGCCCGGCAAGCTACCGAGAGTATTCGATATGCCAGACACAGTAACAACAAAGTCTCCAATGGAGACGTTACTGGGCCCGCTCGAGCAAATCGACGATCAACGGGAGGGCCTACCTACCTACCTACCTGTATCCTGCCAATTATTCAAGTTTCAAGCTAAATTCTATTTTCTTTGATGTTGGGTGCAGATAATACCTTCTACTGCATTGCCAAATTATGAGCAAACCAGAGATTTAAATACAGTTGTCAGATATTGCATCAGAAATTCTGAGCGTCTGACAATTGTGAGCTTTGTACAAATGGAAACTTCCACAGCTGGAGAATGTGTCTTATGGATCAAAATAAAATTGAGTGAATTTATTGCTCACTCTTGGCAAATCACTAGTCTTCATGCTCTGGGCACTGAACATGTCATACGTGTGTCTATACTGCAAGCCTGCTGCTGTGGGCCCACCTCTGATGGCCTGAATTCCAAAGGGGGTTCCTATGTGTTTTCAAAAGGCTGGTGGTACTCTATATCTCTCGCCAACTGCATTCGGTGGTCTCGGGCTGCTTCCCCCACCCCGGGGAGGCCACCGGCAATAGGTAGGCGAAGGAAGGAATGAGGGCCAGGCTGGTTGGTATCAATTGTAGTTTATTCAAATCTTCACTCCCCTTCTGCTTCTCTCTCTCAAGTCTAAGCCCCTCTCACTCCTGACTCTGCCCTCTGGAGCGCCCTCTGATCTTACAGTCTTAGTTTATATAGCAATCATGTAGGGTGGTGACACAAAGCTGGGTTGAACATTAACAAATCAACAAAGAGAGGTAAAACCACTTATCCAGGAGATTAACTCAAGGATAAAATCTCATCTAAAGAGATTACTCCAGACTACTAGGAGATCTGCACAAGGGTGGGATCCCAACAAGGGTGTGTTCTTTCCTAATAATCCACTTAAATAGTTGAAGTAAATCTATTTCTAATATTCCTAGCAATATCATTCTGTATGAGCACAGTAAGAGATATAAACTTAAGGTTTGGTTCTTCCTGAGGACATCTCACTTTATATTCCACAATATAATATATAATATATATATACATATATATATCTAAGGAAGAGAGCGGCTTGGAACACATATATATATATATATATATATATATATATATATATATATCATCAGTAAAGAAGTGAACAGCACCCGGTCCAGACATAGACCCAGACACCTGAAGAACCTGCCCTCAGTACTCATCAATACACTGGCTCGGCTCTTCACACACTACCTGTCTGAATGCAAGGATCCGTCCCAATGGAAAACCAGTAGGACTGTGCTACTGTACAAGAAGGGAGACATCCATGACACTGGCAACTATCGCCTGCTCTGCTTGTTGTCTGTCGTCTACAAGCTGTTCACTCAAGTCATCCTGAATAGGATTGGCAGAACACTAGATGAAGGACAACCATGAGAGCAAGCCAATTCCCAAAAAAAGATTCAGCACAATCGACCATACCCACATGATAACCAAGCTCATTGAGGTTTCTCAGGAGTTCAAGATGCTGCTCTGTCTAACATTCATTGATTTAAAGAAGGCCTATGATTCTGTTCAGACTGAAGCGGTCATCAAAGTCCTAGCCAAACAAGGCATTCAAACTCAAAACATCAGGATCCTCCATGAGCTGTATTACGGATTCACTGCCAGGATCTCACCATTCTACAGGGAAGTGATTATTGATGTCAAGAGAAGGGTTCGGCAGGGTGATACCATTTCACCGAAACTCTTCAGTGTCACCCTCGAGAACATCATAAAACGACTAGAATGGGAAGGAATGGGAGTGAAGAATGGTCGGCAACTACACCACCTCCGCTTTGCTGATGACATCATTCTAATAACACCAAACATCAGCCAAGCGGCACAAATGCTGGCTGACTTCAACTGTGAGTGTGGAAAGGTCGGACTACAGCTGAATCTCATGAACACAATGCTTTTGAGAAATGTTCTCATTCCTGATGTTCCATTCTCTCTCAACGGGATGAACATCTCTGAATGCAAAAGTTACCAACGTCGAGAAGTCAACATGATGAATAACCTGGCACCTGAGTTGCGCTGAAGGAAGAGAGCGGCTTGGAACACCTTCAAGAGCATCGAAGAAATAGCTAAGAGGACAAAGAACCTCTGGCTCTGGGCACATCTCTTCGATTCCACTGTTTTTTTCTGCATAACATATGCCTCAGAGACCTGGGCCCTACGAAAACAGGATGAGAATGCTATTTGGGTCTCCCAAAGAGGAGGGCTATGTTTGGAGTATCAAGCTTCACTCAAATGAAAGAAAAAAATCTGGAGTTCTGACCTCCGTCGACAATCAAGAATCAGGGCTGCTGTCTCGTTTGCCAAGATGTCGAAAATCAGATGGGCTGGACACGTAATGAGATTTGGAGACAACCACTGGACTAGACCATTACCAACTGGATTCCATGGGACAAAAAAAGATTGCGTGGCCACCCACCTATGAAATTGTCAGACTTCTTTGTCAAGATCCTGAATGATTGGTTTGAAGCTGTTCGTGTTCCTAGAATGAGCAGACACCATTGAGCTACACTGGCATGCAAAAGGGACAAATGGAGGCGTTACTGGTGCCCGCTTGAATAAATCGATGAGTAATGGGATGTCAAGTGATTAAGTGATATATATGTAAACCACACTCCTCAGACCAGGTTAGTCTTCCTAACCCCAGCAGGATCCTAGTCCCGTTGTTGCTTACTTTTGGATCATGACAGCATTTGTCCATGATCATGCCCTCAACTTTTAGTTGAGTATTGTGGCGCTTTGGCCTGGCCCATTTCGATCCCAGGGTAGCTCACAACTTGCCCTGGGTCCATCCAGTCCCTCGTTGGGACTCTGCTTTTGGGGTGCTAGGAACTAAGGGCAACTGAGTCGAGAAAGCAGATGCCCAGGAGTAAATATTATTCAGAGTCAATCAACTCCCAAGTTACAAAGCATAATATTAACTGTCTTCCTGTGTCCATACAGAAAGGACATTACTTTAAGGTAAACTACGCAAAATACATAACTTATAATACAAGTTCAGTGTCCTTAGAAGGATCTGATCTTACAAGTTAACAGAATCTAATTAGTGAAAAGGTGATTGGCTGGGGAGGAGAGCTCAGAGAAGAGTCTACAGATAAACAGAGGAATGGGAGTGACTCGGGAGCACTATGATGGGTGTAACCCAATAAACCTAAGCTCCCTGTGACAAGGGAGAAAGGACAAACTAATGTTATCCTACAGTTTCCTGTGTACCTGTGACTGCCTCTCTTCATTCCTACCCTGTACTCACAAATGTGCTACAGATAATATTATTCTTCCTGTCCTCCCCCTCACAGATTCTCTCAGAGGTTGGCTTTAATTTCTCTGGGGAATAATATTTGGAAACTTTGTGCCCCTAATTCTCTGGATATGATTCTTGCTGCCATAGAAGAGGAGACAGCATATGGTCTGCTTAGTTTGAATTAATCCTCTTTGAGTCACCTCTTTGTGTGACCTTCAGAACCCTAGTCATGTCTTGACTAAGGTTCTGAAGGTCACAGAAAGAAAATTATTGAGATATTGACTCACCTAATATTTAGAAATTGACACTTTGCAAAATATACTGGAAGCAGAGTGTAAGAAAAACTTCAGATATAATAAAACTATTAAAACTAGAGTAGACAGGGGCTGGAGCAATAGCACAGCAGGTAGGGCGTTTGCCTTGCATGCGGCCAACCTGGGTTCGATTCCCAGCATCCCAAATGGTCCCCTGAGCACCGCCAGGGGTAATTCCTGAGTGCAGAGCTAGGAGTAACCCCTGTGCATTGCCAGGTGTGACCCAAAAAGAAAAAAAAATAAAACTAGACTAGACAAATCTAGCTAACATATCAGTTGTGGTCAAATTCACAACTAGGTGCTTCCTAGGAATCGGACAATGAAGAGACTGGAAGACCCCAAACACTCACCATGTTCTACATTTTTGAGGGGAAGCTGTCACAGAATAGAAATAGAGTACTGATATTTAAATGAAGGCTCCTATCTAGTCCAGTACCTCAAGAATGACATCTTTAATGACTTCCTGGAGTACTCTGTTAAGAGTTAGAGCTGGGTTCAGCAGAAACTAAAGAATGAGTGATGAATAATTCCTACCACAGACTCAGTGTATGGAAGGCAACCCTCTATCTTATTTTCATCTGCAACTCAGTCTGCCAATTTGCTTCAGATAATGATGCAAAGTTTACAAGGTCACATATCAAATATTTGAGTTAGTAAATCAATAAAAGTAAAGATTTGCATGGATTACAGAAATATTAGACATCTAAATGAAAGTTACAGAAATTCAGTCTCTAAAGACCCACCATTAGCAAGACTCACAGAGCAGACCAGACCAGCTGAAGTAAAAAGCAAAACTAAGGAAGGAGGGGCAGGAGGACAAGCCCACTGAGAATTGTTAATAGGGCCTGAGTGTGAAAAAGTGGTAAATTCCCTAAGATGGGTTTTTATACTTAAATTTCCCATAATGATACAAGGAGAGCAATCCCGGAGCACTGCTGGGTATGGTCCCCAAACAAACAAGAAATAAAATTAAATTAAATTAAAAGGTATTGTTTAAATGTTTTCTCAATCCTTCCCATATTTACTAATAATAATTAGGACTGCTCTAATCTTGAGTGTTCATTCATTATGTGATGGTTTTGATCTAACAGAAAAATCAAATCGGATTAGGTTACAGTGCATGTCAGCTTATACTCATGTAAAATTAGTGATTCTATCTGAGAGAATATTCTAGAGGTAAAGACACCAATATGAGAGAAACAAGACACAGACTGTTTTGCTCATGGGAACAGGTGATTTTTGTACTGTAGTTTGTAACAGTCACAAAGAACTCAGCTCTCTAAATAAATGTATTTCCCTCTCCAGAGACTCTAAAACTCTCACTGAAATCTCTAAAATGTTTGTAAGATGTCATGAACTGACCTCTCTTTCATATTACAAGGGAGAGACCATGTTAGAGCAAGCCTGGGTGCGAGCTACGGAGAGGTTGGGCTTTCCCAGGTCACATGTTGACAACTGTGGCCAAATAATGAGCTCAAAGTTGTGAGCCAGAGACTGTCTATGCAAGTGCAGCCATTCCAGGGACGGAGCACGTTGGTGCAGAACATGGCTAGCCTGGCAAGAAATGACCATGTAGTGAAACACCGGTCTAACACATAGACCAGTCAATCCAATGTTCTGCTCAAACTTACCTTTTTAATTAAAGTGCTCTTGTGAGTGGCTCTAAAGAATGAATATTGTTTCAATATTTCCCACATATAAGAGAAACAAGACCCAGACTGTTTGAACAAAACAGTTTCTATATTTCTTTTTAAAAAAATATTAGGGAACCATAATTCACAAAGTTATTCAGAATTGAATTCCAGGCATACAGTATTCCAGCACCTCGCCCCACCAGTGCTGGCTTCCCTTAACCAGTGACAGGCACATTTTTATAGTTTGGGTGTAGTTTGGCTCTCCTCCTTTCAGAGCTGTTGGCTCTGTGGTTTAAATAGACCCATAGGCCACACACTTCCCCACCCCTGTTTCTGAGACCCCTAACCCTTCCCCCTTTTTAACACTTCTTACATCCCCTGTCCTTCTCATTTCTCACTCATTTTTTTAAAAATTGAATCACCATGAGATACACAGTTGCAAAGTTGTTCATGGTTGGGTTCCATTAGTACAATGATCCAACACCCATCCCTTCACCAGTGTACATTTCCCACCACCAATGTTCCCAGTTTCTCTCACACCACCTCCTCTGCAGCCTACAGGTACTTAAAGGTTATCATGAGTATCCCTTTACTACCTGTCAGCGCTCACTTTTTTTCCAGAGTGATCATTTCCAACTATTATTGTCCACTCATCTGTCCTTGTGCACCTGGGTTGATCCCATATCCAGCTATTCTACAAAGTTCTGCAAAGCATGATTACGTACATGTCCTTTAGAACAAATGATTTTGTGTCTTGATGGTAGATCAAGAAGTGAAATTTCTGGATTATATTTCACCTCTATTAGTACTTTCCTGAGAAATCTTCATACTATTTTCTTTAGGGGTTAAACCAGACACTGGTGCATGAGAGTTACATTTTCACCACATCTCTATCAACACAGAAGAAGTTTAAATTTATTATCAGGAAACATCTCTGATTAAGCTGTTAGCATAAAAATAATTTGACTTTTGGATTGAGTATAAACAGAAAATAAAAGTCGATTTTCATATTACTAGGTTTGAGAACCTTAAAACTGCTTTTCAGTCAACATGAAAGGGAATATACTCATATCAGGGTTTCTTTTCCCAAGCTGTGTTCAGGGGTCACTGGGGCATCTCCTGGGAGTATCCACCTGATGGTTCTAGTGGGCTGTGAGGTGCTGAGGGTACAATGTGTGGACTTAAACTTGCAAATATGTGAACTCCTGACTCCTGAGTTGTCTCTCCAAACCTAAGGCCAGATCTTTTTAGCCAATATGATATTGATATGCCAAAACCAGTAAATACAATAGGTCTCATTCCTCTGACCCTGAAAGAGTCACCCATACGGCAGTGTTAAGAAGCATGAGGAAGGAGAGGCTGATAAAATCTCAGGGCCGAAGTAGGCTGCCAAAACGAAGAAGAACAAAAATGATTGTACTTTCAATGCATGTACACTAGCATCAGATGCATCCATCAAGGACCTGATAGTGCAAGTGCAAAAGATCAAGTACGACATCATTGGTCTGACCGAGATGAGAAGGCATCAATCATATCACACAGTTTTCGACATTGTAGAACTGTTCCTCAGAACATACGACAAAAGAGGCGTCGGTGGTGTCAGTGTCCTTTTCAACACTAACTTGGCCATAAACATTGATTCATTCAAATGCCTAACAACCCAAATCAAATGATTACACTTGAATAGATGTGGCTCACTGCCGGCAGTTTCTGTCTTTATTGTCTAAGTGCCAACATTCAATTATGATGAAGGAGAAATTGAGAAGTTCTACATGGAGCTGGAGAAGTTCTATAAAGAAGACCACACCTCTACAAGATCATTGTCGGTGATTTTAATGCCAAGATAGGACTGAAAAGATCAGCGGAAGAATTCCACATTTGGGACCCTGGCCTAGAATGGAACGAACAGGGTGAGAGACTATCTGAGTTCATCATGTCGACCAAGACCATCCATGGTAACTCACAATTCCAGAAGGCCAAATCTAAACGTTGGACTTGGGAGTCTCCCGGTGGACAGTTCCACAACGAAATTGACCACATCATATTCAATCGACGGTCTTGCCTGACTGATGTCGCTGTTGTCCCAAAATTCCAAACAGGATTGGACCACTGTCTCCTTCGTGCAAAATTCTTCTTCAAAGAGCAGAGAGAAAGGGCTGAAAAGTTTAAGAAGAGAACTCCCAGAATGACCACCAACTGGGAGTTCTTTGGCATTATTGTGGCAAACATGGGAAGATGCCGTCATTGACAACATTGACGAGGAATACGATCGACTGGTTCAGCACCTCTATGATTGTGCTAGGAACGCCAAGAGAGAGATAGCCACAAAAAGACGACTGTCTTCAAAACCTCTCGAGCTCATTCGCCAACATGGCTTGGCACAAGCCTCAGGCAACCGCAAGCGAACGGCCGAGCTTGCAAAGCAGTGCAGAGAAGCAATAAAGGAAAACCTCAAAGAGAGAAGAGCAGCAGTGCTGGCAGATGTGGCAGAAGCTGGGAAAAGCATTTGCAATGCCCGCCTGTCCTTTGCCAACTACAAGACCAAGATGACTGCCCTACGATGTCCTGATGGATCTATCACATCTTCCAGAAGGCCAATGGAGAAGATTATCCATGACTTCTACTTGGATCTCTTTGATAGCCACGTCCACCTGCCCACATACCAAATTCTGCAGGATGGATATGTCATTCCGAAAGTTCTGTCTTCCGAAACCCAACACGCCATTTCATCGGTAAAGAATCGAACTGCACCTGGCCCAAACAAGGTCAGACCCAAACACCTGAAGAACCTGCCATCAGTACTCATCAATACACTGGCTCAGCTCTTCACGTGCTACCTGTCTGGATGAAAGGTTCCATCCCAATGGAAATCCAGCAGGACTGTACTACTGTAAAAGAAGGGAGACATCCACAACATTGGCAACTATCGCCCCATCTGCCTGTTGTCTGTCATCTATAAACTGTTCACTCGAGTCATCCTGAATAGAATTAGTAGAACACTAGATGAAGAACAACCATGCGAGCAAACCGGTTTCTGAAAAGGATTTAGCACAATCGACCATATCCACATGATAACCAAGCTCAATGAGGTTTCTAGGGAGTTCAAGATGCCACTCTGTCTAACGTTCATTGATTTAAAGAAGGCCTTTGATTCTGTTCATACTGAAGCGGTCATCGAGGCCCTAGCCAAACAGGGCATTCAAAATCAATACATCAGGATCCTCCATGAGCGTATTGCGGATTCACTACAAGGATCTCACCATTCTACAGAGAGGTGATCATAGATGTCAAGAGAGGGGTTCAGCAGGGTGATACTATTTCACTGAAACTCTTCAATGCCACCCTCGAGAACATCATGCGACGAATGGAATGGGAACGAATGGGAGTGAATATAGATGGTCGGCAACTACACCATCTTCACTTCACTGATGACATCATTCTTATATCACCAAACATCAGCCAAGCGGCACAATTGCTAGCCAACTTCGACCATGAGTGTGGAAGGGTCGGACTGCAGCTGAATCTAACAAAGACAATGTTTATAAGAAATAGTCTTGTTCCTGACGTTCCATTCACTCTCAATAGCACGAACATCTCCGAATGCAACAGTTCTGTGTACCTAGGTCGAGAAGTCAACATGACAAATGACCTGGCACCTGAGTTGTGCAGAAGGAGGATAGCAGTTTGGAACGCCTTCAAGAGTATCAAAGAAATAGCTAAGAGGACAAAGAACCTCCAGCTTTGGGCACATCTCTTCAATTCCATTGTTCTTCCTGCATTAACATATGCCTCAGAAACCTAGGCCCTATGAAAACAGGATGAGAATGCTATTCAGGTCTCCCAAAGAGGAATCAAAAGAGCTATGCTTGGAGTATCACTCAAATGAAAGAAAGAATCCGGAGTTCTGACCTCCATCAAGAATCAGGGCTGCTCTCTCGTTTGCCAAGGCATTAAAAATCAGATGGGCTGGACATGTAATGAAATTTGGATACAACCACTGCCCTAGAGCCGTTACCGACTGGATTCCACGGGATGTCAAAAGATCACATGGTTACCCACCTATGAGATGGTCCGACTTCTTTGTCAAGACCCTGAACGTTTGGTTCGAAGCTGTTTGTGTTTCTAGAACAAGCAGATGCCATTGGGATACACTGGCGTGAAACAGGGATGAATGGAGACGTTACTGGTGCCCACTCAAGCAAATCAATGAGTAATGGGATGTCGAGTGATCAAGATATTGATTCAGCAGAAACAATTTTTTTTGTTTTGTCAAGAAATAATAAACTTGATACACTGTCCCATTTTTATTGTGATGCTGCAATTTACATGTTGTTGATGACAGTGTCATGCGTGCATTATTGCCCCAACACATCATCCTCTGCTTCCTGCCACCACTGTCCCAAAGGACACTCCTCTGGAGTTTTCCCCTCCCGTGCTTACTCTTACGGAGGCGTGTCTCTTTCTGCTCTTTTCTCTTACCTAGACTCACTCTCTAGCAGAGAAAAACATGGAGCCTTGGTGCGTCCATCCAGCGTGGGCCTTGGGAGGTTCGTGGTGTGTCTATCCAGCATGAAACCTGGAGTGTCCACCCAGTCTGACCTGCCCATTCTGCCTGAAGCTCAGCATGTCTGTCCACCATTGAGCCTGGTGTGTCGTCCAGCCTAGCCCAAAGCCTTCCTCCTCTACTCTCTGTGACCCTCTCACACCAGGCTTCAGGGACACCCTGGAATGACCCCTAACTTCTTCACTGTGGAGAACTCCTGGGTTCATGTGACCCTGAATTGTGCCCCTGGCTAAGACATGGGCATGCACAGAGGCAGGGGGGGATGGGGGGATGGGGGTGGGAGGGATATTATCCATGGTGGTGAAAAACGGGCACTGGTGGAGGGATGGGTATCTGATCATTGTATAATTGAAACCCAAGCACAAAAAAAATTGTAAATCTACAACTGTAAAAAAATAAATAAATAAATTATATATATATATATATATAATTTAATGAAAGAAAAAAAAAGACATGGGCATGAACACATGGAGGTGCCAGAATCTTCCACAACATTGTCACTTAGTCTCAGGGAATCTGCCTCTTATCTAAGATACCCTGGTCTACCAAGAGGGGCATATCTGAATAATTAAATTAGTGGCCAAGGGTCGAATAACTAAGAGTTTAAGTTCAATGCTAGTTTCGAACTTATGCTTAATAGGTAAAAATGCTTGCATTTGCCCTGCTGGACACAACTGTCCACTCTCTCACTTTAGGGGATGGACCTCTATTCTCTCCCTGACTGTGAGTAGGGAGAAGCAGGCCACGGTTTGGGGAAGCTGCCACGGAGTGTAGATGCCCACAGTCTTCAGGGGCTGTCCATCTCTCAACAGCCTGCCTCATGTCTATATCTGGGAACATGCATGACATCCTGTTGGATATCAGAGGAATGACACACAGCTTTCCTCTAGGGAGGCTAGAGGTACTATTTAAAGTCATGATGGAAATAAGTTAATGAACAAAGCCATCTGCTGTCACAAAGGGAAAAGAGATTAAAGCTTTCATTGGCATTGGGTTTGACAAAGCTACTGCCAGCCCCCCTGGATTTTCTGATTTCTTCTTTCATTTCCATGTGGGATCTCGATGGACATCATAGACTTGGGGGGTCATGATTGGTGCTCATGTCCCCATTCAGATGAGGAATGGAGTGAGGTTCTTGTCAGAGTGTGAAAGAGGGGTCAGGCCATGATGAGCTTCCTTATAGCCTGCAGCTCCTGTCTGACTTGAGTCAGTGGGTTCTGGGCATCAAGAAGCATGAGGTCTCTCAGGAGATTATGAGACCCTCCGGGGTCTCCTGCACCCATGGCAACATCAATGAGGACTCAACCTATGTCCTCAGAGTACACACAGGGCAGGAGTCTTCGGGACCACAGGAAATGATGGACACAGGATGAAGGTGCATCTGATGGACAACAGCATGGGGGTCTTATGGCCCATAGGACAGGGGTGCTGACGGACATAGGGAAGGGGCTTCAGGGACAACAGGGTGGAGGACAGCTGATGGACCAGACCACAGAATGAGGAGGTCTGCTGGGCTATGGATGGGGGTCTGATGGACACAGGATTCGGGAGGGAATCTGATGGACCACAGGGCAGTTCCTAGGCAGACAAGAAAGTCAGGGAGAGCTGGTAGGTGGCCCAGATGGTTGGCTTTGGAGTGCTGGACTCAGGACTTGTGATGACCACTGACAGACACTGACTGGCCACCCCATGTCTCTCAGCACCATAGCCCAACAGCATCCCCACAGCAGGACAAACACAGACTATTGCCTTGGGAACTCTGGGTGCTGAGTGGGGCGACTTCCTGGGAAGTCTGGGCCACAGAGGGAGAATGAGGGCCCTTGTCAGACACGCTGCTGGCAGAGCATGGGGTGTGAGCAGGGGCTCCTTCAGCAGAGGGTGAGTCACCAGATGAGGGTGTCCAAGGCTGGGCCTCTTCAGAGGCCATCCCTCTGCTGCATGAACATGAGCTTACTCTGTGGACAGGGCAGCGGGGAAAGGGGGGGCTTGAACTGCTGGGACCAGAACTTGTCCCGAGTCTCCGAGCCCTGGGAGGAGCCGAGTGGGGAAGAAACTGCAGGTCTGCATACTAATGTGGAAGGAGAAATATGGCGTTATCACAATGGCCCAGAGTAAGCTATCAGGATGTGGGAGAAGAAAGAGGAAGCTCTGGGTTAGTGCCCCACCCACAAAGGGGCGTCCCCCTCAGGAAGGGAGTGTCGGATAGGGTGCTCCATGGTGTCTTCTCACCAGAGAGAGCAGAGACGGGTCCCTGGTTATTCTTGTTTGCCATGAACAAGCCTGGGGCTCACCTCCCGGGCTGTGATTGAACTAAACTTACGGAAAAGTGATGCTTTTTGTCTTTTCTCCTGGGAGGAAGAAGGGCTGCGTTTCTAAGGACACTCATTCTTGGTTCTGGAATTGACTCGATTCTGTGTCCATGGAAGGTACTAGCACCCTGTCTGGCTTTTGGGATCAGGTAGGACTCAAAACACAGACTCTCTCTTTACTGATACAGTGACCTGGTAACATCAATAACCTTTCCTAGTTTCAGTCTTTTAATCTGTAAAGTGAGAACAATTCTAAGCCAAAGAGACTTAGGGAATCGCTATGTGTGTTCAATACATTAAAACGTTGGTGCAATGTCTGGCACCCATATGAGAATACAGTAAATTACATAAGCATCATTTCCTGTGACTGCAGAGAATTCATAAGCCATGTATATTCACTGCACGTTCATGCTGTGAAGTGTACGATGCATGCCTGCATACCCATGTATCCCTCTAGAGAGGACAGCATTTAAGGTTCTGAGTTTGGGGCCTCATGAACTTGGAAATCCTATGCAAGGATTTCCTTGGGCCGTGTCCCAGTCACTGGGATCTCAGTACCCACCTCTCAGGACAGTGGGATCCCATTGCTGCTGCTGCAGCATTGGGACTTTCTCAGCACCTGCCTCAGACTGAGTGTTCACCTGAACTGGAGTTTGCTGTGACCCTCAGGGTGTGGGGCTGTGTTGGGGGTGTGTGAGTGAACCATCTGGCTCCACACCAGCCGTCTTGCACAACTTCTCTCCTAACCCCAGACACCTGATGCAGCCTTTGTGTCTCTGGGTTTTCGTGTCATGAAACAAGGAGAGGAGCACCGCTGTGCTGGGTTGCTCCCGAGAGTGGCAGGACGTCTGGACAGGTTTGCTGTCAGAACTTCAGGGTTAGAGTCCCTTCAGGACATTCCTAATAGTTTCAATGTTTGACATAGAATTCGTCCAAGAAGGTGAATTTGAAGAATAAAGGAAGAGCAACTGCCACTGCACTCCCAAGATAAACGTACTCCGTGTGTGTGTGTGTGTGTGTGTGTGTGTGTGTGTGTGTGTGTGTTTCTGAAGGGAGTGGGGTTGTTGGACCACAGGGTCCTCCCAGCTCTGTGCGCCCAGCAGGGCTCCCGAGACCAGGCGTGCTGGGTCAAGCTTTCTGCAGCAGCCCTCTCGGCCCCAGTGTTCTGACTGTTGAAACATGCAAATGACAGGGAAATGAGGAGCCTCTGGGTTCTAATAGCAAATGAGACAATCCAGGCAGAGTCATTAAGGGTATTTTCCATGAACTGAGTAATTCACTGCATCTCGTCTCCTCTCGGAAGTTCCCTTGCTTGAATATCTGACTTGAGGTTTGAATAAATTATTCCTGGGCCTTTGAATTGTTAATCCTGGCTGCATGCAATGTAAATAAGACGGCGTGAACTCTGTCCAGCCCACAGCTCTGGGTCGCACAGAGCTGAATCAAGTTCTTGGCAGAGGATTTCTGTGAAGGGACCAGGGACTTGCTGAGGAATGGTGAGTCGGATGTCACACAGCGGGGTCGGGGGTCGGAGCAGAAAGCAGCCCCCCTGCATGGGGGTGGGTCCGGGGCAGTGGGAGGTGGGCCTGAGGCTGAGAGGGGCCTCTTGGAAAGGCTGCCCTCACCCACGCAGAGCTGCAGGAGGTGGCAAGGACGTGAGGTTCACTCCTCAAACGTCCCCAAACTGGGAACCTCAGTGTAGTTGCCAGTTGCTTTGTAACTTGTGTTACAACAAAAAACTGTAACTGGGTTTATGTAAAAAATACAGCTATTATAAGAAATAATTTAGTGATGGTATATCATATAAAATAGGCTATCATATACGTTTTTATGCTCAGAAAACAATGTGCCAGAGGAAATGTAGGGTGTTGTGAACATTACATCTATTATATATATATATTTGCAAGAATAGATATTATAGTATATAATTATACAGGATATAACTCACTAAGGAAAATAAAAAGTCACAGAAACTATTGCTTTGTAACTTCTGAGTTATTTTATAATTGATGTCCTTTTAAAGAAATTCACGTGCATACGATTTGAACCATGTTATCACTCTTGTGTTTTGGTGTTAATTCAGAATGCATAAAAATGTAATAATCTATTAAATTATGGTGCATTTTTAGTATGAGTATATGTTTTTATTGAAATTCTTTATTAATGAGAGAACAGTTTGTTAAAAATATCCAAATTGCTATGCAAATTTTCTTAATGAAGTAGTTGAAATTTAAGACTTCATAAATGTTCTTTACTGTGATTATTATAAGGAAAATATTGTAAAAACTAACAGTACATATACACATATACATCTATGATATATTTGTGTGTGTGTTTGTGTGTGTGTGTGTGTGTGTGTGTGTGTGTGTGTGTGTAGTACAGGGGAACAAGCCCAGATCCCCCGCATGCATTTTACCATTGAGCTGCACTCCAGTTCCCAAATATATTTTAATGTAAGTTTTTAAAATGTGCATTAAACTAAAAACAAAGTAAAATGAACATTATTCTGTGATCAAAAACAAACACTACTGAGGCTAGAGAGACAGTACAATGGGTAAGATTCTTGCCTTACACACAGCCAACCCAGATTTGATCCCCAGCACTGTTTATGGTTCCTTGGTCCCTGTCAGGAGTGATCCCTAAGCATTGCCGAGTGTGGATTTCCCCCCCGCCCTGCCCCAGTATTTTAAAAATGAGTGTTAGTAAGCCGATTATTTGAAAAAATTGAGATTTCTTCGTGGTTTAATTAGTGTGGCAGATTAAGATATATTTTGAGACATCTATTTGTTTTATTCACAGTACATTAAAATCACAGTACATTAAAAGTCACAGTAAATTCACAGTACATTAAAAATTGTTAAAAAATAATTCAGCTATATGAAATACATGGAAATTTAAAACATATAAAAAAGCTATGATTTATGCATCATAGTTCCTATTTCCTAAAAATTAGAAATGCATCTATGACAAAGCAAAAGAGCAAATTAACTGAATGAGTTGTTTCCCTTTCACTTGGGAATTTTGCTTAAAGAACCAGTTGACTTCACTGAGTTGTAGGATGGGGACAGACACACCATGAACACATTTGACTCAAGTTGGAACCGTTTTGGATCCTATTTGGAATCTGAATCCCTCAAACTCATGGGTGCTGGGAGGTTCAATTGCTTTGCAAACAGTGTTGCCCTTATAAGCCATGATCAATATTAAGGGTTTAGGAAACATTTTAGCAATGAATAAACTATGCAAAAAAAGTGAATCAAGTAGGTCACAGCACCTAACCCTGAGGATAAATTCAGGAGAAGGAGGTGGCTCTCAGGCAGTTTTCCTTTCTCCTTTGCAGCCTGTCTCTTTCCTAGAGAGAGCTGAGAGTGTGTGTTCTCAGGTTCCTCCAGGGAAGGAACGAAGGATCCCTGTGAAGGACCCTGGAGGAATGTTCCTCCTCCTTCCTCCAGAGGCCTGGGAGGAAAGGGCAGCAGGGCCAAGAGACCTGAGTGTTCTGGACAATCGAGACTTTGGCGAGTGCATGGACCTTCTGTGTTTCTAGGAAGTTTCCTTGTTAATAAGATCGGAACAGGCTGGACCCAGACGATGGGCACAGTGACTAGCACATGTGCAGCCTTGCTGACCTATGGTCAGTGTCCAGGCCCCGGGCTGCAGTCCTGCTTGATGTGAGCTAGTGCAGCCCCAGTCAGCACTGCAATGGGAAGCACCAGGCTGTGCCGGCAGCACCACCAGGAAGGAAAACCTTGGCCAGCACCCAGAACAGTTACCCGGCCAGCACCCGAGCCAGCAGAACAGCCAGACCCCTCCAAAGGCCCTGTGTCCCAGCCTGCGTCCCAGCCAGCTCTGTGGGCAATCCCTGTCACTACCACAAGGACTCCCACGAGAACAACACAAAGGGAAGGAAAAGGGATTTATTATCAAAAGAGAAAACAAAATGCAATGCTGGAGTAGGGGGGATTAGAGACTCCAAATAAACTGAAAGCTTAAAAACAAAAACAAAATAAAAATGGTCTGTTGTCTCATGACTAGGAATAAAAATATTCCTAGTCCTAATTTACCATATGCCCTTCTAGACTTTCTGATCATAGTTCATGGCTTATAATTAAACATTCGTTAGTCTGTGGGTTTGGGCCCCATCCAGCAGGGCTCCAGCCCTACTCCTGGCTCTGTGTCCAGGGATCCCTCCTGGCAGAGGGACCACATGCTGGGCAGGGGATTCAGCCAGCATTGGTCCCATGAAGGCAAGACCCCATAGCCTGCACTCACTCCAGACCCTTATCATCTGATCTTAAACTTGGTCCTTCAAGACAGTAATTGCTTTACTGTTGCAAAGGTTTTCAGAACAGCAGCCAGAGTGATAGCCAATTCAATGGCCAATTCTGAGCACGCTCTGAATTATCTGTGTGTCAGTCTTCACAGTACAAACAAGCAACGGGCCTTATTTGATGCTTCTCTGACCTTAGAGGAATTTGTAGAAAATGTTCATAAGCAGTCAGGTGCTGTCTTCCCGACTCCAACCAGATGCATCTTCTTGTCACTGTGCCAAGTGTGGGGTAAAAATCCTGAGAGGGCCTCCAAGAATCACTGAAAGCGACTGAGGAGGGGTTTCGTGTGGACGGGCTGAAGGGAGTATTGCGTCTGCCAGCATCCTCCCCTCTCAGGAAGGAGTTTGGCTCAGCACCACAATTATGCAGACAGACTCAGGGATCAAAGCTGGGGTGCTCTGTGTGCCCCTGAGGCAGGGAAGAAGGGGGAGCAGCCGGGAGCAACCCCACCTGAGATCCCCCTAAGAAGAGTTTGCACCAGAACGGTGTCTGGGCTCCAGGCCGTGGAGTCTATGTGCCGCACGAGGTGGGTCAGGGAGGGCCTTGAGAAGGGGGCTGGGGGCGAGGGGCACCCGCAAATGCTGTGCCCCTCCCTGAGGAGAGAGGGTGCAGGGGAGCCCAGCACAGGAGACACGAGACAGTGAAGGGCAGTGACTGCTGCTCGCAGAGGTGTTTGGCTTGGCGGATCACTGGTCAGTCCCTAGACAGCTGTGCCCTGGGGAGGTGTCCAGGAAGCCTGGGGGAGGGACTCAGGGACTCGGGATTCAGTCACTCAGGTGCTCCTCTCCAAATGGTGACCATGCCCTGACCATGTTCACGACTCCATGGCTGATTTCCAGAAATGAATCTTCCAGAGGCCACAATCTTTGGTTGGAGAAGCTTTCGAGTGTATCTGTCCCCCAGACATCACCCCAGAGGGGTCTTGCTCTGGCTGCTGCCCCAGGAGAAACAGCTCAGGGTCTTCCTGTCTTTCCTCTGCTTACCAAAGTGCTCTGTTGAAAGGCCCATTTGACTGCAGTGTCCATGCCAAGGCCTGTGAGGCAAGGAGCATTTTAGAACTGTTTCTCCTTCTTCTTCCCTGCTGTGAACAGGCTGGATTTGGTAGCTAATCCCAGGCTTCCCTGGGGTTAGAGAGTAAGTGCACCTTCAGTCCCTGGCACTTCCCAGGGATCCCAGGCCCTTCCAGGGGTGAAGCCTGGACGCAGAGCCAGGAGCGAGCCCTGAGTATGGCCAGGTGTGACCAGCACCCTACACCATAAAAGGGAAAAGAATCAGGTTTGCAGATGCTGCTATGGTGACAGGGAGGGCTGGCACGGCCTGGGTCTGAAGATGCTTATTCCCACGGCCCGTGCGGAAGGCGACACTCTGTCACCAAAAAGAGGACTTGATCCTTCACTCTCAACCCCAGTCTCCACAAACGCCAACAATGTTCCCGCCCAATAATATGCCATCTGGGTGTTGTGCAGTGACCCTCAGGGACTTGTTTCAGTAAACAGGAGTCATTGTTATTATTACTGAGATCTTCAGCTTCACAGTGAAGTGAAATGGAAAAAAAAAACACATTAGAATGAGTTACAGTTTGCAGATTTAGTACAAATAAACCTAAGTTTTTGAGTCACCGGGTTCAAGCTACTGAACAAAATAAAATGGCAGGACTGGAATTAGAATGAACCTATTTTCTCATCCACATTAGGGGCCAATTCGCAATACTGGGCAGGACCTGAGCCCCTTTGACCCACAGTTAGGACCACTCGAGCCTGGACCCGGTGGGAGGCAGCTCACCCATGCTCCCCGCCCTGGCAAGGGCTCCATGTGCGCTTCTGCCCAGTCTGGCACACGCATGTCCCTGTCCTGAAATGCCATACAGGACGTGGCAGACGGAAGGCCGGAAGGCCGTCTGCTTCTGGGCTAGGGGGTGGGGTGTCTCTCGCAGCCCCCTCTGTCGGCCCTGGTGGCCACTCCACACAGCTGCCCTTTCGCCCCTCTGCAGATAACTTCATGTCAGCCCTTTCTTCCTCCAGGCATGGAATGCATCTTGCAGAAGCTGGCTGGACGCCAAGGCTTCCCTGGAAAGTTTCTACCTCCCCATTTTCTACGGGATCGAGTTTGTGGGGGGCATCCTGGGGAACACAGTGGTGGTCTTTGGCTACATCTTCTGTCTGAAGACGTGGAGCAGCAGCAACATCTACCTCTTCAACCTGGCCATCTCCGACCTGGCCTTCCTGTGCACCCTGCCCCTGCTAATCCGCACCTACGCCCTGAGCGAGTGGGCCTACGGGGACGTGCTGTGCCTGCTGAACCGCTACCTGCTCCACGCCAACCTCTACACCAGCATCCTCTTCCTGGCCCTGGTCAGCGTCGACCGCTACCTGCTCATGCAGCACCCCTTTCGGAACCACTGCCTGCAGAGGAGGGCCTGGGCCGTGCTGCTCTCCCTGGGCGTCTGGGCACTGGTCACCCTGGAGCTGCTGCCCATCCTCTCCCTCATCCGCCCGGCAGGGAACAGCACCGGCTGCATCGACTACGCCAGCTCAGGGGACGCCTACTCCAACCTTCTGTACAGCCTGTGCCTGACGGGCCTGGGCTTCCTCGTGCCCTTGGGCGTCATGTGTGGCTCCTACCTGAAGATCCTCTTCTTCCTGAGGCGCAGGACCCGCCGGCTGGCCTCGGCGCTGCCCCTGGAGAAGCCGCTGCGCCTGGTGGTCCTGGGCGTGACCATCTTCTCTCTGCTCTTCACGCCCTACCACGTGCTGCGCAACGTGCGGATCGCCTCGCGCCTGGACGCCTGGCCTCAGGCTGGGTGCTCCCAGGATGTCATCCACATGCTGTACATTATCTCAAGGCCCTTGGCCTTCCTCAACAGCGTCATCAACCCTGTCTTCTACTTCCTCCTGGGGGACCACTTCCGGGACATGCTGGTGGGCACGCTCAGGCAGCACTGTAAGTCTCTCGTGCCCTTCCGACGGTGACCCCCCAGGAGCGGCCCTGCCTGGGGGCTGCAGGGGCCGAGAGTGGGCGCCTCACTCGTCCTGGCCTGACCCTGCATCCCAAACCTGGGCAGCCCCAGGTTGCAGTGGGAGGGGCTCCGACTGGTCCCCAGAGAGTGACAGAGTGGGACCAGCGGGCTGACGTGCCCACCAGCGTCTAGAGCTCCGGAGTCTGATGACTGATCAGCACCAGAGGAGTAGGGGACAGGCCGGGTCCAGGTGTCACTTCCAGTCACGGGTCCAGCGGCGGAGCAGTAGGTCGGACGGTCATTCCTGGGTCATACAGCTCACTGCTGTTCTTATCCTCACAGTCCTGTGACTCGGGTGAGGACAGAGATTGGAAGTCAGCCTGTCAGGGCCATGCCTGAGAACGTGCAGTGGTCCCAGAGAAGCAGCGGCTGGAGAAACCCTCACAGAGACTTCCAGAGCCTGAGTGCTGACAGACACCGGGGGTCCCAACAGGGGGCCTGTGACTCGCAGTTCTCTACTGCATGGTGAAGAATGCGAAAAAAACCTATGAATTGAGAGTGAGAAACATGGCAACAGACAACCGTGTCTACACTTAGCTTGCTGGGAATTTCGTTGCCAAGGATTTATCAGAATATGAGTGAAAAATACCAAGGAGAGATTAAAAAATGTCAGTGTTCTAGAAGGATATAATAAAGAAAGATATAACAAAGACTATTGCATTGATTTTATTATGGTTGTTCCATCTGGCATTTTATTATCCTAATTTATCATTCACAGAAATGTAGTTCGTTACCCTGCTCTTCTTAATTGATTAGTTAACTTTATAATACCTTGATATCGTAAGACAAATAAATAAGAGGAAATAAAATGGAAATATTGACATTTGTTGGGCTCATTGCTCTTTGGAGGGAAGGTCATGTTCTCGCTCCCTGCCACTCCCGCACGGCTGGGGCACTGCAGTCAAAAACTGCTCCCTCGGGAGGGACAAGTGTCTCATGGCTTGGTTCTTCCAGGGCATCTTGGGACAGCTGGACAGTAATGCTTAGTGCCCCCAGAGGAACGTGCAATGAGGAGCTAGTATGTGTGTGTCATAAACACTGGGCAATGGCTCTGCCGAGGCTTGACACAGTTAATTAGCATGACACAGTAGTTCTCTCTGCTTGGGGCCCTCTGCATGCCATGTCCTCTCTGCAGTGGATGTCTGTATGCACACCCATGTCGCCTGTTTATGGAGCTGCTGTGCACACACCTGTGTCCACTCTCAGGGGTGTCCATGTGCGTGCCTGTGTTCACTCTGAGGGGTGTCCATGTGCATGTCTGTGTCCACTCTCAGGGTGTCCATGTACGTGCCTGTGTCCACTCTTGCCGGAATGTGTGTGTGCGCATTTGAGTCCACTCTGCTAGGGGGGGTCTGTATACAGACCTGTGTCCAGTTGTGGCACACCTGAGTCCACTCTATATGGTTTGTCTGTGCACACGTCTATGTCCACTCTGCATGGAGTGCCATGTACATGGCTGTGTCCACTCTGTGCACGGGGTGTCTGTGAGCGTACCTGTGTCCACTGTTCTCTTGGGTGTCCCCATGTACACTCACGGTCTGCTCTTTCCTGTAAGCAGTACCTGCTTGGGTGCGTAACAGAAGAAAAAAAAAACATTAGCCTACTTGAAAATGCATTCCTCAGAGAATTTATTTACATCACATTAGCATATAAAGTATCTTTATGCCTAGCCTTTTTGAAATCAGTATTTAAATGCTTTCTTTGTAATTAAATCCTTTCAGGTTTTGTATGGGACACCATGATTTATAATACTGCTGATAATAGATAGGGCTTCATGCCTCGGTGACCCGTACAGCCCCCCACTTCTTTGTAATTTTATGGTTGAAACCTGATCTTTTAAATGTCCTTATCAGAGAAGGCTAGAGTTACTCCAGTTTTGTTTGCTTGTTTTTGCCACACCCAGCTGTTCTGGAGTTGCTCCTGGCTCAGTGCTCTGGAGATTGCTTCCAGCAGTACTCATGGGAACCACACAGTGCTGGTGGCTGAGTTCCCACACCAAATCCTGGGGTGGCACTGTGAGCCTCTCCAGACCCTGAAATCCATACATGATGCATGAGTTTAACTTAGGGTAGCACTGTAGCACTACACAACAAATTGTGAGACTTGTTGTTACTGTTTTTTGGCATATTGAATACATCATGAGGAGCTTGCCAGGCTTTGCCGTGCGGGCGAGATACTCTCGGTAGCTTGCCAGGTGGAGGAGTCAAACCCACGTTGGTCATGTTGGCTGTGTGCAAGGCAAACGCCTTACGCTATTGCTCCAGCCCTAATTTAGGGTAAATACCAGGAGGTTTACTCCATGGCTTGGAGGCCAGCCGCACACTCTAGGGGTAAAGGCAGCACAGATAGAGAAGGGAGCACCAAATAAAGGGTGTGAGAAGATCTGCCCAGGATGGGAGATGCATGCTGAAAGTAGACTATAGACTGAACATGATTGCCACTCAATGCCCCTTTTGCAAACCACAGCACCCAAAAGGAGAGAGAGAACAAAAGGGAATGCCCTGCCACAGAGGCAGGGTGGGATGGGGGGATGGGGGAGCGGGAGGGATACTGGGATTGGTGCGGGTGGAGAATGGGCACTGGTGGTGGGATGGGTACTCGATCATTGTATAACTGAAACCCAAACACAACAATTTGTAAGTCTACAATTGTATCCCATGGTGTTTCACTAATAAAAATAAAAACTCTTAAATTAAAAAAATAAATTTGTACATTATGCAGGAGCTAATTTTACATTTAAGGAGGAATTTTAATTTGCCCTGGCACACATCAGGGAGTGAAGGGGTGATCGTTCAGAGTAGAGGGCTGCAGAACTTTGTCAGAGCATGGAACCACCTTGCAAGTCTCTTGTCACCAACATGTTAAGCAACACTGTTTTTTTCTGATCCCTGTCTGCTCACTCCTGTCCTGTGGCAACTTTACTCTCAGCAGATTCAAGAAACCTGAACTGAAACTGTAAAAACTCTGGCGCTGGGTTTTGTGCCAGGCTGGGGTGAGAATAACTAACCAGGCTATAAATCTTGCCTGGTTTCATGGCTTTCAGAGGAAATAAAGTTGGGCTTTGTGTCTTGTTCTTGAATGGCTCCAAGGTCTTCAGAATATGGCAGGAATAGTCCTGCGGAACTTCTGCAACCTACTTGCTTGTCCTTCCTGTTTGCCTGTCCTTCCTTTTTGCCTGTTCTTCTGTCACTCTGCAGCACTGCCCACGCAGGACACTCCCAGCAGTGAGGACTCCCTTCCCTATCCCAGTGGTGTAACAAGTGAGTGGCCCTCACTAGGGCGAACACCTTCAAGCCTGCCCTTAACTCTCCCTCCCCCACACCTGAAGGGCAATCTCCTGAACCCTGGGGCTTCAGACAACTTTATTTTTTTTTCTTTTTTAAATTTATGTATTTATTTATTTATTTTATCATTTTTTAATCATTTTTTTATTAGTGAAACACCATGAAGTACACTTATAGACTTACAAATTTTTGTGCTTGGGTTTCAGTTATACAATGATCAAGTACCCATCCCTCCACCAGTGCCCATCCTCCCCCACCACGGGTCCTAGCATCCCTCCCACTCCCCATTCCCCCCCCCCCCCCCGTCCCACCCTGCCGCTGTGGCAGGGCATTCCCCTCTGTTCTCTCTCTCTTCTTTTGGGTACTGTGTTTTGCCAGAGAGGCATTGAGTGGCAATCATGTTTGGTCTATAGACTACTTTTAGCATGTCTCTCCCACCCTTGGAGGGTCTTCACAACACCCTTTATTTGGTGCTCTCTTCTCCATCTGAGCTTCCTTCTCACCCAGCACATGTGGCTGGCCTTCAAGTCATGGAGCAAAATTCCTGGTACTAATCTGAGCCCTTCCTGGGTGTTAGTTCAGACAACTTTAAGTATCACTGTATCACTGTCATCCTGTTGTTCATCAATTGCCTCGAGCAGGCCCCAGTAATGTCTCCTTCATCCTAGAACTGAAATTTTAAAAAGTGCCACATTCGAGGCTCTTTCAGGGTCAGAAGAATGAGATGCATCATTGTTACTGGTTTTTGGCATATTGAATACGCAACGGGGAGTTTGCCAGACTCTGCCATGTGGACAGGATACTTCTGGTAGCCTGCCAGGTTCTCCAGAGTAAGAACTAGATAATAAGATGTCACATGGCCACGAATGCAGCTACATGCTTCCGGGAGCAGGGTTTTATAGTCTCTGGGTCTTGGCCGTTGATGGGATTACATGGCGCCAGGGATAGTTGTTGGGTGTGATGCCTACATACTGGAAGATTGGGGATCTGGGTGGAGGAGGCCCTAGTCCCAATCCGAGCAGGCTTGGAGATCTACACCCCGGGTCCCATACACCTGGGTTCCTCTGCCAGTTCCTTCATGCGTGAGGCTCGTCCGAACGTGTGGAGAGTGGTCTTAAGCATGGCTGTGGCTGGAACCGGAGGTCTTCAGCTGCTGGGGCTCTGCTCAGGGTGGGGAGGGAAACTCAACCCACCGTCCTCCAACGTGCCCCAGTGAGGACAGCCAGGCGTGGAGGCAGGAGACTCTGCACTGTTCTCTGCCGGGCTCTGTATCGTTTCTACAAAATATGCTGTATCTGATCTGCTGTTATCTGTGTTTAGAATCAGGATGACTCTAAGATCTGTGGTGTAAAATCCCTCTCTACAGCTCTACAGGGCACCCATGGATGGTTTTCTGTGGACCGAGGTCTGGGAAGCAGGTCTGTGCTCTGTGAGACGCCAACAGCTTCTTTCCTGCCACTCCATGCTGACAAGCACGTCCCTGTATTCTGTGTAAGGAACAGCATGCATCTGTGACTGCTCCTTCTAGCATAGATTTTCCTCTGTGCCTTAGAGCATTCTTCTAAGAAGGCTTGAAGTCCACTCTCCCTGTCTCTAATCTGGTTGATTTGAAGTCAGTCTTCGCTGATCAGTTCCTCTCTCAAGGATGGGGCAGGATATTCTTTCTTGGGACTTTTGAGTTTGCATTAACCTAATGGCCAGCAGGGGGTAGAGACTCTGGGTTCTGACAGGCTCTGGTGAAAAGGATCTGTTCTGTTACTTCAGCATTCACAGGGACCCACCCAGTACATCCGAAGTTTAGAGGTCAGCTAGAGACAAGAGTGGAGTGTAGATGCAGGCGCAACTCTCTGCTTCTTCCCGGGACCCCCATTTGTTTCCTTTCGGCTGTCTCTGTCCAGAGCTGACTATTCTTTTTCTAAGAAGAAGACTGTGTAGTCTGGACTTCAGCGACACCGCCTGCGTGGACAGCCCCTGCATTAGGGCCACAGCTGCGTTAAAAGCAGCGGGCGTCTTTACTTCCTTCACACACTGGCCTTTCTTGCCCTTCCTTGGCACTGCCGGCACGCAGGTGTCCTTTACAGAAAGTGTGTTTGAGAGGGATGACTGTGGCATTAGCAGAGGGAACCAGATTCTCTCTTAACTAGCCAATGGCATCCTAAGGTATCCATTCCCACCCTTATGTTCTTTTAACTTATATTGATTTAAGCAACATGATTTCCAAAGTTGTTCATAACACAATTGTTTCAGACATTCAATGTTCCAACAAAAAACCACCACCAGTATGATCTTCCCTCCACTAATGCCCCCAATTTCCCACCCACCACCCTAGCTTGCCCCCTTAGTAGCACTGTAGCACTGTCCTCCCGTTGTTCATCCATTTGCTTGAGCAGTCCCAGTAATGTCTCCATTGTGAGACTTCTTGTTACTGTGTTTGGCATATCGAGTATGTCATGGGTAGCTTGCCAGGCTTTGCCATGCGGGCGGGATACTCTCGGTAGCTTGCTGGGCTCTCCAAGAGGGGTGGAGGAATCGAACCTGGCTTGGCTGGGCCGGCTGCGTGCAAGGCAAACACCCTACCGCTATGCTGAAGTAATTTTTTGTGCCCCCTTAGTAGGCACAAGACAATGTTTATGAGAAACAGCCTTGTTCCTGACGCCCCATTCGCTCTCAATGGAACGACCATCTCCGAATGCAACAGCTATGTGTACCTAGGTCGAGAGGTCAACATGAGAAATGACCTGGCACCCGAGCTGCGCAGGAGGAAGAGAGCGGCTTGGAACGCCTTCAAGAACGTCGAAGAAATAGCTAAGAGGACGAAGAACCTCCGGCTCCGGGCACATCTCTTTGATTCCACTGTTCTTCCTGCATTAACATATGCCGCAGAGACCTGGGCCCTACGCAAACAAGATGAGAACGCCATTCAGGTCTCCCAAAGAAGAATAGAAAGAGCTATGCTTGGAATATCACGTTTCACTCAAATGAGAGAACGAATCCGGAGTTCTGACATCCGTCGACGATCAAGGATCAGGGACGCTGTCTCATATGCCAAGGTGTCGAAAATCAGATGGGCTGGTCACGTAATGAGATTTAAAGACGACCGTTGGACTAGAGCTGTTACTGATTGGATTCCACGGGATGTCAAGAGACCGCGTGGCCGCCCACCTACCAGATGGTCAGACTTCTTTGTCAAGATCATGAACGATCGGTTTGAGGCCCTCCATGTTCCCGGAGCGAAGAGATGCCATTGGGCTACACTAGCACGCGACAGGGACAAATGGAGACGTTACTGGTGCCCGCTCGAGCAAATCGACGACTAACGGGAAGTTAAGTGTGTTTAAGTGTTTAAGTAGGCACAAAAAATTACTTCATATTACTTGTTACAACCCAGATGGAATTATCACACAGTAGATTGATAAAAGTCAGTTTGTGATCTTTGCTACATCTCACAATGGTGCTACTAAAGTCATTGTCTAAGGGTTTACTGAACTGGTTGCTGCTGGTTGAAACTTCTGTCTTATTGTTTTCACTCACTGAGCTTGGTGGGCTTCCCTGCAACTTTCCCATCCAATTTACAGTGGTCCTACTGACTGCCAGTGCTGTGAAATTTGGAGGAGCCAAGCCACGGCATGTGCTATGGTGTTCCAGGAGCTAGGCTATTTGGGGCCTTGGTGGCTTGATGAGGTTCAGTAGTGGGGCTGGGCCATTTACATGCCGAAGAATGTTGGATGTTGGGGGAGGCTCTTGGCCTCCCAGTAGAGAACAGAATCTACCCACCCTATTCTGAGAAAGCTCAAGAGTTCCCAGCCCAGAGACTGGTCTATTGGGATGATTCAGTGACTTGGCATCTTTTGAGATTAGTAGGGGAGCAAGGCCTTTTACATGCTGGGGAATGGTGCCTTACCCTTACATTCTTAAGAAAGTAAGGGTCTACTCAAACATGATTGTCATCCATTGCCTCTTTTGCAAACCACAACACCCAATAAGAGAGAGAGAACAAAAGGGAATGAAAGAAAAGAGAACAAAATCCCCACAGAGGCAGGGGAGATGGGGGGATGGGGGTTGGGAGGGATACTGGGATCCGTGGTGGTGGTAAATGGGCACTGGTGGAGGGATGGGTACTCGATCATTGTAACCCATAATTGAAACCCAAGCACAAAAATCTGTAAGTCTACAACTGTACCTCATGATGTCTCACTAATAAAAATTTAAAAAAAAGAAAGTAAGGGTCTACCTTGAGAACCTTTGCCTCTAGTTTATGTGTTTATTTCTGAATTCCCTCTCGATCCTCCAAGTTTTTATCGTAGGTGTGGACTCACTCACTGGCCGCTGGTCTGCCTTTGTGCTTCTCATCCCTCCCTCAGCTCCCAGTCCTTGCTTCAGGAAGAATCATTCATTCTGTCTCACTTCCAGACACTGAAATATTTGAGCAGCCAGTGGTCTTATTACCAAAGAATTTTGGGTCATTTAATTTAAGATTGTCCCTAAAATAATTTTTTAATTAAAGTTTTAGCTAGGAACTGTGATTTGCAAATCTATTGAAGTAATGTTTCAGACACACAATGCTCCAACACCACACCCCCCACCAAAGTACCAGCATCCCTCCACCAATGCCCCTTGACCCTAACCCCACCCCAGCAAACTCATTTTATAGGCCAGTTCTCAGGGGGTGTCTCTATTGGCCATTTTTGATTCCCTTCGTATGCTCTTTATATTCTGCAGAAGAGCGATCACCTTGTAATGACTTCATTCAGCTTGATCTTCTTTAGTCCCATCCACAAAACAACAACTTGCAAGATTTCATCTGTTCTTACCGGTGAATAGTATTTCATATATTCCAGCTTCTCTACCCATTCATCTGCTCTTGGACATTTGGGTTGTTTCCAGATCTTGTGCTGTGAATGTCGAGAACACGGTCAGGCATCTAAATGAATGAACATTCCGAGAAGTGGAATCACCGGGTCACACGGATACTTAATCCTCAATTTTTGAGTTTTCCTACTGCTTTTACAGAGAGGCTGAGCCAGATCACATTCCCACCTACAGTGAATGGAGGTTCCCATCCCCACAGCCCACCAGCACGGGCTGCTTCTGCTCTTTGTGGTGTGCCAGTCTCACTGGTGTGGGGTGGTGCTCCCTGCTGTTCTGATTTGCGTTCCTTAACTCTGAGCGAGGAAGACCACCTTTTCATATACCTTAGGCCATCTGTAAGCCTTTTTTTCAGTAAACGTCTATTCAGCACCTCTTTCCATTTGGTGGGGATGGGAGGGGGGTGGAGAAGAATTGTTTGTTTACTTGTTAAATAGTTTTTCCAGTGTTTTATAGTTTTTAAGGGTGATTGGCCCTTTGTCAGATGTGTGGTGAGCAGATATTTTCTCCCAGTTCAGGGTGTGTCCTTTCATTCTAGTTGTTAATTCTCTCACCATACAAAACCTTCTTAATTTGATGTGGTCCCATTTTGTTTATTTTTGCTTTTGTTTCATTGGCCAATGGTATCAAGGCATGGAAGATGCTTTTAGAGACAATATCCTGGAAAGTTAAGACTGTGTTTTTTCTCAATGTCTTTCAGGGGATTCTGGTCTAATGTTGAGGTCATTAATCCACTTTCAGTTAACATTCATGATTGATTTGAGATATGTATTGGTTTGAGAGTCTCTTTTTTGGCATGTGACTGACAAATTTTCCCAATACCATTTGTTGAAGAGACTCTCCTTGCCCTATTTCATGCAAATAGATCCTTTGTCAAAGAGCAGCTATCCCCATATCTGAGAATATGTTTCTAGACTCTCAATTCTACTCCATTGATCTGAGTGTCTGTTTTTATTCCAGTAACATAGTTTTATCCTAGCTTTATAGCATAATTTAAAGTTGGAGAGAGATAAGTCTCCCATCACCCTCCCCCCTCCCCACCCCTGGGATCCCTTTCACTATGTTTTCATTTCCTTATTTTCTATTCTTTTAGCAGTAACTTGTAATTTTCTTGAAATAAGTCTTTCATCTCCATTGTTAAGTTGATTTCCAGGTACTTGATCTGTGGAGGCATAATTGTGGATGGTATTTAAAATCTGTTTTTTGTTTTTCTCTCTGATTTTATTGCCTGCATGTAGAAATGGCATGATTTTTATATATTGATTTTATAACCTGCACTTTAAGATATAGGCTGCTTATTGTTCTAGGATTTTTTGGTGTGCTGTTTGTTTGGGGGGCTACATCCGTCCATGCTCAAAGCTTACTCCTGGCTCTGTGCTCAGGCATCATTCTTGAATGGGGTTGGTGGATCATATGGCCACCAACAAACAAACCTCCATTTGCCACATGCAAGACAAATGCCCTGTCTTCTGTATGATCTCTCCAGTCCCATGTTCTAGGGTTTTTAAGCAGAGTTTCCTAATAGTAATTCTTACCTCAAACCTAAAGACAATGGAAATTTCTTCATCTTACAAATGTATTTCTCCATAAAAACACGTAAAACATTTTCTTAACATTCCTTTAGGGAGAGAAATGCTAGGATCAAGTCTCACCTTTCTGTAAGGTGTACCAAACATTCTCTGATACTTAAGTAACATGCCATAGAATTTAACTTAGTTCTGAAAACACCCGTCCAGACATGCCCCAGGGTAGGACTTTGTCCCAGGAGACTGTCCCCTCTTCAGACACCAGATATGAGTAGCAGATCCAAGTTTCTTAGATACATTTGGCTACAGCCATCGATTCCTATGTCTCTCCCCAGGGCTCAATTAATTTGCTGGAGCAACAGTTGGAAATCAGACAAATATTCATTTACATTTACTAGTTTATTAAAGGCTAGATGAATAAACAGAGTGAAGTCTAGGAGGGTCCTGGAGGAAGATGCTTTTCTGTCCTGTATGTGGGGTTGTGGGTGGCCCTACCAGTGTTGGTTTGTCTGCCAAGCTGGAAACTGAGTCCATACTTGAGGGTGAGGATTTACAGAGGGTTCCTTACAGAGGTACCATCAGCTGTGAACTCCATTTCCAGACCCTGTCCCCACTATAGAGGTGTGTGTGCACATTTTCATGTGAATATTTCACCTTCTAATTGTGACCTGCATGCTCTCTCCTCTCTCTCTCTCTCTCCCCCCCCCCCCGTACGCACACACACACATACACATGCACATGTGTAGCACTGTAGCACTGTCCTCCCATTGTTTATTGATTTGCTCTAGCAGGCACCAGTAACACATCTCCATTGTGAGACTTGTTGTTACTGTTTTTGGCATATCAAATACATCATGGGGAGCTTGCCAAGCTCTGCCGTGCAAGCGGGATACTCTCAGTAGCTTGCCAGGCTCCCCAAGAGGGGTGGAGGAATTAAACCCAGGTCAGCCACGTGCAAGACAAACACCCTACCTGCTGTGCTATCACTCCAGCCATATATACATATATATACACATATATACATACATATTTATATATGTATACATATATATATACATACATCCCCATTTCATAGGGGAAGGTTGATGAGACCAGACATGGAGGATGAAAACTCAAGTGTTGGAACCCACAGTGAAGACAATTAGTTTGTTACCCTGCTTCAGTGGCGATTCAGGGCTGTAGAGAGCCACCATATCCTTCAATTGTGTGCCCCTGTTTTATCAGTCAATTAGGGTAACAGCGGTCCTTGCAAATACAAAACAGGTCAGAATCTAAAACACCCCACAATTCACACTTCACATAAGACATGCAGGTATGCATTATAGATGCAAGTCAATGGAAAGAGAAGACTCGTGTCAGGATAGAGATTTCTCTTGTTAATGACAGGGAGCTGCAGTTCAGCCTGTGACATGGTCCTAGGTTCTGTGGCCAGAGCCTGTCTCCTGAGTAGAATCCCCGAGAAAGGCAGCTCCTGAGATCGTCCACATGTTAACAAACGGAGACACTCCCATTGGGATATTCACCTGTGGTTCCCCAGTTCACCTACATGCTGACAAACAAAGACACTTCCATTTGGGGTTTCACTAGTGGATCCATTGCCTCGCCTCACAGTGCGCTGAATAAGGAAGCACTCTTGCTATCTGTGATATGTAACCAGACTTACCAACAGCAAAGATATTGATATGGTGTGATTCCATTTTCTCCCCTTCCTTCCTTCGATGTTACTGTGCTCACCAGGTCACCAGGCTGACAGGTTCTCCCACACTTAGCTCTGGGGCCCACAGGGTCATGAAGGTATGTGGGCTGAAGGTCCACTCCGCTGACACTGTGACGAGGAAAGAAAAGAACCAAGGTCTCCTCAGTTTGGCTTCAGTGGCCTCTTGGGTGCCTGGGGTGCAGCGATGGTGAGGATGGAGCCTGGGGCTCAGGAAACCCTGACCCACTGCACTAGACCCCTGTGGAATGGTCTCAGTCAAAAGGGCTGAGGGTGAGCACAAGCTCCAGAGTCCAGTCCTGGGACACTGTCTTGCTCTCATCATACTGTGAAGCTCTGCCCTGTGTCCAAGTGTGTGTAATGAGTGTGAGTGCATAAGCATGCGGGTTCATGAGTGAGTGTGTCCCATCAAAGGGGTGGGGGATGAATATGTGAGTTGGTGCATGGGTGTGTGCATGAGTGTGTATGAAAGTGTGATGTATATAAATATGTGTGTATGAATGTGTGAGTGTATGTGCATGAATGCACGTATATGAATGTATGTCTTAGTGTGAATGTGTATTAATGTTTGTGCGTGTGTGTATGAGTGTGCATGATATAAGTGTGTATGTGTGTACCAATGTGTGTGAGAATGTATATGAGTGTAGTTATATGTGAGTATAGAAACCAGTGTAAACAGGCTGCTGAACTTGCTATGATGGCTAAAATTTGCCCTAAACAAAAAGGGGGAGAAATTGATGCTAAGCCAGGACATTAGGATTGGCCTATGGATGCTGTCCTGCAAGCAGGAAGCAGAACCGAGGCCCCACTTTGAGTTAAGTGGGCAAGGAAAACTTGTGAGTATGATGGCCTAGAGAAGTACAGCACACTCTCATAGGCCCGCCTGGGCATCCATTATCTTGGCAGTACAAGGGAGCAGTTTCCCCCTCTCTTATACATGCTTAATCTGGTTTGAACTTCAAGTATTGGTATGAGCCTTCTCTTTGCCCTATGTGTAACCAACCACAAGAATGTGGTGGTGGGCTGGAGAGACAGCACAGACGATAGGGCATTTGCCTTGCACGCGGCCGACCCAAGTTCGATTCCCAGCATCCCATATGGTCCCCTGAGCACCGCCAGGAGTAACTCCTGAGTGCAGAGCCAGTAGTAACCCCTGTACATCACTGAGTGTGACCCAAAAAGAAAAAAAAAGAGAATGTGGTGGAGGGATGGGTACCCAATCATTGTATAACTGAAACCCAAGCACAAAAAAATTGTAAGTCTACAACTGTACCTCATGGTGTTTCACTAATAAAAATTTTAAAAAAAAGAATGTGGGGATGTGATCTATAGAGCCTACGTGTTCAGCTCCATATCTTCCCCTGACACTTTAATCATGACAACCTAGCTTTGACAAGACAATGAATACCCTGATGTTCTTTTGACAAATGCTCATCCTATAACTGTTTATACTCTCATTAGTGAGTCCTTCTCTGTAATGAAGTCATTAGGATGTAACTGATTAAAAAAAAAAATAGAACAAAAGAAGGCCTCTGGTAGTCACTCTTGGTCATGAGCCAGATCAATGCCTTGACCATTCATGCTCTCTAAATTCCTCTCGCCTGTCTTGTCTCTGCTCCTTCCACCAACTGACATATCACTTCATGCAACATCTATGAATGTGGCATGAGTGTGTGAGTTTAAATGTGTATACATGTGTATAAGTCCATATGAATGTGTGTGAATGTGAGTGTGCATGTGTGTGAGAGTGTGTACGTGTGGGTGTATGTACAAATGTGTGAGAATATGTATGGGTATGGTTGTGTTTGAGTATTAATGTGGGGTGAGTGTGTAAGACTGTGTGAGTGTAGAGTAAAAATATGTGTGAGTGACAAATGTGTGAGAGCACTATTAATGTGTGTGAGAGTGTGGGTGTGTAAATGAATGTGTGAATTTGAGAGTGTGAGTGTGTGAGAGAATATAAATATGTGTGAGACCGTGCATGAGTGTGTGAGTGTGTGAGTGAATGTGTGAGTCTATATGAGCATGTGTGTGATTTTGTGTGTGTGTGTGAGCACCTCTGCTCTCCTGCCCCTTGTCACTGTCATCCCATGGCTTTCTCTCCTGAAGAGGTTCGCCTCACTGGGGTGCATCTGGCAGCCGGTGTGCCCCTCAGGGAGATCCTTGCCACACCCCAGCCCCTGCCCTGGGCCCGCAGTAAGTTTCTCTGCCCTGAACTCAGCCTAGGAGGAAGGCAAAGATGGGAGAGCTTCAGGCGCGTGCTCCTCTCGCCTCGGTTTTTCCCACGGACCCGCTTCATTGCAGGGCGTGGGGAGAGTTCGCATCACCATGGCTCTAGCACTGGGGAAGCTGCTTCCACTGACGGCTTCACAAGGCCTGGCCGTGTTGACTGCTCTGCAGTGCAGCTCTCTGACTCTGTCCACACTCCGTGAAGCTTTGGATCCAGAGGCCACACTGATGAGAACAGGAAAAGGAGAACGTGAAGCCTCAGCTTGTCTCCCGCACAGTCCCATGACCCAGAGAGGGTGGCTGGCAATGCTGGACATCCTCTGGGCACAGGACTGCGCCCAGCTGCTCTCTTCACACTCCCCCGATCCCGTGGGCCCTGCGGGTCTGGCCTGGCCCTCCTTCCTGCTCTCTCCTCAGGCAAGATGATGACTAATGACTTTCTCATGACCCTGAACTTCCTGGACTTGTTTACTCAGGGCGGCCAGGCTGCTCATTTCCACACAGCTCAACCTTTCAACACCAAAACTGCACCCTGGGGGTGTCAGAGATGGAGCGCAGAGGAGAATTAGGGCTGTGAGTGCAGGCCGGGACAGGGCCGCATGTGGACGCCTGCACAACACAGCACTTCCAAGCCCAGCAGGAGTGATCCCAAGCTCTGCTTGGGTGAGTGTAAAATGTGTATAAATAAAAACCTTTGTCCCACTTGTGAGGCTTCCCTGAACGAAGCTGTGTCCAAACAGCAAGTTTAAAGTGAAAAGTCAGTGGAACCCAGGTCCCCAAAGCCCCCAGCGTCACTTCCTTCTGGTGAGAGACACCCTTGACCCCTATAGACAGGCTGGCAGAGACCAGGGTTCAAGACACAGCAGTGTGAGGTTCGTCCTGAGGCTCATGTCCCCACAGCTAGAATCCGCACACCTGACTTCCCTTCTGTGTGCAGAGGCCAGAGTCAGTGCATCACTGTTTAAGTTCACGCTCAACCCGCTTTCACACACATCAGAACAGATAACAAGGAGACAGGGGCTCGGAGGTGGAGGCTCAGGCCGAGATAGGCCCAGTCTAAGCCACAGACTGGCAGGCTGACAGCGAGACAGGGGTCGGGGCCAGCAGGGCTGAGTCAGAGGGGACACAGTTGAGGCAGGCAGAAGGCTGTGGGCAGCTCCCACACAGCCAGGTCGGATTCCCCTCGCCAGCTCTGTCCTTGTTTACCCAGGTGGTGGCCTGACTCTGCAGTGAGTTCAGCAGTCGGACAGGGCCAGGTGCTGTGGCCAGGGGTGTCCCAGGACTCCTCTCACAAGGTTGAAGCAGGAGGAGCCTGCTGGGACAACCGTCCCCGGAGACGTTCCTACCTCCTTGCCCTGTGTTTCCAGGAAGAGGGTTCTCAGGGGAGCCTGGGATGGTGGCATAGGCCAGGTGGGAGTGCATACTGGAGGTGTTGGCCTGCCTGGCCTGGACTCTGTGGGCAGTAGCTGACAGGTGTGTCCCAGCTGCACCAGCCGCACGTTGTCAGGGGCTCAGAGGTCCAGTTCCAGGGCAGCCCCAAGCAGCTGGCGCCGACACTGGGGCTGAGAGCCCCAGTCTCCTCTCCATCATACCCACTTCTT
Source organism: Sorex fumeus (assembly GCF_029834395.1). NCBI lineage: Eukaryota > Metazoa > Chordata > Mammalia > Eulipotyphla > Soricidae > Sorex > Sorex fumeus. The sequence goes on from NW_026606081.1 coordinate 20,889,816, forward strand.
TGAAATCCTGCTTCCCAAATGTGGGGCTGAAAATTGCAGCTATAAGCACAAAATTCCAAAAGTAGGGTCAGAAACAAAGGCAAAAACAAGTATGACTAGCATGTGAATTGCTATTTTAGAGCATTAAATAAGACTCACTGATTATTGCTCAATTTTAAAAGAACAAGAACCTAAAATGTCCCCCAACAGCAAGCCAGAGTTCGGGCACGGTAGGAGAGAGATGTCCCTCACGACCACAGAGACTGGCTGCCCTGTTCAGGTGCTCTGAGAGGCTCTAGCTCGGATGCTTCAAGGACAGAGACACCAGTTTCCCTGACCCAGAACCAGCACAGGCTCTCCAACCCAGAAACAGCCCAGGTTCGCCTAACCTGGAACCATCCCAGGTCCCCTCTAACCCAGAACTAGCCCAGGTCTCCCCGACCTAGAACCAGCCCAGGTCCCCCCAACCCAGAACTAGCCCACGTTCCCCTAACCCAGAACCAACTCAGGTCCCCCAACCCAGAATCAGCCCAGGTCCCCCCAACTCAGAACCAGCCCAGGTTCCCCCAACTCAGAACCAGCCCAGGTTCCCCCAACTCAGAACCAGCCCAGGTTCCCCCAACCCAGAACCAGCGCAGGCCCCCCAACTCAGAACCAGTCCAGGTTCCCCAACTGAGAACCAGCCCAGGCCCCCCAACTCAGAACCAGCCCAGGTTCCCCAACTGAGAACCAGCCCAGGCCCCCCAACTGAGAACCAGCCCAGGTCCCCCCAACCCAGAATCAGCCTAGGTCCCCCCAACTCATAACCAGCCCAGGTTCCCCCAACCCAGAACCAGCCCAGGTCCCCCTAACTCAGAACCAGTCCAGGTTCCCCAACTGAGAACCAGCCCAGGCCCCCCAACTCAGAACCAGCCCAGGTCCCCCAACCCAGAACCAGCCCAGGTCTCCCAACCCAGAACCAGCCCAGGTCCCCCAACCCAGAACCAGCCCAGGTCCTCCCAACCCAGAATCAGTCCAGGTCCCCCCAACTCAGAACCATCCCAGGTCCCCCCATCTCAGAACCAGCCCAGGTTCCCCAAATCAGAACCAGCCCAGGTCCCCCCAACTCAGAACGAGCCCATGTTCGCCAACCCAGAACCAACCCAGGTCCCCCCAACTCAGAACCAGCCAAAGTCCCCCAAGCCAGAACCAGCCCAGGTCCCCCCATCTCAGAACCAGCACAGGTTCCCCAACCCAGAACCAGCCCAGGTCCCCCAACCCAGAACCAGTCCAGGTCCCCCAACCCAGAACCAGTCCAGGTCCCCCAACCCAGAACCAGACCAGGTCCCCCAACCCAGAACCAGCCCAGGTCCCCCCAACCCGGAACCAGTCCAGGTCCCCCCAACCCGGAACCAGCCCAGGTCCCCCAACCCAGAACCAGCCCAGGTCCCCCAACTCATAACCAGCCCAGGTTCCCCCAACCCAGAACCAGCCCAGGTCCCCCCAACCCGGAACCAGCCCAGGTTCCCCCCAACTCATAACCAGCCCAGGTCCCCCAACTCATAACCAGCCCAGGTTCTCCCAACCCAGAACCAGCCCAGGTCCCCCCAACCCAGAACCAGCCCAGGTTCCCCTAACCCAGAACCAATCCAGGTTCTCTCTAAATAAAAACCAATATGCACACACCACTCCTACGCACATGCATGCGTACACAAGCACACACATGTACTCATATATGTACACATCACCCACATGCATGCATGCACAAGGAATGAGCACGTGCAAGTGTCCACAGACATGCACACACATACATACACGTGCACGTTCACACCATTTACAGGCATGCAGTTATGCAGACACGTGCACATGCATGTGTCCACAGACATGCATGCACATATTCGTATGTACATGTGCACATGCACTCCACCCACAGACATGCACACATGTGCACATGCACACACACAAAGACGTGCCCACATGCGTGTACATGCATAGATACACAAATATGCACACAGGAAGCACTCATACACGTGTACACATGCTTGTATGCACAGATATGCACAAGACACACATGTGCACACGCACAGTAGCACCCATACACACATGCGCAAGCATGAGTACACAGGGGCGCACACAACACACTTGCAAAGCACCCAAGGTGTGATCACATGTGCATGTGGTGAGCAAGCATGCAAAGGTGTACATGTGTGTGCCCTCACCCATGGGCAGGCACTGGCATATTCTTACTAGAATCCAAAAGATCAGCGTAGAAACTTGAACTTAGAACCACATCAAGCAGTATGTCAGAACTTCGTCAGCGTAAGCACAGGAAAAGCAGTTGGTCAGAGAAACAAACAGGACTATGTGCACGAAACATGTTTCCCATCCACCTGGGAAAAACCGTCTGGAGATTCAGACTCTGCAGAGAGAGGGACGAGCAGTCGAGCCCAAGCAAACGAGGTTGAGCCGCTTCCTGGTAGCCAGCAGGTCAGAAACGGGAGTCTGCTGACCCCCTGTGGCTGCAGTGCAACACTGCAGCACCTCGGCTCCTGGCAACAGGGTCTCATCACCCCGACCTAAGAAATCTGAAACTTCTCCAGTGACTGGATCATGAAATAGGACCAGGTGGCTTTGTTGAGCTGTGTTGAAAGTTCCCATCTGCCCAGGTTTGCAACCTGATGGGTTTTGTTCCCTTCTGAAGCTCCAAGCATCAGCCAAGGGTGGGGGGGGTCCCCAGAGCATGTCCCTGTGACTGCAGCTGCCCCATGACCTAACATCTCCCAGGGGTGGAGAGATGTCTGGGTGGTGCCAGCATGTTGTGTTGTGTCTGGATTCAAAAATAAATGTGAAAGGCTGCGGAGGCTCTCTCTCGCCGCCTGCGTTTGGTGGTCTCACGCTGCTTCCCCCACCCCAGGGTGGCAGATGGTGATGGGCGGACCAAGGAGGGAATGAGGGCCGGGCTGGTTGGTGTCAGTTGCATTTTATTCCACCCCCATCTCCATTCTCTTCCTCCTCCTGATCTCCCTTCCCCGATTCCCCTCATCCTCCTCTTGGTTCCTGCTCCTTCATCCTTCTCCTTCCTTCTGCCTCCCCCGGCCCCTTCTTACAGCCTTAGTTAATTCCCCAAAGCATGAGGGGTTGATAATTAAGCATAGGTGTGGTCCTACAATCAACAGAGGAAAGGTCCTTCCCTCGGGGGAAGCTTCTTCTAGGACAGATTCTCATTCAGCAGGACGTCCCACCCAAGAGTGAAATTCCACCTATTGGGTGTGTTCCTCCTCTCCTAGTCCAGCAAACATATGGACATTCATAATATTAGCCATTTTGTATGGACACAGTAAGAGATACATTAAGCTTCTAGGATTGCTCTCCTAAAGCCATCTCGCTATAGATCTCAGACTACAGTGCTCAGGCCAGATTTGTCTTTCCTAACCCTAACAGGGTCCTACTCTCGTCATTACTTTTTGGATCATGACAGAATTTGTCCATGACCATGCTCTTAACTTATAGTTCAGTATTTTGGCACTTTGGCCTGCCCCATTTCGATGCCAGGGTAGCTCACGGCTTGCCCTGAGCCCATCCAGTCCCTTATCGGGCCCCTGCTTTGGGGATGCTAGAAACTAAGGTCAACTGACACTTGAAAGCAGATGCCCAGGGGTGAATATTATTCAGAGTCAATTAACTTTCAAGTTACAAAAGCATAATATTAACTGTCTGTCTGTGTCTACACAAAAGGGACATTGCTTTAAAATAAACTATGCAAAGGGACATACGAGAAGGAGAAAGGCAATATTTCACTCACAAATATAAAATCATAGATTTCTGAGGAATCTGACCTTACAAGTTAAGTGCGTCTGATTAGAGGGAAAAGGTGACAGACCAGTTGGGGACGAGAGCTCAGAGAAGAGTGGGGAAGTCCAGGGAACTGATATAAGGAAAGAGGAAGTGAGAGATGGGGGAGGGGGAGGGGAGAGAGGGGGAGGAAAGGAGGAGAGAGAGGGGGAGGGAACAGAGGAAGAGGGGAAGGGAGAGGAGGAAAACAGGAGGAAGGAGGGGGGTAGGGGGAAGGGATGGAGGCGGGAAAGGAGAAAGAGGGGAAGGGAGAGGAGGGAGAGATGGAGGACGACGGAGGGAGGAGGGAGAGAGGGGAAAAGGGAGAGTGGGAGGGAGAGGGAGGGGGAAGGGGCAAGGAGGCAGAGGAAGAGGGGGTGAGGAGTAGAGGGAGGGAGTTGAGGGTGGACCTGAGCTGTTCTCTTGGCTGTAAGGAAAACGCTGGAGGTCCGGGATGGACCTACTGGCATTTGAGCAACAGACTGGCATGTCCTTATCCCCTGCGGAGAAACCGAGGCCAGCACACATGATGCACCAGGGATTCCCAGGCAGAACCTATTTTCTAGTATACTTACAAAAAACATTTCTATGTAAGTATATGCAAAACCTGTCTCCATCCAAGCCATGCTCCTCTCAGTGAGGAAGCTAGCCCCAGGGAATCTCTAACTGGACACAGACTGTCCAGAGAAGCTGGAGTGCCCAGGCAGGGGTTGCTGAGTCCAGCCAAGATAAACTCACTCGTCGGGAACCACTGGGTGGACACTCCAACCGTGACCATAAGATTCTGGCGGTGTCTGGCCACACGCGGGCTGTGAGCCAGGCACAGCACACAGGGCCTGGGCAGGGCCGGTGGTCGGAGCACAGGGGAGGAAAGCAAGGGCACTGGGCACCAGTATGCGCCGTCGAGGGGCTTTGCTGAGTGTGAAGACGTGGGGCAGCGATGCCCACACATGCCAGCAGACGGGCACCCGAGCAGGAGCTGGGGCTGAGCAGGTTCCCAGGGGGCTGGCAGTGCCCACAAACAGGCCTGCTGGGCCCTGGGCCTGGGCCTGGGCCAGGATCCGGCCAAAGCTGCTTGGCGCCAGGCCTCACGTCCAGGGCGCAGCAGGTGGAGGAAGGCGGGCATCCGAGGTGTGTTCTGGCGAAGGGTCAAAAGGACCTGGTTTAAGAGGGGTGAGGCACCAGCGCTGTGGGGACCACGTCTCCTCAACCCCCGCGGCTGGCTGAAGGTAGCTGCATGCAGAGGGGACAGGGGCCTCGTTAGATTGAATGGACCAGGAGGGGCACAGGTAGCAGGGCCACTGGTCCCCAGCCTGCTCCACACCCCTCACCATGCCCCCGCTCCTTACGCCTCCTGCTCTCCTCCCCCATGCCCTGGGCTGCCTCACTCACACCCCCGAAGCCCCGTGCACTGACCCAGGTAGACTTCTCCGCGTGCACAGCCCTCAGCACACTCTCGCCCTCACTACCCGAGTCTGAAAGAAACCCCGGGTCCAGGGACCCTTGGTTCTCTCACCCGGCTGAGACAGCCCAGGCGTGGGGCATGTCTCGAGGGAATGGGAACATGCGGTAATTCCGTGGCCGACAGTGGCGGAGCTCCAGACAGGGGACGCCAGGGGCGGCTCATGGGTAGGAGGGTAGTGGGCCACACATAAACCAGACAGATGCGCAAACAGAGGCTGGCCGGCTGGGCTGGGCTCCTGAAGCTGGCCGCTCACAGAAGGCGTTTCATCATTCAGCCTGGTCACAAAGTATGTGCTTAGGTTCCAGGAAAAGGAAGCCAAGGAGGACATTAAACAAATGTCCCTGGTATTAAGTAAAACCCCATCTGTGCGGAGGCGTCCTGTCTCCTGTGCCGGTGCCAAAGCTCTGAGGTGCCGTCCCCACTCCTGACGCTATTTGCACAGGGCCTGAGGCCTGGCCTTGTTGGGCGCTCACCTTCTTGAGTGGGCGTGCTGCAAACACTGTGGATGGGCGTCTGGTTTTCTGGTTTATATCTCTAAGCTTACAGAGTCCTAAAATGTTGACCTACTGTGAAGAATGTACAGAAAGGATCATATCGGAGCACTCTGCTGTTTTCCTTCCGTTCACTGTCAGTGGTTTATGAGAATAAATACACATAAATACCCTTTTTTAGCTCTTCTGGGAAACATTTGTCATCCTTTTCATGCAGAATGTGGCTTTGGAATTTAAAAAAAAAAAAAAACAAGGTCCAGTAACATGGTATCCTCTGATCAAAAGTAGCATGACCCCACAGGCACATACAAGAGATCTTAAGGTCCCAAGCAGCTTCCTTTTCCTTTCCAGAGAGAAAAATCAATCGGAAATCAGTTGTTGATTGGATAACGACAGTCCTCTTCTGAGGGACTAAAGCAGGAACTTTAACCTGACATTTTCCTGGGTTCCTTGACGCCTCACTAAACGGTGCCAGTTTAGTGGCCTGAGGGCAGTTGGGCATAGCAGCTGACCATCATGGGGTCTGTCTGGGCACAGAGTAGATGCTGTTCCCTTCTGGGGGAGTCTCCAATGGGTCAGTTCCTCTTTGCCAAGCCAAGCAGCACCCTCCGCACCCTGCGCTCGAAGTCCCTGTGCTCTTCCTCAGAGGCCTGCCAGGGCTTCTAACGACCCTGGCAGGGAGCAGAGCGCCCCGCCTCTGCTAAGTGCAGCCCTGACCCTCGGGACAGCCAGGTCTGCCCACGTGCTGGCCCTGCCCGTGGTCCACAGGAGAGGCAGGGCTGCACCTTCGGCTCGTTCCCTGTACCTGGACCTGCCCCTGGGGCTTGTCTGGGAAGATGGATGCCACATTTTAAAATCAGATTTTCCCTTTCTTATGGAGTTGTAAAAGTCCACTGTTTCGGTAGTCTTTTAAGTGTCTTCCTGAGTATTTTTTGTCCATCAGTAGACTGTCTTCTCCTGACACCATATTTCAGAGGAACATTTAATGTTCCTGAAATCAGGCATCTGGGGCTGGGTGTGGGGAAGTCATCATCATGCCAGGGCACCCGAGTACGCCCCGTCATTTGGGGGGTTGTAGATTCACACAACGCTTAGGTCTGTGCGTGTGCCACACAAGGTAACTTTATGACAGGAACAAGGCTGCACCTGTATTCTCAAGTGTGTATGTGTGAGTGTGTTGTATGCATGTCTGAGGGGGTGTGTGCATATGTGAGTGTATGATGATGAGTGAGTGTGTATGTGTGTGTATAAGTTATGTGAGTGAGTATGTAAATGTGAGTGTACGAGTACATCGTGGGTGGGGTATGTGAGTGTACGAGTACATCGTGGGTGGGGTATGTGGAATGTGTGAGAATGAGTGTGTTTGTGAATATATGTGAGTGCGTATGTATGAGTGTGTGTGTATGTCTGTGTGAAGTGAGTGTATGTGAGTGTGTGGGTGTTTGAGTGTGTGTATGTATATGTGGGTGTATGTATGTGAGTGTGTGAGTATGCATTAGTGCATGTGTGCATGAGTGAGATTTTCCCTTTCTTGTGTGTGTGTGTGTGTGTGTGTGTGTGTGTGTGTGTGTTCCCACTGTCCCAGCACCACTTTTCCAGGAGACTGCTTGTCTCCTGCCAAGGCCAGGTCACTGTGTTTCGGGGGGGTCTCCATCTCAGCTCTGAATTCTCTTCTTCCTCTTGAACTCCTCCCCAGTAAAAAGCTCTCCTGGTGGCGTAACTGCCATAAGTGGTGAAGTTGGATGCATCGTGCCTCCAACTCAGCTTGTCAGCATCGTGATAGTCCCGTGTCCTTGGCCTCTTCACACCGGCTCTGTAGTGAAAAGCAAGGCTTTTCCCAGAAAACGGCCTCTTCTGAGCCTGTGGAAGAAAGGACTGGCTTGCACTCCTTGCTGCCTCACCGAGGGACGGACACAGTTCTAAGGGCCCCAGTTCTGCCCCCATAACTGCTTAATGGGGCAATAATGAATTCTGAGGCATGGACACGGCCACCCCTCTGCTTCTCTCAGCTCTAGAACAAACACAGAGGCACTTCCTGGAAGTCACAGTCATCAATAGCACGTCATGACTGTCCTGCTACATGCAGCGGAAACGCGTGGAACCACACATGCTGCCGAGTGGGCTAGAGGGGTGAGGAACTGCCCCAAGCCCCTCCCGGAGCCCACAGCCGGGACCGGCACTCCGGGAAGCACAGGCTGACCATTCCTCCGGGCAGGGGCATGGAGCTTTGCTGGGCTTCAGTGTGTGCTGGGGAGGGGGAGTTGTATTGTGTGGGGTCTTTGGGAAAGTTCACTGTTATTCTCATGACCTTCGTGTGGATGTCAGACTCAATATAAATGACTCAGGGCAAAACTGTACAGTGAAGCTCGTTTGATTGGGATCACTCTGGCTTAGAATCCACCTGGTACATTTTGAAAATGGTCTCAGTGAGGAACCAGCCTTGCCGTGTGAAGAAAGCTGAACTGGGGAGACAGGGCCATCCCTACAGACTACGCAGGGCGAAAGATTGGCAGGAGGGAAGGCAGCAAACAGACACACACGCATTCAGGGGGCATGAGTGTCTGTGTAAGACGTGTTGAAGCTCTGCTCTAAGACGTTCCGACGCCCCCCCCCCCACAACACACACAAACACACACGTCCAGATAGTCACAGAAAACCTGACTCACCTAGGTTCACATATTAAACTCTCGTCCGAGAGCTCTCATGAGCACCTCTAGTGGCCACAGATCCTGTTGCTGGATGGTGGTTTCTGGCCCCCTGAGTCAATGCACAGTCAGGACTTTTCTGGAGATGCCTTGGCTGCTGTGTCACATGGTGAGGACACCACTGCCCATTCCACTCTGCCAGAGGCTTGGGATATGATTCATAGAGAAAAGCTGCAAGCCCCTGCCTGGCGTCAACGTTGAAAGTCGGCTTTCTGCTCTGTTCCGCACAGTAATGGCTCACTGGACTCTGAAGCTAAGATCTACTTATGGGTTGATGTGAAATAGCCCCAAGCTCTGCATTACCAAGCAAAGCAAGTCCTGCAAACACTGTTTCTTCTGAAGTCTGCAAAGTCTCATAAGAATACCACCTTATTATCTGGAGAGGAAACTTTAAGCCACAAGTCTAGCTTTAAAGGATAAAGCCAGGGAAGATGATGCTAAGGTTCGAAAACAGCCAACTCAAGAGAAATCTGTAAGAGACACTCAGTGAGAAACAAATGAGTGGGGTTGTGTTTGGTTCTTACTAACTTTCTCCTGGTCCGTGGAACCTATGTGCCAACTTTCTCCCCAGCACACGGGCAATTGTGCATTCAGAACCTGGACTGCAGCATAGGGCAGCTCCAGACTGCAGCGTCCACACTCTGCCCACAGCTCTTGATTTCTGTGCAAGTGCCCCTCACTGCTGACTCTCCCACCCACACAGGAGGCAGGAGGAGGCCCCGCTGCCCGGAACAGGGCTGGGGAGATGAACAGAGCCTATGGTGCTCAACTTGTACCTGGACAACCCCGGTTTCAGCTCTGACAGCACATATGGTCCCTCAAGTCCTGCCAGGTCAGCTCTGAGTCCAATCAGGAGTGATCCCTGAGCACTGCTGGATGTGGCTATAGAGTCTAAATTAGTTAATAATAAAATAAGAACTCGGTTTAAGCTGAAGAATTTTTGTTTCCCAGCTAAGTTGAGCAGGCTGTTTTGTGACCTCACACAGGCCGAGGCCCCCACTATCGACCTCCCACAAAAGCACCTTTGCTGATTGGGGTCTGCGCTGGACAGTCAGTGCACCCAGGGCCTCGGTAGATACCCCTCCATGGCGTGTTTCTCCTGCACATTCTTTTTTTTTTTTTAGTTTATTATTATTTTTTATTTATTTATTTTATTTTTTTTTCTTTTTTTTATTAGTGAAAAACCATGAGGTACAGTTATAGGCTTACAAATTTTGTGCTTGGGTTTCAGTTATACAATGATCAAGTGCCCATCCCTTCACCAGTGCCTGTCATCCATCCCCACGGGTCCCAGCATCCCCCCCCAGCCCTCATCCCCCCCCCCCCCCCCGTCCCATCCTGCCTCTGTGGCAGGGTATTCCCCCTTGTTCTCTCTCTCTTCTTTTGGGTACTGTGTTTTGCAAGAGAGGCTTTGAGTGGCAATCATGTTTGGTCTATCGACTACTTTTAGCATGCTTCTCCCACCCTGGGAGGTCCCTCACAACACCCTTCATTTGGTACTCTCTTCTCTATCTGAGCTTCCTTTTCACCTAGAGCCTGTGGCTGGCCTTCCATTCATGGAGCAAAATTCCTGGTACTAATCTCAGCCATTCCTGGTTGTTAGTCTCCCTTTTTGTTGCTTTATGTTCCCCAGATGAATGCAATCTTTCTGTGTCTATCCCGCTCTTTCTGACTCATTTCGCTTAACATGATACTTTCCATGTAGTACCACTTGTATGTAAATTTCATAACTTCATCTTTTCTAACAGCTACATAGTACTCCATTGTGTAAATGTACCAAAGTTTCTTTAACCAGTCATCTGTTCTTGGGCACTCAGGTTTTTTCCAGATTCTGGCTATTGTAAAGAGTGCTGCAATGAACAAACAATTGCAGATGTCACTTCGACTATACATTTTTGCCTCTCTGGGATATATTCCCAGGAGTGCTATAGCTGGGTCAAATGGCAGATCAAATTCTAATTTTTTGAGAGTCGTCCATACTGTTTTCCAAAAGAGTTGGACCAGCCGGCATTCCCACCAGCAGTGAAGGAAGGTCCCTTTCTCGCCACATCCGCGCCAGCATCGGTTGCTTTTGTTCTTGTGGATGTGGGCCAGTCTCTGTGGTGTGAAATGATATCTCATTGTGGTTTTGATCTGCATCTCTCTGATGATTAGTGATGTAGAGCATTTTCTCATGTGCCTTTTTGCCATTCGAATTTCTTCTTTGCGAAAGTTTCTGTTCATTTCCTCACCCCATTTTTTGATGGGGTTGGGTGATTTCTTCTTGTGGAGTTTAACCAGTACCTTGTATATCCTTGATATCAACCCCTTGTCGGATGTGTACTTGGTGAATATCCTTTCCCATTCTGTAGGCTGTCTTTGTATTTTGGTCACTGTTTCTTTGGAGGTGCAGAAGCTTCTTAGTTTAAGATAGTCCCATTTATCTATCTCTGTTTTCACTTGCTCGGCCAGTGGCGTGACATCTTTGAAGATACCATTAGCTTCAATATCATGGAGAGTTTTGCCGACTTTGTCTTCAATAAACATTATGGATTCTGGTCTGATGTTGAGGTCATAAATCCATTTTGATCTTACTTTTGTGCATGGTGTTAGGCAGAGATCTGAGCCCACTTTTTTGCATGTAGCCGTCCAATTTTGCCAGCACAGTTTATTGAAGAGGTTTCCCTGCTCCATTTCACTTTTCTTGCCCCCTTATCAAAAATTAGATGATTATATGTTTGGGAGGAAATGTCAGTATATTCAACTCTGTTCCACTGGTCTGCTGCTCTGCTTTTGTTCCAGTACCATGCTGTTTTAATTATTACTGCCTTGTAGTAGAGTTTGAAGTTAGGGAGGTTGGTTCCTCCCATTTTCTTTTTCCCAAGAATTGCTTTAGCTATTCGTGGGGGCTTATTGTTCCATATAAATTTCAGGAGTGTTTGCTCCATTTCTTTGAAGAATGTCATGGGTATCCTTATAGGGATTGCATTGAATTTGTACAGTGCTTTGGGAAGTATTGCCATTTTGATGATGTTGATTCTCCCCATCCATGAACAGGGGATATTTTTCCATTTCCTCGTGTCCTCTTTTATTTCCTGAAATAGCGTTTTGTAGTTTTCTTTGTACAGGTCCTTTACTTCCTTAGTTAAGCTGATTCCTAGATACTTGATTTTCTGGGGCACAATTGTGAATGGGATTGTTTTCTTGATGTCACTTGCTTCTCTTTCACTATTTGCGTATAGGAATGCCATGGATTTTTGGGTATTGATTTTATAGCCTGCCACTTTACTATATAAGCCTATTGTTTCTAGGAGTTTCTTGGTAGAGGTTTTAGGGTTAGGGTTCTCTAAGTATAGTATCATGTCATCTGCGAATAGTGAGAGCTTAATTTCTTCTTTCCCTATCTGGATGCCCTTAATATCTTTTTCTTGCCTAATCGCTATTGCAAGTACTTCCAGCACTATATTGAACAGTAGTGGAGAGAGTGGGCATCCTTGTCTCGTCCCTGACCTTAGGGGGAAGGGTCTCAGTTTTTCCCCATTGAGGATGATGTTTGCTGTAGGTTTGTGGTAGATGGCTTTAACTATATTGAGGAAAGTCCCCTCTATCCCCATTTTGGCAAGGGTTTTCATCATGAATGGGTGCTGGATCTTGTCAAAAGCTTTCTCTGCGTCTATTGATATGATCATATGATTTTTATCTTTTCTTTTGTTGATATGATGGATTATGTTGATTGATTTCCGAATGTTGAACCATCCTTGCATCCCTGGGATGAATCCCACTTGGTCATGATGTATGATCTTTTTGATGAGTTGTTGTATTCTATTGGCTAGTATTTTGTTGAGAATCTTCGCATCCGTGTTCATCAGGGATATTGGCCTGTAGTTTTCTTTTCTTGTGGTGTCTTTGTTTCCTTTTGGTATTAGAGAGATATGGGCTTCATAGAAGCTGTTTGGGAGAGTTTCTGTTTTTTCAATTTCCTGGAAAAGCTTGAGAAGAATTGGCAATAGGTCCTCTTTAAATGTTTGGAAAAATTCGCTAGTAAATTCGTCTGGGCCTGGGCTTTTGTTTTTTGGGAAGACTTTTGATTACAGTTTCAATTTCCTTGATGTGAATAGGTCTATTCAGGTACTCTATATCTTCTTGATTCAGCTTTGGGAGATGGTAGGAATCCAGGAATTTATCCATTTCTTCCAGGTTCTCGTGTTTCGTGGCATAGAGACTTTCAAAGTAGTCTCTGATGATCTCTTGAATTTCTTTAGTTTCTGTTGTGATATCCCCATTCTTATTTCTGATTCGATTTATTAGGGTTCTCTCTCTCTGTTTCTTTGTGAGTGTTGCTAGTGGTTTATCTATCTTATTTATTTTCTCGAAGAACCAGCTCTTGGTTTCATTGATCTTTCGGATTGTTCCTTTTTTTTCCATGTCGTTGATTTCTGCTCTAAGTTTTATGATCTCTTTCCTTCTGCCTGATTTAGGCTCTTTCTGTTGATCCTTTTCTAAGGTCTTGAGCTGTGAGGTCAAATTGTTTATGTGCATCGTTTCTATTGACTTAAGATAGGCTTGCAGAGCTATAAATTTTCCCCTTAATACAGCTTTCGCTGCGCTGCATCCCATAAGTTCTGGTAGTTTGTGTTTTCATTCTCATTTGTTTCCAGGTATCTTTTGATTTCATCCTTGACTTCGTTCCTGACCCACTCATTGTTCAGCATCGAGTTGTTTAATTTCCAGGTGTTTGATTTGGTTCTCCGTGTCTGTGTGTGATTCACTTCTATCCTCAGTGCATCATGGTCTGAAAAGATGGCTGATACTATTTCTATCTTCTTGATTCTGTTGAGGTATGTTTTGTGTCCTAGCACATGGTCTATTTTGGAAAATGTTCCGTGCGCGCTGGAGAAGAATGTGTATTCTTTCTTTTTGGGGTGTAAAGCCCGGTATAAGTCCATAAGCCCTTTCTCTTCTATTACTTCTTTCAAAGCCAATAATTCCTTGCTGGGTTTTGTTCTTGTTGATCTATCCAGAGGTGATAAGGCGATGTTGAAGTCTCCAAGTACTATTGTGTTGGTAGTGATGTCCTCCTTAAAACCTGTTAGCGGTTGTTTTAAATATTTAGCTGTTCCCTCATTAGGTGCATATACATTTAAGAGTGTGATTTCTTCCTGTTGTTTGTATCCCTTGATGAAGAGAAAATAGCCTTCACTGTCCCTTCTAATCTTTTTCAAGGTGAAATTAATGTTGTCGGATACTAGTATGGCCACCCCAGCTTTTTTGAGGGAGTTGTGTGCTTGCAGGATTGTTTTCCATCCTTTGACTTTGAGTCTGTGTTTGCTCTGGCTGTTGAGGTGAGTTTCTTGTAGGCAGCAGAATGATGGGTTCTGTCTCTGTATCCATTTTGCCACTCTGTGTCTCTTAACTGGTGAATTTAGACCGTTGACATTGAGAGAGAGAATGGTTATGGGGTTTTGTGTCATCTTTCTGTGCGGGTGTGCTGTGGTTGTAGGGTTTGTCTTTTATTATAGTAGCCCCTTTAGGCCTTGCTTTAGGTTTGGTTTTGAGTCTATGAAGTTCCTGAGCTGCTGTTTATCTATAAAATAGTGTACTGTTCCTTCGATTTTGAGGGAGAGTTTAGCCGGGTAGAGTATTCTTGGGGAAGCATTCATTTCCGTGAGTTTTTTGACTATATCTCGCCACTGCCTTCGGGCTTGTAGGGTTTCCTCTGATAGGTCTGCTGTGAATCTAAGGGATGCTCCTTTGTATGTGATTTCCTTCTTTGCTCTTGCTGCTTGCAGTATTGTGTCTCTATCGGCAGTATCGATCATTCTAACTATGATATGTCTTGGAGTGTTTTTGTTGGGGTCTCTTTTAGCTGGCACCCTTCGGGCTCCTTGAACCTGAATGGCTGCATTGTGCAGCTCTGGGAAGTTTTCAGCAATGATTTGTTTGACGGTGTTTTTTTCATTGGAATTGTTTCCCTGAGGTTCAGGTAGTCCCATGATTCTAATATTGTTCCTCTTGGAATCATCTGCTAGGACTCTGATTCTCTGTAGAGCCATTTTGAGGTCCCTTGCCACTGTTTGTTGTTGCGTGTTGGCTTGTTGCAGCTGATCTTCCAGGTCACTGATTCTCTCTTCAGCTGTGGTCATTCTATTTTTAAGAGAAGAAACTGAGTTTCTCATTTCATCTATGGAATCTTTTAATCGTGACATTTCTGCCCTCATTTCTTCTCGTAATTTGTCGATTTTTTCTGTGGTGTTACTGGCTGTCTGTCTGACTGTTTCATTGAGTTGATTGAACATCTTGATGACTTCGTATCTGAATTCTATGTCAGAGAGGTCCCTTAGGTGAGCTGTATTGACAGAATGGTCTAGATTGTTTTCGTTGTTCTCCCCTTGTGTTGGAGATTTTCTTTGTTTCTTCATATTGCTGAGTAGGTTGGGTTACTAGATTCCTTGGGGACTAGGTTCCTTAGTATGGGAAAACAACCTGCGGCCGCGTAAGCGTTGGCCCGCCGGAAATTAAGCCACGCCCACTTTTGAGGCCACGCCCACTTTGAGGAGGCCACGCCTCTACAGAACCCTGGGTTTGGGATGAGATGGGCGCTGCGGTCAGGTTAGGAGTGAAGAGGGCAGGGCAGACGCTCAAAACTGCTTCTCTTCAGGCATCTCGGGGGACACCTGGGGTCCTGCAGGGAAAGATGGAGGTCCCAGGGTCGCGAGCCGGCAGCTGTGCTGACCTTCTGGTTTTTGCTGAGAACCTGGCCAGGCCCTATGCAGGGGCTGGCGGCCCGTCCCCCACCCCCACAGACGCAGGGGTGATGGGTAACCAGCACACACCCAGTGTCTAAGGCTGTAGGCACAGGAGCCTTGCAGTGTTTGTAATACAACAGTCTCCTCGGGTCCCAAGTTTCGGTTGCAAAGCGCCCCTGTTGCCACAGGACTTTCACAGTACACCTGAATTACTAGTGCCTGTCCTCGTGGACCCCAGGAAATCGAAAGAAGAAAGTCACTTGCCAGCAGGACCACCCAGGAACCCCACCTGCTCCCAGCGCAGGCCTAGCCTCTCCTGCACGTTCTTATCACTCATTGAGAATGTGCTGAGTCGAAGAGGCAACCGCAGGGATGCCTGAAAATCCAACCCTGTACACTCTCCTGTAGAGTTTGATTTCCACTATTTAAGCAATAATGTGCTAGAGGATTCTTGCAATGATTGCCATGTATCTCATTTCTGTTGTATATGCAATACCATGAACACACATCCACATGTATACATGCGTATAAACAATGTATTCCATTAAACATACTAAACACACATAATTTATTCCATGCTTAACACTGTCATCAGTAAACATGAAAGTAATGCAATAGTGAAAACTGATTAACCTTTTGAAAGCTTGACTGCTCAGGGCTAGTGAATACAAGCTTCTTGTTCCTCCTTCAGGACAGAACACAATTCAGACATTTCTGTGGCCCAAGAATCTCTTGGTTACAGCAGTAACACTAAAGTGGCCACTAGGGTATGGAGCTACTGGGCTGTTCTGAGCTCATGTCACACAGCCATTTTTACTGTCTGTCTTGCCTGGCAGTACCTTCACAGCACCGTCTGGCTCATTTCTTAACTACTAAAGGACTGTCTGGCTCATTTCTTTTTTTTTTCTTTTTGGGTCATAACCGGCAATGCACAGGGGTTACTCCTGGAACTACTCTGCACTGAGGAACTACTCCTGGTGGTGCTCAGGGGACCATATGGGGTGCTGGGAATCGAACCCAGGTCGGCCGCGTGCAAGGCAAACGCTCGACCCGCTGAGCTATCGCTCCAGCCCCTGTCTGACTTATTTTTTAACTACTAAAGGACTGTCTAGTTCATTTCTTAACTATATTAATCTAAAGAGAGAAATTTGAGAGAACTCTTATACACAGAAAAAAAAATTCAGATCCTAGAGACCTAATTTTTTTTTTAATTTGTATTAGTGAGACATCATGAGGTAACAGTTGTAGACTTACAAATTTTTGTGCTTGGGTTTCAATTATACAATGATCAAATACCCATCCCTCCACCAGTGTCCATTTCCATTTCCCACCACCACGGATCCCAGTATCCCTCCCCCCATCCCCCCATCCCATCCTGCCTCTATGGCAGGGCATTCATGTTAACAACAAATAGTTGATTACAGCATCCTCAGAACTTAGGGACTAAGTAATGTACAATTCAATTACTTTAAAGAGGTCGAGGTCAGAGATTTGGTCTTGCTTGATTGAGCACTGCGCTCTTCCTTTTGTGTCACAGTACTGCCTGTGGAAGCACATATTGAAGGGCAGGGCAGAGAGAAGGAGAGAGGGTACAGGGAAGGAGAGTCAGCCTGCGTGAGGTAACGATGGCGGGCAGAGGCCAGGGCAGGGCTGGGCAATACGCCGCAGCAAAGGGCCTCATCTCTCCAGTGGCAGGAAGTGGACTCGTGCACTTGTAGAGCCAGGAGTGCTCGGCGAGAGGGCAAGTGCCCAGAACCAGGTGCCCAGGTGCCCAGGCCCTGGGGACAGCACGCTGGGTGCAGCCCAAGAGGCTGCGGTGGGTGTGAGAGTGCATGCTGGGATTGTCCTTCTTACACCCACAGAGACCTGAGGTGCCTCTGCCTCCTGCTACACACCATGTGAGTGTGTGTGTGTGTGTGTGTGTGTGTGTGTGTGTGTGTCTAGGGAGAAACTGTGCCCTGGCTGCACATTCCTGTCTTATAAAGGATACATTATAAAGTAATTGACATGAGTGGTAAGGAGTCACTCTGTAATCTGCTTTATTTCTCTGTTTTCCCAAATAGGGCACCATATGTATTGTCAGCTTCTCCCAAATTGCCCTGCTCTTGTCTGTCTTTGCATCTGGCTTTATTTTCCTTGTGGAAACTGGGCTCCCTGGAGAACTATAAATCACCCTCTACTTCCTGTGGTAGACCCCTGGCAGCATTTTATCCCGACCTGGTGGAGACTGAGACTCAGACCTTTGCTAACTCTCTGCCACAGAAATTATTTCCAATATGTCTGAGTATTCACATCCTGAGACGCGGTTTACTGTTTGGCCTCATTTTCTTCACTTGGCATGGAAAATCTCTTTTCCCTCCTGCTACTATTTATCGCCTCATCAACTAAGTCTTCGCCGCAGAAAAAATGAAGCAAGATGCTTTTATCCTGGGTGCTGTGGGATTCTCGGCCCCGTCTCCTGGCTTGGCTGGACCCCATGAGTCCTGCTTGGAGTTGCCTACCGAGAGTCTCCCTCCGGCCTGCTCCTGCTTTCCGGAATCCAGCCACAGCACTGTGTAGGGGTGCCAGTGCGAGCCAGGGTCCTGACCATAGGGTTTCCCACAGGTACCAGGGAAGACCAGCTTCCATGTTACCCCAATCCACCCTCACCCCACACCCACCCTCGTTCCACCACCCCTCCTCACCTCTCACCCCTACCAGTGACCTTACAGTCAAAGGGATGTTTGGTAAAGGTGAGTGGGACAGGGAGAAACAGAAGCCCAAGGGCACAAGCTGGGGGACAAGTGTGACCTGCAGCGCAGAAGCCCGAGAACAGAGACAGGGCACCCAGAGCTTCCTGCTCTCCCCGGGCCCTGCCGCTCAGCTGCGGCAGGGGACAGTGGCCTGAGCCCTGCCTCTGCCCAGACAGGAAGGGCCCTCAATGTAAAAGCCCAGCCTCAGAACTTGGGCAGCATAGCCGTGGGCTCCTGACCAGGAAACTCTTTTCTGTTTCACTGAGGTCCTGTTGGTTGCAACTCTGTGTGCTCTAGGTGTGCGGCTTCACACTTCTCCTAAAGGGTGTTCTGTAGCACACTCTCACCCAGGACCAGCAGATCTCCTCACAGACCCTCTCCTCTGAGTGCCAACCCACCCACCCCCCTCGCCGTCCTCTCATGGACCACAGTCCTGAGGCCACAGTCTGTCCCCTCACTCTGCCTCTCTCTACCTCACCTGTGAGTGAGACAATCCACTACTACGCCCTTCTCCGGACTCACTTCACTTAACATGACCCCTCTATTGTATCCAAGTTGTAGCCAGAGACAAGATTGCACCTTTCCCATGGCTGCGTCGTAGTCCCTGGTGCATGCAGCCCAAAGCTCCTTCACCTCTCATCTGGCCCTGGGTACTGCATTGTTTCTGCATCTTGGCAGTCATGAACAGTGTCAGTGAATGGAGGTGCTCATGTATCTTTTCAAATTGGTGTTTTCTATCCTTGGACTCAATGACCAGGAGTGGAATTTCTGGGCCATATGGTATTAACCACTTTTAGCTGTCTGAGGAGCATCCATCTTTTTCCCCAGAGCCCAAACAGACTGTCCCGCCATCAGCGAGTAGTCCCCACGTCCACCTGGCACTGGCTATTTCTGGCCTTGCTGCAGGCTATTCACATTGGTGTGAGGTGACATCGCACTGTTGCTTTGATTTGCTTTTCTCTGACCATCACTGATGATGAGCCATTTCTCAGGTGTCTTCAGCCTCTGTATGTCCCCAGCGCAAGACTGTGCTCAGTGCACCTCCCCCATTTTTGAATGTTGAACTTCACTGTTGTTGTTGAGCATTGTGAGTTCTTCATATAGCTTAGCAATTTATTCCTCATTGCATGTATGACCTGCAAATATTCATTCCCATTCAGACACTATTGTTGTGCAGAAGCTGTTTGGTTTAGGCAACCCTATTTTTTCATTCTGGCTTTTGCTTTCCTTGCCACTAGAGTTGAGCTCCTGAGGTAGTATTTTATACTACAAGGGACTATCCATCCAAGAAAACATTGATGAAAGAGCTGAGGCTGTCCTTAAACTTTGTTCCTCAAATTATGGCCCAAGCAAAGTGAAGTCTGAAGTAAGAAATGCTATTTGAAATTGTATTTATATTTCCACGAATATTATGAGGCAGACTCTATAGTGAACACACTCTAATCAGGAACAAAAGACCCAATGAGGAAATAAGAGGATCGCAGGGGACTTGGTGAGATAGGGAAAATAAGTGCCCAATAAGCATCTTGTAAATGATGCCCAAGCTTGCTAGAGTGGGGGAGTGCGAAGTTAGCCATTATTAGATACTATTTCATGCTAACAAGACTGACCTATAAAGTCAAGCCAACCTGCTCTACCCATCACTGGGAACCGCTCCCACTGGCAGGGGAGAGCAAGCTGGCAAGTGCACACTGAAGCAGTCTGGTGGAGCCTAGCCACACTGAGTGTGCACTCGTTCCATAGCCCAGATCTTGGGGTTGGTCTCTTTGGTTTGTATCTTACATGCATGAGGAGCGAGGAGAATTGCATGGCAACATTTATAGCCAAACCGTAACCACAAAAACGTGTTAGGAAAACCGTAAACACACAACACGGAACTGGGTTGTCCAGTCAACACAACCATGTTCAGCACATAATGGGTGTACTCCTCTGGTCAACGGGAGCAATGAGGCCAGGGAAGCACCCACATGGCCCGGGGAGTACCCACATGGTCAGTGGGAGCACTTGCATGCTCAGTGGGAGGAGACAGAGATTCAGAGAAAGAGAGAAGGACAAGGAGAAAGATATAGAAGGGAAGAGGAATGATGGTAGGGGTGAGAGGCGAGGAGGGGTGGTGGAACGAGGGTGGGTGTGGGGTGAGGGTGGATCGGGGTAACATAGAAGCTGGTCTTCCCTGGCACCCGTGAGGAACCCTATGTTCAGGACCCTGGCTCGCACTGGCACCCCTACTCAGTTGTTCTTTTCTGCTCATTTGCTAACATTGTCAGATTTTAAATAAACGTTTGAAATATGTAAACTTCTATTCTTAAATGTTGTACAGTTACTTAGACATGTTCCACGTTTCATGATATTTAATGATTTTACTGGGGTTTTCTCAAAACAATGCATTTAAGGAGAGGACTTAGACTGTTCTCTAAAAATTGTCGAATTCTTTCTCCTCTGCTTTCTCACACTTTCCTCATCAATAATGCATAAAACACAATTCATATGCAGGCATATTAGGGTTTGGAAGATACTTTTCAAGCTATCCATTTCAAGAAAAGCAGACCTTGTGAACTCCTCGGGGAAGGTCCTTCACAGGGGAAAAAAACATCCCTATGAAGGGTAGTTCTGTTCTCTACATCCAGAAATAAGATCATAACCTCTCAGACACTCACTGAACAAGAAACAGTAAGTTAATATCCAGTGAGGGCTGGCGTTGTTCAGCAATAAACATTGCTTCATTATTCAAAGGCTGTAAAATTCTACTGAGAGAAAACTGAACATATAAGGTCATAAACTTCCAGATAATCTCAACAAACGATTATTGTGCACCTGCATTAACACTTATCTCTAAAGAACATGGGTACAGGAATAGCAGGAAATATGCAGACAATGGTAGGTACTCCCCTGTCTACACAGCTTTCCCTGAGTTCCCTCCCTTCTTCCTTCTATCTCTCCACACACAATACAAGTACACCACATGCACATACATACACCACAGACATATACACGACACAATACACCACACATATACACCACAGACACATACACCATACACACATGCACCATACACACCATATATGCCACACACACCACATATACCACATATACAACAAACACCACACACATCACACACACATACACCATACACACCATATATCCCCTACACACCACTTATGCCACAAACACCACACATAACACACACACATACACTATACACACCATATATACCACACACACCACACACACAACGGACACCACCCATGCCACGCACACATGCACATACACACCACATATACCACATATACCACACGCACTACACATACATACACCACATGCCACCACATCACCCATATCCACCACATACACCACGGGACACCAAACACACAATATACTGCACACACATACACCATCCACACCACACCCACATACGCACAACTCACACTCCCACCCCCACACAAACACCTCCCCTCCCACCCACAGCTGACTAGCCCCAGCTCACTGCCCATCCTGAGGTTGTGGCTCTGCTCGAAGTTCTCTTGGACACTAAGATGCTCTGGTGCCGCCTGTCTCCCGGGCGTAGGGAGCAGGTTGGAACCTTGGCTTCTCACAGGAGCCACCTGATCGGTGTCTCCAGAGGAAGATGAGTGCAAGGAGCTTTTCCTCAGTGAGGAAGAAACTTCCAGACCACCTACAGGTCTGTGAGTGCGTTCCAGCAGAGTGCTGCTGGGGACAGGGGCCACAATTATTCTATAAAACCTCTTTCCTCCCCAAGATCTTCTCATCTACCTCAGTCTGTTTCATTTACCTCCGAATTATCAACCGGTTTCCTTTTCCCCAGTGCAATTTTCTCTCAGTATTTACACAGGATGATGCCTGTGAATTCGAGATGAGAAAAAGAAAAGTACTTAAAGGCCTCTGTCGATGCAGTCCTGGGACGCTCTCGTCTGTC
Organism: Sorex fumeus; assembly: GCF_029834395.1. Lineage (NCBI taxonomy): Eukaryota > Metazoa > Chordata > Mammalia > Eulipotyphla > Soricidae > Sorex > Sorex fumeus. Next base: position 20,911,657 of record NW_026606081.1, read on the forward strand.
CCTGTGTGGATGCTCTCAGGCCTGCCACGTCAGACTTCAACCAGGGTCCCACAGCTCCCCCCAGCAAGCGGCCAATCCCTGTGGCACTTTTCTGGTGATTCCTTGGTAAAGCTTGTCCAAGGCCAGGAAAGTGTGAGTGTGTCTGTGAGAGTGCCTGGGGGTGTGTGCTTGTGTGTCTGTGAGTATGTGTGAGAGTGTGTCTGTAAGAGTGTGCATGTGTGTGTTGTGCGAGAGTGCATGTCTGTGAGTGTGCCTGGGATGTGTGCTTGTGTGTGTCTGTATGCGTGTATGAGAGTGTATATATGTGTGAGTGTTCCTGTGTGTGTCTGCGAGTGTGAGCATAGGTATGAGAGTGTCTGTGTGTACGTGTGAGTGTGTCTATGTGTCTGTAAGTGGATGCATGTGTGTGAGAGAGTCTATAAATGTGTGTGAATTTGCATGAGAATGTATGTGTGTGAATGTGTGCATACGTGACTGTGCAGTTGTGTGAATGTGCCTGTGTGTGGATGTGTGTGTCCAAGTGTGTATGAGAGTATATCTGTGAATTTGTGAATGTGTATGAGCACTTATATATGTGTTCATGTGTGTGAGTGTGTATATGTGTGAGTGTATGTATGTGCGTGAGTTATGTGGGTATGTGTGTGAGTGCAAATGTATTTGAGCATCTGTGACTGTATATGTGTGTATGCATGTGAATGAGTGTATGTATTATGTGTGAGGGTTTGTGTATATGTGTATGAGTATGTGTATATTTTTATGCATGTGATCATATGTATGTGAATGTGTGTATGTGTGAATGCATATGTGTGAGTGTATGTGGGTAAGTTTGTATATATGTGTGCAAGTGTGTATGTGAGTGTGTATGTATGTCTGTGAGAATATTTATATATGTATTTTGTGTGTATGTATGTATGCATGAGTGTATGTGGGTATGTGTGTGAGCGTGTATAAGTGTATGTGCGTATTGCATGCATATAAGGTATGTGTGTATGTTTGTGAGTGTGTGTGTATATTTGTGAGTTCATATGTGTGTGAACGTTTATGTGTGTATGTGAGTGTAAGTGCAGATGCATTTGTGTATTGTGTGTGAATGTGTGCGTGTGAGTGTAAGTGCATATGAGTGTAAGTGCATAAGTGTAAGTGCATATGTGTGTGAGTGTATGTGCATGAGCATATATGTGTGTAAGTGTGTGAATGTGTATGTGTGTGCAGTGTGAGTATATATGTGTGTGTGAGTGTATGTATGTGTACATTGTATATGTATGTGTGTGAGTATACATGCATGGGTGTATATGTGTGTGACTGTGTATGTGTGTACAGTGTGAGTGTATGTGTGTATGTGTGCATTGTGTATGTATGTGTGTGAGTGTACATGCGTGAGTGGGTATGTGTGTGACTGTGTATGTGTATACAGTGTGAGTGTATGTGTGTGTCTGTGTGAATGTATGTGTGTGAGTATGTGTGAGTTGTGTATATATGTGTGTGAGTGTATGTGCATGAGTGTATATGTGCATGAGTGGTATGTGTGTGAATGTGTATGTGTCTATGGTGTGAGTGTATATGTATGTGAGTGCAGATTGTGTGAGTGTGTCTGTGTGAGTGTATGTGTGTGAGTGCATGTGTGAATGTATGCATGTGAAAGTAAGTACGTATGTGTGTGTTGTGGGGTTCTGGGTGCCATTCTCCATACAGAGTCATGAGGAGGTCCCTAGGGGCACCAGGAGGCCTTGAGACTGGCCGTCCCTCATGCACGGGCTCCAGCCCTCTGAGTACCCCTCAGCCCAGCGAAGATTTTAGTTTCTGTTCTGTTTTTGTCTGGGGGCACACCTGGCAGTGCTCAGGACTTCCTCCTGAGCTCTGTGCTCAGGGGTCAAGCCTAACAGGGCTTGGGACACGCTGTGCGGTGCCAGGGATTGAGCCAGGGGCTGGGGCCAGGCAAGTGTCCCACCTTATGCTGCCTCTCTAACCCTAAGTCTCTCCTTTTACCTGTTGGAGATCCCTTTTTATGTTCAATTTTGTGCCAATGTTTGCTTCCCCCCAGTTGGATGCTCTAAATATTTTCAACATCATTCTCACTGTTGTGATTATATTTTATATTCTTTGAGTCTACCTACCCTCGGCACTTGCCAGCAATCACTCATCTGCTCACACATTCCGAGGAGCCCGAGTGCTCCCTCTGGGTCTGAGAAGTGGGTCTCTGGCCATGTTCGCCCTGGTGCTCTCAGAATCTGCAGGGCCACATTGGTGGATGGGGTAGCTCTAAGGGCAGGTGCTCAGGACAGAGGGGTGTCGGGAGTCCTGAGGACACGCCCCTCAGCGCTCCTGTCACAGGGGGACCCTCAGGGAACCCCGCAGGGAGCTGGGGGTGCCGGGTCTGGAAGGCCGTGGGCGAGTCTGTGCGTGCGGGGTCTTCTCAGGCTCCTTCCTGCCATCCGGACTGGTTGTTTTTTTTTTTGTTTAAACTTTTATTATTCTTGTGTACTCTATGAATTTTACCAATTGTGTAATTAAAAAGAATATCCTAGTACAGCTCTTTGGTGAATCAGAAAACATTAGAAAAATCAAGATTATCTACCAATTATTCTATCATTTTCTGTTTAAGAGTTTGCTGTTTGAAGTAGAAAACTGCCCACTAAACATTGACTTTTTCCCCCTTTATTTTATTTTATTTTATTTTACAGTTGTAAATTTATAATTTTTTGTGCTTTGGTTTCAATTATACAATGATCAGATACCCATCCCTCCACCAGTGCCCATTTTCCACCACCATGGATAATATCCCTCCCACCCCCATCCTCCCATCCCCCCTGTCTCTGTGGCAGGGCAATCCCCTGTGTTCTCTCTCTCCTTTTGGGTGTTGTGGTCTGCAAAAGAGGCATTGAGTGGCAAACATGTTCAGTCCATAGTCTACTTTCGACATGCATCTCCCCTCCTGGGAGGATCCTCCAAACATCCTTTATTTGGTGCTCCCTTCTCTATCTGAACTGCCCTTTCCTCTAGGATACCCGGCTGGTCTCTAAGTTATGGAGTAATCCTCCTGGTGCTGATCTCAGCTATTCTTGGGTATTAATCTCATACTTTGTTACTTTATATCCCCCAGATGAATGCAATCTTTCTATGTCTATCCCTCTCTTTCTGACTCATTTCGCTTAGCATGATACTTTCCATATTGTACCAGTTGTATGTAAATTTCATGACTTCATCTTTTCTAAGAGCTACATAGTACTCCATTGTGTAGATGTACCAAAGTTTCTTTAACCAGTCATCTGTTCTTGGGCATTCAGGTTTCTTCCAGTTTCTGGCTATTGTAAAGAGTGCTGCAATGAACAAACAAGTGCAGATGTCACTTCGACTATACATTTTTGCCTCTCTGGGATATATTCCCAGGAGTGGTATTGCTGGGTCAAATGGGAGCTCAATTTCTAATTTTTTGAGAATCGTCCATACTGTTTTCCAGAAGGGCTGAACCAGTGGACATTCCCACCAACAGTGAAGGAGTGTCCCTTTCTTGCCACATCCACGCCAGCATCGGTTGCTTTTGTTCTTTTGAATGTGGGCCAGTCTCTGAGGTGTGAGATGGTATCTCATTGTGGTTTTGATCTGCATCTCCCTGATGATTAATGATGTAAAGCATTTTCTCATGTGCTTTTTTGCCATTCGGATTTCTTCTTTGAGAAAGTTTCTGTTCATTTCATTGCCCCATTTTTGGATGGGGTTGGATGTTTTCTTCTTGTGGAGTTTAACCAGTATTTTGTATATCCTGGATATCAACCCCTTGTCAGATGTGTATTCGGTGAATTTCCTTTCCCATTCTGTAGACTGTCTTTGTATTTTGGTCACTGTTTCTTTGGAGGTGCAGAAGCTTCTTAGTTTAAGATAGTCCCATTTATCTATCTCTGTTTTCACTTGCTTGGCCAGTGGCGTGGCATCTTTGAAGATAACATTAGCTTCAATGTCATGGAGGGTTTTGCCAACTTTATCTTCAATGTACCTTATGGTTTCTGGTCTGATGTTGAGGTATTTAATCCATTTTGATCTTACTTTTGTACATGGTGTTAGGCAGAGTTCTGAGCCTATTTTTTTGCATGTAGCCGTCCAGTGATGCCAACACAATTTATTAAAGAGGCTTTCCTTACTCCACTTCACATTACTTGCACCTTTATCAAAGATTAGATGAGCATATATTGAGGGGAGATGTCAGTGTATTCAACCCTGTTCCATTGGTCTGCAGTTCTGCCTTTGTTCCAGTACCATGCTGTTTTAATTATTACTGCTTTGTAGTACAGTTTGAAGTTCGGGAGGTTGATTCCTCCCATTTTCTTTTTCCCAAGAATTGCTTTAGCTATTCGTGGGGGCTTATTGTTCCATATAAATTTCAGGAGTGTTTGCTCCATTTCTTTGAAGAATGTCATGGGTATCCTTATAGGGATTGCATTGAATTTATACAATGCTTTCGGTAGTATTGCCATTTTGACAATGTTAAGTCTCCCGACCCATGAGCAGGGGATATCTTTCCATTTCCTCATGTCCTCTTTTATTTCCTGAAGTAGCGTTTTGTAGTTTTCTTTGTACAGCGGACTGGTTGTTTTTATGGTCCCTTCATTTCCTTCACTGCAGAGACCCACACTGAGCTCAGGCTGGAGTGCTCCCTCCTAGGCTAACCGCACAGAGAAGTGGGGGCAGCTGGTGCAGCTCAGCCATATCCCTCCCCACCTGTGCTCTGGCTCCCACGCTGTGCTCGGGGAGGACAGTTCAGCAGCAAGTGGGAGAGAGCCAGGGTGGCTTTCTCAGACGCCCTGCAGTACGTGTGGGTGCAAGATGGGCCTTCAAGAACTCAGATGCCTCTCCAGTCCCGGCTGTCTCTGCTGAACCCTGCTCTCCCCAAAGGCAGTGGGCGTGACTTCAGGAATCAGAGGTTATCTGGGAGCCAGGGCAGTCCCAGCAGTTTGGAGTAAAAGTCCTGGTTTCTGCATGCCTGAGCTATGTTTGTAGAGGCTCATGGTCACCGGGGTTCCATCTGGAGAAGGCAGGATGCGGCACCTACCCCATCTGGGACTTCCCAGTGATCTCGGCTCTGTTTGGGACCTGAGCATTCTCCGGGAGCTGTGGAGCCTCCCAGTGGTTTTTCTTCTCTGTGGCTGTGTGCTGTGAAAATCAGGCTTAACTCTTTTACAAACCACAACACCCAATAGGAGAGAGAGAAAAAAAGGGAATGCCCTGCCACAGAGGCAGGGTGGGATTGGGGGGATGGGGGGTGGGAGGGATACTGGGATCCGTGGTGGTGGGAAATGGTCACTGGTGGAGGGATGGGTATTCAAAATAAATTTTTAAAAAAAGGCAGTGGGCCAGTTTGCATTGTTTTCCTTAAAGGAGACTCACAGGACGAAACGGTGTGGATGAATGAGGGAGATTAAACACATATTTCAAGCAAAGTTGATTCACAAAGATTTCCCAGACTTCATTGTATTCTGAAACATAATCCAGTTTGATGAATAGATATAATTTTTAAATGTATGGTAACAGTCCAAAAGGGAAAAGGTTTAAAAATGTATTCCCCATAATAATTTGATATTCAGACTTTAATAACGCCTTAGGAATACTGGAAAACAATTTATACTTCAGTAAAAGGCCGCAATCTCACTCCATCTTTATTATAGGGGAGGGAATGAATTTAGTTAGAGTTTAGTAGCCACGCTTGAAGTGAGGGGCTACAATGCATTCTACATGGAAGAGCCTGAAAGTCAACAAGAGGGTGGCAGAGTGAACCAAAGAGCCATCAAGTGAACAAATGGACCAGTGAGGAAATGGACTGAGCAATGAACCGCTGAGGGAACGAACTGAGGCGTAAGTCAATGAGCTAACGAGAAGACAAGCTAAAGAGCAAGTGAATGTGTCAACCTCAGGGATGAATCCATGAACGGCCGTGAGGAGGAGCCAAGGAAGGGACGCCTGAGGGCACCAGTGCAACGACTCCCCTCACCAAGCCCGCCCACCCCTCTCCACTGCACTGCGGTAGCTCTTGGCTGCTTACTTCTGTGGTGCGGGCCTCAGATCTCACACAGAGACAGTGGGCTGAGCTTTGCTTGTTGAAGACCTTTCCCGGCGTTGAGCAGACCACGGAGGTCAGTGCTTATTGCTGGCCTCCTTCTGTTTTTGTCTGAAACCACCCCAGCCTCTGCCCAGCCATGCTCTAGGCCTTCTGCTTTGCTTCTTGGCTGCTAGCTCTCTCCGCTCTTCTCTGCTCACTTTTCTCACTGACAGGGAGGCTGAAGCCCCCCGGGACTCCTTTCTCCTTGCTCTGGCAGCTTCCTTGCCAAGACCTGGGACGCGCAGAGAGACAGTCGCCGCCAGAGGCCGCTGCTGCAGCCCAGGAGGTGCATGTGGGCCTCCAGGTCTGCCCACCTCGGGGAGAGGTACTGCACCTGGGCTCTGCAGCTCAGCCTGCATTTTGGCTGTTCTACCCTTAAGGCAAGGGCGGGGAACAGTGGGCTTCAACTCACCAAGCACCAGAATTGGGTGGTCTGAGCTTCCGGTCACTCCGCTTGCTGGCTTGACGCTCAACACAGAGGAAGTGGAAATGGGTCCGGTGACTGGTGGGCTCCCGAGGGCGGGTGGGTGACCCAAGGGGACCCAGGGTGTTGGGAAAGCAGGACCCCGACTGCACAGAGGTTCAGGGGGTGTCTGGCTTCAGCCGTGGGAACCAAACAGATTTCATTCTCTTCCTACTGGATTCATCATAAATGACCCAAGAAATGCTGCACCAACAATCCAACAGTGGGAACGTGTGTGCGTTGAGTTGGTCACAGAACAAAATCAGATATCTCCTCACGGGACCCAACCACCTCACGACTCCAATAATCTCTGGACTGATCTGCTGCTCAAGCCTGACTCAAAATGAATCAGGCCATAATCTCTGCTTTGAGTCCTGCCCCCTCCCTCCCCTGTGAGTACTGTTCCCTCCCTCCCCTATGAGTATTGCTCTCTCCCTCCCCTGTGAGTACTGCCCCTTCCCTCGCCTGTGAGTACTGCCCCCTCCCTCCCCTGTGAGTATTTCCCCTTCCCTCCCCTGTGAATACTGTCCTCTCCCTCCCTGTGAGTACTTCCCCTTCCCTCCCCTCAGAGTACGGCCCCTTCCCTCCCCTGAGAGTACTGCCCCCTCCCTCCCCTGTGAGTACTGCCCCCTCCCTCCCCTGTGAGTACTTCCCCTTCGCTCCCCTGTGAGTACTGTCCTCTCCCTCCCCTGTGAGTACTTCCCCTTCCCTCACCTGAGAGCACTGCCCCCTCCCTCCCCTCCCCTGTGAGTCCTGCCCCCTCCCTCCCTTGTGAGTCCTGCCCCCTCCCTCCCCTGCGAGTACTTCCCCTTTCCTCCCCTGTGAGTACTGCCCCCTCCCTCCCCTGTGAGTACTTCCCCTTCCCTCCCCTGTGAGTACTGTCCTCTCCCTCCCCTGTGAGTACTTCCACTTCCCTCACCTGAGAGTACTGCCCCCTCCCTCCCCTGTGAGTCCTGCCCCCTCCCTCCCTTGTGAGTCCTGCCCCCTCCCTCCCCTGTGAGTACTTCCCCTTCCCTCCCCTGTGAGTACTGCCCCCTCCCTCCCCTGTGAGTAGTTCCCCTTCCCTCCCCTGAGAGTCCTGCCCCCTCCCTCCCCTGTGAGTAGTTCCCCTTCCCTCCCCTGAGAGTCCTGCCCCCTCCCTCCCCTGTGAGGACTTCCCCTTCCCTCCCCTGAGAGTACTGCCCCCTCCCTCCCCTGTGAGTACTGCCCCCTCCCTCCCCTGTGAGTACTTCCCCTTCCCTCCCCTGTGAGTACTGTCCTCTCCCTCCCCTGTGAGTAGTTCCCCTTCCCTCCCCTGAGAGTACTGCCCCCTCCCTCCCCTGTGAGTCCTGCCCCCTCCCTCCCTTGTGAGTCCTGTCCCCTCCCTCCCCTGTGAGTATTTCCCCTTCCCTCCCCTGTGAGTACTGTCCTCTCCCTCCCCTGTGAGTAGTTCCCCTTCCCTCCCCTGAGAGTACTGCCCCTTCCCTCCCCTGAGAGTACTGCCCCCTCCCTCCCCTGTGAGTACTGCCTCCTCCCTCCCCTGTGAGTACTTCCCCTTCCCTCCCCTGTGAGTACTGTCCTCTCCCTCCCCTGTGAGTACTTCCCCTTCCCTCCCCTGAGAGTACTGCCCCCTCCCTCCCTTGTGAGTCCTGCCCCCGCCCTCCCCTGTGAGTACTTCCCCTTCCCTCCCCTGTGAGTACTGCCCCCTCCCTCCCCTGTGAGTCCTGCCCCCTCCCTCCCCTGGGAGTCCTGCCCCCTCCCTCCCCTGTGAGTACTTCCCCTTCCCTCCCCTGAGAGTACTGCCCCCTCCCTCCCCTGTGAGTAGTTCCCCTTCCCTCCCCTGAGAGTACTGCCCCCTCCCTCCCCTGTGAGTCCTGCCCCCTCCCTCCCCTGTGAGTACTTCCCCTTCCCTCCCCTGAGAGTACTGCCCCCTCCCTCCCCTGTGAGTACTGCCCCCTCCCTCCCCTGTGAGTACTGCCCCCTCCCTCCCCTGTGAGTCCTGCCTCCTCCCTCCCTTGTGAGTCCTGCCCCCTCCCTCCCCTGTGAGTACTTCCCCTTCCCTCCCCTGAGAATACTGCCCCCTCCCTCCCCTGTGAGTACTGCCCCCTCCCTCCCCTGTGAGTACTTCCCCTTCCCTCCCCTGTGAGTACTGTCCTCTCCCTCCCTTGTGAGTACTTCCCCTTCCCTCCCCTGTGAGTATTGCCCCCTCCCTCCCCTGTGAGTACTGCCCCCTCCCTCCCCTGTGAGTCCTGCCCCCTCCCTCCCTTGTGAGTATTTCCCCTTCCCTCCCCTGTGAGTACTTCCCCTTCCCTCCCCTGAGAGTACTGCCCCCTCCCTCCCCTGCGAGTACTGCCCCCTCCCTCCCCTGTGAGTCCTGCCCCCTCCCTCCCCTGTGAGTACTTCCCCTTCCCTCCCCTGTGAGTACTTCCCCTTCCCTCCCCTGAGAGTACTGCCCCCTCCCTCCCCTGCGAGTACTGCCCCCTCCCTCCCCTGTGAGTACTTCCCCTTCCCTCCCCTGTGAGTCCTGCCCCCTCCCTCCCTTGTGAGTCCTGCCCCCTCCCTCCCCTGTGAGTACTTCCCCTTCCCTCCCCTGAGAGTACTGCCCCCTCCCTCCCCTGCGAGTACTGCCCCCTCCCTCCCCTGTGAGTACTTCCCCTTCCCTCCCCTGTGAGTCCTGCCCCCTCCCTCCCTTGTGAGTCCTGCCCCCTCCCTCCCCTGTGAGTACTTCCCCTTCCCTCCCCTGAGAGTACTACCCCCTCCCTCCCCTGCGAGTACTGCCCCCTCCCTCCCCTGTGAGTACTTCCCCTTCCCTCCCCTGTGAGTCCTGCCCCCTCCCTCCCTTGTGAGTCCTGCCCCCTCCCTCCCCTGTGAGTACTTCCCCTTCCCTCCCCTGAGAGTACTGCCCCCTCCCTCCCCTGTGAGTACTGCCCCCTCCCTCCCCTGTGAGTCCTGCCCCCTCCCTCCCTTGTGAGTCCTGCCCCCCTCCCTCCCCTGTGAGTACTTCCCCTTCCCTCCCCTGAGAGTACTGCCCCCTCCCTCCCCTGTGAGTACTGCCCCCTCCCTCCCCTGTGAGTACTTCCCCTTCCCTCCCCTGTGAGTACTGTCCTCTCCCTCCCCTGTGAGTACTTCCCCTTCCCTCCCCTGTGAGTATTGCCCCCTCCCTCACCTGTGAGTACTGCCCCTTCCCTCCCCTGTGAGTACTTCCCCTTCCCTCCCCTGTGAGTATTGCCCCCTCCCTCCCCTGTGAGTACTGTCCTCTCCCTCCCCTGTGAGTACTTCCCCTTCCCTCCCCTGTGAGTACTGCCCCCTCCCTCACCTGTGAGTACTGCCCCGTCCTACCCTTCGCAGGGTCCATAGTGGGAGCTCAGGATTTACACCAGGAGCAATCGTCTGGTTTGGTGGGACTGAGGCAGGGCTCAGAATTTCTGAGCTCTTCTCCTATCTCATTGGGATGGGGCTCTATATGAACTCTGGCATGGAATGATCATTTTGTTACTGTGGCAGTGGTTTGGACCACACCCAGTAGTGCTCAGGGATCACTCCTAAAGGTGCTTGGGACCATACATAGTGCCGAGGATGGAACCTGAATTGGCTGCATGCAGGGCAAGTGTCCAACCCGCTGTGCTATTTCTATAGTCCTATAATAATCGTTTAAGTCTGCATAGAAACATTTAAGAGGAAAGTAATTGGTGTAAGACAAACCAAATTAACAGGTGGGAAATCTCTCATGGATACTCAAATAATTTAGGTCAATAAGTGTGATGTTGCCATTTTTTGAATTGTCTGAAGCTGAAATTGCTCGTGTTCCAGAAAGGAGATGTTTTTGTTTTACTTTAATTATTTTCAATCCCAAGTCATGAAATATCTCTTTCAGAATTGTCTCTCTAGACTGAGGACAAGGCCAAGGTGGTTGGAGTTTTCCCAGCTTGATTAGGTAGAGCCTGCTCTAGGGCAGAGCTGTCACTTGGCAACACAACCACTCCTTGATATGTTTAAGAGAGCTTGGCTGTATAAAGTCATAAAAATCTATGTACAGTAATATCCTCACTCTTCACCCTAAAACAACACCCACGAAGGCGATTTGTAAGCATTTAAGCATCACAGCCTTCCTAGGGGATGCGCTTCAGGCTGATTTGTAGTCCCAGACTTCCTAAGTGTGCCTCCAAGTCCATTTTCTACATGAGTTAGGGCTCCTCAAAAAATGCAAGTGCTATTGAACACTGCTAATGCAGTCCTATTTTTAAAAGATGAATTAAGTGGTATTATTTGAATGTGACCAGTCAAAACAGGAACAGTTGCATAAACCTTCATTTTTAATATATCTGGGAATAAGTACATGCAGTGATCACCTATCTAAGGAGCTTAAAAATATTAAATGTTTCTATTCTGAGGAGCCGTGAGCATAAGTCAGTGTGCTGAGATGGCCTCTCTACAAACTGCAGAGATTGTTAGCAACTCACATTCACAAGTGGTGTGCACAGCACTTTGCAGTTTACAAGCCACATTGAAGGAATCTGATCCTCCTACCTGTCTTCCTGGGGCTAGAGCGATAGCACAGCGGTAGGGCGTTTGCCTTGCACGCGGCCGACCCAGGTTTGATTGCTCCGCCCCTCTTGGAGAACCCAGCAAGTATCTTGCCCGCAAGGCAAAGCCTGGCAAACTACCCGTGAAGTATTCGATATGCCAAAAACAGTAGCAAGTGTCACAATGGAGATGTTACTGGGCCCACTCAAGCAAATCGAAGAACAACGGGAGGACAGTGACAGTGACAGTGACCTGTCTACCTGACACTAACTGTGGGACCCACTCCCAGAGCCACCCTCATTCACCTGTCCTCACCTCCTCCCAGCAGCTGGGCCTCAGCACCAACTCCTCCACTGGCTCTGTGTAGGTGGCTTGTTTGGTCCTTCCCATTGCAGCTGGCCCACCTGTGCCTGTACAGAAGCCCACCTTTGCCTATATAAGAGCTCACCTGTGCCCTCTACAGCAGAAGCCCAATTTAGGCCCCTGCAGCCCTGCAGCCCTACCTGAATTCCCTGGACCCCAACCCTCTGCACTCCCATACCCCTATAATCCTGCTGCCCTGCACCTCTCACCACAGGGGAGCAGAGAGGAGCAGAGAGGAGGAGGGAGGAGGAGAGGTGAGAAGAAGGGAGCATAGGAGCAGATGGGGCAGAGGGGAGCACGAGGAGCAACGGGGAGCACGGGGAGCACGGGGAGCAGAGGGAGCAGAGGGGGCAGAGGGGAGAATGGAGAGCACGGGGAGCAGAGGGAGCAGAGGAGGCAGGGGGAGCAGAGGGGGGAACGAGGAGCACGGAGAATGTGGGGAGTGGGGGAGCAGAGGGGGCAGAGGGGAGCACGGGGATCAGAGGGAGCAGAGGGGGCAGAGGGGAGCACGGGGAGCACAGGGAGCAGGGGGAACATGGGGAGCAGAGGAGGCAGAGGGGACAGGATAGGGAGGTGCAGAGGGCTCCTTGGTCCTCAGGCACTGGGACTAGGAGTCACCTAGGTAGGCTCTGGGACACTCACACAGGAAGTTCCCTGAAGGGAGATGAAGAGGCCGCAGGCACAGGCCGTCAGGGACTTGGCATGTCATTGCACAACTTTAAGGGATGCCACATGGGGTATTACTAGGACCGTACTGGCTGATGCATAGGGTACTCTCTCCAAACCTCAACTGATCTCTTTGTCTCCTGTCAGTATTTCCTCGCGATCTTCAAACTTTATGTTGGGAGGTATAATGTCCTCCTCATTGGTTTGCTGAGACTCTAAGTTTTTAAGCAAAAAAAAAAAAGTCATATAGACTAAATCTGCCACAAAGTAGTGTTTTATTTGAAAATTTTTCTATTGCTAAGGCAGCTCAGATAGAGAAGGGAGCTCCAAATAAAGGGTGTTGGGAGGATCCTCCCAGGATGGGAGAAGATGCTGAAAGTAGACTATAGACCGAACATGATTGCCACTCAGTGCCTCTTTTGCAAACCACAGCACCCAAAAGGAGAGAGAGAACAAAAGGGAATGCCCTGCCACAGAGGCAGGGTGGGATGTGGGGGATGGGGGGTGGAAGGGATACTGGGACCCATGGTGGTGGAGGATGGGCACTGGTGGAGGGATGGGTACTTGATCATTGTATAACTGAAACCCAAGCACAAAAATTTGTAAGTCTACAACTGTACCTCATGGTGTTTCACTAATAAGAATTTAAAAAAAAAATAAAAGAAAAAAAAGAAAACTAATAAACATGATAAATTATGCAACTTCCCAAAAAAAAGAAAGAAAATTTCTCTATTGATTTAATGCTAACAGAGTTGCCCTGGTCTTTGAAATCATTGAAAATTACATTTTTGTTATCGTACAATGTTTTTTATTTGTAACACTTTAATTTCTCCAACATATCTGAACTATCTATATGACAGTTATGTTTAGTCCATCATGTTTTGTTTAAAAAATCTATTTGCCAATAGTTCCTAGTAAAACATTTTTTCCTATTAGATAAAATATTTCAAACTTAAATAGCTAATTTCCAGAACATTCCGTGTTCTCTAGGAACAGAAACAGGTAACCAGGTAATGCACGTTTTCCTGTTTCACCCACAGTAGAGCTCCAGGTTTCCCAGAGTTGTCACTGGTGTTTGGTCCATGCTCTCATTAGTCTCAAGTACTTCCTTCTGTGCAGAAATGCCTCCTCTGTCCCCCTTCTTTTAAGAATCACTCTCATCCCCCTTCTTTTAAGAATCACTCTCATCTTCAAAGATCCAGGTGAGCATTCTTTCAACCGGGAAACCTTGGGGTGTCCGGGTACCTCTAAGCAGAGTCCAGCTCTCTCTCAATCTGAGGTGCACACATCTCACCCCCCCAAAAAGCCGTGCATTTTTCTTCAGAGCAGTCGGTAAGTTGAATGTAGTTCTCCATCTACGACTCTGCTCACCTCCTGGGGAGATGCTCTCAGGCAGCCCCAAAGTCGTGTATTGCACACAACCCAGCAAGGCTGACCACCTGAATTATCACACATACCAGGATGTCAGGGAACATAGATCAGAAAGAGGAGAAACAGGGAAGTAAGAATCAAGTGACTGCTCTACCTCTACACATCTTTTTAAAATTACGAGTTGAATTTGAAATAAATGAATCAGAATGAAAGTCCTCGCCTTATGACATTGAGCAGTTTGTTCAGCAGGCTTGTCCCTGGTTTGATTTTGACTTTGAGCCACACTTGGCTGTGCTCAGGGATCACTCCTGGCAGAGCTCAGGGAACCTTTCGTGGCGTCAGGGCTTGGACATGCCAAGCAAATGCCTAACCCCCTCCTGTACCACAAGCCCCTGGAATTTTCTGTCCTATTCCAGAGGCTGATTTGTTTGTCCCTCTGCATGTCCTTTTTAATGAGCAGATCTTGCTGTCTTCTGTTGAGGCGGCCCTTCTCCATTTCTCCTTCAGGAGCCAAGGCTTTCTCTGCCTCTTTCACTTCTGTAAGTCAACTGAAACAGGCAACACGAGCCCCCCACAGGAAGATGTGATCTGCCTGTGTAATTTGGTTTAGTCTCCCTTCCTAATCTTTAGTTGTATGTATCTATTCTTTCTTTGTGACGAAGGGTGAAACCACGCCAGGTAGTATTCAGGGAACTCTCCCAGCTCTGTGATCGAAGGGTCATGCAGTGCCAGAGAATCAAATCGGGGCCAGCTGCAAACAAGGCAAGTGCCTCCACCCTTGTGCTATCTCTCAGAGCCCTAAATATTGAGTATTCAGAAAAGCAGTCAACAGTTTGCATATTGACACTTTCTAACACAATCTCTTTATATTATTTCCTTAACTTAATTGACTTGTTTTTTGCTGACAATCATAAAACACTGTCCTCCCATTGTTCATCGATTTGCTCAAGCGGGCCCAGTAACGTCTCCATTTTGAGACTTGTTGTTACTGTGTTTGGCATATTGAATACTTCACGGGGAGCTTGCCAGGCTTTGCCGTGCGGGCAAGATACTCTTGGTAGCTTGCAGGGCTCTCCGAGAGCGGCAGAGGAATCGAACCCGGCTCTGCCAGGCTGGCTGGCTGCCCTACCGCTGTGCCGCTCCAGCCCGCTGACAATCATAAAAACTATAAATAATGCTGGATTTTTCTTTCTCTTTAAACAATATCCCCTTTTTCTGGTCCTATTGTACTTGCTTAGACACTATTGAATCCTACTGTAAAGAGGCCTTCTAACCTTGCTTCTAATTTTAAAGGAAATGCTTTTACTACTTTGCCTTTTAATTAGAGGTTGTTCCAAGTTTGCCCAGTTCTGCAGTGAGATACTTAATTCCTCTCTCCCGGGTTTCTTTCCTGGCCTTCACATGCTCTGTTCTAAGTGCTCGGAGTTTTCTGCGGGAGGAAACTCGGGTGCTACCCTACTTCCTTCCCTGCTCTGGAAGATAACAGCCTTACCTGCTGCTCTGGGTCCATGGCCTCAGCTCGTCTGGCCAGACACAGACTCCTGCTCTGAGGGGCAGTTTTGCCTGAGGTCCTATGCCTGCGTGAACACCAGCTCTCCTAGTGCAGGCATTGGGTCTCTGCCTCTCCCCCTAGAGAGCTGACAGCAGGCCCCTTAACCCTGGCAGCCCTCACACTGCGGAGGGCTCGCCCCCACCCTCCCAGCTGCCCTCTTCGTGGCTGGTGTTCCTGGGGCATTAAGGAGGAAACCCTTCCCGTGACTGACTCTGGCCACTGCTGACCTCTGAACTGGCGCTTAGCTTCATTTTGGCTTTTAAGGAGTCTCTGACTTGATGGGAAACTTGGCCAAGAAGCTGAATTTTTAAAATATTAATGCTCTATATTTTTCTGCCTTGTAGGGAAGGCTTCCCAGGCCGTCTGGGATATCTCATTGCAGGAAGTGGAAATGCCTTTGGATATGGTCATGAGGGATCCCATTGTGTGTTCATATGGTGCAGTGGTGTTCAGTGTGTGTTTGTTTCTATGACCCTGCAGTGTTCCTCTGTGCATGTACATAGTGCCGTCGTGTTCAGTTGTGTTTATGTGGCAATGTGGTGTTCAGTTGTATACAAGGTATAAATATGGCACCATGCTGTTCAGCTGTGTGCCTGTCTGGTGCTGTGCTATTTAGCTGTATGTTTGTGCCGTGACACAGGGTTCAGCTGTGCTTGTGCTCAGCGATGTGCAAATGTGGTGCCGTGGTGTGCGGCTGTGTGTTTATTAGGCTGTGGTGCTCAGCTGTGTTTGAGGCATCTGTAGCTCCAGTGAATGGTACAGGACATCCCTTCCCAGAGGGACAGAAAACAAGCCAGAGCACTGGCACAAGTGCTACAGCTCTTTTAGAATTTGTCTAGCAGGTTTTCCGGTTGCTACAGCAAAGCCACTCCCCAGTCACCCAAAAAAGGGAAAACGTTCTGGCGTTGCACGAGCAGGGCAGTCCTCTCTGACACGTGACGGTCTTCACAGAGCTGAACAGTGTCTAGAGCTGCCAGCAAGCATGACACTGTCCGTTTCCCCTCAGCCGGAGAGCTTGTGCCGTCTCCTCCTTGCCTCTTGGGAAAGGAAGCAGATGGGTTTGATTTAATTTGCAACTCTGTGTTTTTAAGGACCATATACAAATTCTTTGCAATGAATTTTATGTATATATTTCAGGTGTTAAACTAAATTTAGTTTCAGTTTTTATTCATCGCTCCTTTTCCGTTGGGATTGCAGTTGATTTGTATTTCAATTCATTGTAACATACGTGTCCTTTATAATAATCCTGTTTTTGTTTGTTTCACTTTGATTTCATGTTATGGAGAATTAGTTCATTAAAGTAAAAATTTGGAGGGCAGATAGATAGTACCAGGATAAGGTGGTTGTCTTTCACTCAGCTGACCCAGATTTAATCCCAGGCACCACATTTGGTCTTCCGAGCACTGCAAGGAGTGATCCCTGAGCACAGATCCAGGAGTAAACCCTGAGCACTGTTGGGAGTGGCCCGAGAAACCTACCCCCCCCAATAGAAATGTCTCTGGTTTGTATAGCATTATATTGAGAGACTTCTAACTCAAGTCATTGTGAATTGGTATTTTATCATTACTTATTTGTTTGGGGAAACTTGGGCAACACTCAGAGGTGTTCAGGGATTATTCTTGGCTATGTTGAGGGATCACTCCTGATGGGGCTTATGGGACCATATGTGGGACCAAGGATGGAACCCAGGTCAATCACATGCAAGGCAAGCACCCTACCTGTGAGTTGGCAAAGTAGATCTCGGGGAATGTTGCTGTGACATGAGTGTGTGTCCAGTGGCCCAGAGCTGCCTCCCCACCTCATTACCTCCCCAAGGCTCCCCAACAAAGACAGAGAGACAGGGAGACAGGGACCATAGCCTGATGGTGAAAATGGCCCGTTTAATGAGAAGTTGCTAGCATACTTATGGATCATCTGAAAGGGGGGTTGAGGTAGGGACATAGGTGCGCTTGATCATTTACATAGATAAACATTTGGCAGAGGAAATTCTCTTGGGGAGATAGATCAACTAAAGAAGACACTCTGTCTCCCAGGGGCATCTATATTGCTTTTATCTTTCCCTCTAGTTGTCTAAGTTTTCAATACTTGCAGTTGTTTGGATAAACACGGTAAGAGACAAAGATCCCAACACTTGGCTCTCTGGGCTGAGAGCAAGCAAGGCTTTTACCATAAATCCCATACTGAGTTCTCAGGCCAGTTCAGCTTGTCCTTCCCCATGGGGGTCCTGTCTCTTAAGTTGTAACAGCTTGCATCAAGACCATGCATTTATGCTTGATAGAATGTCCCATTTCAATGCCGGGTAGCTTTCCCACTCGCCCTGGGTCCATCCCAGTCCCACAGTGGGACCTCCATTTTGGGTGTTAGGAACTACAGCAACTGAAACCTGAGTCAAATAATTATGACCAAGTAATTATGCCCAGAAGCAGATATATTTCAGAGTCAATCAACTTCCAAATATTAGGAGCATAGCATTAATGGTCTTTCTGTGTTTAACCAAAGAACATTGCTCTATAGTAATATTTATATAAAAAGGCTATAGGGGAAATAGAAAAGCAGATACGAATACACAGCACTTCAAATCCAAAGCAGTACAAATACAAAGTTCAGAATTACTAGAAAGTTTTGGCTTATAAGATATCAAGACTGACTTTGGGAACTGTGACAATGAGAGGTAAAATACAAGGGAAAGGTTAAAGATCAACCTTAACTAAATTAGGGATGTTAACAAGAGTATGCTAAGCTTCTCTGGGAGGAAGAAAGGGGGCAATTCACTGATGAAGCCTAAAGCACTTAGTGTTAATATCCAACACAAAGGAAAGGATGAAGATAGACTTTAACCAAATTAGGGATGTTAGGGAGGACATGGTAAGCTTCTCTGGGAGGGAGAAAGGGGCAATTCACCGGTGAAGCCTACACACTTAGGGTTGATATCCAACACTACCCACTATACCATCTTCAGTTCAATCATTACTGTTCTTAAAAAATAAAGTTCATGGCTATTTTCATTTCCCTCCTAGAATTGATGAAGACAGGTTCGGAGTTCCCTTGGCTATTTCCCTCATTTCTAGTGTCCGGATCTTGGCAGCTCCACTGTTTGACTTAGATCCCGACAAGAAGCATTTCTGATTGGTGGTGTTCTGTTTCTCTGGCCCTTGGAGACCTGGTTTCCTTCTCAAGCCAGTGAGAGCCAGGGTTTATCTGGATTGGAAGCAATAATTGTCCAAACTCCCTTAAAATCCTTAAAGTCAATAAATATCCTATGAATGAAGAGTCCAGTACAGAAACTATCAAGTAACAGAACAGCTTCCCTCTCATGCAGCAAGGCCGTGATAACAGGTCAGGACATAATCATTCCAGAGAGATATTTGGACACTGGAACCAAATACACACAAATGTATGAGTGTAGGGATCACCACCAAGAATTTTGCTTCTAGGTTGTTTGGTCCATGCAAATTCCATCATCAGGGACCAGGGAGAGTTGGGCTCACAGGCCGGGGTACCTGGACTGCTGCTTGAGGTGTGATCCCTGGCCCCAAAACCCAACAACCATGCACCACCAGATGTAGCTTTGGCGGTCTCTAATACCATCAGATATACAAAATATCAGGCATAATATTTGAATGACCTGTTGTACAAAGGCCCCTTGCTGAGAAGCACGAGACCTGCTTCCAGACCAAAGCACGGCTCAGCGTTAGCAGGCGTGCTTCAGCTCTGAAGTCTGGGTTCTCTTCAAGCACATCCAAGGCAAGCATCTCTAGGCCACATTATCTGAGCCACCAGTGGCTTTGCTGAGTGTGCCACAATGTGGGGGGTAACTGTGGACCAACAAGCATCCCTGAGGAAACCTACCCACAATTTTTTTTAAATAAAAAAATTCAGTCATCACACCACAAACCCCAGATTCATTCAACAGCATCAATATTTCCTAGTTGGTCTGGTAAAGTGTGTGTGCATGTGTGTGTGTGTGTGTGTCTGTGTGTCTGTGTCTGTAGGTGTGTAGGCATTAAATACTCTAGGTGCTAAACTCTTCTATGATTTTCATCTTCATCCCAATCCTTGATTGCTCTCACTGAAGAGAAATTATCGAGGTGGGGTATGTGACTCAAGGGGACACATCCCACACTGTTCACCACAGCAGAGTGGAATCAAATCCAAAGTGCTTATGTTACACCTGTACTGGAGAATATGCTCGGGCCAAGACTCCGTGAAACTCAGTGCTGGACTCTCAGGTGCCCTCTGGAGGGCATGGACAGTGTGGATGGTGACCTTAGCCCTGGATCATGCAAGGTGGCTGAGCTTGGCACTTCAGCTGCAGACAAAGGTGCTCAGCAGCTGGTCGAAGAAGTGGACCTGGATGAAGACATAGCCGTACCGCACAGAGAGGAAAGAAATTGAGTTATGCACCTAATCATGCCCTGGAAAGTGGACTTTAAACCAAATTGACCAAAAAAGCATCTGGGACAATGCTTTAAAAAGTTCTTCCCTCAAATGTGAATGACCCAGTTGATTTCCTGTAGACTTTCCCCATTTCCTCAAGGTTCTCAGTAGATGACCTTGAGCTGTGCCGACAGTTGAGAGAGTTTGGCATAAAGACCCAGTCTCCTAACTGAGCACCATTCCTCTCGGAGGGAAGGCGGGAGAATGGAGTGGAAGAGGGGAGTGCCCAGACCCTGAGTCTCAGAAGTGCACCAGCAGCCCTGTGGCACGGCCCCGGGCCTAGGAGAGAGCAGACCACCACAGACCAAGACATCGCACTTGACCTTTCAGGGCCATGGCGCCTCTGGCAGACAGAGCCCCCCAAGGAAAGGAGAGCCCCTGCCCCAGATCCGGCCCCCTCCCTCAGCCCTTCCTCTCCCCATGATACGGGCCCCCAAATACAAGGCTCCTCCCTGAGTGAGTCATCAGGACAATGCCTTTGGGCCCGTGTTTCCTGAAAGGCCTGCATTGAGTCTGGATTTGCTTCTCGCCACGTGCTCTGGGACCCGGGAGTCAGTGTGCCGCTGCTTGCGGGGGAACAAAGATGCCGTTGACGAGAACATGTCCTTCACTGTAAGCAAAGAAAGGATTGCCGACGGCGTTTATTTTCAAGTGAGGCACAATGCCAGGAGCGTGAATGACCTGTTGTACACAGGCCCCTCGCTGAGAAGCACGAGACCTACTTCCAGACTAAAGCACAGCCCGGCATTAGCAGACATGCTTCAGCACTGAAGTCCGGGTTCTCTTCAAGCACGTCCAAGGCAAGCATCTCTAGGCCACGTTGTCTGAGCCACCAGTGGCTTCGCTGAGTGTGCTGAGTGTGGAAGTGGGCATGTGGCCAGCTCTTTCCAGCCCCTTCCTGGGGGCTGCTGGCACCTCTGGCCCTGCCCTTCGCATTTGGCTCCAGCTGTGTCTGAGACACACCCCACATTTGAGGGAAGAACTTTTTAAAGCATTTTCCCACATTCTGGACATTTCAAGTAAGTTCTGGACCCTGCAGGGGTCCAGGCCCTGCTGTGGTCTCTTCTGACTAATGAGCTGGTGTAAATTGATCAGTCATGGCTCAGGCCAGCCTTAGAAACACACACCTGTGGCAACACGTGAGGACACGGCCCGGCTCTTCTCCTGCGCACACAGGGTCGGGGACATGTCCAGGGTCATCTCCCGCACACTTGGGGTGGGGGGCTGGCCCCAGTATCGGGACCTTCTGTTCACTCTCCTCCTCTCTCCCTTCACCCACTGTAGCTGGCTTCAGTCGCACAGTGGGACCCAGCAGCTCAGAGCCCCTGAGCAGGCGGAAGCCAACAGCGGCCCCCTGGGCGTGCTTCAACCAACCGAGACCTAGTAAGCCTTCGACCTGGCACAGGCGTCCAGGCCCACCTGGGTTCAGGTAGCAGGCCCCTTCCAGGACACACCCCACACATGGTCAGGTGAAAAATAAATTTTCAATGTTACTTTAAGCAAAGAAACTGCATGTTTAAGGCCGTCACAACTGGCTACCCAAATAAATAATTCCTTTAGATTGATTTTGCTATCTAGCACCTGAGAAACAGCACTTGTTTCCGACTCAGATGCCCCTCCATGGGCCCCGCTGTGCCTCTGCTCCCCTGCAGATGCATTTTCGCTCATACATAATGGATGGGGGCTGGGCTCACAGGCTTACCCCTAAGTGCTTTTGTTCTCCATCAGTCATGACATCTGCATCTTGCTCATCTGGCAAGCCACTGGGAGCCAAGCTGTTTCTCTGGAGACTTGTTCTTGATGCGGGTTCTCTCAAGACTGCCCCAGCGGGACCTTCTCTTGGAGGCAGCAATCAGAATGCCCGGTGTCCTGTGACCTCTGGCCAAGCAGGGAGGATGATGAAGTGGACCTGGTGCAGGGCAGAGGGTCATCTCATGACAGTCTCGGCATTTTCTTTTTAAAACAAATGCACTCGGGGTCACAGGAAGAAAGCCTAGAGCCACATGCAGGTGTCCATGGGTGCTGAATGTGTCCATCCTGTGCCTGACCCTGGTGTTTGGTCTATTGTTCTGGCATCACTTGCTCCTTTATTACTTTATACCTATTTCTTTTCCATCATATGTTAAGGGCAAATTTTGCTGTATTTCACCTTATTTTTCATGTATATGCTCCATTTCCTCCTGCCATGATAGGCCACGTGCTATGAAACCCTAAGGAAAGTGGTGTCTAAGGGTTATCCCCCAGTGTGTTTGTGTTTGGGGTGGGGATCTCTGCTGAGCTGGGAGCAAGCAGCAGGTGGAAGAACAGGGGCCCATGGGAGCAGGCTCCAAGCTGTGAAAGCGGAGGTGTCCCCACCATGCCCAGCCTGACCCCCCAAGGGTGAGCAACTTCTTCAGGATTCTCCTGCGAACTGAGACTGATATCACCTTTCCTTCTTCTCAGGCAATCATGGGCATCAGTTGACTGATGCTGGCTCCCCCCTTGGTCTCTGCCACAGGAATGTCAACAGTAGAATGAGCACAGTCTCACAGCAGAGACACCCAGATCACCATCACCTCAGAGGCAGCGGCTGGCCCAGGTCAGGGACCCCTCCGGGTCTCATGTCGGCTACTGGTGGCAATGCCCTCAGACTTGTCTAAGGTCACTCAATCGCCCTCAAAGGATTGCTCTTGATGCAGATACAAAGTTCACTTTCATCTTTTCTACTATTAATGTAAATTTTTCATTTCAGCTTATGTTTTGAGGGAACAATACTTACTCCCTACGTGCACTATATGGTTAGTTTAGATTAGATCATATGTGTATGTTCTTATTGATGGAACTCAGTATGGAGTGAAAAGCTGCTAGCTGAACATTCTGGGGTTTTGTTTGTTTAGCCTCTGGCCACACAGCAGTGCTCAGGGCTCACTCCTGGTGGGGCTTAGGAGACTATGTGGACCGCCGGAAACCAAACCCAGATCAGCAGCACACAAGGCTAGTTCCCTACCCACTGCACTATCTCTCCAGAGCTGTTAAGTGAAATTCTGAATCTCATTTTCTCCTAATGTTCACGAATCACAACCATCCTATTGTTCGTCAATTGCCTTGAGCAGGCCCCAGTAACGTCTCCGTTGTCCTAGCCCTGAGATTTTTTTAAAAATGCCATATTAAAGGCTCTTTTTCAGGGTTAGGAGAATGAGACCCATCAATGTTACTGGTATTTGGCATATTGGGTACACCACGGGGAGTTTGCCAGACTCTGCTGTGTGGGCAGGTTATATTCGGTAGCCTGCCATTTTGTCCAAAGTAAAAATGAAATAAGATGTCGCACGGCCGCATTTGCAGCCGCGTGCTTCCGGGAGTTGGGTTTTATAGTCTCTAGGTCTTGGCCGTTGATGGGATTACACGGCGCCAGGGGGCTAGTTGGTGGGTGTGACCTCTGCCTACTGGAATATGGAGGATCTGGGTGGAGGATGCTCAGCCCCGATCCAAGCAGTCTTGGAGATCTCAGCCCCGGGACCCGCATGCCTTTGTTCCTCTGCTGGTACCTTCATGCGTGTGGAAAGTGGTCTCAGCATGGTGGTGGCTGGTTCTGGAGGTCTTCGGCTGCCAGAGCCCTGGTCAGGGCAGGGAGGGAAACTCAACCCTAATGTTGATCATATTAATTTTTATTTTGAATAAGAAATGACATATCAAACAGCTACTCAGAACTCAGGTATCAAAGCTCAGAGACTATTTTAGGAATGACCATTGTTTCTGGGTGCTCACCTGACTATTTTAATGTACTCCTCATGACCTGAGCTTATTTAATGAATGATTTGTCTTCCTCCTGACAGAAAATGCAATTATTTTGCGTTAGAATAGCAAACTGAAGAGGAATTGGTTTTAACATTAGTTTTGTTCAAAACACTATAATTAAGAAAACTCCACGTATTCTCTTGCATAAGCATCATAGAGAGGAGAGCTGGAGTCTGCTCAAAGGGACACATCAGAAACAGCCCCTGTCATTTGCTATTGAGAAGTGTGGACCAGAGGAAATGTACTGAGAGCCTGCTGAAGCCTGTGGCTTTGAGTTACAGAGGTAGGGCCTAAAGGGCAGGGGCCAGGAGTGTAGGACACGGAGGGACCCTGTTTTTAAGAGGCTGGGGTGGGGTGCAGGAAGGTGCTAGGAGACCTCAGCAGCTGAGCAGCAGCTCCCTGGACACCCCTCACACACAGACCCCCACTGTCCTGTCCTCATGGCCGTCAGTGTCCTACCCTCACACATGGCTCTCCATCTCCAAACCTCACACACGGACCTCCATTGTCTACACAGGCCACCAGATGGTGCAAATGGCACAGCTCTTCCATCAAGGGGCTGTTGGTCTGGAATACGCTCTCGTTGTCAGGAGCCCATGTCTCTCTTTGATAGCTGTGGCACAGGTGGGCATCTAACTTACGACTGAGTTATAGGATCACAGGACAGAGGAAGGGGTCTTTGCAGCAAATGGTGTTGGGAAGCTGGACATCCACACAGAACAAGGCAGACCATGGCCCTCAGCCACACACTCATACTAATACACTCAAGCTGGAGGATGCTCAGCCCCAATCCAACCCGATAATGCTTGAAGCATGGCTGCATAGTAGAGCATGGAACAGAGGGTCCCTGACACAGGCCCTAGAGAGGCTGGAGGCACTCGATGCCAGTGCCAGGGTAACAGCAGGGACAGAGCCCGGTGGCAGATGTCCACATGACGGCTGTGATGAAGAGCAGTTTGTGCCAAGGTTCCCTCTGAGCTAACTTGTTCTTCCCCGACTTCCCCACCCCCAGTCCCTGGTAAAGTCAGCTTTCCTCCCCTTGTCCTCTCCAAGACATCGTGGGTTGAATCACAGCCCCGAACTGATCTCCCCAGTTGGCACGTCTTCTCTGAGGGACAACGGTTCCAGTTCCGGTTCTGGTTCTGGTTCCTCTGGGCTGCTCATGCCTGACAGCAGCCTCTGGGAGCCCAGAGAAATGCTACCTCTCCAGAAAGACACAGCTTAGCCAGTCCCTGCCGAAGGACCTGTAACTTCCCCAGATCTCCACAATCCAGACACGAGCCTGGAGCAACAGGGAGTCTGAAGCGCAGTGTGGGCGGCGCCCAGGCAGGCCCCCTGGGAACACCTCCAGCCTTTACCTCAGGAGACTCACACGCTTGGCAGAAGTAGAGCCAGAACTAGAGCAACTTCCCTCATCCTGTGTGACTCCCTCCAAAACGTGGGCCCTCCCTCCCAGGCCAGCCGCCTGACGTGTGCGCTCGGGTCTGCCCCTGGGCCTGGGTGCCCCTCCCACGGGCCCTGCTGGGTGCACAAGAGCACCAAAGCAGCCGTGGGGAAACCTCAGGGCTGACTCAGGCACTGACAATCATTCTCTAATACTGCCATCACTACTTCAAACCACTAAAGCATTACTTCAATTTTTGGTTCAAATAAGAGGAATAAGTTTGACAGGGCAGATGACCGGTATACCCCTTTAATTTATCGTAAACAATGAGCAAAACAACCAAAGGTTTGCAGCTATGTAACTTAGGAGTTTATAGTTATGCTTCTGTGAGATTCTGCATGTCTGACATGATGACTCTGGAGAATAAATAAGGAAGGCTTAACGATCATGTCTCAGTTAGGGAGATAATGCATATTTGGGACACAAGCTTTGCCATGAAGGAATTTGTTGCCATTTTTAGGCACTCAATATTCCAATACCAATCCTACCATCATTACACCTTCCCTCCCCATTGTCCCCAAGTTTCCCAACCTCCCTTTAAGCCTTCCCCCATAGCAGGTCCTCAATAATTTATTTTGTATTGCTTGTTATCAATAATTTACATAGCGGATTATTGTTGGAGATTCTTCTCATTCAGTACCCTGAATACAGGCTAGCATTCTCTTCTTATTTGTAGATTTTCATGTAAGAAACATGATGTGACTCTTACGGTGATCTTTGTGTGGGAGACTGTCACTCGCCTGCCACTTGAAGAAGCCTCTCTTTGGTGCCTGCTATTTTGAATCACGGTCACTGTGACTGTCCTCCCGTTGTTCATCAATTTGCTCCAGCGGGCCCAGTAACATCTCCGTTGTGACAATTGTTACTGTGTTTGGCATGTCGAATACGTCATGGGTAGCTTGCCAGGCTCTGCCGTGCGGGTGAGATACTCTCAGTAGCTTGCCGGGCTCTCCGAGAGGGGCGGAAGAATCGAACTCGGGTCAGCCATGTTGGGCATTTGCTTCACTACTCGCTGTGCTATCACTCCAGCCCTATTTTGAATAGAATGTTCAAAATTTGAACATTTGAATGTTCTATTTGAATAGAATGCTATTTTGAATAACACCAATAGAATATCTTGGTGTTATTGTGTTTGCAGTTATTTTGCTGACACATCTTTGATCTTCTGGGTCAGTGACAAGTTTCCCTCTCAGATTGGGATATTCTTGGCTATTATATCTTCTACCAGCCACCCTCCCTTTTCTCTCCTTTGGGAAATTCTAGAATGTGGAGGTTGCCCCTCTTAATGGTATTGTCAAAAATAACCTCTTAGGCCCTTTTCATCTAAAAAATATCTTTTCTATTACCCCTTTCTTATCGTATTGATGTTGTGCTGTGCCTTGTCTCTGGGGTCACTGATTCAATTTTCTCCTTCCCTTCTGCTGAGTCCTGCTGCTGTATTTTCAGTTCCTCCATCTCTGGGTTCTTTCACTTTCCCCGTCAATCTTTCCTCTAGTTAACTCACTTCCAGTGATTTCCTGAGTTCATCGAACCTCACAAGCACTGTCAAGCGCTGGAAAGTTCTGCAGTCGTCGAGGACTTCCCATTCACTGAGGCAGCTGAGTTCTTCTGTTCTGTTTTTCTTATTATTTCTGGTACTTTGTGAGCACCGTTGATGGGCACAGCACCAGGGGCAGTTGGTGGGTGTAACGCCTAGCTACTGGAAGATGGGGGATCTGGGTGGAGAAGGCCCAGTCCTGATCCAAGCAGGCTTGGAGATCTCAGCCCCGGGTCCTGAACACCTGGGTTCCTCTGCCGGTTCCTTCATGCGTGAGGCTCATCCGAACATGTGGAAAGTGGTCTTAAGCATGGCTGTGGCTGGTTCCAGAGGTCTTCAGCTGCCGGGGCTCTGCTCGGGGCGGGGAGGAAAACTCCCTCCAAGGGGCCCCGGTGAGGACAGCCAGATATAGGGGCAGGAGACTCTGCCATCAATGGCCAAGACCCAGGGACTATAAAACCCAGCTCCCGGAAGAGAACAGCGCAGGGTCTCAACAGCCAGCCTGAGACTTTGACCAAATCCCCTGCCCCTGAAAGCAAGAGCCAGCCCTGTTTACAGGGACCCAGGGGCTTGCTCCAGCACTCCACACATGAAGGCACTCTGGTTGAGGATGAGGGACGTGACAGTTACCATTTGCCTGAGCTGATACACCCCGCCCTGAGAGTGGGAGATGTAAACATTAACTAATATCTGCACTGAGCCTGACGAGGTAAATGTGATATTTGTGGATTGTTCCCTGAAATGTATGTATAAAAACCCCTGTGTGAGAGCTAATAAACGGATTGCTGATTGACCACCAGCTTTCGCCGCTCTGCGTGGTTCTTTCTCTGAGGCAGCTAGAGTCCGCGGTACTTGGAGGCCAGGGCAGAGGCTTCTCTCCTGCCCACTCCCTCTCCTGTAGGGAGTAAGTTCTGTGACCAGGGGGATCGTACTCCAGTGTGCCGGGGTCGACTGGCCAGGACCCTGACAGAAATTAAGCATCACACGATTCAAACACTCAGAAGTTTAGCAGCACGGCTGTTTGAATCTGTTTTCCCGCTTCTTTGAAACAGGTATTCCCTCACATTTAAGACTATTTCTACATAGATTATTTTTTTTTATTGTTTCTGACTCTTTTGGTGTTGCTCCCATGCTATTTGGGGGAGGGAGACGATTTTGTGTGTTCAGATTTTTCTGGTTTTGTTTTCGCATTGTGGGGGGTAATTGAACCTCGGGCCCTACATCTGCAAGGAAAATGCTCATCTCCTGAGAATCAGCCTGGGCCACCTGGACATGTCAATGTAATGTACCAAAGGAAAGGTTGGGCTGGAAAGACAGTACAGGGAAGGCACTGGTCGTGCATATGGTCAATCCAATTCAATCTCTGGCACAGCATAAGCCCCTCCAGGGGTCTTTTCTGAGCACAGGGCCAAGAATAAGGCCTGAGCACTAATGAGGGTGGCCCAAGCACCCCCTCCCCAGTCCTAAAAAAACAAAGGCCATCACAAGATCACAAACTGACAGAAGAAGGAACAAAAAGTACATGGGTGTTGAGAAGAAGTGTTCTTCACTCCAGCCTCTCAGGGTCCCTGGGGTTGTTTTCTATAGTGATTGACTCAGTGAAAGCTTCAGGGACTCTGTTCTTTCCAGGTCTCTGAGTGTAACCAAACTTGCCTTCATTCTTGGACCGGTGTTGTAGGGTTAAACCAACACAGGAAACACCCCAGGAAGATGACTGGACTGCATTCTTTTCCCAGAACTCACAGCCCCAGGTTTCCTAACAGACTTGGACCTTAGCTGGTCAGCCTGTACCCTTACCTGAACCAACTCCAGTAAATGCTATACAGAGATCATTGGTGCTTAAATAGGGTCTGAGAGGCAGGGGGCATGGGAAACTGTGTCACAAGTCTGATAGGCATATGAGGGACCCTACTAATGACAGTTGTGACCCTAATAGTCTTCTCAGTATTTTTATTTATATTCACACTTAACATCCTTCTGAGCTTTGGTATTACACTATTAACATTATTTTCTTAAAGATCTTGGGCTAAAGAGATAGTACAGCAGATGGGGGTAGCACATGGTTGGCCTGGTTTCAACCCCTGGACCCTATAGATTCCCCAACCCACTAGGAGTGATCCCTGAGCTCAGAGTCAGGAATAAGCTCCCCCAAAATACAAACAAATGAAAGAGCTAATGGTGCTTTTATCGGCTATGATTATATGTTTTGTAATTGAGGGACAGCATTTTTACAATATTTGTATTAAGGTGTCCTACCCAGGAAAACACCACACGCTTTTTTTTAAATTCTGGTTCTGTAAGCTGTTCTTTAGCTGGTTTTCATGTTCTCTTTATTTAATAGTGTCACTGCTTGTTGCAAATTTACTATTTGGGCTCAATTAAAGACACATTCTGGTTTCATGGCAACAGACTGAGCCTGCACCCTCCCCTCCAATTCCATGTGTGGTCCTGGGGTAAGTGAAAATGCCTTTTTAATTGCAATCTTTGATGGGAAATGATGAAGTGTCTTACTAGGTTTCCAAATATTAGCCACTCTTACATATCTGAACTCGAATAATCTAAGCTATGTAACTCCATGAACATGAAGGCCTCTTGAGCAGAACAGGGTCCCTCAGTCAGGGGACCGCAGATCACACCAATGGCCCTTCCTGCGTTGAGGGTCCAACCAGGAGCCAGTCACGGGCAGCCCGGGGTCACCCTCATCCAACCCAGCTGTGCTGGAGCTGACCCAGGACAAGCATCCAACCTTGAAAACCTGAGGCTCATTGTTGAAAAGGCACCAGTCTTAGAGGCCAGCCAGGCATTCTAGGGGAAAGGGCAACTCAGATAGAGAAAGGAGCACCAAATAAAGGGTGTTTGGAGGATCCTCCCAGGATGGGAGATGCATGTTGAAAGTAGACTATGGACTAAACATGATTGCCATGCAATGCCTCTTTTGCAGACCACAACACCCAAAAGGAGAAAGAGAACAAAAGGGAATGCCCTGCCACAGAGGCAGGGTGGGATGGGGGGATGGGTGTGGGAGGGATACTGGGATCCATGGTGGTGGAAAATGGGCACTGGTGGAGGGATGTATTTGATCATTGTATAATCGAAACCCAAGCACAAAAATTTGTAAGTCTACAACGGTATCTCATGGTGTTTCACTAAAAAAAAAAAAAGGCACCAGTCTTTGGTTGTTTATCATAGAGAGCCCCAAATAGCATTATTATGGAACATTACTTCCTATTCATGTAAAGAAAATCTCTTACTGTCTTAAAGTCAGCTCTCTTGTTAAATTATTCTGTATTTCTAAGTTTTCTAAGTAGAAAATTATACTTCCTGTAAATAATTTTAAGCATATCTTCTCCTTTTCACTTATTATACCATTCTTTTTACCTTTTCTAATTAAAATGAACGTTCTACCAGAACAATGCTAAATTCATTGGAAATATCTATGGAAGTGTTTCTAGTATCTTCCATGTCAGCATGATTCCATGTACCTTAGAAATATGTTTTCCCAACTTAACAAAATATTCATCTTTGTTAATTAAAAGTTTCTACCAGAAACAAAGTTAAATTCTATCAAATGTCTTTTTAATTGCAATCTTTGATGGGAAATGATGAAGTGACTTAATAGGTTTCCAAATATTAGCCACTCTTACATTTTTGAAATCAAATACAATTATCTGAGCTATGTAACTCAATTAATATGCTGCTGTATTCTATCTGGAATGAATTTCTTTGACATCTGCAATATTGCATGAAAGTAAAATTGCTTTGAATTATTTTGTGTCTAAAGAATGTTAAAATTAAAACTGGCAAAGCACCAAGCTATGAAACAGTGTGCCAGTCTCCCTACATCCCCGGCTGGAGGCTCACTGTGAAGATACCCCTAGTCAGGCAGCAGTCCCTTACTCAGAGCAAGAAGAGGAGCAGTCAGATGGAGAGGGACACATGGGGCCTCCCCTGAGCATGTGAGTGGACAGACACACTGAGCCCCAGTGGGCATGATTGCTGGGATGCTACTTCAGTTGAGAAGTGGAGCAGGATGAAGGGATGATGGCACTTGGTCATGGGGTGGGTGGGACTGCCTCTTGCTGGGCTGTCCCAGCAGAGAGCAGCACCGTAAGAGATGCCTTGGCCAATGTCTGCAGGCAGGACAGTGCAAGTCCTGAGTGGACATAGGCCCAAGATAAGGAATGATTAGAAACAAAAGAATCGGGAAATAAAAATTTCATCAAAATTATGTAAACGCAGCTCTTAAATCATGAGAGAAAATCACCATTCCAGGTTTTCTGAAATAAGCCAATACCACAGACTTTTTTCCAGAGGGAGACAGACAGTGACCTGGTCTGCTGTGAAAACTGCCAGCTCAGGCTGTTTGGTCCTGGTGTTGAAGGCTTGTGGCCCGCTCCAGACCCTGGAGCATGCTACAACCCAGCTAGCCCCCTCCTTGCCTGGAGCCAAAGCTAAGGCAGCTCAGGCAATAAAAACCCTAGAGTGGGCGTTCTGCTGACAGAACTGGGAAACTGAGGCTGCAGACCTCAGCACTTGCCATTCGAGCTTTCCAAAGGAAGTCAGTGATCTATTCAGGGGAACAGAATGAACACACCTTACTTTATTATTTTTTTTGAGGCAACACCCAGAAGTGCTCACAGATCACTCTCAACTTTGTGCTCAGGGACGATGTATGGTTCTGGGGATCGAGCTGGGATGTGGAGGAGGGTGCAGAGTTTTTCCACGATACCAGGTACCACCCATTGGTGCTCAGTGGATCATGCAGCGACAGGGATTGAACCCACTAGGCTGCCCACTAGGCACGTGGCCTAACCCCAAGATCATCTCCCTGGCCTCTCCTGGTCTTTTTTTCATCCAACTCCAAAAGACATAAAGTAAGAATAAGTATCATTTCCGCTGGTTTGCGTTTTGCTCACTTTCCATTTTTCATTCAGTCTCTCATCAAGACAAGAAGGTATAAGATAACCACGTGGTCCATTTAAGGAGCAGAGATTGGGGGAAGGGTAACCAGAGCAAAAGGGCACCAGATGAAATGATTTAGGAGACTGTGAAAGTGGGAAGCAAAATCCCTAAAATTTCAAAGGATGAACACCACTGGGAACTCAGACCCTCAGGTGCCCGGCCCTGTTACTCCTTGACCCATGGGCAAACACAGTCTTGGCTCTGATATTGCCTTTGTCTTGCATTGCTGGCTCGAGTGGCACACAGGGTGCAAGTGAGTGAGGCCTCTGCACTCTCACCCACCTCCTTCCACACTTCACACAGTGCTTTGTTACATGGCATAGCTATGCCTGCCCCAGGCTTGAGCACTGAGGGTTCCCTCAACATCCAGACCGCAGCTTCCCCATCCTGCCCTGCCCATGGCATTCAGGTTCACTTTTGATTCTCACAAATAAAATGCAACTTGGCCCTCATTTCATCATAAAATCTACAACAGGACGCTCCCCACACTGCTGTGAGGGAATGTTGCTAGCACTGGAGATGCGTTCAGACACAACCATCTCGTCCCCAGATGAAGGCCTAGAGAACATCCTGCTATGTTCCAGAAACATAGCAGAATGGCTGTGTGAACCCCTGAGTGGCTGAAAATGCCAGGGGATGGCCAAGGTGCCAAGGAGAGTGGTATTGTGTGGTTCTTCCTGCTCAACATACCAAGTTATTCTCCATGGCCACAAGGTGCTGTCCATGCACTTAACTAACTTCTTTCTTTTTTGTTTTGTTTTGTTGCGGGGCTACCCCTGCAAAGCTCAGGGCATATTCCTGGCTCTGCATTCATGGATGGCTCCTAGCAGTGCTCAGGGAATCATCTGGAGTTCTGGGGATGGACCCTGCTGTGTTTAGACATACGCTCTACCCACTGTACTATCCAGCTCTATTCATGCATTGTCTCAGCATATTATCAGGCTAGAGTGAGAAGCAGCAAAATCATGTTGTCAAAAGAAAGCCTTGAATGTCAGGTTCTATAAGGAAGGCTCGGTGAGGGCCAACTTCAAAGGATCTCAAAACCCGTGTCCTGCACTGTCCAAGAGCCCATACTCCTGCTTTCAAGGCCAACAAAACGTGGCAGGGCCCCCGTCTCCTGTACGTAAACACACCTTGGCTGGTACTTGAAAGGGAAACCAAGGTAATTAAATGAATTACCTTGGTCTGCTCTTGGACTAGTTCAGCCCCTTTTAAGAGAAACAGATTGCAATTCCATTTTTATCTCCTAATTAATGTAGCAACTATCCCAACTGGACTGGAATTGAACAGTGACTTTAACATTTTTTTCCAACCAGATTCATTCAAGGGATCAAGATTTGAACGGGGCAGGATTGGGGGAAATGTACAGAAGAAGCAATGAGAATGTTCCAGTTGTTTATCAGTCATTCAAAAACGCTCTGACACGAATACAACCATCAGCAAATAAAAACTGAAACGGAAAAAATGTTAAACTACTCATAAATTTGCGAGAAATATGCAAAGTACTGTTAGTCTGCAGATGCGAGATCTTCTGTTGCTTCTGTGTAGACAAATTCATCGTAACAGCTCATGTTTGCACCAAGGAAAGACTAATTAAAAGCTACTCGAGAGGCGCCTGGGAATAGCAGTGCTGAGAGGCACCCTCGCTGCTCACTTCAAAGTTCTAAGGAAACAGAAACAGAAAAGCTCATCCATGACATTCCTCACTCAGAGCCCTGACTAAGGGGTGCTGTGGCCTTACTGCCAAACTTCCCACCTTGCCTGCATGCTCTGTGATGAGGGTGTGAGCACCACATTCCCAGGGAGAGAAAGTAGAAGTGCATAAGTTAGGTCCTGCTTGACTCTGAGCTCACAGCTGCATAGTCCTTAACTCTGTTCCTAGTCCCCTCCTCATTTGTTTCGTTGGTTTGTTGGGGTTTTTTTTTGTTTGTTTTTTTCAAATTTTACTTTAAGCACCATGGCTTAATAATGTTGGGTTGCCTTCAAGAGCTTCGAAGAAATAGCTAAGAGGACGAAAAACCTCCGGCTCCGGGCACATCTCTTTGATTCCACTGTTCTTCCTGCATTAACATACGCCTTAGAGACCTGGGCCCTACACAAACAGGATGAGAACGCTATTCGGGTCTCCCAAAGAGGAATTGAAAGAGCTATGCTTGGAATATCACGTTTCACTCAAATGAGAGAAAGAATCTGGAGTTCCGACATCCGTCGACGATCAAGAATCAGGGACACTGTCTTGTTTGCCAAGGTGTCAAAAATCAGATGGGCTGGTCACGTAATGAGATTTAAAGACGACCGCTGGACTAGAGCCGTTACTGACTGGATTCCATGAGATGTCAAAAGACCGCGTGGCCGCCCACCTACCAGATGGTCAGACTTCTTCGTCAAGATCATGAACGATCGGTTTGAGGCTCTTCGTGTTCCTAGAGCGAACAAATGCCATTGGGCTACACTAGCACGCGACAGGGACAAATGGAGACATTACTGGTGCCTGCTCGCGCAAATCGACGATTAACGGGAAGTCAAGTGATCAAGTGATCAAGTGGCTTAATGATACTGCTAGTGATAGGATTCCATGCACAATCCCTCAGCTCCCGATTTCCCAGGGTCCACTTCTCTCTACCATTGTTCCAGTGCCTCCTTGATCTTAATACCCCCATTCCCCTCTCCAGTCTAGTGTCCTATGAATGGCAAGTTCTCAGTTTCTCTGACCTTGAGCATCTGTTTACCTCTGCTATGCTTCTTTACATCCCACATGTGAGAGATACTACCTCTTCTTATGACTAACTATCATTCTGCATGATACCCTCAAGATCCATCCATGTAGCAGCAAATGGCATGGCTTCATCTTTTCTTATGGCTGAGTAGTATTCCGTTTTGCATGGGTGCCGTAGTTTCTGTATCTGGGCATCTATTCTCGGACACTTGGGTTGTTTCCGGATTTTGACTACTGTAGATAGTACTACAATAAACATAGGACACAAACGTCTTTTCTAGGTTTATTTTTCTTTTTTCTTGGGGTAGACACTAAGAAACAGAATTGCTGCTTCATATGGGAGCTCATGCTAGTTTTTTGTGTAGTATCCAAATATGTTTTCCCAAAAAGGCTAGGGCAGGTGACATTCCCAGTGGCAGAGAATGCTGTCCCTTTTTCCCCCACCGCCCTGTCAGGGCTGGTGTGGTTGTTCATCTTCTTTGTGATGTGTGTGAGTCTCACTAATATATGCTGATTTCTCATTGTTGTTTTGATTTGTGTTTCCCTGATGAGCAGGGAGATGGTGATTTTTTTCCATATTTTTTTCCATAGTTTTGGCTATCTGTATGTCTTCTTTGAGTGTCCCATTTTTAAAGAAAGATGTCACATAATTTTAACTGCTGTGAAATTGGTCTTTCTTGAACACTTCTGATGATGCTGAAGTTAGCACTCTCATGGTGGATGACACATCCGGAGGACCCACTGCATGCCTCCTTATTGTTGATATCTTAGCTATCAAGACAAAATAGAAATTGCTATTATTACTTCCATATATTGGCACTTATTGTAGGGCATAGATATGTGGGTGTGAAAAAAATGCCATGCCAACATCATTTCAAAATACTCTTGTATTAATGATATCAAGTATAACTGAAACAGTAGAAACTTTCTATGCCTGTTCCTCAGGAATTTTTATTACTTCAGCTGTGTAAATAGGTGTAAGCTGAGAACTACCAAGTCTTCCCATTCAAGCACTGCACCTCACCATTCATTAGGAAATCTTCCATGGCTTTCAAATTCTGCATGAAACCGTGCACTTACCGTCTCAGAATTATGCCATTAGTTGCTAATTCCCAAGGTTTGATTTACATTTTGTGTTTGAAGCTTTGTTTGCCTACCATTTTGCTTATCAGGTGAAATCTTTTTTTAACATTAATAATGGTATTAGTGTAGGTGATTCACTTACTTTTGCCTTATGTTCAAAATTAAAGTTGCTGTGCTTGGTGTATATAGTAGATACTCAATAAATTCTTGTTGAATTACTGAAAATTAATGACTGACTTATGAGTAGAGGTGACTCAGGTATCTCTCGAAGGGGCCACTGCAGGTTTCTTGCTTCCTCTCACGTAATACTGCCCTGATGAGAAGAAAGCTCCAAGGAACAATAGCGTGGCTCTACTTGTTGATCCTAGACGGAGGGGCTCTGAGGACTCTCTTTGTTACCCTTCTGCTGCTTCTCCAACTTCATCTTCCTCAGGCATATTTAGGGCTCAGTAGAATAAACTAGAGAGGTGAAGTCATGCAAAGATTTGTTGAAAAAACCAAACATGTCAACAGAATGGGTTTCCTGAATAAGAGTGCATGAGTCACCAATACAGATCTGATAGCATTTGTGCTACTGAGTTTAGAAGCCAAGCAGGAGGAGAGCAAGCAGGTCTGCAGGCACTGGGCACCCCCTGTGGGCTTGGAGGTGGGCACTTAAAGAGCCCCCACTCCCACATGCCCCCCCTCCTGTGCTTGTCACTGTCCCAGATAGAACCTCCATCTGGAGTGAGCCGCACTCATGGTTTCCAGAAACAGCCTTTCAGGAAGCCAAGAGAGATCGCAGCTCAAAAATAGTGCTTTCACTGTATTCAAGAAGGTTTGCTTTGTGCAAGATGCAGTTGACTAAACGGGTGGAATTTGTCACTGAAAACAGCATCTGGTGCAAACGGGGCTTGCTGAGTCCCTTCTGGGAAGGGCCTGTCACTGCCATGTGGGCCGCTGCTGTGAGGAGAAGCCAGGTCCTTCGGGACCCTCCGGCCGAGGAGGGCCCTGAGACAGTTGCCCTCGTCCTGCACCAGCGAGGCCCGGCACTGCCGGGCATGACTTGTCAAAATTCCCTTCAATTCCATTGGCAACAAAGGGAGGCAAAATGTAGAGGAATGTTTTAAAACAGGTAATTATGCATGTTTTCTTGAGTTGGGGATCACCACATAGCATTACTCATTTTCAGAGTTTTGCATGGAGTTTCGTATCTAACTCTGGAATTATTATATCTCTTAGGCCAAAGAAATAGCACAGGGTTATTAATCTGACTTCTTATTGTTGAAGTGCATCCAAGAGTGACCAAGAGTGGCTCGGAGTGGCCCCCAGTGACTCTTAAGAGGCCCCCAAATTTAAATAAATAGAAGTGTCCAGGATGGTGTACTGCATGCCTTTCTCTAAGAAGGGTTCCACTTTAAGCATTATAGTGTGTCTTCTCAAATATAAGATGATTGTTCCCCGCATGTAAATAAATGTCTTATTCTAGAAACAGCACCTGGAAGCAGAGGGTCCAGGTTCCATTATTGCAAGTCAGGAAACAAGACAGGATGGGTCTCTGGTGAGCAGAGATGAGAGAGGGAGGGGAGGATAACTTTGAGACTTACTCTCCCACTGGCCTCCAGGAACCAGGCCCTGGGACACCTCCTCCTGGGAACCCCCTCCCCACACCCCCTCATCCCACACTGACTCTCCCACCCCTGGGGAAGGTCCATCCTCTCAGGTTGATCCACTTGATGCCTACCGACCTGGGAGATCTGGACCATCTCTCACCCTCACTCTCCCTCCAGGCCTGGGGTTTTGTCCTGTGGGCCAAAATATACCAGGTTTGGCTTTTTGTTGATGTATGAGCATGAAGATTTTCTTATTTAACTCTTCAGAAATCCTGGTAAATTTATATGGAAAATGTGCTACTTAATTGCCTTGTTCCCAGTCCATAAGCACAAAGAAGCTGGGAGTCGCACGGATTTATTTCTGTGGGACTAATTGGTTTCATTATTAACATGCCCAGAGAGTCCAAAAGAGAATCAGTGAAAATTGAACACTTTGGACTTATTTCCTTAGGAAATACTCTCCAAAGAACCAAGTTCTCTTCTGGTCAGTCTTCGGTATTTTCTGCCAGCAGAGAGGTACAGGCTGAAAGACTGCTCCCTCCATCAGCACCGGCGTGGGCCCCCAACCACAGCTAGGGTTCTACACAAAACACATTCACCTGTCTCTTGTTTAAGCCATCCTCCCACCCTGTCTACAGACGGCCAGTCCACTGGCGCTCTGCAGTATGGGAAGGAAGACCAGGGAACCCTGTCCATTCTTGGGCCAGGAGGTTCCTGGGCCTTCATGGGATCTTAGCTGGTTCTGAAATGAGAAGACCAGTAGAGTGAGATGGTCTCGGCTCCAATATTGTTGCACTATCCTGTAACGTCTGATCTAGAGAATTGCTGTCTTCTAGCTGTGAGGGACCGGGAGGGAGTCCCGTGGGCAGGTGGGCGAAGCTGTCCTTCACTCAATGTGGTCTTGTGCCCACACATGTGTCTGTGAGGTGATGTGGAAGAGGAAATTGGTCATTTCCTTTTCAACCAAAAAGTACAGGTGGCATTTCATGCAGAAGAAAAATAAGTCTTTGATCATTCAATAAAGAGGAGACATTTTAAAAGTAGTTTAGGCTCACATGCAGATTTTTTCTAACTTTAAAAAAGGCCCTCCCGTTGTTCATCGATTTGTTCGAGCGGGCCCAGTAATGTCTCCATTGGAGATTTTGTTGTTACTGTGTTTGGCATATGGAATACATCACGGGTGGCTTGCCAGGCTCTGCCAAAATTTTGTTGTTACTGTGTTTGGCATATTGAATACATCACGGGTGGCTTGCCAGGCTCTGCCGAAACTTCAGTTTTTTCTTTAAATTTGCTGATAACATGTATTTAGAAACTGATGTGAAGTTTTTCTGTTTCTTAAGAACACTGACATTTGATGTTTTATTTAGATGTCCCTTCCATGGACTCATCATCACACCTTCCTAAGTCATTATCTCTGCTTTTACAGGGAAAAAAAACCACAGTATTATAACTTATCATTCAAATACAACAGAAAGTGACCAAGCCACAGCTAGTTATTAAACCCCAAAGTTGTTTTTCATGTGAAAGAAAAAGTAAATCACAGCTTCAGTGTTGTCTTGTGTTGACCCAGCAGGTGGTTGGAGAAAAACAATGACAGTACAGTGGGTCCCCCGCCAGAGTGAAGCCACCCATCTCTCTGGACTGTAACTGAGAGGGCAGGGAACAGAAGCCAGAAAGCAAGCAGTTCAGACCTCCCGACTTGCACAGGAACAGGTGATGGGACTTCGACAATGGGAAGAACATTAAATCAGGTCTGTGAGGTCACACTCAGCCCAGACCCAGATCCTCCAGAGATAGAGCCAATGCTGGGTTTGGGGAACAGTGGCCAGTGTTGTTCAGAACACCTGGAGACAACAGCATTGGGATCTTCGTGTATTTACTACAAAACCTCCCACGGGATCAGGCAGTGAAGACAAACTGTTAAAAAGCAGAACGTCTGCAAAGCAAGCTGAGAGCATACTGGCACCCAAGAAGACATCAGCTGCGGCCGCTGTCTCTTCTGTGGCCCGAATCAGGACTGCAGCTCACCTGCCCACGCTGGCTCTCTCTAGCAAGGGGGTTATTGTTCCCTCTCGGGAGGATGGAAAACAGTGGAAGTAGTGCAGAACCCGCCCTCAGATATCAGGCATCAACCCATGGCTGCCAGGTTCTGTAACCAGAGTGCCCACCTCGGCTGACGTTTGCTGAAGGGGAGGTCGCTCACCAGTGGAATACTGCCTGGCCACAGGAAAGGAGAGACTCTGCCATTTGTAACAAGGCTATGAGCACGAGGGTCTCGTGTGCCAGAGAGAGACCAACATGCACTGAATTCACTCTTGGGTTGTTGTAAATCAGTTAAAAGAGGAGCAAAAATAAATAAAAACCAGTTGGTAGACTGGAATGATGAACGCAAAGGGTTAAAGTCCGGCTGTGTGGTGAAGAAGGGGCTCAGTGTTCAGCATGACCTTCAGTGATCCCCCTTATGTGGTGCTCAACAGTGTCACTTCACAAGCATCATCGCCAGGAGGGAAACCGCGCCTGCCTCAGACCACACTGAGCGGCAGGGAGCAGTGACTCCTGCTGGAAGGCAGCCCCATGCTCCCCATGTGTCTCTTTGCCACACCAGGAGATCTTAGAGAAAACGGGAAACCACTTGAGTGAAAGCCCATCTTCTTGTGATCGCAGCTGTGTTCTGGCGGAGCAGGGTTAGTTACCTAGCAACTGGTAATCGGGTATCAGTTCTCACCTAAGACAGACAAATTCCTGCATCTTCCTTCTATTTCAGGCCTTTCGCTTTTAGTTAATTTTCACACAGATACCCTGATGAGACCCATAATAACTCTCATTGTGACAGGCAAGAGACAGCTTGGTGGTGAATGAGGGTGGGCAGAGCGGCCGTGGCGGGGGGGGGGGGGCTCCCAGCCACACACACAGTGTCCAGACAGTGCCCTGCAGGAAACCCCTGCATTGAGCCTCGCCATTCAGGATCCTGGCAGAACTGGAAGAGGACCCCACTACCGCCACCACCACCCAGCCTCTCCCTCCTGGGCCAACTCATTGGTTGTTGAAATGAGTGTCTTCAGCTCTACCCAACCAAACAAGCTCTCCGTGTGAGCAGAGCTGCTGTTCTTTCTTGGGAGGTAGCGAAAGTACTGGAATCCCACCAGGTCTCAGAGGTGCTTGTGTGGATGAATGGGACGAGCATCGAAGACAATGCAATCTCCCCCAGAGAACAAAGGAGAGGGCATCCAGAAAGTCTTGTTTGGGCAGACTGGCAAGGTGAGGAGATTGGCCGACTCCAAGTGAGACATGGAGAAGTTTAGCATCATCTAGCAACGCAGTTTTCTAGCCACCTGGCCTGTTGAACAGACACCTGGTGGCCTGGGGTTCAGTGCTCAGAGATGGCACAGCTTGGCAGGAATTTGGGCTGTGGGTGACCTGCCGACCAGCACCCACTGGGAGCCTCCTGCCACAAACCGGACATCTGTGTGGACACAGACGCTGAGGATGGAAATGCAGCTCAGACACTGCAACCTCCTCGGCCTCCTGAGCCTGTCAGCCACCAAAGGCCTGGGCTTCTGTTTGCTCTGGAAATGGGAGGGAAACCTGTGCTGAAAGGCAAAGAGGTTGGCAGTTGATGAGACAAGGAAGCTTATTGCTCTTCTCTGGAAGTGAACATAGGTGAGAGCTTAAATTTCAACCTTCCAAACGGTTTTCAGGTTTATTATCGACGAACCAAGAAGCCTCCTGTGCACCTGGGAAAAAGGAAAAGCCATTCAGGACAGGAAGGAAATGTCCTTCAAGCACCAGGCAAGCCCTCCTGGGGCACTTGTCTACAAATGAAGGAGTGATCAACAGAGCTCAGAAAATTCACCTCTCCAAAGACACTAAAGCAAATGGACTTAGAGGCCTGCTGTGCTTGAGACAGGATTGTAGGAAGAAAAGATAAACATTGAAGAGCTGACACCACAATATTCAAATGTTTAAACTAACAAAAGGTAGAGATGACATTCATTAACAAGAGAAAGAAGACATAAATTCAGAGTAAAATCAAAAATAGTAAGCGCTCTAATGGACCAAGCGCCATCCTTACCAGAACTGTGATGCAAATCACATCAGAAACTGACATTGTTGGGTCTTACCCTGGGTCCTAAGAGATGTGTGCTGGTATGCTACAAAAACGCTCTCCTTCCTGAATCAAACTGATTCTGAAGGACCAAAAAAGCCAATGTCCCTCATGTATATGGGTTTGTTACTATATCATCTATTCTGACTTATTGATCTACTTGTTTATATTTATATCAGTTATTCAAATTAGTTCTTCAAAGTCATTTGACTAATCCAATTTCTTCAGACATCAGTATAAATTGTGGCATCTGTTAGTTTTCATACAAAAAGAAAGCCTATAGGAGTCTAATTGGGAATGCATTGAATTCATATTCATATCAAATACTATGAAATATAGCCTGTGAATATGTAATACCCATATATATCAAGTATAGAAGACTCACCATTTTAACCAATTCAGGCACTCTTTTTTTTTTTGTCTTTTTGGGTCACACCTGGCGATTCTTATTAACACCTGTGTTACCCTGGCTCTGCACTCAGGAATTAGTCCTGGCAGTACATGGGGGACCTATGGTATGCTGGGGATTGAACCTGGATCAGTTGCGAATAAGGCAAACCCTGGAACCTGCCCGCTTTGCTATAACTCCAGCTCCAACCCAGGTGTATCTCACTTTAATCTCAGCAATTTTTTCTACATTTCAATTTAGATATCTTGAATGATTTATATATACTATACGTATGTCATATATGTATGTTATTATTTACATATTTAAAATATGTGTTATATTGTTGAAATAGCAGTAGCACTGTCATCGTTCATCGATTTGCTCGAGCGGGCACCAGTAATGTCTCACAACAAATTGTAAGATTTGTTGTTACTGTTTTTGGCATATTGAATATGTCACGGGGAGCTTGCCAGGCTTTGTCATGAGGGCAAGATACTCTCAGTAGCTTTCCAGGCTCTCCTAAAGAGGTGAAGAAATCGAACCTGGGTCGGCCTTGTGCAAGGCAAATGCCTTACCCGCTGTGCTATCGCTCCAGCCCATTGTTAAAATATTATTTTATAAATAATGTCCTATAATATTTATTATATTGTTAATACATAAAAACAGATATACAGGGGGTATGGTGCCGCCAGCAGGTCAATCTACCTGTGAGGCGAGTGCATCAGCAGCCTGATGGCGCCTTCAGACTTCCTGATACCC
This sequence comes from Sorex fumeus, assembly GCF_029834395.1. Classification (NCBI taxonomy): domain Eukaryota; kingdom Metazoa; phylum Chordata; class Mammalia; order Eulipotyphla; family Soricidae; genus Sorex; species Sorex fumeus. Next base: position 20,953,463 of record NW_026606081.1, read on the forward strand.
AAAAATTGCTGCTGTGCCTTTGGCCAGACCTCAAAAACTTGGGGCAAAGTTTACCAAGAAAGTAAATGGCCAAAAGTTAGGCATGTGGGAAACACACCCACAAACCACCTCAGGCTCAGCTATATAATTGGAGGCATGGCCTCTCTGGTTCCTGATTGAACTGCTTAACAGCCATGATCCCAGAGACTCAGAAACAAATCTCAAAACCCAGCGGCTTTTGGCAGAAATGTGTCCGGTCTCTGCAGTAGGCTACTGGTGCTGGGTCAACCCAGGTGGGAATAGGTTTCATGCCTTGGCCTATTCCCCCTGGCAGCCCGGTGGCCGCCATCCTTCAGAGGCCACTGGACAGTCAGGTTTGGGCCAGCAGTGACAAGACATGCGGGGCCTCACGGGATGGGGGTGGAGCTGGTCCTGCCCTCCCCGTCCCAACGAGACCCCAAGTCATTGCCCACAAATGGCCTCTCTGGCTCCTGATCAAGCTGCTTAACGGCCACAATCCCAGAGACTCAGAAACAAATCGCAAAACCCAGCGGCTTTTGGCAGAAATGTGTCCGGACCACGCAGTAGGTTACTGTCACCGGGCCACCCCAGGAGGGAAAGGGTGTTGTCCCCCCCGCCTGTTTCGCCCTGGCGTCTTGGTGGCCATCACCCTCCAGAGGCCACTGGACAGTCAGGTTTGGGCCCGCAGTGATGAGACATGTGGGGCCTCACAGGATGGGGGTGAAGCCGGTCCTGTCCTCCCCACCCCAACGAGACCCCAAGTCATCTCCCACAAATGGCCTTTCTGACTCCTGATCAAGCTGCTTAACAGCCATGATCCCAGAGACTCAGGAGCAAAACTCGAAACCCAGCAGGTTTTGGCAGAAATCCCTCCAGATTTAAGTGTTAAAATTTCAGAATTTCAAAATTGCATGGCCACTACTGCAGCCACGTGGCATCATATGTTATTCATAACCAGCAATAGAAAACAAATTGTCTACGGTTGCCTTTTCAGCAGATCTGAGTGTTGGGGTAAAATCCCAAATAATAATGGTGGGTCTGGTGTCAAAACATTGAATGTGATCAAAGTAGAGAGAGAGTAATGTGGAAATCATCTGCCCCACAGGTAGGGGGAGGGTGTGGGATGGGGGTACACTGGGGTTGTTGGGGGTGGAGAATGGGCACTGGTGAAGGTATGGGTGTTTCATTGTATGACCGAGACTTAGACCTGAAAGCTTTGTAACTGCTCTCACGGTGATTCAAGAAAATTAAAATTTTTAAATTTTTATAAAATGATAAAAAATGCGAAAAAAAAGATATACATGTCTACTGCTCTAGTATACCTCGGATTTGGTAAACTTATTTAATAATTCCAATAATTTGTATAGACCCTTTTGCAATTTGAAATGAATATTTTAATACTTGGGAATAGTTTTACTCATTATTCTGCTTTATCTGATACTCATATAGTCACTCTATCTTTGCTAGTGTTAGCATGACATCAGAGTTTCAATTTTGTCTCATTTCTGTTCTTTTGTATTTGTGCGCATTTCTTCAGACAGAGTTTGAATGCATGTACTTGGATTCTGCCCTTTTTATCCAACGTGATTAGCCAAGGTTCACTTGGAGCATTCAAACCATTTAAATTTAGTGTGTTGTTTATACAATTTAGTTTGAATTTTTCATCATGTTGTTCATTTTTATTTTTCCCATCTGTTATTTCCTTTTGCCTCTTTTTCTGCCTTCTTGAAGTGCTATTTTATGATTCAATTTTCTCCTTTCTTGGCTTATTAATGTTGACCATCTTGTTACTTTGAGAGCTCAGTGTAAGCATCTTGACTCACCCTAGTATTCCAAGTGCTGGTGTTCCTAACCCTTCCACCTGCAATATAATGGGCTCAAACACATATGTGTCTCCCATCTCCTTCACGTGCTCTACTCTGGCTTCATGCATTTTATTTCAGTTTTAAAACAATAAATACAACAATATCCATTTGTCCATAAAGTTATTATTTCCTGTGCATTTCCTTCATTGTGTGGATTTCTATTTCCCTGTGGTGTCCTTCCTGTCTTTACTGCTCCTCTGTCATGTGCTGCTTGGGGTGGCCCTTCTCACTTCATACCTAGACCATGGCTTCACTGCTTTCCTGAAAGATACTTCTTGGGAACAGAATTGTAGGTTGAGAGTGTTTAGTTCTCTCAGTATTTAAATATATTCTCCATGGCCTCTCCCTTTTTAAAATATCTTTTTCGAGGCACCATGATTTTAAATATTGTTAGTGCATACATCATTCCAACAATGTACCCAGCTCAGGTCCCTACTTCCCTCCACCAGGTCCCACAGGCCCTCCCATCCAAAGCCCTCTACACACGCGCCCCATCCCTGCAGAATCAGTTCTGTGGACAAGCTCTCCACTGCTGCTGCCTTTGGTGTTTGCCGCTCCCTTACTGTGTGTCTTTAAGTCCTACATGTGAGAGAGATCGTACAGGCCTTTCCTTCTGACTCAATTCAGTGTGAGAGTTTCTAGTTTCATCTATGTAGCTGTAAATTGCTTTATTTTGTACTTTGTTGTAGCTGCATAGATTTCCATTTGAGTATATACCATGACTTCTTGATCCATTCATCTGTAGTTGGGCATTTGGGTTTTTTCTACAGTTTGGCTGTTGTACTGAGCAGCACTGGAATGAATAAAGATATGTATATGTCCTTTCAAATTAATATTTTTGTTTTCATAGATAGATGCCAAGAAGGGTATCACTGGGTAATATGGAAGTTCTATTCTTACTTTTAAAAGAGATCTTCTTATTGTTTTCCATAGATATTGAACTGGACAGCATTTTCACAAACAATGAATGAGCGTTGCTTTATTATCACAACTTACCAACACTGGCCACTTCTACACTTTTTGAAATATGCCTCTTTCACTGATGTGAGATGGTAGCTGACTACTGTTTTTCTTTTAGTTTCTATAATCATAAGTGACAATGACCACTTTTCAATGCCTATTGGCATTCATTGTGTCTTCTTTGGGGAAAAAAATCTGTTCATCTCCTCTCCCTATTTTTGGATGAGGTTGTTGTATTTTATTTGTTGTTGAACTTTGTTACTACTCTATAGATCTTAGATGTTAGTTCCTTGTCTAATATATATGTGCTTTGTTGCAAATATTTTCTCTCATTTGGTATGACATCTTTTTATTTTAGCTTGAGTTTCTTCTGCTATACAGAACCTGTTTGGGCTGGAGCGATAGCACAGCGGTAGGGCGTTTGCCTTGCACGCAGCCAACATGGCCGACCCGAGTTCGATTCCTCCGCCCCTCTCGGAGAGCCCAGCAAGCTACCGAGAGTATCTCGCCCGAACGGCAGAGCCTGGCAAGCTCCCCGTGACGTATTCAATATGCCAAACACAGTAACAACAAAGTCTCCAATGGAGACGTTACTGGGCCCGCTCAAGCAAATCGACAGAGCCTGTTCATTTTAGGAGTCCTGTTTGTTTGCTTTTGCTGTCTTTGCCTGTGGTCTTATTGTAGATACCTCTGAGGTCCATTTCCAGAAGAGTTTTGAATTTTTCTTCCATGCATTTTATGGCCTCTGGTATAACATGTATAACATTAAGATCTTTGTGGGGCGGGGGCAGTGTCCATGGCTTATTCCAGATTCTGCATGCAGCTATCACTTCTGGTGGTGCTCTGGGGAACCATCTGGGGTCTGAGCACTGAACCAGGATCTTTTCCATGCCAACCAAACATCCTACCTGCTGTACTATGCCTCTGCCCTGGATATCCAGGTCTTTAATTCACTTTTAATTGACCTCTGTGAATTGTGTGAATACAGTGCCATCTTTACTTTTTCATATGTGGCAATTCGGTTTTCCTAACACCGTTTGTCGAAGAGAATGTCTTTGCTCCACTTCTTATACTCAGCTCCTTTGTCATAGATTAACAGCTCACAGCTCTGGGGAACCAAGTCAGGACTCTCAATTCTGTGTGCTTGGTTGGTGTGTCTATAGTTTTTCCAGTACCATGCAGTTTTTTTCTTATTGCAGCTTTATAGTACTATTCAAAGTAGAGAAACATTATATCTTACACAAATGTTAACAGAGTTTGTTCAAAGACTTTGAAGAACACCATTAATGAGTATTGCATTGATGTGTAGGATGCTTTGGGGCGGGACATCATTTTGGCAATGTGGATTCTGCCAATTCGTGAACAGGGAATGTCTTTCCATTTCCTGGTGTCCTCTTCTATTTCTTTTAGCAGGGATTTATACTTTGCACTGTACAAGTATTTTACCTCCTCTGTCAAGTTGATTCCTAGATATGATGTTTTGGGAGATCATTTTGAAAGGGATTGTCTTTATAAAATCTTTTTCCTCTACTTCATTACTTGAATAGAGACCTTTGTGTTTAAATTTTGTAGCCTTATGGTATTGGTTTATTGTTCCTAAGACGTTTTTGGTAGCGTCTTTAGTTTTTTACAATATTTTTGATCAAGTTGTGTGTGAATAGTGATAGTTTAACTTCTTTTCCAATTTGGATTCCTTTGATATATACTTTCTGTCTGGTTGCTGTGGTGAGGAATTCCAAAACTACGTTAGCAAAGCAATGACAGTGGATGTCCTTGCCTTGTGCCTGATCTCAGGGAATAGGCTTTCAGTTTCAGAACATTGAGTATAATACTGGCTGTGGTTTGGTTGCATTTGACCGTTTGGCCATAACTATCTTGAGGTGTGTTCTTTCTCTTCCTATTTTGGGGGTTTATTTTTAATCATAAATAGATGTTGAGTCAAAAGCCTTCTTTGCATCAATTGATATAACCACATATTCTTCTTAATGGGTAGAATTGTGTATGTTGAACCAGATTGCATCCTCAGGGTGAATCAGTCCCACATGGTCCCCATGTCTTCAACCTGCTGCTGTTCCATTGGCTGCCATTTTAGAGAAATGTGCCACCGTCCTCAGCATTATGTCTCAACATGCCCCACATTCTCTCCAGCTGGGTTTGAGGTCCATCAGTGGCCTGGAACAATTTGGCTATCATACCGCTCAGTGTCATTCTGTTTGGATTTTTTGAGCTTGAAGCAGCCCATATCTGAGAGTTCTGGAAACATTATCAGGATTATTTTCTCTTATCTTGGTGTTTCATGCCAATTTCTCATTTTATGTCTATAATTTTTTTCATTCCTTCTAAATTTATAATTTAGTCCCATTAGATCATTTTTCATATACACATCAAAATTATTATACTTAGAAGTTTCATTTAGATGGTGTCTCTATCTCCCACTCTCCCTTTAACTTTGAAGAGGTGTGAAAAATTATCACAGTAACAATTTTATCACTTTCAGTCATTCTAACTCCTGAATTAATCACAGCCCAGCTCTATTTATTGACTTTTCTCCGCCAGTGTGGCTCATTTTTACAAAATTCTGTATGTCTTTGATATTTGCCCATCACTGTAGATTCTGCTCTGTTTGTTCTGGTTAACTTGTTTTCGTGTAACTACTTCTCAGCTTTATGCCATGGCATAGCTGCCTTAGTTGAAGTTTCTGTGTGTTTATCTCACTTTATAGTTTCTATTTTGCATATGTTTGACATGTGTGAGAAAGTGCCAGAGGGAGCCTCCTTATAGCAGACTTCTCTCCCCTTACTCTATCCCCTGCATCCATCTCTCTGCCTGTCTTCTCTCCCTCCATCTCTCTCTCCTCTCTCTCATGCATTCAGTCTTACAAACCCCTGGAGTCCTCCTTGCACAGCAAGCCCCCAGCCCCTCTTATCTGTCCCCAGGCCTAAACCCCCTCAGGGAGGGGACCCCAGACCCACATCTCCAGATGCTCAGATCTTATAGTCTGTGTCAGGATGTATGCTTTTCTTTAACATGTGGTATCTTTCAGGGGAAACTTTCCAGCAGGGACAATGCATTCCCTGTCACTCCATCTTCACTGAAGTAGAAAACCTGCTCACACTTTCACTTATTTCACTATCAATGCTGCGTTTTCACCATGATTGAAGTGACTTGGCCATTTGATACAGCAGCCTCAGAAAATCAACATAGGCAGATGTGATATGTAGAAGATTCTGTTGGTCCTTTATGGTTTTATGACTCTGTGAGTTCACGAGATGTGTTCTCTCATCTATTACATATTACCCATAATCAAGGACTCTGAAGTCTACAGTTGAGCTATGCTCTAACGGTCACTTTATTGAACGGGTGAATTCCCACTGAGGAACGTGCTCTTATTCTTCTCCAGCCCAGGGAAGGTTGCTTGCAGCCCCAGTGTGTGATGAGCACTGTTTGTATTCTTGCAAGAGATGCAAACTTAGCAATCCTGGTTAGAGTCTCTGAGGCTCAAAAGAAGAGCAGGACTCCACGTTTGACACCGGGGGGATTCTGCCCCCCTCCAAGTCACGTCCAAAGGCGCCCCAGAGTCTGACTTCCCTTAGGAACGAATCTTTGCTGGCTGTAATCAGTTCAAATGAGAGGGACAGGCCTGTAGGTGTTCCCTGCCCCCGTACAGGTGACTGTTGTGGCAATGGGGACACAGTGGTATGCAGGGGACGTGGTGAGATTGGGGGCAGAGGCCAAGTGTGTGTGGCACTCTCGGGAAGAAGCAGAGAGGGTCATGCCCAACAGCCGGCAGGCCGGGTGGGCAGGGCCCTGCACTGTAGGAGAATGAATCTCTGCTTCTGGACACTGCCCAGTTTGTGGTGAGTTGTCATGGCAACACTAGGAAAACAACACAACACTGAACACAGCAGTATTGTGTGCAGAGTAGAAAAATATTCCTTCAGGTCGCCAAGGTCAGTGGCCATAATGTTTAGGGCCCGGTGAGAATAGAGCCCCACCCTTGGCCTCATGCAAACCCACTTCCCGAGTGACGCCCATCTCCAGAGGTGGCATGTGGGCGTTGGGGCATCTCCCCCGACACTCGGTGCCGCCTTCTCAGCGGGGTGGCTGCCTCTGTCTTTCCAGCCATGGTTTGGCCTCTGTTTCCCGTGACCTTTTCCTTCTTGGAAGCAGCTCTCCTAACAATGCTTTATTTATCTGAACCATAAGGAAAACCACCCCCAGACAGCACACGCCACAACCTGACCCGTCTAGAGAATTTCATCACTAGTCCAAAAATGAGCCTGCAGCCCAGGAGAGTCTCGCCGGGACTCTTCGTTGAGTTGGCTGGACAGGCCCCCGAGGCACCCAGGACGGTCCGTCTGTCTGTGTGCTAGGACCCGTCCAGGAGCGAAGGCCTTCAAGACTGCACTGTCTGGCAGGCTAAGGAGCAGAGTCCAGCCCCGGACACCATGATTAGCTGAAGAGGACACTCAGCACTTCTCTGCACCACTGCTGTCTTTGATCCTATGACTGACTCTGTGAGACCGGGCAAGGTATGAGATTCTCTGTTCCCACACATATGGAGTACCATCAGACACAGAGGCAGGGTAAAGGGCTTTTCAGAGACCCTCACCCACTCGGGGATGACAAGGTCCTTTAGACAAATCTCTGGGGTCACGGTTCTCTCCCGGAGGCATCAATGTCCATCACTATCTGAAATTATTTCTCACTATCTGAAATTTCCAGTGAAAAATCAAAAGTATTTTAAGTGGAGAAAAATGTTCATCTATCAGACAGTCTATGCCCATCTATGAAGCACACCAAACAAATTTAAAAACCATGGAACTTAGACTCCCAGGGAACGGAGCCACGAAGCCAGTAGCCCTAACCCCCTCCTATCTCCATCAGCCCCACGCTCCTCCCCTTGCACCCCTTCCTAGCCTCCGCTTTGCAGACCACAGCACTCGGTCTCCCTCCTCTCATCCAGCACGGCCATGTCGGGCCAGGGCTCTGCTGTCCCAGTCACACATGCGTCTTGGAGAGGTCCTGCACTGAGGTCACCTGGTGACAGAAGAGAAGACAGAGGGATTTGCCCTCTGTGCTGCCCTTGTCTCCAGCATCGTATTCTGTGAAACCCTCCCAGGTAAGTGAGACAAAACCGACTCTTCCTGCTGACTGCCACGCACCCCCATCTGTGCTGTGCCAGGAGCTGAGCTCCTTAGGGAGGGCCACGGATTTGCCAATGAAGCCCTCACTGAGGAAATTATTTCTCACTATCTGAGAAGATGAATGTTAAGTAACTTCCTCTTCTGGGAATAACTAATTTCGTTAGTATAGGGGGAAAAGGAATGCAAATAAATCAACATTCAATTGACAACACAACCTTATTTTTAAAAATAGAGTAACAGAATTTGATCACAATTTTTTTTTTTTGCTTTTTGGGTCACACCCAGCAATGCACAGGGGTTATTAAAAAACCATGGGATTTTAGCACAGCAGGTAGGGCGTTTGCTTTGTATGCAGCCAACCCGGGTTTGATTCCCAGCATCCCATATGGTCTCCTGAGCATCGCCAGGAGTAACTCCTGAGTGCAGAGCTAGGAGTAACCACCGAGCATCACCAGGTGTGACCCAAAAAGCAAAAAAAAAAAAAAAAAGAGGAGGAAGGGGAGGGGAGAATGTGAAGGAGGATGATGGGAGGAGGGGAAAGAATGGATGAGGAAGAGGAGAGAAGGAAGAGGTGGAAGAGAAGGAGAATAGGAGGGAGTGGGAGAGAAAGGAAAGGAGGAGAAGATGGGAAGGAGGGAAGGAAGCGGAAGAAGGAGAGGAGGAGAATTGGAGGAGGGGAGAAGAGACTGAATGTGAGGAGGAGGAAAAGGAAGGGGAGGAGTGATGGAGAAGGAGGAGAGGGAGAAAGAGAGGGAGAGATAGAGCGGAGAGAGGGGAGGAGAGGGAGAGGGGGGAGAGAGAGAGCTGGCATGAGCTGGCAGGTGACTCACATAGACACTCACGTAGTCTCTCTTCCGCCTGCTTCTCTGGATGTCTGTGGCTGTGTCAGACTCCGCACTGTGCACTGACATCTCGAGGCTCTGGCCCACCAGGTGGCCCCAGCTTGCTCTCTTACAGGTCTGTTCCAGCTGGACATTGAGATAAACTCCTTGCCCAGGGGTCCACAGCGGCACTGTTGAGCAGAACCTGGGGTTCTGGGAAGCGTGGGGGAAGTGGGGTCCAAGGAGTCTCCCCAGAGTGAACCCCAAGGACAAGCTACAGGCCTGCCTAAAACTCATTGTTCATCAAGTCCCGGGGCCAGCCCAGTCCAGGGGACAGGAACAGGCCCCCTGGACGTGAGGTGTTGGCGGTGGAGTGAGGGAAGCCTAGGAAGGCAGACAGCCGCGCTCCTGCGAGCCAAGCTCCTCCAGAACTGGGCTGGGTCTGCCCCATCTTACACCACCCAGGCAGAGCTCTCCCCCACTGGAAAGTCTGAGAAGTCCAGTGTCGCCACTTCAAAATGCCTGTCCTTCCAGGCACCAGCTTCCTGTGGTAACTGACCTCACTGGAGCCAGCTCAAGGGGGAAGGCTCAGGGTGGGTGAAAGTGTCGCCCATGGCAAAGGGCACACCTGGGAGTTCTCCACCTCCACGACAGCCTGAAGTCAGGCACCACCTGCTGTCCAGGTCAGCATCCAGGAAACAAGCGAAGGGCTAAAAAAACGTTTCCCACTTTCACAGAATTCTAGGATCTCTTCCCAGTGGTGGACAATACCCAGCACTCACATCCAGAGCCGAGAACAGCCTCCCAGGATTGCACAATCTGTCTCCTTCCCCGAGCACCTGGACACATTCCGAGCCTCATTTCCCTGTAGAGGAAAGCACTGAACTTTCATCACTTTATGAGATTCTCAAACAAGACACAAACATAAGTGACCCTCACTCTTCTGCTCTTCATCACGCATGAGAGGTGCTTAACCTGGGTGGGGAGAGGTGGGACAGTGGCAGGTTCTCAGAGTTTGGCACACACGCACACACACACACACACACACACACACACACACACACACATACACCTTAAACACGGGGCGGCTTCTTTGCTGCTAAGCTTTGAGAGATTTCATGTGTCTTGGGTATTAGCTCTTTGTCTGATATTAAAAAATACCTCAGTAATTATTGTTAGATCTGTAAATTATTTTGGTGATTTTATCAATGTTGCTTTTTTCAAATCCATAAATAAAAAATATGTTTCCATTTCTTTGTGACTCCTTTATTTCAGAAGTGATAATTTTCACTAAATAGATCTTTTAGTTCTTTTTCTAAATTAATACCTAGATATTAGAATTGATACCTAGATATTAGAAAGGCTGTGAATATTTTCTCTCAACCAGTGGGGCATCTTTTTAACTTAGGCCTCATTTCCTTCACAGTACAGACGCTTCTTAGTTTGATGTAGCCCCATTTGTTTATGTCTTCATATGTTTTCTTTGCCAATAAGGACATATCACTGCAGACCCTTGTGAGGTCATGACCTTGGTAAATTCTGCCTGCTTTACTCCATGAATTTTATAAAAACGGGTTTGGAAAAAGGCACATTTGCAAGGTCTGTTTTTATAAAATTCGTGGAGTAAAGATAAGTTATTTTATCTATTTTGCTTCATCTTTGCATACAGTGTAAGATAGAAGCCTAATTTCTTTTTTTTCTTTCCTCCTCCTCTTTCTTCTCCTCCTTCCCCTCCCCTGCCTCTCTACTTCTTCTTCTTCTTCTTCTTCTTCTTCTTCTTCTTCTTCTTCTTCTTCTTCTTCTTCTTCTTCTTCTTCTTCTTCTTCTTCTTCCTCCTCCTCCTCCTCCTCCTCCTCTTCCTCTTCCTCTTCTTCTTCTTCTTCTTCTTCTTCTTCTTCTTCTTCTTCTTCTTCTTCTTCTTCTTCTTCCTTCTTCCTCCTTCTTCCTCCTTCTTCCTTCTTCCTTCTTCTTCCTTCTTCCTTCTTCTTTCTTCTTTTTCTTCTTCTTCTTCTTCTTCTTCTTCTTCTTCTTCTTCTTCCTCCTCTTCCTCTTCCTCTTCCTCTTCCTCTTCCTCTTCTTCTTCTTCTTCTTCTTCTTCTTCTTCTTCTTCTTCTTCCTTCTTCCTTCTTCTTCCTTCTTCCTTCTTCTTCCTTCTTCCTTCTTCTTTCTTCGTCTTTCTTCTTTTTCTTCTTCTTTCTTCTTTCTTCTTCTTCTCAGTTTTCCCAGCACCATTTGCTGAAAAGGTTCTTCTGGATCTACTTCATGCATGCAGTTTCTTAGTTTAATTAAGCTGCCCATGCATCTTGGCCCACAATTCTATTCCTTTGAGATCAGATTCTATCTTTGTTCCAGAACCATGAGTTTTTATTACTATAATATTATAAAATAGTTTAAAGTTTGGGGCTGAAATGCCTCCCATCTCATTTTTCCTTAGGAGTCCTTTGTCTTTTCTGGGAGTTTTCTGATTCCATATGAACTTAAGAAGTAATTTTTTCTATGCCCTTAAAAAATACCTCCGTAATTATTGTTAGATCTGTAAATTATTTTGCTAAAATGGTGATTTTATCAATGTTGCTTTTTCAAATCCATAAATAAAAAATATGTTTCCATTTCTTTGTGACTCCTTTATTTCAGAAGTGATAAATAATTTTCACTAAATAGATCTTTTAGTTCTTTTTCTAAATTAATACCTAGATATTAGAATTGATACCTAGATATTAGAAAGGCTGGAGCTATAGCACAGCCGGTAGGGCGTTTTCCTTGCATGCAGCCAACATGGCTGACCTGAGTTCGATTCCTTAGCCCCTCTCCGAGAACCTGGCAAGATACTGAGAGTATCTCACCCACATCGCAAAGCCTGGCAAGCTACCCTTGGAGTGTTCGATATGCCAAACACAGTAATAAGTCTCACAACGTTACTGGGCCCGCTCAAGCAAATCGATGAACAACAGGAGGACAGTGACAGTGACAGATATTAGAAGAATTATTTTGGCAAATCATAAATGACATAGTTTTTTTTAAGTTTTCTCTCCTATATCTCTGTTTACAAATAAGAATGGAAAGATTTCTCTACATTGATTTTGTGACCCGTTACAATACAAGTTTATTGTTTCTAGGCATTTTTAAGTAGAGTCTTTAGGGTTTTCTAAGTACAACATAAGGTCATCCAAACACAGATAGTTTGAATTCTGAATTGCTTTGATTTCTCTCCCTTGCCTAATTGCTGTAGGAGTGGCCATTCTCAGCTCCCACCTTAACTCACAGACTGTTTCCCCTGTTAAGGATAATGTTAGCTGTGGGTTTGTTGCAGAGAGGAAATGAACAGACACTTCCTGAAAGACATCTGGAAAGATAACCCACGTGCATATGAAAAGGGCTCATCATCACTGACTATCAGGAAAACACAAATCAAAATGACAATGAAATATCAGGCCATGGCAGCAAGAATGGTCTGTATCAAAGAGATGGGAAACAGTGGTGCTGGAAGAGCTAGCTGTGGTCAAAGGAATTCCGCTCATAGCTGGTGCTTGGTTCAGACTCTTAGGGAATCAGTGTAGAGACTTCTTAAAGCATTACAAATAGAACTTCCGTAAAACCCAATTATTCCATTCCTGGGCATCTCCCTCAAGAACACAAAAGCATAATTCTGAAAAAGCACATGCACCCCTGTGTTCATTGCAGCACTATTTGCAGTTGCCAAGATCTGGAAACAACCCAAGTCTCCAACAATAGCTGAGTGGCTAAGGAAATTGCAGTCTGCAGACACAATGGAAAACTACTCAGCTGTGAAAAAAATAAGATGAAATCTTGCAGTTGGCTGCAACCTGGAAGTAGAAGGGTATTATGCTAAGTGAAGTGAATCATAAAGCAACAGACAAACACCAGATGATCTTATTCATAGGCAGAGTATAAAGAAACAAAAAAGGTATTAAGAATCCCTGATGCAAATAAATTTTCAGATATGGGCAATAGAACTGTGATCTGAGAATGATAAATGGAAAGGTAGGGGTGGGAGTGGAAAGGTAGAGGAATCTTGACATTCTCATGGTGTAGTCCAAAGACTAAAAAATAAAACAATAATATTGAAACTATTGTAAAAATTAATAATAAATACAATTTTAAAAGAAAATTTTTTTCTCTTACAATAAAGAAAAGACTCATAAAAGTCTTCAGCTTTGGAGGCCCTCCCGTTGATCGTCGATTTGCTCGAGCGGGCCCAGTAACGTCTCCATTGGAGACTTTGTTGTTACTGTGTCTGGCATATCAAATACTCTCGGTAGCTTGCCGGGCTCTCCGAGAGCACTTCAAAATATCCTATTTTAATCTATGAAGTGTCTACTCTACTCAAATTACACACTTGTGTTTTAGAACCCACACACCAAATTGTGTGTCTCAGGTTGAACCAGGAAGTGGTCTCAGGAATAATATCCCCCGTTTGGCTGTGTGAGGTGAGCAAAGGAAGTAGAAGGAAGCAGAAGGTTTCAGAGACCCACTCTGACATCAAGCACCTGTACGGCTGGAGATAGCTCCTGGCGTTCCCGCCCCCTTCTGTGTGTAAACCATAAACTGTTTACATATAGCTGGTAAACTCCACTTTAGGAGGGAGACGCAAACATCCTACAATCACCTGCCCTGGTCACATAAATCAACTCAGAAACAAGTGTGTTCAACTGACAATACAAATACTTTGCGTGACTCCTGGGTAAAGACTCTGGAGAGAAAACCTCTGTGGGAGTAATAAATGAGGCAGCTCCCACCCAAGAGTATGAGGCTGGTCCCCTACCCTGAGCCACCCTCAGCCCTGGGCCACCCTCAACCCTGAGCCACCCTTATCCCTGAGTCACCCTTTGCCCTGGGTCAGCCATCAGCCCTGGGCCAGTCCTCAGCCCTGAGCCACCCTCACCCCTGAGCCATCTGCTAGATCTGCCTCCTCACCACTGTTGCAGAGAGGAAGCCCTTTTAGACACTACACAATAGAGGCCTTCTGACGAAATACAGGGAAAAGCAAAGAGAGAAAAGGAGAGTCCAGGTCAAACGCTTAGTTTTGAGCTGGCTCTGAGGTAAGGATGCTCGCCTAGTACAGACACCAGGCAAAGGACAGCCCATCTCTTGGACGCTCAGGTTGATTGGCTATCATACATAGGGCTTCAATGGACACAGAGGTCCAGGTGACTTTTCTGAACAGAGTTTTTGGGACATTAGCGTAGATTTGGAGAAATGGACTAGCTAGATTGTATGGAAGTTCAATTCTCAATTTTTAAAGAAGTGTATGTATTTCTTTCCAAAAAGGTTGAGCAGAATACCACTCAGCTACAAGAAAAGACAAAATCATGCAGTTGCTGCTTTGTGGGTGACCTGGAAATGGTGCTGAGTGAATCAGCCTGGCAGAGAGAGACAGACACAGGAGAGGTTTCTCGTGTGGGACATGAAAAAGCCAGGCAAGGGATAGTCAAACAGCCCAGGACAATGCAGCCTGAGAATGGGTTCACAGAACTGAACACAGAAGTCCCATCATTAGCATATGTAAAACACAGTGCCTAAAGCAAGGATAAGATTTAATTTAGAAACACAGATAAATGGCTGGTGGAGATGCCGTGTCTCACACACACACACACACACACACACACACACACACAAACACACACACACACTGATGTGGGACATGACACAGCCATAAGGAACCATGGAATCCTGTGATTGGCTGCCATCTGGATGAGACTGGAGGGTATGTGAACTAAGTCAGAGAAGGACAGACACGGCAGAATCTCACTTACCTGTGGCGTCCAGAGTAACTGGACGAGGAAAAGTAGTAAAGGGAGATGCCTACATCATTCTTGACCCAGAGTCTAAGGGAGAGAAGGACAGAGAAGGAAAGAAATTGAGGTGGAACATAAGATGAGAAAGGGAAGTAACAGGGGAACAGGAGTCGGAGCCTCGGGCTCATTGGCAGTGTGGGGCACTGGTGTGTTTCTTACATGTTCAAAGCACAGAATCAACAGCACTGAAAGCAGGAGATCCAAACTACACCACAAAACTTTAAAATGTGCTTGTCAAGGTAGCAGATTGGGCAGGGCGGGGAGAGAACTGAGAACACTGGCGGGAGGAAGTGGACACTGGTCCTGGGACTGGGGCTAACCCATTACGTGTCTAAAACTCAGCTATAACTCTGTAAATCACAGTGTCTATGCTTTACACGGCAAAATTTTCTGCCTAAAGCACAAACATTGATACTATTGAAAACCATGCTATCTTAATAATAAAGAGGAAAAAGAGAAAGAGTAGAAAGAAAGAGAGAAAGAAAGGGAGAGAGAAAGAAAGGAAGAAAGAAAGAAAGAAAGAAAGAAAGAAAGAAAGAAAGGAAAGAAAGAGAGATGGATGGAAGAGGAGGGAAGGAAGGAAGGAAGGAAGGAAGGAAGGAAGGAAGGAAGGAAGGAAGGAAGGAAGGAAGGATAGAAGGGAGAGAGGGAGGGAGGGAGGAAGGGAGGCAGGCATTGTGTTTTAGGCTATTCTTGGGTTTTCTTGTTTGGGAGGGGTCACACAGTGGTGGTTCTGGACTCTGGGCTCAATCCTGTCTCTGTGCTAGGAAAATTATTCCTTTGAAGTGCTCGGGGCTTACTCCTTACTCCATGCTTAGATCTCACTTCTGGCTCTGTACTCAGGATGCACTCTTGGCTCTGTGATCAAGTATCACTCCCTGAAGTGCTCAGGGATTACCCCTGATTCTGTGCTCAGGAATCATTACAGGCAGGGCTCAGGTGCCAGTGACCAAACCTGAGAGGCCACATGCAGAGAAAGTGCCTGAACCCCCCCAGACTATCTCTCTGGTCCCTAACTCCTGTTGTGGTTTTCTCTAATCAATTTGAGATGGCTTTAAGATAGAATATATTTTGTTTTGTTTTATTTTTATTTGAGGTACCATGATCACAATACTGTTCATAAAAGTGCTTCATGAACACAACGTTCTAACACCACCCCACCCACCAGAGTGTCCAGGCCCTCCACCTTTGTCTCAAGATAAAACATATTTTTTTCATTTTTTTATAATTTTATTTATTGAATCACTGTGAGAGCAGCTACAAAGCTTTCGGGCTTAAGTCTTGGTCATACAATGAAACACCCATACCTTCACCAGTGCCCATTCTCCACCACCAAAAACCCCAGTATTCCCCCACCCCAAACCCTCCACCTACCTGTGGGGCAGATGATTTTCACATTACTCTCTCTCTACTTTGATCACATTCAATATTTTGAAATCAGATCCACCATTATTATTTGGGATTTTACCCCAACACTCAGATCTGCTGAAAAGGCAACAGTAGATAATTTGTTTTATATTGCTGGTTAAGAATTTCATATGATGTCACGTGGCTGCAGTAGTGGACATGCGATTTTGAAATTCCGAAGTTTTAACACTTAAATCTGGAGGGATTTCTGCCAAAACCTGCTGGGTTCCAAGATTTGTTCCTGAGTCTCTGGGATCATGGCCATTAAGCAGCTTGATCAGGAGCCAGAAAGGCTATTCATGGGCGGCGTCTCAGGTCTCACTGGGATGAGAAAAAAGGGCCGGCTCCACCCCCATCCCGTGAGGCCCCACATGACTCGTCACTGAGGGCCCAAACTTGACTGTCCAGTGGCCTCTGTAGGATGGTGGCCACCAAGCCGCCCAGGGGGAGCAGGCGGAGAGATAACACGCTTTCCCCCACTGGGGTGGCCCAGCGACAGTAACCTACTGCGAGTCTGGCAGCATTTCTGCAAAAAACACTGGGTTCTGAGATTTGTTTCTGAGTCTCTGGGATCATGGACATTAAGCAGCTTGATCAGGAGCCAGAGAGGCCATTCGTGGGCGGCAACTCGGGGTCTCATTGGGGTGGGGAGGAAAGGGCCAGATCCACCCCCATCCTGTGAGGCCCCGCGTGTCTCATCACTGCGGGCCCAAACCTGATTGTCCAGTGACCTCTGGAGGATAGCAGCCACTAGGCCGCCAGGGGAAACAGGCAAGGCACAAAACCTATTCCCACCTTGGTTGGCCCATTGCCGGTAACCTACTGCAGGGACTGGACGCATTTCTGCCAAAAGCCGCTGGGTTTCGAGATTTGTTTCTGAGTCTCTGGGATCATGGCCATTAAGCAGTTTGATCAGGAGCCAGAGAGGCCATTCATGGGTGGCGACTTGGGGTCTCATTGGGGTGGGGAGGAAAGGGCCGGCTCCACCCCCATCCCATGAGGCTCCATGTGTCTCATCACTGCAGGCCCAAACCTGACTGTCCAGTGGCCTCTGGAGGATGGCGGCCACCAGGCTGCCAGGGGGAACAGACCAAGGCACGAAACCTATTCCCACCTGAGTTGACCCAGTGCCGGTAACCTACTGCAGGAACCAGACACATTTTTGCCAAAAGCCATTGCGTTTTGAGATTTTTTTCTGAGTCTCTGGGATCTTGGTTGTTAAGCAGTTCGATCAGGAACCAGAGAGGCCATGCCTCCGATTATAGAGCTGAGCCCTAGGTGGTTTGTGGGTGTGTCTCCCACATACCTAACTTTTGGCCGTTTACATTCTTGATAAACTTTGCCCCAAGTTTTTGGGGTCTGGCCAAAGGCACAGCAGCAATTTTGGGATATTTGGAAGTCTGATGGCCTCATGAGGCTGCTGAAGCACTCACCTCACAGGTACAGATTGACCTACTGGCGGCACCATACCCCCAGAACATATTTTAAATGTGACAGATAGAGAATCATCCAGCAACACCCAATGAAAACAGGAGAATTTGATCAGCCATCAGTCACATGTATCAGGATGCAAAAGTAGCAGAAGCGAGAAAGAAAGAGCTCAGGGTTCTCTGAGACCCTGAGTGGGGGCTTCTCCAGGACCCTGTGGGGGGCCACTCTGTCACCCACACTCATCGGCCGATACCAGCAGAACCTCAACCCTCAGCGCAGAGGAACTGGACATAGTGACAGCCAACCACATGGGATTCAGAGCTCGTGTGTGTATGATAACCTATGTAAATTTGTGTAAGATTCCTGAGAAGGATGAGAAAGGAGAGGCCGACAAAATCTCAAGGCCGACCTAGGCTGCCACAACGAAGGAAGACAAAAATGATCGTCTGTACTTTCAATGCACGTACGCTAGCATCAGATGCATCCATCGAGGACCTGATGGTACAAGCGCGAATGATCAAGTACGACATCATTGGTCTGACCGAGACAAGAAGGCACGAATCTCACCATGCCGTTTTCGACACTGGAGAAGAATTGTTCCTCGGAACATGCGATAAAAGAGGTGTTGGAGGCGTCGGTGTCCTTGTCAACACAAACTTGGCCAAGAGCATTGATTCATTCGAATGCCTAACAACCCGAATCGGACGTTTACATTTGAATAGATGTGGCTCACTGCTTGCAGTTTCTATCTTCGTTGTCTACGCACCAACATCTCATTATGATGAAAGAGAAATCGAGAAGTTCTACATGGAGCTAGAGAAGTTCTATAAAGAAGACCACACCTTCTACAAGATCATTGTGGGTGATTTTAATGCCAAGATAGGACCGAGAAGATCAGCTGAAGAACTTCACATCGGGACCCATGGCCTAGAATGGAACGAACAGGGTGAGAGACTGTCTGAGTTCATCATGTCGACCAAGACCATTCATGGTAACTCATAGTTCCAGAAGGCAGAATCTAAACGATGGACATGGGAGTCTCCCGGTGGACGATTCCACAACGAAATAGACCACATCATATTCAATCGACGGTTTTGCCTGACTGATGTCGCTGTTGTCCCAAAATTTCGAATGGGATCAGACCACCGTCTCCTTCGTGCAAAATTCTACTTCACAGAGCGGGGAGAAAGGGCTGCAAAGTTCAAAAAGAGAACTCCCAGAATGACCACCAACTGGGAACTCTTTGGTACTATTGCGGCAACATGGGAAGATGCCATTGTTGACAACATTGACGAGGAATACGATCGACTGGTTCAGCACCTCCATGAATGTGCGAGGAACGCCAAGAGAGAGATAGCCACAAAAAGTCGCCTATCTTCGAAAACTCTTGAGCTAATTCGCCAGCGTGGTTTGGCGCATGCCTCAGGCAACCGCAAGCTAACGTCCGAGCTTGCAAAGCAGTGCAGAGATGCGATCAAGGAAGACCTCAAAGAGAGAAGAGCAGAAGTACTGGTAGATGCGGCAGAAGCCGGGAAAAGTATTCGCAACGCCCGCCTGTCCTTCGCCAACTATAAGACCAAGATGACTGCCCTCCGACGTCCTGATGGATCCATCACATCCTCCAGAACGGCAATGGAGAAGATTATCCATGACTTCTACTCAAATCTCTTCGATAGCCATGTCCACTTGCCGACATACCAAATTCCACAGGATGGGTATGTCGTTCCTAACGTTCTCCCTTCCGAAATCCGACACGCCATTTCGTTGGTAAAGAAGCAAACAGCACCCGGCCCAGACAAGGTCAGACCTGAACACCTGAAGAACCTGCCGTCAGTACTCATCAATACACTGGCTCGGCTCTTCACTCGCTACCTGTCTGAATGCAAGGTTCCGTCCCAATGGAAAACCAGCAGGACCGTACTACTGTTCAAGAAGGGAGACATCCATGACATTGGCAACTATCGCCCGATCTGCCTATTGTCTGTCATCTACAAGCTGTTCACTCGAGTCATCCTGAATAGGATTGGCAGAACACTAGATGAAGGACAACCATGCGAGCTAGCAGGGTTCCGCAAAGGATTCAGCACCATCGACCATATCCACACAGTAACCAAGCTCATTGAGGCATCTCGGGAGTTCAAGATGCCGCTCTGCTTAACGTTCATTGACTTAAAGAAGGCCTTTGATTCTGTTGAGACGGAAGCGGTCATTGAAGCCCTAGCCAATCAGGGCATTCAAGCCCAATACATCAGGATCCTCCGTGAGCTGTATTGCGGATTCACTACCAGGATCTCACCATTCTACAAAGAAGTGATCGTTGATGTCAAGAGAGGGGTGCGGCAGGTTGATACCATTTCACCGAAACTCTTCAGTGCCACCCTCGAGAACATCATGCGACGACTGGAATGGGAAGGAATGGGAGTGAAGATAGATGGTCGGCAACTACACCACCTCCGCTTTGCTGATGACATTGTTTTAATAACACCAAACATCAGCCAAGCGGCACAAATGCTGGCCGACTTTGACCGTGAGTGTGGAAAGGTAGGACTACAGCTGAATCTTACGAAGACAATGTTTATGAGAAACAGCCTTGTTCCTGACGCCCCATTCGCTCTCAATGGAACGACCATCTCCGAATGCAACAGCTATGTCTACCTAGGTCGAGAGGTCAACATGACAAATGACCTGGCACCCGAGCTGCGCAGGAGGAAGAGAGCGGCTTGGAACGCCTTCAAGAACGTCGAAGAAATATCTAAGAGGACGAAGAACCTCCGGCTCCGGGCACATCTCTTTGATTCCACTGTTCTTCCTGCATTAACATATGCCTCAGAGACCTGGGCCCTATGCAAACAAGATGAGAACGCCATTCAGGTCTCCCAAAGAAGAATAGAAAGAGCTATGCTTGGAATATCACGTTTCACTCAAATGAGAGAACGAATCCGGAGTTCTGACATCCGTCGACGATCAAGGATCAGGGACGCTGTCTCATATGCCAAGGTGTCGAAAATCAGATGGGCTGGTCACGTAATGAGATTTAAAGACGACCGTTGGACTAGAGCTATTACTGATTGGATTCCACGGGATGTCAAAAGACCGCGTGGCCGCCCACCTACCAGATGGTCAGACTTCTTTGTCAAGATCATGAACGATCGGTTTGAGGCCCTCCATGTTCCCGGAGCGAACAGATGCCATTGGGCTACACTAGCACGCGACAGGGACAAATGGAGACGTTACTGGCGCCCACTCGAGCAAATCGATGACTAACGGGAAGTTAAGTGATTAAGTGATTAAGTAAGATTCAGTATGTCATGATGTATATACATGCATTATAAATTCTGTGTTGTTCTCTATAAAATATTTAGTGCCATGATTCTAAGCCACATTTTTGCATTTAAAAAAATTCTTGGTCCTGGGGCTGGAGTGATAGTACAGCCGGTAGGGTATTTGCCTTACACATGGCCAGCCA
The DNA here is from genome assembly GCF_029834395.1 of Sorex fumeus. Taxonomy (NCBI): domain Eukaryota; kingdom Metazoa; phylum Chordata; class Mammalia; order Eulipotyphla; family Soricidae; genus Sorex; species Sorex fumeus. The sequence continues at coordinate 20,974,376 of NW_026606081.1, forward strand.
GGGTTTGATCCCTGACACCCCATGTGGTCCCCGAGTCCACCAGGAATGATCCCTGAGCACAGAGCCAGAAGTCAGCCCTGAGTACCACTAAGTGTGGCCCCAATTCTGCAACAACAAAATAATCTCACTCCCTATAAATTCTCTGGCTATGTGTTTTACCAGGTCAACTGCAATATGTATTTTTAAGGTATATATTTATATTATACGTCATTTCTGTAAGACATACCTATGGAGAATGCTTGGGCTGTATAAATTGAATTATAATCTAGGACACAAAGTGTGCATACTCTTCAAATATACTTGCATCTTATAAAATTTTATTTGGCCCATCATACATTAAAATTATGTAAAATGGATAAGGGTAGTTCAATCATTATATTACATGTAATTGCATATCATATATTAATGATGGGCTGGAGCGATAGCACAGCGGTAGGGCATTTGCCTTACAAGCAGCCAACATGGCCGACCCGAGTTCTATTCCTCTGCCCCTCTCAGAGAGCCTGGCAAGCTACTGAGAGTATCTAGATCGCACAGCAAAGCCTGGCAAACTGCCCGTGATGTATTCAATATGCCAAACACAGTAACAACAAGTCTCAGGATGGAGACATTACTGGGCCTGCTCGAGCAAATCGATGAACAACAGGAGGACCGTGACTTTATATATATATATATAAAGCTGAATCTTACGAAGACAATGTTTATGAGAAACAGCCTTGTTCCTGACGCTCCATTCGCTCTCAACGGAACCACCATCTCCGAATGCAACAGTTATATATACTTAGGTCGAGAAATCAACATGATGAATGACCTGGCACCTGAGTTACGCAGGAGGAAGAGAGCGGCTTGGAATGCCTTCAAGAGCATTGAAGAAATAACTAAAAGGACAAAGAACCTCCAGCTACGAGCACATCTCTTTGATTCCACTATTCTTCCTGCATTAACATATGCCTCAGAGACCTGGACCCTACGAAAACAGGATGAGAACACTATTTGGGTCTCTCAAAGAGGAATCGAAAGAACTATGCTTGGAATATCACGATTCACTCAAATGAGAGATAGAATCCGGAGTTCTGATCTTCGTCAACGCTCAAGAATCAGGGACGCTGTCTCATTTGCCAAGACATCAAAAATCAGATGGGCTGGACATGTAATGAGGTTTACAGACAACCGCTGGACTAGAGCCATTACTGATTGGATTCCACGAGACATCAAAAGATCACGTGGACGCCCACCTATAAGATGGTCAGACTTCTTCGTCAAGACCCTAAATGATCGGTTTGAGGCTCTACATGTTCCTAAAACGAACAGATACCATTGGGCTACGCTAGCACGCAACCGGGATGAATGGAGACGTTACTGGCACCCGCTCGAATAAATCGATGAATAACGGGGATTAAGTGATTAAGTGATTAAGTGATTAAGTGATATATATATATATATATATCAGAAAACATTGGGTCCTGTTTCAAGGAGGAACCCTAACTTTGAAAATGTGCCAAGGGATAGAGAGGTAGTAGAGCAGGTTGGACACTTGTCTTGTGTGCGGCTGACCTTGGTCCCTCCCCAGCATCCAACACGGTCCCCTGATCCCTCCTAGGAGTGACTCATGAGCACAGACCAGCAGTAAGCCCTGAGCAAATGTGGCCCAAAATAAGACAAAACTGTCCCTGTCGAGGAGGCTGGGAAGTGTCCCAGGCTGGGAAGGAGCCTGGGACACTGTGAGGCAAGTGTCAATGGGACTGGCACTGGAAAGTTGCATGCCTGAAACTCAAGTATGAATATTTTTCTAAATAATTGCTGCTCAATAAAATCATTACATCACTTTTGTCTCGTTGTTCATCGACTTACGCCAGTAACGTCTGCATTCATCCCAGATCTGAAATTTTAGCAGCCTCTCCTTACTCGTCTTTCCCAACGCTGCCTTATTGGAGGCTCTTTCAGGGTCAGGGGAACAGAGATAACTCAATAAAATAAATGAATTAAATTAAAACAAGTTATTTTTAAAACAGTTGAAATGAAAGGACAGTTGGCATTGAAAACTCTGGTAAAGGTTGACAGTTGACTGAGGGCTCCCATCCAGATTCTGTAAGGAACATTGTTATGACCCAGGTAGAACAGCAAACTGCTCTCTGTGGCACCCCGGGGACCTTGTGGCCCACCCAGGAAGCCCATGTGCAGAGTGAGCACTTGGTTGTGGAATTACCCCCAACCTTCCTTGGTGCATTCTGGAGCTTCCCTAGCACCACCTCTCTTTCATGAACGAGGTTTCAATATGAATTCCTGGGCTAAAAATCATGCAGAAGTTTCAAGTGAATGAGTGAGGCTGGAGAGTGAGGCACAGAATTCTGTGCCAGCACTCACCGGGCTGAGTGTACCACCACCAGGGCATTAAAAATGCAAGAAAACGGAGTGTACTATAAATACTTGAAAAGTGTTCTTCCCAGAATCAGTCTGCAGAATACAAGCGTAATGCTGGAGAAGTTGCACGGATGTTGCCTGCATGCAATTGGCCCTGGTTTGAGTCCCCAGCACCACATATGATCCCCCAGGCACCGCGGGAGAGATTCTGAGCACAGAGCCAGAAATAAACCCTGAGCACCACTGGGTGTAACCACCCTGAAAAAAAAAGAGAAAAGAAACAGATACAATTATGAATAAAATTCAAATGCAAATTAATGCTTTGGATTTTGGATTTTAGTAAGGATTTTTTAAATGTATACTTAAGGGTAAGAAGAAAGTAATTACTAATAAAGCATTCCATGTTCCAAAGACTCATAAACTTACTTTTACTTTGAAACTTTTTTCCCTTCTAAATACATCTTAGCATTTTCTGAAAAGTGACAAAATTTACACAAAATCAGATTATGTCTCCTTGAGTCACTTTGATCTCTGGGAAATAGAAGTGATTCATTTTAATTGAAGGATAGACTAATCGAGGGATTAATTCCTTCTTGTCTGGTCCTTTGAAGATTAAGTGTCATCAAAACACGGTATTATTAGGATCCATTCATCGTTCTCAAGAGCCAAGCCCATTGTAAATGTGAACTCCCCATCTTCAGCCTTTCATTTCCAAGTGGGATCAGGATAATTCCATTTAAAAATGGGACCAATTGTGAGACTCCTGTGCCCTCCTCCAAGAAAACAGGAGTTGACATCAAAGCTGTGACACACTAATGCACATGCACACGCATGCATGCACACACACACACACACGCACATGCACATACACATGCACATGAACACACACATGCACACACATGCATGCACACACACACTCAGGCACACACATGCACGCATACACACAGGCACGCACACACATGCATGCACACACGCACACTCAGGCACACACATGCATGCACACACGCACTTGCGCACATGCACACACACATGCACGCACACACGCACATGCACGCACATGCACATACACACACATGAACACACACATGCATGCACACACGCACACTCAGGCACACATGCATGCATACACACACGCACACATATGCAAGCACACATGCATACATGCACACATGCACTTGCGCACATGCACACACACGCAGACACATGCACGCACACACGCACATGCACACACACGCCCAAGAGGGGGTTATGACCCTCCCACCTGGAGTCTGTTCTGCAGACAGCCAGCAGCCTCAGGCACAGCACAGAAAATCTGGCTTTTCTTTACTGCCCCATAAACAGAGACCAACGCTCAGTCTGAACACAACTTCTTCAAACTTCCAAGATGAGTGTTAGCTACTAGAACTGCCCTTTTAAATGAAGTGCTTCGTTCGTTATTTTAAATTTTTATTTGGAGACAGTGAGGGAGGATACGAGCATATGTATTGGAGTGGCCACAGATAATCTCTGCGTGTTACTCCTTGAGAGAGCATGGTTTATTCTCGGGCTGCCATGCCAATGAACATAATTTCAATGAATCCTAGACGTGCTGTGTTCTGTTCCGGGAGTAGTGCTAAACAAATCTGTCAAAGAAAGAGGCCGACTATTTAAAGTAGACATGCGATGCTTCTTGTTTTATTTTTGGTGTTCGTAGGACTGTGTAAACTAAACGACAATTTATTTTATCTGAAAACCAAACTGAATTCTTGGCTACATACGGTGGAATTTTATATGAGCTTTGAATATATTTGCTGTCTCATGATCCTGAATACAAACATTTGTTGAATAAATCTCACAATATCAACTCCCTGGAAGACGTTGGACGGACTAGAAGAGAATTTTAGGCACAGACCATGGTCTGGAAAGGGTCAGTGTGCTGCGTATGGGTAAGAAAGAAAACAGCATGGTTTAAAAATAAGTAAGGGTGATCATTGGCAAGGGTGAGAAGGACCGTGCTGTGCAGTTGGGGTTGGGGCTCAGTGGGATGCAAGCTTGCCCCCCGCCCTCTCCCTCATCCTTTCTTCCTTCGCTCCTCACGCACCCAAAGCTGTCTCTTCCCTGAATGTGACTTGCCTGTGTCATTGGGAACACTGGGTAGTTCTGGTCCACACGAAGACATGACGTCTTCAAAATTTTCAGCTAGATCCATCATTTTGGGGTTTTTTGTTTGTTTGTTTGTTTGTTTGTTTGTTTGGAGGCCACACACGGTAGTTCTCCAGGCTACTCCTGGCTCTGTGCTCAGGGTCACTCCTGGCTCTGTGCTCAGGGCTGACTCCTGGCTCTGTGCTCAGGGAAGCACTCCTAGCAGTGCTCAGGGAAGCATATAGGAAATCGGGATCAGACTGGGTCGGCCATGTGCAAGGCAAGTGCCCTACCCACTCCAGCCCCTACAATCAACATTTTTGAACTGTGTTAAGTGACTTGCTTCAAGTAATTACAAGTCAACTTTAAAACAAAGCTGAGAGAACAATTCTGAATGTGGCAACACCACACACTGCCCAATCACACTGTTCCATTGTGATCACCCTCCAGGGGTCACACCTGCCCTTTGGGGATAGGGACATGGTGAGGGGCTGGGTGGGTGTGTGGGCTTCCCACAGACCCCCTCGAGGCCCAGGGTGGCCAAGAGACAGGTGTGGGCAGGTGAGCGCAGGCCATTGTTGCCAAGAAATGTCCTCCTGGGCTCTGGCTGGGAGCTGGTTCAGAGACCAAGGCCAGGGACGCCAGGAGGGTCGGGGTGTGTGCCAGACCGGGGAGCTAGTTGACGCAGGGTGAGAGTGCGTGCCTGGGCTGAGCTCCAGCTGCTTGCTCTGGAGACCTTGCAGAGAGCACATGGCTGGCAGAACTGGCGCCTGGTTCTTGGGTGCCCACCACTCTGTGGAGACCACCAAGCCCTGGAAATCTGGCGACTGGTTTCTGAGCTGGAGAGTGGGAGTCGGAATGTTGCACTTGTCCGTGGGATTAGAGAACAGGGTGGAACTCCAGAGGGTTCCACCCAAGCGAGGAGCCCCTAAGTCCTGGGCTGGGGGAGCAGGGCCCTGGGCAGTGAGGGCAGTGAGCCAGCCACTCCTCCCGTTAAAACTCAGCGCTCCCAGCCCCTGGGGAGAGACCCTGTGAGTCTCCACACACACAAACACACCCACCTGATGGTCCCTCTCCCTCCCAGACTTCTCCACTGTGAATCCTCTGGACACTGACCTCTCCAGAACAAGGGACATGAGCTGTAGCAGGCCACAGGAAGTGACCAAGTTGTCTTGTTTTCGCTTCTCTTGGCTTCTGGTAAAATTTGATTTGCGTATTTGCAGCATACTTCTTCCCTCCCTCGTTCCCATGTGGTGAGCTCTACTAGTGTCCTCCAAGGTAGTAGCTCAGGCAGGGAGAGTTGGGCCAGGCCTGTCCCTCCACAGCCTGGAGGACCTCGGCCTGTTTGTCTTTGGCCACAGCTCAAACTCCATGAGGAGCCAGGCACGGGCCCATCTTCAGCCTGGAGCACCGTGGTCCTTCGAGGCATCACCTGGATTGATTTCCAAAGACTCAGGGAAGCCAATTCCCAGGCTGGGCAGAGACCAAAGACACAAGACTCTTCATTTGAGAGGAAGTCATTCTTACTTGCATTCATTCATGAAGTTTGTTTATTTCTCTTTATTTTCATGGGGTAGGCCACACCTGGCAAAGCTCAGGGACCACCTGCAGTGCTGGGGATTTGAACCAGGGTCACGGCCAAGTGACTGCCTGCAAGGCAAGGGCCTTCCTCCTGTGCTCTCTCTGGCTTCTAATGTCCAGATTCAGTTGGCCTGGTGGACTTGGGGGACTTGGGCATGGTTGGGGCCCAGGAGCCACCCCCCGGGGCGCCAGAGACTGTGTGGTGCCAGGCCTGCAGCTGTGGGCTCCCCTGCTCACTCCTGCCTGGTGGACACGCATACCCTGGTGACCCTGGGGTGCAAAGAAGCTGCGTGCACATACCCGGCTCAGCACATGAGATCTTCCTTCCATCCTCTGGCTTCTGCAACAAAAGTGGAATGGGCCGTTTTCTGGAGGGTGAGTGCCTGCTGGCTGAGAAACCGGACCTCAGCTGCACCGTCCAAGAACCACTCCCCAGCCCTGAGCATCACAGCTCATTTTAGTGCCGGAGAAATGGCTTTGCTGGGTCACTCTCCTGCTGTGTTCTTGCTGCTGACAGGGCAGTGCCCGGGGTTTGCATGATTAACTCTGGGCGGATGGCACCCCACAAGGTCCCTCTGTGAGAGGTGCAGCAGCACTGGCCACCCTTCAGAGCCTCCCCTGGTGTACACTTGACACTCCAGTGTCCACCACTGGCCAGCCCCTCTCAGCTGCCAGCACTGGAGTGTTCTTTCTCTCACATGCATGTTCCATTTTGCAAGACGGTTTTACGCAAATACCAAATGTGCTTTCCTTCCTCTTTTGCCACAGTTGGAAAGGGTACAGCCTTCTATTAATACTTTTCATATTGCCAAACCTGACTCCTCAGCAGATGCACACATTAGTTTGGGGTTTAAAGGTTTAATGGCCTAGAGACTCTGCTAAAAGATGACTAGACAATAGGTCAATCGAGTAAAGTGGCAGAGAGATTTTTATATGAAAATCAATACTCAAAATCCTTTTGGGTTTGTATCTGTACACAATGAAACATGAGAGAGTGGGGAGGGAGGGAGGGAGGGAGGCAGGGAAAGAGGGAGGGAGGGGGGAGGGAGGGAAAGAGAAACCCAGGAAATGCCACTGCAACTGCTCCAAGAGACTCAAAGGGCCTCCAGTGCCAAAATGAGCCAAGCCAAGCTCTGAGCACTGGGACAGACACTTCTCTGGAGGGAACACAGGGCCATAGGGGTGGAGAAAAGAGCCCCATGTGGTCTCCCAGATTGAAGAATTCAGAAATCTGGGCGCCCACCTGGCGATTCCACGACCTGCCAACAAGCCAGTACAGCTGGGGGTCAGCCCTACTACGGCTGGTGCAAGGGTCAGCCCTGCTGAGGCTGGTGCGGGGGTCAGCCCTGCTGCTGGTACAGGGGTCATTCCTGCTGCGGCTGGTGCTGGGGTCAGCCCTGCTGCTGCTGGTGTGGAGGTCAGCCCTGCTCTGCTGGTGCGGATCTGTTTCTTGCCCTCAGAGCTTCAGGGGTCCCCCTCACTCCAGACTGACCCCAGGTGACTTTAAGGAGCCCAGGGAAGTGGGACAGTCTTCAGACACTCAGCCTGGAAGCATGTCCCTTCCCGTCCAAGGGTGGCCAGCGACTGGGCAGGCCCTAGGTGCCCACACTTGTTGGGTGTGAGTGCACGGTCACAGTGGAGCCTCGTCTGCTCCAAAGTGGCATGAGCTCTTCAGTGGCGTCTTTACTTCATAGTCACATTTTGGCATGTTTTTAAAGATTATGTTCCGAAACGTATCTCTGATTTACAATTTTGCAGAATTTCTGGAGTTTAGCTCTTTTCATCTATTTGTGTGTAGACGTTACCCCTGAACAAAAAAGATTCTCTCTCATGCATGGAGTATGAAGAAACATAGTAAGAGAGCAACAAATGGCCAAACTCATCAGATCTGGAGATTTTGTCTACAGAACTAAACTTACATGGACTGGGCCTGTGGGACACTGATGGAGGAAGAGGGAGGGCTCTCTGGTGGTGGGGAGGGGAGGGAATGATGTATGCGTGATACATAATTATGGAATTATAAATCCCAGCACCTTAACAAAAATGGTGGAGAAAAAAGAAAAAGCTACCCTGTGAAAATTTCACGAACCCACCACATGAAGTTCTCAAAGGAGAGTGTAAATATCGATTTTACATTTAAGTAAAAGGAAAATGTGTTTGAAAAGCCCAGATAAGTGTGAGAGTTCTGAACCTGGGTGCACATGTTATTTGCAAATGGATAAACGAGGAAGAGCCTGAAAGAAGGTACAAATTAAGACTGTGACGCTTGTGAGCCCGAAGTTCATACACATTTGTTATCGAGAATAAATGTTTTCTTTCCCAACGTTGGAAAGGAACATTTATCAATGGCTGTGTTCATGTCTGGCCGTTTGGAGACCCTGAGTCTTGGCCCACTCAGGGGTCCTTCCCAGAGGCCTGAGATTTGGGCCTTTAGGAATTCATGAGTTAGTTTGCAAATTGAGAGTCCCTTTCCAGAGACCAAAGACGCCCCAGGATTTTTGAAATTGTTCGATTTGTGTACTGGTATTGTTTGCTGTATTTGGGGGACTATGCATATTAAAATGGTGAAAATAAAATCTCATAGACTTTATATTGCTGAAAATGTTTCCCTGCTTTGGCTTGTTGAGTCCTGGGTCTCGGAGTCCGCTGAGTTGTGAGGCACTCACCTAAAGACAGAGGTGATGCTGCATGTCCAGTACCATGTCCCCTGGTCCTTCTCTGCTTGGTAAGGGGTCATGGGTCCCTGACACATGATCATTCTGGTTTGGGGGCCGGGGGCAGCAGAGTGAGGGGGCAGCTGTCACGATGAGTAGCTCATGTCATTCAAGCATGAAGGCAGGTAAGGCTGAGGTTCAGGACTCGGTGGATGCAGCTGAGAAGGGAGAAGGGTTCCAAGAAGAGGCTGGTCCAGTCAGCTACTGGCTGCTTCCTCACTGTCCGAGAAGGGATTTCTATGTCAGAGAGAAGGAGTGGCCTGGGGTAGGCACTAAACAGTTCCATGCAAAATAATGGTCTCAACAAGCAGAAGGGCCATGTCTGTGTGACAAAAGAGCTTGTGGCAAGTATCTACATGTTGTGTACATACATGGAATGCACAGGCTCTGTGTGAAGAGTGTGTGCAGGGAATGTTCAGGGGCTCGAATGCAGAGTGTGTGCGTGGAATATGTGGGGGTCTGTATGTAGAGTATGTCCATGTTGTATGCAGGTGTCTGTATGCAGAATCTTAATCACTTAATCACTTAACTTCCTGTTAGTCGTCGATTTGCTCGAGCGGGCGCCAGTAACGTCTCCATTTGTCCCTGTTGCGTGCTAGTGTAGCCCAATGGCATCTGTTCGCTCCGGGAACATGAAGGGCCTCAAACCGATCGTTCATGATCTTGACGAAGAAGTCTGACCATCTGGAAGGTGGGCGGCCACGCGGTCTTTTGACATCCTGTGGAATCCAGTCGGTAACAGCTCTAGTCCAGAGGTCGTCTTTAAATCTCATTACGTGACCAGCCCATCTGATTTTCGACACCTTGGCATATGAGACAGCGTCCCTGATTCTTGATCGTCGACGGATGTCAGAACTCCAGATTCTCTCTCTCATTTGAGTGAAACGTGATATTCCAAGCATAGCTCTTTCTATTCTTCTTTGGGAGACCTGAATAGCGTTCTCATCTTGTTTGCGTAGGGCCCAGGTCTCTGAGGCATATGTTAATGCGGGAAGAACAGTGGAATCAAAGAGATGTGCCCGGAGCCGGAGGTTCTTCGTCCTCTTAGCTATTTCTTCGACGTTCTTGAAGGCGTTCCAAGCCGCTCTCTTCCTCCTGCGCAGCTCGGGTGCCAGGTCATTTGTCATGTTGACCTCTCGACCTAGGTACCCATAGCTGTTGCATTCGGAGATGGTTGTTCCATTGAGAGCGAATGGGGCGTCAGGAACAAGGCTGTTTCTCATAAACATTGTCTTCGTAAGATTCAGCTGTAGTCCTACCTTTCCACACTCACGGTCAAAGTCGGCCAGCATTTGTGCCGCTTGGCTGATGTTTGGTGTTACTAAAACAATGTCATCAGCAAAGCGGAGGTGGTGTAGTTGCCGACCATCTATCTTCACTCCATTTCCTTCCCATTCCAAGGGGTGCGGCAGGGTGATACCATTTCACCAAAACTCTTCAGTGCCACCCTCGAGAACATCATGCGACGACTGGAGTGGAATGCAGAATCTGTACATGGAATTTGCAGGTGTCTTTATGTAAAGTGCATGCATGGAATGTGCAGGGTTCTGCATGAAAAGTACGTAGATGGAATATGCAGGGGTCTGTGTGTACATGGAATGTGCAGGGGTCTGTATATAGAATCTGTACATGGAATATGAAGGGGTATTTATGTAAAGTGCATACATGGACTGTGCAGGGGTCTGGGTGTACTTGGAATGTCCGGTGTAGAGTGTGTACATGGGGTGTGCAGGCATCTGCATGTCATGTGATGTTCTCAGGTGCGAGCCCTCCGGCCCCCTATTGAGAGGTCTTCTGATGTGTTGCTCAGTAGCCGTGAGCCCCACTCCCAGCTTCTGCCTCTAACTTGACTTTCCTCTCATCGGAAATAAGGCCCTCTGGGGAAAGACTAATAATTTTCAGTCTGAGTTGGAGAATCAACAGAACATAAAATACCCTTTCAGGCCAGAGAATGAGCGAAGGCTCAGGAATCCAGACATTTGGAAAGACAGGAGTCAGCATGAGTGCTAGTTATCGACTTAACTGGGAGAAATTGGTGCTTGTGCATAGGCGCACAACTCCAAATCAGCAGGACAAGTAAAGCCCCAGAAATACACCCACGTGCAGGTCAGATCTCTGACGGTGACACTGGCTGAGGGTGGGAAGGGTTTGCCTTCTCTGATAAAAATGCTGCAACGATTTGCTTTATGTTAAAGACCTCAGAATTTCTCTTTTGCCTTTTGCCCTTTTCTTTTTCTTGTTTCTCTTCTTTTCTTTTCTTCTTTCTTTCTTTCTTTCTTTCTTTCTTTCTTTCTTTCTTTCTTTCTTGGCTTCTACTTCATTCAACAGCATGTGTGAGGGAATAGCTCTTAGCAGGACGACACTGAGCATCCACGTTTAGATACTCCACGCAGACCCCTGCAATTCTGTGCATGTTCTGCCATCTTTTGTTGTGTGTTTTTGAGAGAGGGGAGGGTTGGACATTTAGAAATTCTCCCTCATGTGTTGGCTACTGTCTAGAACTTTATAATACTTTCCTCCCTACCTGCCATCTTTCACTCAGCCACCAAGGAATTTTAATTTATCTCTCACACCCTCTGGGCATCAAGACAACTTGGACAGATACAGGAATCTGCTTGAACTTGAATTTCAGATAGCAACAGGTTTATAGGGAGGGAAAAGTTGTGTGAAATTCACATTTAACTGGTTGCTCTATAATCTCTTAAGTCTGTCTCCCATCTTCGTGGAAGGACAGTCCTGCAGAGTAAACACTGCTCAGGTCTGTGTGGTCTGGAACGCAGACGTGACAGGAAATGCACACGAGGTGGGGGGGAGGGGTGGGCAGAGTGCGGCGGGGACACAGAAGGAGTAAGAGGAAGCCTGGCCCATGGGCTCGTCGGGAAGCTTCTCTTGGGCGTGCCAGGCCACCAGGTGTGTGTGATGGAGGAAGAAGATACTCAATGGACAGCTTGTTTTTCAGTTGAATTAACTCCTTTGTCCTCTGAGTTGTATTCACGAAGCGTTTACTCACACTGTCAGGTGCTTGTGATTGTCACTGCTCTTGGCCCCGACTGGGCCCCTCTGCTCGCCGGCCAGTGCTCACTGATTTCAAGGCCTGGTTTCCTTGGGTTTTGCTGGGTTTGTCTCAGTAACTGCCTCTCACCCAGGTCCTGGCCCAGCCCTCAGCCTCCCAGCAGATGCTGTCAGAGCATTGCAGCCAGCTGGGTGGGTGTCTATGAGCGAGGCTGGGGGGACACAGGGCAGAGGCACAGAGCAAGAGACAGACAGAGTGAGCACGTGGCCCCTGTGAGAGTCAGAAACTCCCCCAGCGCGAGGAAGGCACCAACACAGAAGCCAGCCCTGGCAGAGAATGGCACCTCACAGGGCACACGAGGGAGGGTGGGTCCCCACTGCAGCATCAGCTCCGTGGAGGCAACCAGGGAGCAAGTGTCCGGCCCCAGAGAGCCCGAGTTAACCTCTGCCTGCTTTCTCCCATCCCGAGTCACCATGGAAAGGGGCAGCTTCCAAGGGGGGTTCCAGCTCTCTGCCCGCCTCAGGGGCTGTGGGGGCAGGAAGGGGCCCTCCCAGGATGGCACTGCCCACCTCAGCGCTGTCCTCCCAGCCCCTTTATCGTGTGACAGGGGAGGGGCCGGTCCCACCCGCCACGATGATTCTCATCCAGTGATCTCACTGTCCGTGGCAACCACCCGTCTGCCCATCCCGTGGTGGCCGCTGTGCTCTGCCCCTTTGGTCATCTCTTTCACACTCACAACGCTGTGGAACACTGCAAGGAGCGTGTGAGTCAGTGTCCGCCGGGTGGAGCCTGGACAGCCGCACCCCCAGTTCAGATACGCTAGTCCAAGGCCACCCCTGAGATCCAGCCTGGAGACAGCAGCTCTAGAAATGTCCCAGGACATCCCTCCCTCCAGTCTGTGTCCCCATGCCCAGCCCCGGGTGACTGTCATCAACGCTTGCATTCAGAGGGATCCATGGTCAAGACATGGCACAGGAAGAAAAGGGAAAGAAGGTCCTCACAGCTCCCCAGCGTCCTTGGACCCTAGAAGGTGGCGGCTGCCGAAGCCCCCACAGGGCCTGGGGGACCCCAGCCCGGCACTCAGCTCAGGGAACCTTCCCTCACACCCCACCCACCTCCTGGCATACCTCACCACCCTTCTGGGCACCCCTACCTCCCAGGGCCGGAGCACAGAGGCTGCCCCCAAGGAGGCTCCTGTGGCCTGCATGTCAGCTTCCTGTCCTGCCAGGGCACCCCTACCCTGTCCTCCTGCCCAGCTGAGCCACATTCCAGACAGGAAGCCCGACAGCTGGTGGCGCTCCACTCCCCAGCACTGGCGCTTACTTCACCCAGGGGCCTCTGGTTCAGCTCGCTCTCCCTCTCCCTCCCTCTCCATCTCTCTCTCCCTCTCCCTCTCCCTCTCCCCTCTCTCCCTGTCTTCCCTCTCTTTCTCCTCTCTTCCTATCTCCTCTCTCTCCCCCTCTCTCACCTCCTCTCTCTCCCTGTCTCCCCTCTCTCCCTCTTCCTCCCTCTCTCCTCTCTCCCTCTCCGTCTCTCTCTCCCTTTGACTGGTTCAGATAAACACGATCCAGTAATTAGTTGTGACAGCAACAGCTGTCTGGGGCCCAGCAGTTTTAGGGGGGATACCTGGGGGGCCTTAATAATGACTTTATCTCACCATCGTTAGCATTTAGGTTTCACCTGCACCGAGAGCACATTCTGAGGTGGTAGGAGTCAGCACACACCCCTGGGATAAGATCAGTGAGAAGAAAGGGAGAAAGAATCTCAGATATTTGACAACCAGACTCACCTTGACCCTGCGTGTCCTGGCAATCTGAGTGTGTGAGAAAAAGAGAGTATGGGAGAGAGAAATTCCATGTTGCTGCATGTATATGAGGCGTGTATGTGTGTGGATTTCAGTATGTGTGTGAATGAGGGTATGTGTGGGGTGTGAGTACATGTGTGTGAGTGGGTTGGTGTGAGGTTTTGTGTGAGTGGCAGAGCATGAGTGTGTGAGATGGTGAGGATGTCAGGTTGTGAGGGTGTGAGTGTGTGTGGGCGTGTGACAGTGTATGTAGGAGGGTGGTGTGAGTGCCAGGATGCAAGTGAGGGTGTAACATGGGGTGTCCTGGGTGTGAGCGTGTGCAGGCAGTAGGGTGTGTTAGAATGTGCCTGCGTGTACATGTGGGCAGCAGTGGGCAGGAGAGGGCTGTGGAGGCAGGGAGTCTGCCTCCCCTCCAGGGACTGCTTTGCTCCCTGTGTGGCTTCCTGCGGCAGCCAGGCAGTGGCCAGGACACTCTAGGAGCACCCTGGCTTCCCACGTGGCTCCCATAAGCCCAGCGAGGAGAAGCTGCTGAGGGGCTCCAGCAAGGAGAGCTGTGCCCACCCTCGCCTCTCTGGGTTCCAGCAAGGAGAGACGGGCCCACCCCAGCCTCTCTGGGCTCCAGCGAGGAGAGCTGAGCCCCACCCCAGCCTCTCTGGGCTCAGGTAAGGCGACCTGGGCCGCCCCAGCCTCTCTGGGCTCCAGCAAGGAGAGCTGGGCTACCCCAGCCTCTCTCGGTTCCCGTTTCAGCCCACCCCAAGGGCCCCTCTTCCTGGGGAGGAAGTGTCACGGGCTTATTTTTGTCCCTGGCCATGCTTTCTGAGCACACAGGTCAAGGGTGACAGCGTGCACGCTCCCACTCTGCTCCGCCAACTCCTGCAGGCTCCAAGCTGTGTGTGTGTGCATGTGTGTATGACTGTGTGTGCCTGTGGCAGTGTGTGTGATTGTATATGATTGTGTGACTGTGTGTGACCACCTGTGACTTGCACGAATGTGTGTGATCTTATAAGACTGCAACTGTGTGGTTGGGTGTGTTTGTACAGCTGTTTGTGGCTGTGTGTGAATATAAATAATAGTGTGATTGTGTGTCTATGTGTGACTGTGTGGTGACTTGCGACCTGTGTGATTGTGTGTGACTGTGTGACTTGGGTGACTATGTGGCTGTGTGTGGCTGTGTGGCTTTTTTGGTTTGTATAACTGTGTGATTGTGTGTCTGTGTGGGTGTAACTGTATACCTTGTGTGGCTCTGTGATTGTGTATGACTGTGTGATTGTGTACAACTGTCTGTGTACGCCTGTGTGGTTGTGACTGTGTGACTATGTAACTGGTCGTGTTGTTGTGACTTGTGGTTGTGTGTGATCATGTGTAACTATGTGACTGTGTGTGACTGCATGATAGTGACTGTGACTGTATAATTGTGTATTGTGTGATTGCATGTGACTTGTGGTTGTGTGTGATGGTATGTGATAACGTGTAACTATGTAGTTGTGTTTGTGACTGTGTGTGATTCTGTGTGATCTTGTGTGGCTTTGTGGCTGTGTGTGACTGTGTGTGGTCCCTGTGTGACTTTGTGGCTGTATCTGACCATGTGTGATGGTATGTGACTTTGCGGCTGCATGTGCCTGTGTGTGATGGTGTCTGACTGTGCGATTGCTTGTAACTGTGTGACTGTGTGTGACTTGTGTGATGGTATGTGACTTTGTGGCTGTGTGTGACTATGTGTGATGGTGTGTGGCTGTGTGTGATAATGTGTGGCTGTGTGTTTTGTGTGGCTGTGTGTGTTCGTAACTGTGCGGCTGTGTGCGGCTGTGTGTGTTTGTAACTGTGTGGCTGTGTGTGGCTGCATGTGCTCCCACCCTCCATGCAGACTGCTGGTCTGTTTGAAGTGCCGGGAGAGTAACTCCTGCCTTAACGCTCAGCCCTCCCATCCCCTCATCTCTGGGCGACTCTCAGAGGCTCTCTCAGCCACAACAGTCCTTGTGCAGCGCGAGGCCCCGGCCTCCTGAGCCTTGCGCTCTAACATGGCCCTGGGCTCTGTGGGGGGCAGAGGGGCCTCACAGAATGGCCTGTTTGTGCTACGTCCAAGTCCTGCTGCTCTTTCCAAAGATGCTTACGGAGAAGCGCGTCAGCACCCAGTGCTGGCCCAGGAGCAAAACGCAGGAAACTCCCGAGGACATTTCTCAGAGGCAACGTCAGGCATCAACAGGCTGAGGAGCCATTCGAATCATGGTGTGAGAAAACACCAGAAGCAGACCAAAAAAGTGAACAAAGGCACGAAAGTGTCCAGGGATCGCAAACCTGTGGACTCTGGCCCCAGGACTGAGGGGCTAAGGTGGAGGCTGTCCGTGACTGCTGGGGGAGCGAGTCCTGGCGCAGGGGCACTCCCTGTCCTCCTCGCAGGCCTTAGGACCAGTCTGCTGAGTAAGAAATGAACAAGACAGAGCTGTGAGCTGCCCCGGGCATATGCAGGCAGTCTGGAAACGACAGCAGGGCTCAACAGACACCTCTGATTTGGCACACCCACGGTTGTCACTGATATTCATGTGACCACGGCCCCTGTCCGCCACACAGGTGGACAGAGGTGGTGATCCAGGCCAGAGCTGCTGCCTCAGGGAGGACATGAGAAGCAGGTGTGGGAAGTGGGTCCCCAGGGAGCTCAGGCCCCATGAGAGTAAAGTCCCACTCCTCACGCCACAGCCCAGGTGGCCACAAACAACCCAGAGCCAGGGGCACCTGTGCAGACAGCTCCAGAGCCCAGCCCTGCCTGGGGTCTCCTGGGAGGTGCTTTCCAGGATGTGGTGGGCACACTGGGATGTGGGGTTTCACGTGGATTTGTTGTCTTCCTATAGGTGGCAGTCTCACTGTCTATCATTATCATACTTTGAGTGGCGGTCTCGCTGTCTGTGGTGGTCTGTCCCCAGTGGTCTCACTGTCCATAGTGGTCTCACTGCTTGTGGTGATCTCACTATCTGTGGTGGTCTCACTGCCTGTGGTGGTCTGTCCACGGTGGTCTCGCAATCTGTGCTGGTCTTGCTGCCCATGGTGGTCTTGCTGTCCATGGTGGTCTTGCTGTCCATGGTGGTCTCACTGACTTTGATGGCCTTGCTGGCTGTGGTGGTCTCACTGTCTGTGGTGGTCTCGCTGCCTGTGGTGGTCTCACTGTCTTTGATGGTCTCACTGCCTGTGGTGGTCTCGCTTCCTGTGGTGGTCTCACTGTCTGTGGTGGCCTCAATGTCCATGATCGTCACACTGTACATGGTGGTCTCATTGTACTTGGTCTCACAGTATGTGGCTATCTCACCAGACAGGCAGTCACACTGGGGCACGGTGGTCTGGGATGCCTGTGGAAATGGGGTTCCACTGCCGTGGGCTTAGCTGACCCCACCCACCACCTCCTGGCTTCCTAATGGGGAGGCCCCAAGCCCCAGCCTGGTCCTCCAGCCTTCCGTCTCTCCCACAGGCCTGTGGTCATCCCCAACCTCATTTCAGACCGTGACTTCGGCCTCCTTCTGTTCTCAGATTTCTTCCCCCTTCCCAGGGTCCCAGGACCCAGACACCTGGTGAATTTGTTCAGCAGACATGCAGAGGGGCCAGGCTGGGATGGAGAGGAGGATAGTGCTCCTGGGAGGAGCTGGGCAGTGTGCCTGGAGGGGAAAGGACTGGTCATGGGGTGAGGCCACAAGGGCTGGGGGGGGGGGGGGGTGGGTCTGAGAAGGAGCAGCGGGGAGGGCGGGGGAGGTGACTTCTGGGCCGGCCCCAGAACCCTTTCAGCAGAATATAACAGTGCATCCTGCAGCGGCCTTTAGACAGTAGCGCTGTCACTGAATGGCAGAAGGAGGTGACTGGCCCAGGTTTACTGAACCGGACCTGGCAGGGAGGACCCAGGCGGAGGGACTCGCCTCTGAGGGCCGGGCTTAGTCATCCAGGCTGTGGGTCTTGGGAACGTTCTTCCAAAAAAGGCTGCTTTCCTTTTTTGTAAGACCCGACTGGGAAGCGGCTGAGCACATTTGCCTCCAAGAAGGAACTTGAGTTGAGAAACAGGCGTTGGGCTTGGTCCCTGCTCACCACAGACGCAGTTTCATTCTCTGTCACTTCAACGCAGAGAATCGCAAAGACAGACAGTTTCTTGCTCACTGCCTCACTGGGCTCAGGCGGCTGGGTCTGAAGGGGCCACCCAGTGCTCTCAGAGGTTCTGTTGGTTTGGGTGTTGTTTTGGAGGCCTCACCCAGCAGTGATCAGGGCTCACTTCTGGCTCTGTTCTCAGTGCACTCCAAGTGAGACTTGGGGTGCCATGTGTGGTGCCTGGGATGAAAACCAGGTGAGGCAGAGCAAGGTAAATGCCCTAACCGCCATCCTTTCTCTCAGGACCTCACTCAGGGACGTCTGAAGTTCTCACGAGTGAAAGCAAGCAAGAACAAAAGAGTCCCCACCCCCAAAATATTCAGGGCCTAAAAATAAGTCTCAGAACCAATGTGTGCCCCGGTTGGGGCAAGGCTTTTTGTGTAAGTCAGATTTATGAAACAGAAGTCAAATAAATAAGTAGTAACATTTGTAAGATCCGCAAACATCGTTGCGCGTTCCACCATCTCCCACACACACGCCACCGCCAGGGCCTGAGCTGAAGCAGAGGGCCGGGGTCTTCCCTGCCCTGCCTCAGCTGTGTCCTCCCCAGTCAAGGGGCAGAACGGCAAAGGCGGGGAGGGAGGTTCCTTGACCACCAGCATGGCGCATGCTCCAGCAGGCTCCCGTCACAGCCTCCTTCCAACGGGGCTGTTTTTCTGCCGCTTCTCGGTGTTTTAAGCCCTGGCTAATGCGCGGATGAGTCACAGCTGCCTCCCAACACCACCCACCAGCCTGGACAGCAGGTCCAGCCACTGTGAAGCAGTGGCGATGGCTCGTGATTTCTGCATGTGTCAAGAACCAAGAACCAAGGGTAGAGTCAGAAACTAACCCAGCTCCAGTCTACACTGCTCGGTTCCACTTTGGCAACACTGGAAGAGCAGCACCAAGTGTCAAGGCTTTTCTCCACACAGAAAGTCAAAAAACATACTAAGAGACTGATACCCAAGGACAGTAGAAACAAGGACCAGGAGGGTTGGCCCATGGCTGGAAGCCTTCCTGGGTGCTCGGGGAGAAGGCAGCTGGGATAGAGGAAGGACCACCATGATAATGACGGTTGGAAATGATCACTCTGGATAAGAACTACGTGCTGAAAGTAGGTAAAGGGACAAACAGGATGACCTCTCAGTATCTGTGTTGCTAACCATAATACCGAGAGAGAGAGAGAGAGAGAGAGAGAGAGAGAGAGAGAGAGAGAGAGAGGCAGAGGCAGACAGATAGAGACAGAGACATACAGAGAGACGTACAGAGAGACAGAGAGAGCAGAGAGAGATGGAGAAGGAAAGTGACTGCCATAAAGGCAGGCCAGCGGGGGTGGGGGGGGTGAGGTTGACTGAGAGCTGGGACATTGGTGGTGGGAATTGCGCACTAGTGAAGGGATGAGTGTTGAAACACTATATTAATGAAATCAGAATCAGACTTTGTAACTTTGTAACTCTGTATCTCTTGATGTCTCAGAGAGAGAGAAAGAATGGAAGGAAGGAAGGAAGGAAGGAAGGAAGGAAGGAAGGAAGGAAGGAAAGGGAAGGGAAGGGAAGGGAAGGGAAGGGAAGGGAAGGGAAGGGAAGGGAAGGGAAGGGAAGGGAAGGGAAGGAGGGAGGGAGGGAGGGAGGAAGGAAGGAAGGAAGGAAGGAAGGAAGGAAGGAAGGAAGGAAGGAAGGAAGAAAGGAGAAAGTCAGTCACCCCAAACATGGCTCTACTTCTCCCACCCAGGCAGCTCCTATGTGCTAGTGTGAGGTTCGAGCATAGCACAGCATAACAGAGTCACCCTGAGCAAAGCAATATTCCCCAGCACCTTGCTCTCAGGGAAAGACAGAGGTATAGAGAGGAATCTCCTCACAAAGATTCTTTCTCCTCCCTGTCATCCAAGTGCAGAGCCCTATCCTGTTATAGCAGCTGCGAAGGTGGGTGGGACCCCACTGTGGACCCCAACCCACCCCACAGCCTGTCTTGGCACTCCCCCATTCCCATCCCGAGCTCTGCGTTTGGGTCTCCCTGGGCCGGTCTCCCGGGCTGGTCTCCCTGACTGGTTTCCCTGGGCTGGTCTCCCTGGGCCGGTCCCTCTGGTCTCTCTCAGGGTGCTTTGCTCAGGGTGACTCTGTTATGCTGTGCTATGCTCGAACCTCACACTAGCACACAGGAGCTGCCTGGGCGGGAGAAGTAGAGCCATGTTTGGGATGACTGACTTTCCCCTTCCTTCCTTCCTTCCTTCCTTCCTTCCTTCCTTCCTTCCTTCTTTCCCTTGGACTGGTCTCCCTGGGCTGGTCCCCTGGGCTGATCTCCCTGGATCAGTCTCCATGGGCTCGTATCCCTGGGCCCGTCCCCCTGGGCTGGTCTCCCTGGGCTGGTCTCCAGGGGCTGGTCTCCCTGAGCTCATCTCCCTGAAACTGCCCACGCAGCAGCAGGTCTGGATGTTCCAAGCACCAACTTGACTTCCCTCTGCTCTGACCTCAGCAGCACAACGCCCACATGGACACGCGTGAGAAAATGGCCAGCAGATCCTGCAGCTCTGGTGCCCGTGGGCTGAGCTGGGCAAACACAGAGAGGCCCACTGCCTCCATGGTGCCCCCAGGGCCAGGCGCAGTGTGGGGACCACGGGTGCACTCCCTGCCCTTGGAAACGCTTCTTTCCTCTACACTAGCAAAGACTCAGACCACAGCGACTCAGAAGCATGAGCACACTCCAGGACAGACTTGAGCCTGTGAGACGTGTCACTTCCCAGACTGTCTCCAAGACCTTGGAGTGGTCAGTCTCCACATCAGCCCTGTCCTGGCTTCTTTCCCACCCTCCACAGTGACAGACTCTCACTCAGCCACCGTCCAAGGGCTTGGGACAAAACGGGGAAGGAAGGAGCAGCTACATGGGAGACAGGACACGAGCACCTCTCTCTGCGTCCACTAGACCAGTGCCTCTCTTTGCGTCCACCAGGCCAGCGCCTCTCTCTGCGTCCCCCAGGCCAGCGCCTCTCTCTGCGTCCACTAGACCAGTGCCTCTCTCTGCGTCCACCAGGCCAGCGCCTCTCTCTGCATCCACCAGGCCAGCGCCTCTCTCTGCGTCCACCAGGCCAGCGCCTCTCTCTGCGTCCACTAGACCAGTGCCTCTCTCTGCGTCCACTAGACCAGTGCCTCTCTCTGCGTCCACCAGTGTCCACCAGGCCAGTGCCTCTCTCTGCGTCCACCAGGCCAACGCCTCTCTCTGCGTCCACCAGGCCAGCTCCTCTCTCTGCGTCCACCAGGCCAGCGCCTCTCTCTGCGTCCACTAGACCAGTGCCTCTCTCTGCGTCCACCAGTGTCCACCAGGCCAGTACCTCTCTCTGTGTCCACCAGGCCAACGCCTCTCTCTGCGTCCACTAGACCAGTGCCTCTCTCTGCGTCCACTAGACCAGTGCCTCTCTCTGCGTCCACTAGACCAGTGCCTCTTTCTGCGTCCACTAGGCCAGCGCCTCTCTCTGCGTCCTCCAGGCCAGCGCCTCTCTCTGCGTCCACTAGGCCAGTGCCTCTCTCTGCGTCCACCAGGCCAGCGCCTCTCTCTGTGTCCACTAGACCAGTGCCTCTCTCTGCGTCCACCAGGCCAGCGCCTCTCTCTGCGTCCACTAGACCAGTGCCTCTCTCTGCGTCCACCAGTGTCCACCAGGCCAGTACCTCTCTCTGTGTCCACCAGGCCAACGCCTCTCTCTGCGTCCACTAGACCAGTGCCTCTCTCTGCGTCCACTAGACCAGTGCCTCTCTCTGCGTCCACTAGACCAGTGCCTCTTTCTGCGTCCACTAGGCCAGCGCCTCTCTCTGCGTCCTCCAGGCCAGCGCCTCTCTCTGCGTCCACTAGGCCAGTGCCTCTCTCTGCGTCCACCAGGCCAGCGCCTCTCTCTGCGTCCACTAGACCAGTGCCTCTCTCTGCGTCCACCAGGCCAGCGCCTCTCTCTGCGTCCACTAGACCAGTGCCTCTCTCTGCGTCCACCAGTGTCCACCAGGCCAGTACCTCTCTCTGCGTCCACCAGGCCAACGCCTCTCTCTGCGTCCACTAGGCCAGCGCCTCTCTCTGCGTCCACTAGACCAGTGCCTCTCTCTGCGTCCACCAGGCCAGCGCCTCTCTCTGCGTCCACTAGACCAGTGCCTCTCTCTGCGTCCACCAGGCCAGCGCCTCTCTCTGCGTCCACTAGACCAGTGCCTCTCTCTGCGTCCACCAGGCCAGCGCCTCTCTCTGCGTCCACTAGACCAGTGCCTCTCTCTGCGTCCTCCAGGCCAGCGCCTCTCTCTGCGTCCACTAGACCAGTGCCTCTCTCTGCGTCCACTAGACCAGTGCCTCTCTCTACGTCCACCAGGCCAGCGCCTCTCTCTGCGTCCACTAGACCAGTACCTCTCTCTGCGTCCACTAGACCAGTGCCTCTCTCTGCGTCCAAAAGGCCAACACCTCTCTCTGCGTCCACTAGGCCAAGAGCCAGGACTGGGCCCTTTTCTTCCTTATCCATGTTAATGTTTCCTTGAAAGTTGTCTTAATCTTTCCTGGTTATAAAACACCAGCTAATTAAAGAAAATTCTAAAGGATGTCTATTTGTAAATGAAAAAGTCCTTTGAAACACAGTCCCCAAAGAAACAGGCGCCCTGCTAAGGGTCTCAGCTGCTTCCTCCCGAGCCTCCTCCAGGCTGCTGTGGGGCCGCGGTTATAAGTGGGTTCTTGCGGCTTCTTTCCATTGAAATCCAATTACGCTTTTCTTCTTGCCACTGGGAAGTGAGTTAATGACAGTTCTCAATGGCTGTATCTGTCAGGTGTTTGTTCTTTATGACTCCCGGGAAAAGGCCACACTCTGAAGACCCATTGAGTTGCCAATGGCTGAGAATAGGAGTAACGAGAAGCGGAAGAATCTGTCCTCAGTCTCACGGTCGCTCATCGAAAAACCGTGGAAAGCGTGGCAAATCCCACGCAGGTCGTCACAGAGCAGCAACTGAAGCGCAGCCCCGCACCGCTCTCGCTCAGAGGCAGCCGCCGTTAGG
The DNA here is from genome assembly GCF_029834395.1 of Sorex fumeus. Classification (NCBI taxonomy): domain Eukaryota; kingdom Metazoa; phylum Chordata; class Mammalia; order Eulipotyphla; family Soricidae; genus Sorex; species Sorex fumeus. Next base: position 20,997,074 of record NW_026606081.1, read on the forward strand.
GTTCCCAGAGAGCGTCTCCTGACATCTGCGAGGATAACGGCGAATCAGTGACTTGGCACCTCTCGATGTCCACAACATAAGCAGTGTTTTTCAAGAAAGAACGTGCCTTGTGCAGCCTGGCCGCTGAAGGCTGGCTGTGCTGAGCGAGGACCGGGCGGGCCACCAGGCTTCCACGTCCCGTCCGGCACTCTCTGGCCTCACTCAAGCTCACCGCCCAGCACAGCAAAGCCAGGAAGCAGCCCAGTCCTAAAATAACAAACAAACACTAAGCTCTGAGGGCCAGGCTGCCAGCAAAGCTTCTCAGAGCAGCGCCTAACTAAATCACATGAGGGCCCTTTTATTGAGAAAAGAATTCTCAGAGAAAGAATCACTGGAATTTTGCCCCAGACACACAGCTACACATCACTTTCCTTAAAACCCCTGGAATTGGGGGCAGAGAGCTAACTCCATGGCCTGGGGCTTTGCTGCAGGACCCCCAGAACCAGTCCCAGCACACATGGTTCTCTGAGCACCACAGCACTGACCCCCGCGCCAGGAAGAGCCCCAACACTGTCCAGGGTAGAGCCCCAAAAACATTTTCTTCAGAAATTAAACAACTAGATAAAGTGTGTACCTGACAATTGCCACTGATCACCTAGAACTGTGTGAGTGTTTCCAGGATTCCCAACCTTATGCAATCGTTGAGTTTAACATGAAGGGGTGTGATGCATGGCCAGTGACCTAAGCCTTTAATCAAGCAGCTCTGATCTCATGCGCTGTAATGTGGACATACGTGCACACAAAAGCTGCACTTTCAAAAGTCTGCCTGGAGCCAGAGAGCTAGGCTGGTCCAGGCTGTGCGTGGCCGAGACCAGGTTCCATCCTGAGCTCCCCTGGGAGTGAGCCCGATCACAGGAGCAGCCAGGAGCAGCCAGGAGCAGCCCCTGAGCTCTGCCAGATGAGGCTCTCCTCGGGGGAACCCTGCTCGGTTCAGAGCAATGCCGCGATCAGTCTCGCCCTGACCCCGCAAATAGCAGTCAGGGTGAGGAGGGAAATGTGCCAGCAGCGACCGGGAGGGCAGTGACAGCCCAGTGAGGAGGGGTCCAGCACCCCTGCGCCTCGGCCGACCCAGGAGGGCAGTGCCCAGCCCAGTGAGGAGGGGTCCGGCACCCCTGCGCCTCGGCTGCTGCCCTAATCTGCAGCTGCCTCTCCCACAGCTTTGTCTAGACAGTGCTGACCGGTTTGGTGAGAACTCAGAAAGGAGGCCCCAGAGCTTCTGGGCTTCCTGCCGGGGTCACAGGTCATGGTTGCCCCAGGGCTAGCAGCCCCGCTGGACTGGCCTGTCTGGGGCTTCACCCCCCCAAACTTCCACTTCCCTGGGCTCCTGGGGATGTCCCTGGCCGCAGTCAAGCAGGCTTCCTGGAATAGTCGGTTTGGGCTGGCCACACCCTCCACCCTGCCCCAGCCTTCCCTGCCTTCCCATCCCAACACACACACACACACACACACACACACACACACACACACACACACACACACACACCACTCTCTCCTCCTCCCTTGAGTTCCCTCCTCCTAAAAGTCAAATGCTGGCATTTTGCAGAGTGAACTGGTCTCATTTTAGGGCTTCTAAATTATTGAAAACAAAGTGTTGACTGCTTCAATTGTTTCAATGCAATCAATATTCCTGATCTCCTTTGCAAAGGGACTGGTATTTTGGACAGCGCAAAGGGCGCCGTTTCAGTAGCAAACCATAACGAAAGCAAAGCAGCAAGTCCAGTCGCTCGCTGTTTTCACCCCGCAGAACCTGCGGCGTGGACAGCGTCCACCTGCCTTGGAGCCATGTCCACGAGGGAGCTGGTTAAGATCCGCTTGCTCCCTGGCGGCAGGGCAGTGCAGAGAGCCTTAAAAGGGAAGGAACATAATTTCATCTGCTGGCACTTACTGAACATCTAAAATAGAATAGTAGCAAACTCAAACTTGCCGGCTCCAACCAGAGGAGCTGTGGAATCGCCTCGGAAGATCACAAGTTATTATAAAAATGTCCTGGTCGCGCTGCTACTAACAGAGCTTCACAGGACCTGACCGTTTTGTTTAGCCAAGAATTATTTAGAGCCACAAATAGGCATTAAGTAGCAGAGAGAGATAGTTTTTGAAATATTTTCTATACTATGATGTAGAGCCTGCACAATGTTGAAATAGTTTTCACTTCTTGACGAAAATTAGACTTTTCTGATGATAGTTTGCAAGTATGTAACTAATTTTGGGAGAGCATCCTTGCAACAATTTGCTGTTTTTCAGTTGATGGACTAGCAGACAAAAACAAAATCCTACCTGTTATTCCTTTCATGAATCAAGAATGTTTTAAGGCAAATTTTGTGTGTGACAGTAACAGACACAACAGCAAGGAAGGGCTGGCTCCTTTGAGCTGTGACTCTCGAAGATGGCTGACTGGCAGGGCTGCAGAACCAAGTCCCTTTGAGCCCACGCACGTGTGTCCACACGTGACTTTCTGCAGACTCCAGAGACTGTGTACTGGTAGAAGGGACCTGGGGCACAGGGAAGGTTTCAATAAATGCTTCGTGCCAGGGCTCAACGCCTTCTGTGCATCTGGGCTCCTGGCTGGAAAGCTCCACTCACCTGGCAGAGAAGCACCCTGTATTGGCAAGGAATAGTGGCAGTGAGGTTTTGCAGATTTTCAAATGTGAGTAGAGCTTTGTGTAAATGTTTTCCAAGCTTTTCCTAGTTACAGATTGTCAATATATATATAAAATGTCCATAGGAATATAAATCAACTTACAGCTCTATAGGGTTTTTTAAGCTAAAAGAAAACAACTTTTTTTCTGAAGCTGCTTTCTTTAAACTGTCTAAAAAACAAATCTTAATATTTAAATTCAAGTATCAACCCCCACTCTGAAATAAATATTTAGCCGTTTCCTTCTCATTCAGTCAACTCTGCTTTCTCCGAGGGCAATTTGTACTAAAGAGTCTCCAAGCCCCCAAATCAATTGAGATGGAACGGAGGGAGGCGCCACAACACTCGTTCCTGCCGAAACTACTCTGCTACTGGTCTCCTTCCTCCACCAGCCTCTTGTAGGCTCCTATTCAGTCCCCTCAGAAGCTCCTTCACACGCGCCTGCTTGCTCTCGTCTGGCATAGACTGTCTATGGTCAGGGCAGTGCAGCCCTGCCAACGAGGGTGCAGTGAGAGCTACAGAATGAGACCTGCCACTAATGAGATCTATGCTGGCAAGATCTATGCAGTGAGAGCTACACAATGAGATCTATGCAGTGAGATCTATGCAGTAAGATCTATACAGTGAGATATTTGCAGTGAGATCTATGCAGTGATATCTATGCAATGAGATCTGTGCAGTGAGATATATACAGTGAAATCTATGTGGTGAGATCTATGCAGTGAGATCTATGCAGTGAGATCTATGCAATGAGATCTGTGCAGTGAGATCTGTGCAGTGAGATCTATACAGTGAGATCTATGTGGTGAGCTCTATGCAGTGAGCTCTATGCAGTGAGATCTATGCAGTAAGATCTATGTAGTGAGATCTATGCAGTGAGATCTGTGCAGTGAGATCTATGCAGTGAGATCTATGCAATGAGATCTGTGCAGTGAGATCTATGCAGTGATATCTATGCAATGAGATCTGTGCAGTGAGATCTATGCAGTGATATCTATGCAATGAGATCTATGCAGTGAGATACATGCAGTGAGCTCTATGCAGTGAGATCTATGCAGTGAGATCTATGCGGTGAGATCTATGCAGTGAGATCTGTGCGGTGAGATCTGTGCAATGAGATCTGTGCGGTGAGCTCTATGCAGTGAGATATATACAGTGAGATCTATGCGGTGAGATCTATGCAATGAGATCTGTGCATTGAGATCTGTGCAGTGAGCTCTATGCAGTGAGATACATGCAGTGAGCTCTATGCAGTGAGATCTATGCAGTAAGATCTATGCGGTGAGATCTGTGCAGTGCGATGTGTGCAGTGAGATCTATGCAGTGAGATCTATGTGGTGAGATCTATGCAGTGAGATCTGTGTGGTGAGATCTGTGCGGTGAGATCTATGCAGTGAGATATATACAGTGAGATCTATGCGGTGAGATCTATGCAATGAAATCTGTGCATTGAGATCTGTGCAGTAAGCTCTATGCAGTGAGATACATGCAGTGAGCTCTATGCAGTGAGATCTATGCAGTAAGATCTATGCGGTGAGATCTGTGCAGTGAGATGTGTGCAGTAAGATCTATGCGGTGAGATCTATGCGGTGAGATCTGTGTGGTGAGATCTGTGCAGTGAGATATATACAGTGAGATCTATGCGGTGAGATCTATGCAGTGAGATCTATGCAGTGAGATCTATGCGGTGAGATTTGTGCAGTGAGATCTGTGCGGTGAGATCTGTGCAGTGAGATCTGGAGTCCCTGTGGTTAAAAGATTAGTCAAGGAAGCAGTATCAGATGCCAGTGGTAGGACAGTGCCACTTGCCTTGCATGTGCTCATCCTGGGTTAGATCCCCGGCATCCATAGATCCCCAAGTACCGCCAGGAGTAATTCCTGAGTGCAGAGTCAAGAGAAACCCCTGAGCACCGCTAGGTGTGGCCCAAAAAGGAAAAAAAAAGCGGGCAACAGCATCAGTCATCTCTCAGACACGGACCAACCTGCATCAGGTCAATCACCAGGAGGCTTCAGACTCTGGGGAGGCAACGTGTGCTAGGGGCCTGCCACCTCCTCTTGCCCTGGGTTTGGCCATGAGGTTACACCCTGTGGCCATTATCGAACAGGATGTGTGAGTATCTTTCTCCACCTGTCTGTCCTGTGCTCTCCATGCTCCTGAGATCTATCCAGCACCTCACCTGCAAGGACGGAAGCTCTGCTTTCCCCTCAGGACTCTGACCCCAGCCCCCACATCAACCCTCCCCCATCTGCCTAAGCTTTCTCTCTCCTGGGACGACGGGTTCTGCTGTGGGTGGGAGTGTTACCCTCCTGTCTGCAACTCTGAACCTCCTTAGGCAAGGCAGGGCCCTGTCCTTGTCCTCACTGTCTCTTGAGTGTGTGATTCCTGATGCTAAAAGGATAAAGGGGTGATACACGGGGTGGGGGGCAGGGAGGGTTATTTCACTCCCATGACAGCCAGCTAGCGTATGTGCATTGAAAGTACAGACAATCATTTTTGTCTTTCTTTGAACATGCGACAAAAGAGGCGTCGGAGGTGTCGGTGTCCTTGTCAACACAAACTTGGCCACGAGCATTGATTCATTTGAATGCTGAACAACCCGAATCAGACGATTACACTTAAATAGATGTGGCTGACTGCTAGCAGTTTCTATCTTCGTTGTCTACGCATCAACATCCAATTATGATGAAGGAGAAATTGAGAAGTTCTACATGGAGCTGGAGAACTTCTATAAAGAAGACCACACCTTCTACAAGATCATTGTGGGTGATTTTAATGCCAAGATAGGACCGAGAAGATCAGCTGAAGAACTTCACATCGGGACCCATGGCCTAGAATGGAACGAACAGGGTGAGAGACTGTCTGAGTTCATCATGTCGACCAAGACCATCCATGGTAACTCACAATTCCAGAAGGCCGAATCTAAACATTGGACGTGGGAGTCTCCTGGTGGATGGTTCCACAACAAAATAGACCACATCATATTCAATCGACGGTTTTGCCTGACTGATGTCGCTGTTGTCCCAAAATTCCAAACAGGATCGGACCACCATCTCCTTCGTGCAAAATTCTACCTCACATAGCGGGGAGAAATGGCTGCAAAGTTTAAGGAGAGAACTCCCAGAACGACCACCAACTGGGAGCTCTTTGGCACTATTCTGCAACACGGGAAGATGCCGCTGTTGACAACATTGACGAGGAATACGATCGACTGGTTCAGCACCTCCATGATTGTGCGAGGAACGCCGAGAGAGAGATAACCACAAAAAAACGCCTGTCTTCGAAAACTCTTGAGCTTATTTGCCAACATGGTTTGGCACATGCCTCAGGCAACTGCAAGCAAAGGTCCAAGCTCGCAAAGCAGTCCAGAGATGCAATAAAGGAAAACCTCAAAGGGGTAAGAGCAGAAGTGCTGGTAAATGTGGCAGAAGCCGGGAAAAGCATTTGTAACGCCCGCCTGTCCTTCGCCAACTACAAGACCAAGATGGCTGCCCTCCGACGTCCTGATGGATCTATCACATCTTCCAGAAGGGCAATGGAGAAGATTATCCATGACTTCTACTCAGATATCTTCGATAGCCACGTCCACCTGCTGACATACCAAATTCCACAGGATGGATATGTCGTTCCCAAAGTTCTCCCTTCTGAAATCCAACACGCCAGTAAAGAAACAAATAGCACCTGGCCCAGACAAGGTCAGACCTGAACACCTGAAGAACCTACAGTCAGTACTCATCAATATGCTGGCTTGGCTCTTCACACGCTACCTGTCTGAATGCAAGGTTCCATACCAATGGAAAACCAGCAGGACTGTACTACTATACAAGAAGGGAGACATCCATGACATTGGCAACCATCGCCCAATCTGCCTATTGTCTGTCATCTACAAGTTGTTCACTCAAGTCATCCTGAATAGGATTGGCAGAACACTAGATGAAGGACAACCATGCAAGCAAGCCAGGTTCCAAAAAGGATTCAGCACCATCGACCATATCCACATGATAACCAAGCTCATTGAGGTTTCTCGGGAGTTCAAGATGCCCCTCTGTCTAACGTTCATTGATTTAAAGAAGGCCTTTGATTCTGTTGAGACAAAAGCAGTCATTGAAGCCCTAGCCAATCAGGGCATTCAAACTCAATACATCAGGATCCTCCATTAGCTGTATTACAGATTCACTACCAGGATCTCACCATTCTTCGGGGAAGTGATCATTGACGTCAAGAGAGGGGTTCGGTAGGGTGATACCATTTCACCGAAACTCTTCAGTGCCACCCTCAAGAACATCATGCGATGACTGGAATGGGAAGGAATGGGAGTGTAGATGGTTGGCAACTACACCACCTCCGCTTTGCTGATGACATCGTTCTAATAACACCAAACATTAGTCAAGCAGCACAAAAGCTGGCCGACTTCGACTGTGAATGTGGAAAGGTCGGACTACAGCTGAATTTCACGAAGACAATGTTTATGAGAAACAGCCTCGTTCCTGATGCTCCATTCGCTCTCAACGGAATGACCATCTCTGAATGTAAGTTATGTGTACCTAGGTCGAGAAGTCAACATGACAAATGACCTGGCATCTGAGTTGCGCAGGAGGAAGAGAGCAGCTTGGAACGCCTTCAAGAGCCTCGAAGAAATAGCTAAGAGGTCAAAGAACCTCCGACTCCAGGCACATCTCTTCGATTCCACTGTTTTTCCTGCATTAACATACGCCTCAGAGACCTGGGCCCTACACAAACAGGATGAGAATGCTATTTGGGTCTCCCAAAGAGGAATCAAAAGAGCTATGCTTGGAGTATCACGTTTCACTCAAATGAGAGAAAGAATCCAGAGTTCTGACCTCCGTCGACGATCAAGAATCAGGGACACTGTCTCGTTTGCCAAGGCATCAAAAATTAGATGGACTGGACATGTAATGAGATTTGGAGATGACCGCTGGACTAGAGCCATTACTGACTGGATTCCATGACACATCAAAAGACCGCATGGCCGCCCACCTACCAGATGGTCAGACTTCTTCATCAAGACCCTGAACGATCGGTTTGAGGCTCTTCATGTTCCTAGAATGAACAAATGCCATTGGACTACACTAGCCATGTGACAGGGACAAATGGAGATGTTACTGGTGCCCGCTTGAGAAAATCGATGATTAACGGGAAGTCAAGTGATCAAGTGATCAAGTGATGTCAGTCAGCATTAATTCCCACCTGGATACTCAACAGAGCTCCTCTCGCCTGCTCTAAGGCTGAAACTTTACCCTAGACCAGGAGAACCAGCTTCTATCCTCAGCACCACCAGACGTGGCCCCAATGCGGAGCCAGGAGTGGCTTCTGGTGCTGCGGAAAGTGGTCAGAGATGAAGCAGAGATGGAAAGCCTGTCCTGGCCCCCTTCCCACTAGAACTGCAGCCTTAGTCCTCATCATCCATCTTGACCCAGCACCCATCCAAGGGTAAGCAGGAAACCGCTTTATAGATGTGACTGATATTTAAACCAGCAGAATCTGACCAAAGCTGCATAAAAATATTCCTACCTGGAGGATGAAAAAGGAACCATTTCATCGTTATATAGTGACGTATCATTTATTAGTGGACACTGACTCTAGTATTGATCCAAACTGATTCTCTAAAATTTGACTAATCATTTCACCCTACAAATCCTGTGGCTGTGTGAGTGATCACTGGGGTGAAGTCTGGAGTCTGCCTCCCCCACTTCCAGGAAATGATGGAGCTGATCACGTGGGGAGACCTGTCTAAGATGCTTCCAGAGTATTAGCCACAAGAAAATTAGATGCCCTGGTTATCGTTTTTCTACTTGAATATGATGCTCAGGTTCAATAGACCCAAATCACCTTTCATTCCTAAGCAGGAGGCATGTCTGCCAGTGGAAGACACTGCAGTGACCCTGCCCCACCCCCGAGGTTCTTGTACGTTAGACTCTATCTGGACCATAGCCACGGCCCACCCGGGCTCCATCGACCCCCTCATAAGTTCTCTGAACATCACCAGGAATAAGTCCAGGTGTAGTCCAAAAATAGAGAAAAGGAGGAAAGGAGGGAGGGAGGGAGGGAGGGAGGGAGGGAGGGAGGGAGGGGGGGGAAGGGAGGGAGGGAGGGAAGGAGGGGAGAGGTTACGGATCATATCTTGGCCTGAAATGGTTCTTTCCCCTCATGAAGAAAGTGCCCATGCCATGAAGTCACCTGGGATCAGCCTACACAGCAGAGAGACCTGCGCAGGGGCGGTGTGGAGGCTTCATGACTTCTGTGGGGAAGAACGCTGGGTGTGAAGCTGAGGGCCAGGAGAGTCTTAGCCCGCAGCTGAGGTCAGGCTCCCGCTGCCCCGAAGCAGGAGTTTACTACTGCTCAGGCTCCAGCCCTCCAGTTTGCCTCCAAGGTGGTGTCAGTGAGGTCAAAGGAGGCAGTTTCAGGGGCTGGAGCAATAGCACAGCGGGTAGGGCGTTTGCCTTGCACGCAGCTGACCCAGGTTCGATTCCCAGAATTCCATATGGTCTCCTGAGCACCGCCAGGGTTAATTCCTGAGCACAGAGCCAGGAGTAACCCCTGTGCATTGCCGGGTGTGACCCAAAAAGCAAAAAAAAAAAAAAAAAAAAAAAAGGAGGCAGTTTCAGAGTCCTGGGAGGTCAGTCCTCACAGGTACTGTGGTCTCAGTAATCAGAATTTAGGAATTCAAACTCCACAGATCCCACCCAGGGATGAAAGGGCTGGGGTGAAACCCGGGAGAAACTGCTGCTCCAGGAAACAGTGGAGTGGCGGGAGGCAGACGCGTGTCTGAGCCCTGCTCCTGGAGCGGGGAGACCAGCCGCCCGCCTGCTCAGGCCTCTTCCTCAGCTGCTGGCCTTCGGTTCCCTGTATGCTCCCTCCTGTCTCTCCCTCTGTGGCAGAAACAGCCCCACTCGGACAAGCCACAGAAATCCCAGTTTTCAGTCCCCTGGGCTGCTTCCTCCCAAGTGAATGACACCATCTCAGCCAGAAAGAGGGAGATGCCAGGAACCCAAAGGTGCTTTCCTGTCCGGGGTTGGTTCTTCTGGGGAAACCCAGAACTGAGGACCTCATGCCAAGGACAGAGAAGCATGCCAATACCTCAGAGGAGCACACCTGTGAGGGATACACACCTGTGAGGGGCACACACCTGTGAGAAACACACCTGTGAGGAATACACACCTGTGAGGAGCACACCTGTGAAGGATACACACCTGTGACAAACACAAAACTGTGAGGAGCACACTTGTGAGGGACACACACCTGTGAGGGACACACATCTGTGAGGAACACACCTGTGAGGGACACACACCTGTGACAGACACAAACCTGTGAGGGATACACGCCTGTGAGGGGATACACACTTGTAAGAGACACACACACCTGTGACAGACACATACCTGTGAGGGACACACACCCATGGAGGGCACACACAGCTGGAAGAGGCACACACCTGTGAAACAAAACACACCTGTGAGGGGCATACCTGTGTAGACACACACCTAGAAGGGAGCACTGTGAGCAGGACAGTGCAGAAGGGAAGGACAAGGAGCATGGTGGATATAGCCAGGCCAAGGGGAGATGGACACAAGAGAGGATGGACACAGAGACAGGCCTCGGCAGCATCACCTGACCATCGGGGCAAACACCCTCCAACTTGGCAGTGGACACAGAGGCATGGATAGCCACTGCTCCACACCTCATCCATCTAAATCTGTGCCCACTACACTGCTGGAATCCTTGGGATGGCACTCTCTGGCCCTCGAGAGAAGGCCAGAGGAGTGGGTCCCTGCCTGTGAGTTGGGGTCCCTGGCTGTAAGTTGGGGTCCCTGCCTGCATACTGGGGTCCCTGCCTGCAGATCGGGGCCCCTGCCTACATTGGTCCCTGTCTGCAGCTGGACCCTGCAGGAAGCCTGGAGGCAGAACTTGGCCTCTGCCCAGCTGCGTCCTGCCCACAGCAGAGACCCTCGCACTGCCTTGGCTCCGAGTCCACAGCCAGACATGTGAGACCCCGGTTCACCACACAGGCCCACCTCCCCCAAACTGTGCCCCACGCTGGGTCCTTGCCTCTCAGCCCAGCTCTGCATGTGCTTCTGGTGAGTGAATTCACACCCTCCTTTAGGGAGGCAGGGGAGTGCAGACAGTGAAGCCAGCAACGAAGGTGAACAGGCTTGAGGCTGCGTAACTCATGGCTGAGAAGCCTCTAGCCCTGTTACAGAAAATGTTTCAGAGAGGAGAGCCAGGGAGTCCAGAGGGGGTGATGGAGAAGGAGTGTGGTGCTGCGGGAGTCCAGCCTCCGTCCTGAGCCGTCCCCAGTACTGTTTTCTTGGGCTCCAGAGCAAGCGACAGCCCACGGGGTGGGGGAGGGCCCTTTGTCACCACCCCCTGTCACACTGGTGCTTCTTTCTGAGAGTTGCTCTTCTTGATGCTGTGACTCGAGACCTCGTAGTCGTTTTCATTTCCCGGATAATAAGAGATAAAGAACGTGTTCTATGTGCCCACTGACCGTCTGTATGGCTTCTTCAAAGAAATGGCTGTTCACATCCTCTCCCCATTTCTTAATGAGATTATTGGGTTTTTTGAGTAAAAAACTGATTTTAAGTGTGGCAACAAAGTTGGAAGTAATTATTTGTTCCAAATCAGGAAGAAGACATCAATTTAGATCTAGATAATAAAAACTTATCACATGTTCCCCAGAGGATGAGAAATATAGAGCAATTACCTAAATTAATCTTAATATAATAATATTCATGAACTTTTAGGGATGATATAGCTTAATAACTTAGTTTGTTTGAATTTTTGGGAAAGTCATAGGTTTTATGGGAAGAAAGCCATAGGACTCAGGCTTTATGGGAAAGACTGATACTGCATGCATGCTTTAAGACTATCTCTGGAATACAATTTAAACGGAAAATTATCTCGGTGCAGAATCAAAACACGTTTGGCTCCTACAGGGAGAGAAATACCAACCCTTTATTCAAGGGCATCCATATTTTCCATAGTGATGTTATACTGTCTGAATCTTGTAAGAACACAGAAACACATTTTTTAAAATACTCTTCTCTATATAGTGTCACCCAGAGGAAAATCACTGATGCTCTCAGGAAGCAGTGGAGACCTTTCACCACCTGTCCCAGTGACAGTCACCCGTGCAGTTTCGTTCTAACTCGGCAGCGTTAGCGGTGCTAGGTTAGCCTGCAGGACTGGGGGAGCACTCAGTCTCAGCACTCCACTGTGAATCGCTTGGCAATCTTGGAACAAACGCCCTTTCCAAGATGACTCCTCTGGGGGCTGATCCTCTGATCCGGCCTCAGACTGCTCCCCTACTGCAACAGAGCAAGAGTTTATTGTTTTTTTTCTTAACCAAGCTAAACAAGAACAGATGCAAATAAGTCAAAGATAGGAGGCTGCCATATGACTCAACAGAGGGCAGAATGAGTGTTTCTTCCTTGTTTAAACAAGGTTAGACATCTTCTGTCACTGAGAACAAGAAGCAGTAGTAAAACTGCGAAAGGCGGCCAATTCTGAGATTTCTAAGGCTGAGAGAATCGAGGCACTAGAAAAAGCAGGTCACGGGGCGGGAAGGGACAGGGGCCCTGAGAGACGTATTAGACCATGCAGAGAGCTGCGGACACCTCAGGGTCCCCCATGCAAAAGCTCGATCAGTTTTAGAGACACACGTGTGGGCATGAGCGAGCTCAGCTCTCAGTGCAGGCTCTGTCTGCAGGGGCCAGTGTCCATCCCTGAGCTCCCAGCAGACCCCATTAGGCTCTGCCTGCAGGGGCCAGTGTCTATTCCTGAGCACCCACCGACTCCATTAGGCCCTGCCTGCAGGGGCCAGTATCCATGCCTGAGCACCCACAGACTCCGTAAGGCTCTGCCTGCAGGGGCCAGTGTTCATCGCTGGTTCTGTCCTGTAGTCCCCTGAGCACTGCCAGGTGTGCTCCCAAACCAAAACAAGTCACTAAACTTGTAAACATTTGCATGTGAAACCTTCAGAACTGTGCACTGCCCGAGTTAACATGAGTGTTCATTCATTGATCTAATTCACAAATAGCTTAGCTATTGAGCATGTGTGTGCATATATGCAAGCAGGTGTATGCTCATGTGTGCATATGAAAGTACAAGTATGTGCTTGTTCTTTGTACACATGTGTGCATGTGCTTTTGTACATGGGTGTTTGTGTATGTGAGAGTACCAGGTGTGTGCATCTGCATGTGTATACATGTGTGCTTGCAAACATGTGTGCACGTGTACATGTATGTGTGCTTATACATGTGTGAGTGTGCATTGTGTGTATCTGTGCATGCATATATGTGTGCTTGTACACATATGTGTGTATATTTTTGTACCCATGCTCATGTGTGCCCATATAATTGTCTGTATGTGTGTGCTTGTATGCATGTGAGCATGTGTGTGTGTGAGTGTGTGCATGTGTGGGTATCCTGATATGTAATGCTAATGGTGTGAAGAATGTGCAGATTCCATCTGATCAGAGGAACCACCAGGGCTGGAGCGATAGCACAGCGGGTAGAGCGTTTGCCTTGCACACGACTGACCCAAGTTCAATTCCCAGCATCCCATATGGTTCCCCGAGCACCGCCAGGAGTAATTCCTGAGTGCAGAGCCAGAAGCAACTCCTGTGCATCTCCAGGTGTGACCCAAAAAGCAAACAAACAAACAAACAAACAAAAAATCCAAAGAGGAGCCACCTTAGTATTCACTGAGATTGATCTCAGTACATAAGAGAGCTTATTTTTAACTCACAATAAATTATGAGCAAACAGAATAATTTCAAAATCCCCCATGACCAATATTTCCAAAATTAACATATCCCTTCATAAGTTTTTAGGGGAGGGAGTTCAAACAAAGTTTTAGACAGAGGCAGGAGCACCAGTTGATGTGTGGTACGTGTGCTGAAGTGTCTGCTTAATAAGAGAATCAAGGCAAGCTGCAAAGATGCTCGGGTTCGTTATGAAGCATCTGTGAGAGCTTACATGGGGGAAATATCATCTTCACTTGAAAACCCATATTTTTTAAAATGTCCTAGGCATAGCTTCCAATAGCGATATTCTACTAAATTTAACCATAATACATCATCTGCTATTATTTTTTAAATCGTATCGCTGTACTGTATCACTGTCCTCCCGTTGTTCATTGATTTGCTCACGCGGGCCCAGTAACATTGTGAGACTTGCATATCGAATACGTCACGGGTAGCTTGCCAGGCTTTGCCGTGCGGGCAAGATACTCTCGGAAGCTTGCCAGGCTCTCTGAGAGGGATGGAGGAATCGAACTCAGGTCGGCCATGTTGGTTGCATGCAAGGCAAACGCCCTACCCGTTGTGCTATCGCTCCAGCCCTTTTTAATTCGTATCAATTTAAATTGAATTTATTTGCTTTTATATTTTAATCAAGACTGATTTTTCTTTTATTCATAAACATCACTTAATATGTAGAAAAATAGAGTGAATGAGAAACATGAACTCTAATTCACTTTATTTACTTTTCTTTCAACACAATTTAAACAGAAAATTATGAACTATTACCATGCATGATAATTTTTATGAAATACTTCCATCTAAAATAAATCAATAAATGAGAGAACAAAATTAATCAAGAGGTAGCTAATATTTATAATCAAGGCATTTTTAAAGAAAGATTTCTTTATATAATTAAGAATTCTTTCTAATTGAAGGGAAATCTACTTTTCAAATAAAATCTCTTGATACCATTGAGAAAATGTCATTCATCAACAATTTAGTAAGTTCATTCAGGCTCCTGTGGAATGACTTTTGGAATTCTTAATTAAAATAGCTGATATTCTTGCATTTAGAGTGTCTTTGTAATATTTCTCTCATTCAGTATCACTAATAGTAAATGTCATTTACAAAATATAGCTTTTAAGCAATGCTCATAACTTAGAATTGTTAATTTTCTAATTTACTATGTGCTAAAGAGATTTAGAGAGTTACTTTGTTGGGAAAAAATTAAAATCCCTTCCTTAATACTAACAGCAGAGTCAGCTGTTTAAACTTGGAAAATGCATATGTACGCAATTTCCTATAGTTTTAAAAAAATCGCCTACATATTTGCTAGAAAAGTAGGAGTAGCCCTTTCCACCCCTCTCTCCTAGCCCCTTCACTCTCTCCACCCCCTCTCCCCTCCCCCCTCCCCAGGGGCCTGGGATCTAGCCATCAACCCTGCATTGTACCAATGTCCAGCCACACCTCTAGGGCTCTTTGTATATGAACTGCAACAGCTTCGCAAGGGCACTGGTAGCACTGGGGCTGGCTACACTGTTTCCAGTTGTGAAGAGAAGCACAAAGCATGATTGTGACAGTGCCAAACTCGCCTCAGTGAAACTATGCTGTGTTGGGCGGGCGAGACCACACCGCAGGTAGGGCGCTGGCCCCGCATGCTGCAGACCCCAGCTGGACCTCCAGACCACAGGCGTCCCCACCAGGAGTGACCTGTGAGCGCAGAGCCAGGGTATGCCCTGATGACCGCCAGATAAGACCTAAAAGAAAAGCAAAAAGGAAAACTGTGTTGGCAGGAAGATGTTACGGTATGAGGCCCTGAATTTGATCCCTGGCAGCACGCAGATGCACTCATACGGGCACACGTTGGCACTCACAACCACTGACGCATACAGACTCAGACTCAGACACACCCTCAGAGACACACACCCTCAGAGAAACACACATCCTCAGAGACACATACCCTCAGAGAGACACACACTCAGACACACACACCCCCTTAGAGAAACACACACCCTTGGAGACACACACCCTCGGAGACACACACATCCTCAGAGACACACACTCTTAGAAACACACACCCTCAGAGACACACACCCTTGGAGACACACACTCTCAGAGACACACACACCTTTAGAGACATACACCCTCAGAGACACACACACCCTCAGAGACACACACACCCTCAGAGACACACATTCTCAGAGAGACACAATCTCAGAGACATACATCCTCAGAGACACACACTCAGAGACACACACGTCTTCAGAAATACACATACCCTCAGAGATATACAGCCCAGAGACACACACTCTCAGAGACACAATCTCAGAGACACACACTCTCAGAGACACACACCCTCAGAGACACACACCCTCAGAGACACACCCATACTCTTTTTTTTCCTGGAAGGAGATTTGGGCCACACCCGGTGGTGCTAAGGGCTTACTTGTGGCTCTGACTTGGGTATCAGTCTTGGAGGGCTTAGGAGACCCTATGGGGTGCCAGGGATTGAATGCGGCCCTCTGGCCAACTCCCTGGCCTCTGTGATGTCTCTCTAGCCCTTCCTCCTCCCTCAGACACAATCTCAGGTAGACAGACGCCACATCACATGCTCAAACAGACACCCTCCCCTCAGACATTCACACCAGACACTGAGTGTACCCTCATACTGTCACACATGCACACGTGCACGCACACACGACGCTCCTGTGCTGTGTGTGAGCTCCGCAGTGCTGGTAACCAGGGGCCTAGCTGCAGATGCTGCCGACCTTGAGTGCCCACAGGATGCTGAGCTCCAGGAGGCAGCTTCCCGATGGCCTGGGGGTATGCCTGCAGGCTTGGCAAGGGCCCCAAGCACCTGCCAGCTCGTGGTCACTCCTCAGGAGGTGCCAAATGGGGCTGGGGTTTCCTTCTGTCCTGGTGGTGCCAGCCTTGCTTCTTACTTCCTGCAGACTCTCGCTGGGCACGAGTGCAGGGCAGGGGCCCGGTTTCTAATTCAGTCATCCCGAGCTGCACCAACTGGCCCGAGTCCCAGCAGAGCCTGGGGCTTTCTCAAGTGGAAGAGCGGTTCTGCAAGGCTGCAGGTTTGCATCATTTCTAACGGACCTGCAGTCCACCGCCCTCCTCCCCCCTCTGCTGGGGCCTGACACCTGGGGTGCAGCTGCCAGATGCCATTGCTGCTCTCCGAACTGTGTCACCGTGAGACGCAGCTACACGGCTGTTCACCAGAGGGGTTCTGTCCCACAGGGTTCCAATGCACCCCCCACCAGTACAGTTCCCACCACCAAGGTCCCCGATTTCCAGTTTCCCTCCCTCCCCATCCCCTCAGCCCGCCTCTGTGGCAGGCACTTTTCTTCTCTCTCTGCCTCTCTCTGTCACTTTCTCTCCCTCTGTCTCTCTCTGCCTCTGTCTCTGCCTCTCTCTGTGTCTCTGTGTCTCTATCTCTCTCTGTCTCTCTCTGTTTCTGTCTCTATCTCCGGCTCTCTTTCTGTCTCTATATCTCTGTCTCTATCTCTGTCTCTCACTGTCTTTGTCTCTCTCTGCCTCTGTCTTCGTCT
The DNA here is from genome assembly GCF_029834395.1 of Sorex fumeus. NCBI lineage: Eukaryota > Metazoa > Chordata > Mammalia > Eulipotyphla > Soricidae > Sorex > Sorex fumeus. Next base: position 21,014,062 of record NW_026606081.1, read on the forward strand.
CTCTCTCTCTGTCTCTGTCTCTGTGTCTCTGTTTGTCTGTCTCTCTGTCTGTCTGTCTGTCTCTCTCTCTCTCCCCCTTCCCCCCCCCCCCCCCCCGCCTTTCTGGGCAGATGGCTTGCAATACAGATACTGAGAGGCCATTGTGTTTGGTCCTTTGCCTTCTTCCGGCATGACCGCTTTGGTTGCACAGGGCCTGCCGTCTCCCCTGACCTTTGTGCCCACTGCGCCTGATCTTTCCTATGCTGGGCCTCTCAGAAGCCTGACCTGCACCTGCCTTTTGCTGGCGGGCTCGACCAGCTCCCAGAGCCTTGCTTTCGGTTTTGCAATGCTTTATCTTTATACACAGGCAGCCTTTGGTGAGAAAGGAAGTCCAAGCCGGTAGGTGAAAACCACTACCCAGATTCCAGGAAAACGCCGTTTACAGTTTTTCTCTTCACAAGTGTGTGCAGTCAGATTAGCGTGTAGGTGCACCCAGAGGCCCGGCCTGTGTCCCCGCACGCCTCTGCGCCCGGCCGTGTCCCCAGGGAAGTGCAACCTCTGAAAGCCCCTCCACGTGTGCACGCAGGCCGCGCCCAGGATCTCGGCACTCAGCAGCCTCTCGCCCGACCCCAGCGCGGCCTGTGTCCTGTCCAGCCCACAGAGCTGCGGGGCAGACCCACCCAGCCTCTCCCCGCTTCCCCTGTGGGCAGGCTCCGCGGAGGAAGCCGAGAAGGGCCAGCGGAGGACAGCGAGCTCCAAGCACGTCCTGGCCCTCACTGTTGAGCTAGCCCCGTCAGCAATGGCCAAGACAACAGCGGGTAAGCAGGCGGCCACTGTTTCTCATGTTCTGACCTAGGTCTCTGTGCATGGACAGCCGTCAGCTTGGTTTTAAGGAGAGTAGACAGACTGCTACCTCTCGCCAGTTAGGCTAAACTTTAATCAAAAATCTTTCTGAATTTAGAAAGCTTTGCTTTCCCATGTGATCTTTTTATTTTTCTCTTTTGCCACACCTGGCAGGTCTTTGGGAACCAGGGATGGTTTCAGGGATCAAATCCAGGCTGGCCGCATGCAAGGCAAATGGCGTACACGCTGTATTATCTCTCCAGACCTCCCACCTGACCTTTAAATAAGATGGAGAGGTTTCACTCTTCTTGATCTCTAGCTAAACCTCTTCCTTTTCATACATGTACACATCGTGCAGTGCCTCAGAAATGTCTGGACAAATAAAGTCTGAGAATATTGGGGCCAGAGAGACAGCACAGCAGGTAAAGTTCCTGCTTGCATGCAGCCAACCTGGATTCAATCCCCAGCATCTCATTTGGCTCCCTGAGCACTGCCAGGAGTAATTCCTCAGGGCAGGGCCTGGAGTAACCCCTGAGCATGGCCAGGTATGACAAAAAAAAATTACAAAATGTTTGAGGCTATTTTTCTTTCCCCTAACTTTAATGTATTTATATGTGGGTAAATTCTCCTACATACATCTTTTTGTTAATCTTACAAATTATTAGTTGGAATTTTTCCCAGGAAAATATACTCTTATAATGTTTACCACTCTAAACATAGCTTATATAATTTAAATGTGATGGTCCTGTATTACTTTTCAAACCATCACACTATAATATTTAAATATTTTAGAAAAAGCACTTTGTAGTATAGATAGCCTGGTTTAAAACCGATATAAAATAATTAACTCTAATTTTGGATATTCATGATGTGCTTAACAAGATCAAATTGTGCTTATAATGCTTAAAAGCAGAGTAAGAATTGGAAAGACGAGAGAACTAAAACCAAAGGGCCGTTGGATGGTGACTGACAGCCAACGCTGGTCTCAGTAATGTCCAAGACACGTTTGCGGTCCGGTTTCTGCTTGTGGCTGTCTAGAGTGAAAGTTTTATATATATTAACACTATGGGATTAATAATGTTATTATCGAGGAGAGCCCAAGCTACCAAGAATATCCCACCTGCATGGCAGAGCTTAGCAAGCTCCCTGTGGCATATTCGATATGCCAAAAAACAGTAACAAGTCTCACAATGGAGACGTTACTGGTGGCCGCTCGAGCAAAATCAATGACCAACGGAGGACAGTGGACGGTGCTATGGGATGATTTTTATTTCTTCCTTAAGAATCGGGATTTGACTAAAGAGTGAACCTTCCTGGCTCCCACACTCGGGAGGCTGGACCCAGGCTGGGTTGTGGCCCTGGGGCAGCCCAGCTGCAGGTGTGCTGTGGAGACATCCAGGCCTCCCCTAACCTCCCGTGGATTTAGAAGCAGAAGCCGTACTCCTCCTCCAGTGAAGGGTGGCCCTTAAGCGTTGGTGTACCATATGCTAATCTCTCAGGGACTTGGTCCCAAACATTTCCCAGGCCACGTTCTGTAACAGCCAAAGTCACTCCGGATTATAGGGAGGAGGAGCCGTGTTCGACCACCTCGAGTCTGGCCTCCCGACCAGATCAAGATGCTTAAGCTAATCCGTGTACGGAGCCCAAAACCATGCACCTTCCCCTTCATCTTGTGTGTCACACACACACACGTAAACGCACACTCTACCAGGACATAATCACGTTCTCTGCAAAAATATCCCGCTCTTAAAAACAGCTGAGATGCTGAGATGAGGCACTCAGACATGGCCATCAGGGGCAGAGGGCTGTGTGGTGTGGCCCTGAGGCACAGGTGGGGGGGGGCTGTGTGGTGTCGCCCTGAGACACAGGCCTGGGGGAGCGTCTCACCCCTAACTCGAGACAGGGGGGCTGAGAAAAGCCCCTTCAGTGAGCCAGACATGCTGTTGGAATTACCACAACCTCCAAACGGGCAGCTTTCACAAAACGTTTTCAGCGCCCCTTTTCCTGACCCCTCTCCCCCGCTCCCCGGAGTGAAGGAGTGAAGAATCAGTTTGAAATTTTCTCTATCCTTGGAAAGTGCAGGGACAAACGGCTAGGCTAAGTTTCACAACTACAGTTGCTGCAGGCCGTGCTGGGCTTGCCCGCACGGAGCCTGAATTCTCCCCTTTCAGCCTCCCCTGACCTTGGCAGAGAAGTGAGACAAGGTGCCGGAAGGGGCTTCTTGCTGCAACCCCCATTTGGACACTGGCTGTGGACACACAGCCCAACCACCAACGGCCGCGAAGGGGACACAGAGTTCAGGCATGTGCGAATGAGAGTCTGCAGTCAGGCTCGGGGCTGGGGCCACCCAGCCTGGTCCCCGGGGGTCTCCTCTCCCGGGTACGTACCGCTGGGCCACGGCCACGTGCTGATCTGCGGGCTGGTCTCTGAGCCCCCTGCTTCCTCTTCCTGGCACGGTGGCGCGAGCCGAAGTGAAAGATAAGGCAGGTTGTTCCCTGGAAGATCAGGGAACGTTCTGGGACCCAGAAGAAAGGATGAAATGTTCTAACTCAGGAACAGAAATCACCTCGATCTGGATAAGGTGGAGGCTCTGTCCCCTGAGAGGCAAGCGTGCCTCTCCTCCCTCCGTCTTTGTCTCACTGTGCGTCTAAGTCGGCCCTGTACTATCTACTATTAACCACAGTGTGCAGAGTGAGCAGGGGGACCCCAAAACAGGGTGCTCAGGGGCAGAATCCACGTCTGCTTTTCACTCTAGAAATGATTCCTGCAGACACGGGGCTGAATCCTTTCCACCTCCCCAAAGCTTCCCTCTGGAAAGATAAGGCTTGCGTGGTGTCAGTCCTGCACATGGAAATGATTCCCTGTTTGAGCACTATTGGTCTGTTTCCAACATTCGCAAAACTAGGCCCGATTATTTTACATGAATGTCAACACTTCGACTTGGTGCTCCCGAGCTCTGGTATGCAAATACGGAAAATAGGCTTCACTTTTTCAGTATTATTAGAAAAACTACTAATATTTATCTTTGCTTTTGTTTGTGGGGACAGCCGGGGGAGGGGATGCAAGGCCATTTGGGCCACACCGGTCCTGCTCTGGGTTTCCTGCTGGCTCTGAGCTCAGGTCTCCCTCCTGCCGGGTTGGGGAGTGAAGTTGGGTTGGTTGTACGTAAGGTAAATGCATTACTCCCGTGCTGTCTCTCCAACCCAAAAGTGTCTTTTTTTTAAAATTTTTATTAGTGAAACACCATGAGGTACAGTTGTAGACTTACAAATTTTCGTGCTTGGGTTTCAGTTATACAATGATCGAGTACCCATCCCGCCACCAGTGCCCATTCTCCACCACCATGGATCCCAGTATCCCTCCCAACCCATCCCCCCATCCCACCCTGCCTCTGAGTGCAGCAATTGAGTCAAGCCTTGATGAACGGGAAGTGGCAGCTGGGGCTTCAGAACGAAAAGTAAAATGTCAAACTTCATGGTTACTTTCCTTTGCAGACATTTCATTTCCTCCTGAAGTTTGGTTGTCCTTTCTGAGCAGTCATTGGTGATCACATTCTCAAAATTGTTCTTTCTTTGGAAACAAAGTAAATAGTAATATGATCTTCAAAACCATGCCCAGTTTGTTCTAGCTCTGAGAAAAAAAAAATTGGCAGAATTTTTCTCTGAGAGTGTCCTAGTTGAGTTTATTTTCACTTTTCATAACAAAAAAAGTGTAAGCAAGAGCTTTTATTCTTGCCCTGGGCTGGCAACAGATGAGAATTATAGAGAATTTTACTATGTACAGTTGGGTTGTCCTCTGAGTTAAACAAAATCACACACTGCCAGCAACGGGGTTTTTAAAAACTCACCAGAAATGTGTCTGATTTTTTTTTTATTTGCTGGTTTGTTTGTTGGGGTGGGGGGGGAACCTCACTCAGGGATTATTCTGGTAGTTCTCAGAGGACCAGATGGGATGCCTGGGGTGGTGCGTAGGCCAGGAGCGTGCAAGTGCCCGACTCACTGTACTGTCTCTCCGAGCCCTTCGTAATAGTTTCTTAATGTTTCCTATGGAGCAATAGTTTCAACCCCATAAAACTTGTAAAAATAATCAAAAGAGCTCCAACATACTCTCTCACTCTACACAAATATATATAAATATGAATATATGGAGAGAGAGTGGGAGAGAGGGGGGAGAGAAAGAGAGAGGGGAAACGAGAGAGAGAGGGAGAGAGGGAAAGAAAAAGGAAGAGAGGGAGAGGGAGAGAGAGAGGGAGGGACAGGGGGGGGGGGAGAAGTTTGGGGCCACGCCTGGTGGTCTTGGGCCTACTCCAGGCTCTGTGCTAAGGGGTCACTCCTGGCAGTGCTGGGGTCCATATGGGTCCATATATGAGCCCTGCATGGCCTCAAGCGAGGAGAGTGGCCTGCCTGTTGTCCTCTCTCTCCAGCTCCTCTCAGCATAGTTACTGTTCTGAACAGTCGTTGGGTAAGTCACAAGCAAGAGGCCCCTCCCTCCACAGAGCGATTCTCAGAACAAGGCTTGGACGTGTCGGTGTTTGCGACTCCCTGAAGTCACACGGACGACAGTTCCTCTCATGTCTGTGTGCACCTCACCTTGCTGTTTCTCTAGTAAGGAGACCCCATGAGGGGGTTTCGCTGGTTCCCTGCAAGGAGGAAGAGGTTGGGTGCAGGACCTGCCTGGTCTTCCTCGCCTGGAGACCTTCCAGTGCCGTTTCTTTGTCTTAGTCCAGGAGTGGGAGGTTGAAGGGCCTCCCCGTGTCTGCTTCCGGGTGGCCTCAGGCTGGGTGGACGCTCATCTGTGCCCCATGGCCACTGTTGTGGATCTTGTCCTCAAGGTTCCCAGTTCATCTGAGTTGCACTGGTTGGGTTGTTTTTTCCTCTCTGGTGCCGTGGAGGCAGACCCCATGTCCGTCGGTGCCTGCTGGCCAGCGGTGGGCCTGGGCTCCCCCTGCTAGTCTGGCACACTGGGCTGCTTCCTCTGGGCTCCTGGTCTTAGATGCCCACCCTGCCCTCCAGGAGTCTCTCTCTTTCTCTGACACAGGCCCTCCAGTTCCCGTTCCAACCTGAGATCCGGATCTGGGAGCCTTCTTTCTTTTTTGCAAAGAACATTTCCAGGGGTCTTTCCAGCGGCCATAGTCAGGGTTCTAGCTGGGCTCACTGCTCCCCCTTCGCACTTGATTTTGAGCCTTTCACGGAAATACGGCATACCCTGTGTTTCACGAGGAGCGTGCGTGCACCCCAAAATGCACATGCCCACCAGGAGTGCGTGCGCGCAGGAGTGTGCACGCTCACCAGGCACGCCTGAGCCTTGGGAAAGTGCCTGAAATGGGGAACACGCGTGCATACCAGGAAGGTGCGTGTGCACCCAGGAACGTGTAGACCGGAAAGGTGCACCACTCTGAATGTGCCTGCGCCCCCAGAGAACGGCCCAGAGCCAGGCGGGAGTTGCAGCCCTGGATGGTGGGGCTCTCGATCGATCCCAGCCCTCCCTCAGGTCCGAGTCTGCCTTGCTGGGCCTGCTGACTGTGGTTACCCATGTGCTTGCTCCAAAAGTGGGTTCCACCTGCCCCCAAGCCGAGAAACCTCGACGCTTGGGTGAGGCTCTCCTGCCTGCCCCACGGGGCTGCCGACCAGTGGCTGCTCTCCCCTCCCCTTCCCTCCCCGTCCCCCTGCCCCCTGCTTTCTGCCCGGGTTTCTCATCTGCAGTGGAAGCAGCACTGAGAATGTTTGCCTCCAGTTTGGGGCTCTCCTTTGTGTGGTCAGACCTAAGTTTATTTTTTGCCTGGATTGTCTTCTCTGTCTCCCAACCCATCCCCAGCCCCTGGAGACTGAGTGTGACTCGCCCCAGCGTTTCTGTGACACAAACCGGAAACACCCTACCTCAGACAGTATGGAACAATCCAGAATTGCTGGTTTGAGGTATTGGTCAACGTTTTGCCTTTGTGTTTCAGTTCTTCTCAATCGGTGATGATCTGGGCGCTCTCAAGAGGGATCATTTCAGAAAAGAAAGTAGACGTCTGAAGTGCCTAGTGAATCTTACAGATTTACTGCTCTAGAGGGTTTTCAGTTAAATGGTTAAATGTGCTTAAATGGACAGAAAAGCATTTGACAAGGAAAGGGGGAATGCAACTGTGTGTTGGCAGGGTCCAGGGCCCTGGGAAATGATTGCAGGCTTTTTCAAAGGTCATTCTAGACTATTCCGCCACTGGCCGACCCTCGACCCCAGCCCTAACGCACATGGCAGGCGGAGAAAAGCCTCCCATAGCTGAGGTCGGTCTCAGGCCCCTGCACTCTGCTGCTGGCCGTGGCCCGAGCGGGGACAGTCCCTCCAGCCACCCCTGGGTCCGGTCCCTGCCAACTTCAGTCCCACTTTGGTGTCTGCTCCAGCCTGGGTCTTGCTGGCTACTCCCTATTCTGCTGCAAACTGGGATTTCCTCAGGCCTGCACCCCTGGGTCTCAGACTGGCTTCCTACTCCTGAGCAACCTGCCTCCAGCCCCCTTGGTCGAGCAGTGGGACCTCCAGGGTCCCAGCAGTGGGACCTCCAGGGTCCAAGCAGTAGGATCTCCAGGGTCCCAGCAGTGGGACCTCCAGGGTCCAAGCAGTAGGATCTCCAGGGTCCAAGCAGTGGGACCTCCAGGGTCTTGCTGGGATCCGGGGCAGTTGAGCAGAGCTGCAACCAGGTTCCACCTAATGACCAAGTGGAAGTTATGGCGGTGATGAAAAGAAGGGGGTGGGGTTGGGGGTGCCATGGACCTGGATTTGGGGGAGTGGACAGAGTGATAGTCACAGACACAGACTCAGGCCTTAACCCCCTGGACTCCATGGTCTTGTAAACTGAGGCTGAGACCAAAAAATTTGGAAAAGAAAATAATACATAATTCTGCAAGCTACAAAGTAAATAAATAAATGCTGTGTTAGAAGAAACATTTTTTTTCGTTTTTAAATGTGTTGAATAGTTTTGTGAGGCATTCTAAAATGCAATGATGTCTCTAAGGGCTTCAAATGACTTCATGTACTTTATTAAATTCAGAACCAGGAGGTCTTTCTGATAGATGACCAGATGTCCCTAGTGAACTATTTCTCTCTTATGGATTTATGACTTTACTTGCTTAATTGCAGACACCTAGCTTCATTTCAATCCACGCTGGGTATTTAAGTGTGAGTCATATAGGATCATAAATTAAAATGTATGTGTGTATAAATTGATGTCTAAAAATGTGCATGCTCACTGGGGCACACAAAAACAAAGCTTTCCGTGTGCACATATGTTTCACACGTGAATGCAGAATATGCACCTGATTTGTTAGATTTGCTCGAGCAGACCCAGTAACGTCTCCATTGGAGACTTTGTTTTTACTGTGTTTGGCTTATCGAATACTTCACGGGGAGCTTGCCAGGCTCTGCTGTGCGGGCGAGATACTCTTGGTAGCTTGCCGGGCTCTCCGAGAGGGGCGGAGGAATCGAACTCGGGTCGGCCATGTTGGCTGCGTGCAAGGCAAACGCCCTACCGCTGTGCTATATTCACAGATTAACCCGTGTGAATTCCACCCCAGAATTGTTTGGCTTCCTTTCGTTTGTTTATTTATTTTTGGTTTTGGGGACACACGCGGTGAAGCTCAGGAGTCACTCCTGGACCTGTGCTCAGGAGTCACTCCTGGTGGGGTTGGGCTGCAGGGGGTTGAACCCAGGCTGGCTCTGTGCAAGCAGCGTCCCCCTACTCCCCATTGTCCTGTTGCTCCAGCCCAGCTCCACACAGGGTTCCCAAGTCTCACTCTGTCCCCTTGGTTCTGCCCCCTTCCTGCCCAGGCCTGCAGGATTCTCCCTCCCAGGTCCTGATACCCCTTCATTTGGGTCTGAGCAGTCCTTCTCCTCCAGTCATTTCTCCAGGTCTGACCTCAGATGTCCCTGAGTGACCCAACACCTTGTCTGCAGGCCTCTAGCCTAGTCCAGTTCCTGGGAATGTTGCTTACTCCATCACTTTTCATCCTGGTTCCCGTGTGAGTCCTGGGGCACGCCTGTCCCCAGGCTAGGCGGGGGATGCACGCACAGGACCTCAGGAAAAAACCTGAGGGCGCCCGGGGAGCAGCAGCAAAGGGCCTGCAGTGCCTGAGCCTGGAGCCTGCACAGGGTGGGCTGCAGAACATCGGCCAGCTGGGCCCTGCCCTGACACCCGACAGGGAACCGAAACTGAGCTCAGCCCCCCACGCCAGCAAGTGGACCCTCAAGTTCTGCTTTCTGGGGGGCTCTTTCCCCTGAGCTAAAAAGAGAGAGTGGCCACGCCCGGCCGGCCAGGGCCCTGCGTGCTGCTCCGCTGCCTGCTACAGGCTGGGCCTGAGGGCATGGGCAGAGGCTGGCCGGCGCCGGTGCTGCGTCCCCGTCCCGGGGAGGGGGTCAGGCTGCCCCCCAAAGCCAGCAGGGGACGAGGGCCGTAGCTGAGTGGCGAAGTGGGCGCGGCGGCTGCAGGACACCTCGGCACTGTGGCGCCTCGTCTGTGGGCCTGTGGGGCTCAGTCACATTCAAAGACCAGGCGGGCAGCCCCTCCACCCGGATAAGGAGGACGGGACATTCCCACAGTCAGGCTGGAGGGAGGGCTGGGAGAGAGTGGAACTGGAGACCCCTTCGGGTCTCCCCGCGATCTCTGTGTCTCAGCCGAGGATCCACAGGTGGGGCTGGAGCAGACAGGAACCGTGGCGCCCTGCAAAAACCCCGGCTGGGGCGCCACGGGGCCTCAGAGAACAGGTTTGCTGCTGAGCCCAGAGGGAGTTGGAGGGCGCGGGGCTGGGGAGAGGGTTGGAGTTCACAGCACTTAGTGAACGGAGTCAGAGAGCAGGCAGTGAGGGGGATGAGGGGGAAGGGCTGGGGGTGAGGGCGGGAGTGGGTGAGGGGCTGGGGGTAAGGGGATGAGGGTAAGGGAAGGAGTGGGAGGGGGCTTAGGTGGCTTAGGGTGAGGGGCTGGGGTCCCGGGGCCGGGGTGAGGGCTGGGGGTGGGAGGCTGGGTGAGGGAACAGGGCGGTCAGTACCAGGTGCAGCCACCAGCTGCCTTCAGATACGGGCATGGGCCCTGCCACAGAGGCTGCAGTGCAGGGCCAGTCTCCATCCAGCATAAGCAGATGTATGTGGGCACAGACCCTGCGGCACCTCCTGGGGAACTGGGCAGGCACGGCAGTCCCAGGGGAGGGAAGAGGGTCACTGCAATGCTGAGGAGTTGTGGGGAGAGCAACTCCGAGTTCAGCAAGTCTCAGGTACGCGGGGCTTCAGGTCCGCCGCTGCCCTACCTTTCCCTGCCAGGCTGGGGCCAGGTGTGACCTAAGTTTCAGCAAGACGGCTGCAGTGATGGGCTGCCCAGGAGGCCTCTCTGGGACCAGCCGGAGGGATCCCCGTCCCTGGAGGGACCTGCTTACCTTGCTGACCCTCCTCAGCTCCATGCCCAGGCAGTACCTGTGGCTTTCCCAAGGTGGGGAAAGCAGATCCTTTCTCAGTGACCACAGACTCCAACTGAAGCGATAACCCCAGCACCCTGGACACCGGTTACTATGCAGTTCCAGGTCAGCGGAGCACAGGGGGCTTAGTGTGGGTGTGCCACAGATGTCAGTGTGGGTGTACTGCAAGGTGTCAGTGCGGGTGGAGGCTGTGGTTCAGGACAGCATCAGCCCTGAGCAGGCCTGCGCCTGACTGAGAGCATACAGGGACACGGGCCCCTGGGTGACAGGGTGTGAGCTGGGGTGACTGCCGAGGATGGGCTTTGCCCGGTGATGGTATGGTGTTGTTGTTGTAGGGTGATGTATGTATTGTCTGGGTGACATGTGGGTACCATAGGGTAACAGTGTGGGATGACAGGCCTGGGTGTTGCCTAGGTGACAGTGTGGGTGTGTGATAAGGTAACATGTGTGAGTGTGATGTCGGTGACAACGTGAATGTTCTACATGGTGTGTGTAAAACGCCTGGTTGACATGTGTGCATTGTAGGATAATGTAGGTGTGCTATAAGGTAACAGCATGAGTCTGGGATAGGGTGACATGTGTGGGTGTACTAGAGGGTGTCAGTGTGGGTGTACTGTAGAGTGTCAGGTGACAGTGTGGATGTATTGTAGGTGTAAGTGGGGTGTACTGCAGGGTGTAGGTGGGGGTAAACTGCAGAATGCAGTGAGGGTGTACTGCAGGGTGTCAGTGGGAATGTACTGCAGGGTGTCAGTGGAGGTGTGCTGTAGGGTGTGAGTGTGGGTGCGCTGCAGGGTGTCAGTGGGGATGTACTGCAGGGGGTTAGTGGGGATGTACTGCAAGGTATCAGTGTGGGTGTACTGCAGGGTGTCATTGTGGGTGTGCTGAGATGTCAGTGGGGGTGTACTGCAGGGTGTCAGTGTGAATATACTGCAGGGTGTCAGCGTGGGTGTACTGCAGGGTGTCAGTGTGGGTGCACTGTAGGTTGTCAGTGTGGGTGTACTGTGTCATTGTGGGTTTATTGCAGGGTGTCAGTGTGGGTGTACTGTAGGGTGTCAGTGTGGGTGTACTTCAGGGTGTCAATGTGGGCTTACTGCAGGGTGTCAGTGTTAGTGGGGGTGTACTGTAGGGTGTCAGTGGGGGTGTGCTGCAGGGTGTCAGTGGGGGTGTGCTAATGGGGGACCATGACAGTGTGGGTGTTAAGTGTATGTGCTGCAGCGTGTGTTGCTGGGTGACACACATGTGTGTCCCTGAGTGATGTGGCTGGGTGTGAGGGTCATAGGGTTGTGGTGCTCAGGGGACGGTGGAACTGACCTCAGTGCAAGCCCTGTGTTCTGATTCCAGAAGGCTTGGAGGGTCTATCTGGGTGAGACACACCCTCTCCTTGGGGGCCACAGGCAGACGTGGGCCACGCTGGGGTGACAGGCACACGTGGGAGTTGTGTGTTAGGGCTCATGAAGAGGAATAGGTGCTGCATGTTGTGGTCACATGGTACTGCATGTTTTGGGTCATAGGAAGGTGTGGGCACTGCCTTGTTAGGGATCACTTGTGGGTGTGGGTACAGCGTGTTGGGGGTCATGTATGGGCATGGTACTGAGTTAGGGGTCCCAGGCAGGCAGGGGGAGAATTATGGCATGAGCACCGCATGCTATGGGTGCCATGTAAGCGTGGGCACTTAGTGGGGGGTGCCCAGGCAGGTGGCGGGTGCTGTGTGGCTCTGTGTGTGTAGGATAAATCAGCGATCTGCATTGCCCTGTGGCCTGTGTGAAGCAAGGGAATGTTCCGGAGAAACCCGGAACTCCTCCCTACGCTGCTTCCTCTGGGGGCAGCAGGCCGGGTGGCAGACACAGGCCCTGCTTCCTGCAGGGGCGGCCCCAGCGTGGGGGAGGGGTCTGGCGTGGGCCGGCTCCCGTGGGCGTGGCTGCTCTGCAGGAGGCTAGGGCTCCAGGGCCCAGAGGTGCTCACGGCTTTGCTCTCATTGGCTTTGCTCCTGGCGGGGGCGGGTGGCATTGAGCAGAGTCCTGCGAGGGGGCTGTTCCTCTTCCCTGGTGAGTCAGCACTCAGCGTGTCCACACACTGCTCCTGGCTCTCAGCCTCTAGCCCGGACCCGTACCTTCTGCTGGCACTCGCCGCCAGCTGCCACCTGTGGCAGGCCTGGACTGCCGGGCTGGGGATCCCAGGGCTGGCCGCCCCCTGCGCTCACAGCCAGCCCCTAGAGGTACCGGCCAGGGCCAGGGAGCGGCTGCTGGGCACGGTCAGTGGGACTCTGGCTTGGGAGGGCGGGTGGGCAGCTGGTGGTCCAAGGGGCTTTCCCGGGGGTCCGCCGTGTGAGCTGCTCTGGCTCCGCATGTCCCCCTGGGTGCTCACTGCCCCCACTTCTGCAGGGTTCTGAGCTGTGTCTGAGCTGCCCACTCTCTGCCCGTCCCTATCCCTTCTTCACAGGACATGGGTGAGGGCCAGGGGATTAAGGCTCATTCTCACCCTGGTGTGAAAGTCACTAATCAGATAATGGCCTGGACTGACCCAGGGTGCAGGGGCTGTCCTCTCTGCCTCCTCCCTGCCATGTGCCCTGCCCTGAGCTTCTTGCTGAACCGAGGGTGTATGGCCCCACCTGAGGCATGGAGGCTGTCAGGGGGCTGCCCGCAGTTCAGCCTTCTCCCCTGCCCCTTCCCCACCTCGTCCCACCCTTAGACTCTTATCCTGTCCTGACCCCCTTCTCTCTACCATGCCCACACAGCATGACCCTGGGGTTGTGGCTCCCGCCGGGTGCCGACCACCTGCCCTACCACCTCTGCACCTACCATGCGGCATGGCTGAGGGCTGGCTGGAGTTCAGGTGTGCGTCCCCTGAGCCTGTCCAGCTCCAGGCTTCGTATTCATTCCACACCTGTTTGTCCATTCAGAAAAACCCACCTGTGGTTCCTTCCCCTCGTCCTGACCATCCACGTGCCAAGTGCACAGAATGTCACACCAGACACAGCAGTCCAACATCATGAGGCCTCAGTGAGGAGCAACTCCTAGGAAAAACAGCCGGCTCGGAATGCACAATCCAATTAATGTTGACCCAGTCTGTATGACACCTGAGGGGTGATACTGTTTATAAAATATCCTCACATTTGTGTGATTTACATATTAAGTGGTAGATGTGGATGCAGTGCATTGTATATTGAGTCACTTAACACACACACACTACATCATAGAAGTACGCGACTCACACATTCCAGATCCAATCTTGAAGACTACTTGGCTTGATAAACATGCATGTCCTTGAGGGCAAACCTCAATAATCCTCTCTGAGTGTTTATTCGGAATCTTGAATGCAGTCTCAGAAGTTCCTGTTCTGGACAGGGTGCAAATACACACACTCAGGCCGCTTCTGTTGAGGGATTCTCCACCCAAGAATATTCCCATCGACTGTAGTAAAATGGGCTGATGGGCAAGGGTGTGGGTCTGCCTTGGACACTCCCTTGGATCAGCTGGTGTTTCATCTTGGGAGAAAGAGAAGCGACCTAGCGGCCGTTGAGGCGGTTTCATTGCCACTCTGAAAGAAGCCACTCTCCCGGGGTGTTTCCTCTGGGGTGATTTTTGATCAGAGAAGGTAGTTGCACTTGTGATGACTGACTGTGCTCTGAAGTGCAAGCCGGAGATGCCATGTATTCACACATGCACACACACATGTATGCTTACACACCTGCAAGCATAGACACGCACACATGGTACAGGCACACACACACACAAACACACACAGAGCTGCCTTATGCTTCCGGGGGACAGGTCCATGTCACCACCTCCTTTATCTGTGCCACCAGCAGGTCAGGCGGTTGACGGCTAGCGTCTCTGACAATCTCCTGAAGTCCCTTCTGGAACTCCCTGGTGAGACTTGAAGGGCCTCAAGCATCTCAGGAATCTGCCATGGACAGTCTCTCTTTATCACACCTGGGGATGTTCTGGCTTGTGGTGCTCTGAGGTGGGGTGTAGGATGCTCTCTTGGTACCCAGAGGCAACAGACGGGGACTCACTAGCTGGCTACAGGCTGACGGGGACCTCCCTGATTACTCCTCCTGTGAGTTTGGAAACCATCTGTGTGGGAATGTGATGGTGAAGCTCCTGGTTCATCGTCTCCAGCCCGAGTTATGTCCTGGTGCTGCCAGGCCTCAAGGCTGTCCGGCTGCCCCAGGCCACACTCGAGTTTCATGCCACTCTGAATTGCAACTCACTTTTGAATCCTGGATAGATCATGGGCCCCACGAACTTCCGGAACCTCCCCATCTTAGTTGCTCTCAGGAAAACAGCATTTTCCTTTCTGGGCCTCTTGCTGGCTGGTTGCCTCCATGGCCCACTTCACTATCTGGGGCTCAGGAACGAGGTCCCAGAACCTCCCTGCGTGGTGCCCCTGGTGCTGGGCACTGCAGGGCACTCACAGCCCCCTGCAGCCCCGGGCTGTGACCTAAGCTGGACAGAAAGCTCCCCCCCTGAGTGAGCACTGCCCGGCTCCGCCTCTGCCCACGTTGTCATGGAGAAGCGCAGGCCAGAGCCGGCGGGCAGGGCAGAGCAAACAAGCCGCTGTGGGCCCAGCTCCGCCCTTCCTCATTCCCGTGAGTCATCAGCCGGGCCCAGACCCGGCACCCTGTGCACAGGCTCCAACACGCAGGCCCGGGACGCCTGCCCCCGGCCGCCCTCCCGCCAGGAAAGTTGGGAGTGCAGGACAGGCCTCCTCTCCTGCCCTTCCCGCCCGGGGCTCCCGCCGGGACAGACACACACACACAGACACGCTGCCCAGGCCTCCCTCCCCATGGGTCGGCCGCCAGCTCTTAAGTCTGAGGGTGTAGGACCTACACCCCTTCATGGCACTTGCCCAGGCTCCGCAGGCCGTCCAGATAGGGCTGCCGGACTGACTGGTTTATGTCTTTCTGTCCCCTCTCTGCTTGCCCCCCCCCCCACCCTCACAACGGGTTGGGGGACCGTCCTGCGCCCTGCCCTGGCAGCTGTGCCACCCTGCCACCGCCGCAGGCCCTCCTAGTGGCCAAGTCCTTTGAGAAGGGCTCCCTGGGGCAGTCTACTGCCCCGCCCGAGAGAGAGAGAGAGAGAGAGAGAGAGAGAGAGAGAGAGAGAGAGAGAGAGAGGGAGGGGGGGGGGCACAGGCAGCTGCGGGACCGCGCTGGGCAGCCTGGGGCTGGGCGTGGGGGTCCGCCGGCCTGACCTTCGAACTCCCCCACCCTAGACAACCCCAGCCCCAGCCCCGAGTGTATGCGCCCTGGAGAGGGGCGCGCGGAGCCCCGCCTGGACCCGGGGCCCCGTTCCCAGGGCCTCTCGGAGCCGGGCCCTGTCCGCTCCCGGGGCCGGGGCCGTGACCGGGCGCTCGGGCGACCGTCCCGGTGCGCGGGTGCCGCCGGCGGTGCCCGGGCGCGCGCGGGGCCGGGGCGCGGGGGGCGCGGTGGGGCGCGCGGGGCGGCGCGCGCGGGGCCGGGGCGCGGGGGCGCGGTGGGGCGCGCGGGGCGGCGCGCGCGGGGACCCGCGCGGGAGCGGCCGGCGCCGAGTCCGCCCCGGGCTTCCTGGAGGGGCCGGGCGCGGGGAGGGGCCGCGGAAACCCGAGCCGCGATAAGAGGCTGCGGCGCGGCCGGGCCGGGCTTGGCACTGCAGCTGCCCGCGTGCAGGCGCGACCATGCGCCCGTGACCCGCGCCGCGGCCGGCCCCGCCGGACCCCCACGCCCGGGCCCCGCCGAGGACATGGGCGAGGTGAGTGGCCGGCCGGCCGCGGCCTCCTGCGGCCGGGCGCGCGGGGCGGGAGGCGCGCGGGCGCGGGGCCTGCGTGCGTCACGCGCAAACTAGGAAAGAAAGTGGACGCGGCGCGGGCCGCAGTGCGGGGTGGCGCGGGGACGGCCCGGCCCGGCCCGTCCTGCCCGGCCCCGGCCCCGCCGGCTCCAGCCTGCCCCGGCCTCGCCGGCCCTGGCCCCGGCCCCCGCCGCGCCGGCCCTGCCAGCGCCGCGGACGGCGCGCCTGGCCGGACGCCGTGCCTGTTTACGCCGAAGGGCAGCGCGTCCTCGCGGCCACTCCCGCCGGCCGGCCGGCCGCGGCGTCCCCGGGAGGCGGAGGCCGGGCCCGCGGCGCCCCGAGGTGCCTTTGTGCCGGGGGCCCCGGCCCACGTGCGCGCGCCCGAACCCCCACGGCTCCCGGGCCGGACGGGACGCAGCACAGCGGCGTGACCGTGGCGGAGAGTGACCGGGCCCCGGGGCCCCCGCCCGGGCAGCGGCGCGGCCCGCAGTGCGCCGCGGCCTGGTGGAAACACGCGGCCGGGAAGGCCCGGGCGCCCGGGCGGCGGCAGCAGGAAGCGGCCTGGACCCCTCCCGGGAGGGGCGGGGGGGGGGCGGGACCCGGGGCGGGCAGTGGGCCCGGGGGCTGCCGGCCGCGGGATCGGCCGTGCCATGTGGGACGCTGCGTCCCGGCGCGGGCACCACGTGGCCAGCGCAGGAGGGTCCGCCCCGAATGAGGGGCTGTGGGTCTCTCCAGGGGACCCCCACGGCCCCGGCCGGGCCCCGTGCGAAGCCTTGACCCCTGTCCAGTCTCTCCTTCCTCTCCTGCGCTTCTGGGGTCACTAGCAGAAAGTTTAAAAGAAGCCCGCTTCCTTCTGAAGCGAGGGGCAGCCTGGGGGTGCGGGCCTCTGCGGGGGAGTGGACCTTTATTTTCGCAGTCCCGGCCTCTGGCTTGCTCGCAGAAGTGCCTGTCTTTCTTAGCCGTTGTAACCCAAATTTGCAAAAACACGCCACCTAACATCTATTTTTATTTCCTCAAAACTGCTCTTTAGTTTGGAGATTTAATGGCAAGGTAGTAATAACAGAGAAAAGGGTTGTAATTAGGGATGAGTCTTAACACCTCTCAAAGGCCAGAATAGAGATGATTGCTACTTGGGGACTTGGTGGAGACGCCCTGGTTATCACTGTCCTGAAGTTACCAGCACTGACATTTATTTTAAAATAGAGTTTTCAGTAAACAGCAATTATCTTCAAATGCTTAATGCGTGTTTTCCTTCACAAGGACTTTCCTTCCTTAGAAAACAAAAACACTGAGTGAATCCACTCGCACTGGGGCCTGGCTCGTGGGCAGTGCCGGGCTGGTGTGGCCGTGGGCCCCTCTGCTGAGCGGGGCTCTGCTTTCCTTGTGGCCTTGTGGGGCGCGGTGCTGGCCCCAGCTTCCTCCTGCTCTGGAGGAGCCTTCTGGAGAGGCCCAGGGCGTGGCTCCCTGAGCGCGTGTGGGGCCAGGGTGGCGGGATCCCCACTAACTGACCTGGTGGTTTTGATGAGTCACGCCTGGTCTGTAACGGCTGGCTGGTCGGTCGGCGGGTTAGCAGGGCCCTGAGCCACAAGGCGGAGAACTTTCCACGTGGGGGCGGTAGGCCCTGCCTGTGTGTCCCTGGGCGCGAGGCTTGCTGATGGGAGCGGGTGTTGGACCCCGAGACCAGCACCCCAGACGTGTGAGTCTGGGGCTGCACGCTGACCCGTCCTTTAAGAGAGCGAGTGTCCCCAGAGGCATTTGGGCAGGAGCCGTCGCGGCTGGGTCCTGACATCTCTGGAGGGTGGGTGTCTCACACGGGACCTCCCGCACCCTCTCGGTGCCCGGTCTAGCCTTGGTGACCACCTTTGGCCACACCGCTCTGGACACTGCATGGGAGGGAGTGTCAGGCTATAAAAACGAGGGGCTGGAGCAGTCGCACAGCAGGGAGGGCCTTTGCCTCACACGTGGCCAGCCTGAGTTTGATCCCCGGCACTGCATATGGTCCCCTGAGTGCTACCAGAAGTGATCCCTGAGCACTGAGCCAGGAGTGAGTGCTGAGCAACTTGCTAGGTGTGACCCCAAACCAGGACAACAGAACCCCAAGCCAGCAAGATCGTGGAGAGTGTCAGGGGCAGATAATTCCCAGTCCACACGTCTGCCGGGATGCTGGGAGGGAGGGACGGGATGCCGGGATGCTGGGAGGGAGGGACGGGGCCTCAGCTTTCCGTGGGCTCTCTCTCGGCGGGGGGTTGGGGGGCGGGGGTGAGTCCAGAAGGCCTGGCAGAGCACCCCTCCCCCAAAACCTCCCCCTTCTGGGCCTTTGGAGGCGAATCTCCCACGTATAGGGAGAACCATGGGAGGTGCAGTGTGATGTTCTGGTAGAGAGCAGCCTCCAGGGTGATAGCGGCCTCCCATGCTGAGGACAAGCCCGCCTCCCCCCCACCTCCACCTCACTGTCCTGGGCGTCTTCCTCCAGCCAGAGACTGGGGAAGCCCACAGTTGGCAGACAGCACACGCCCCCGACTCTTTTGTCAGGGAGCCCCTGACTCGGGAAGCTGTTTATACAACCTGCTGGGTTCTTGGGGGCCAGGGCCCACCACGGCGTGGCCATGGGACCTCACAGAGGTAAGACTGCTGTGCCGTGGCACAGCTGGCGGGGGTTGTGCAGGAGCAGCTGAGGGTCTGAAGCTGCAGTTCGGGTCCCCGTTGGGGATTGAGTGTCCTGGGGACGCTGGTCTCCTCACCTGAGAGGACGGACAGCAGCGGTCACTAGCTGTCCTGTGTTTCCTGTGGCATCTCGGCTTTTGAGCCCCCAGCTCCTTTCTGTTAGGACAGAGGAACGTTCTTTCAAACAGAAAATCTGTGAGGGAAAAGCACTTAAAATTAGGAATCGGGGCCGGAGAGGTCGTTCAGCAGGGCAGCGCTTGCCCGGTACGCAGGTGACCCAGGTGGGATCCCCGGTACCTCATGTGGTCCCCTGAGCCCCACCAGGAGTGATCCCAAGTGCAGAGCCAGGAGTAACTCCCAAGCACCACCAGGAGTGACTCCTGAGTTCAGAGCCAGGAGTAAACCTCAAGCACCAAAACAGACCAAGAAAAATGTAGGTCTTGTCGGGTCTGCACTGCCGTTTCAGACACTCGTTAAATTCTTCAGCTGATCCATCCCTGTGCCAAGCTCATTCCGACTCAGGATGTAACGGCTAAATTCTTTACCCCAACTTGGAAATTCTGAGTCAGCAGTGTTTCTCCCATGAGGATGTGGCGTAGCCTGCGGGGTCCTCTCCTGGTGCCAGCTCCGTGGCAGCGCGTGGTGAGGACGTGGCGTGGTCCTTCGGGGTGCTGTCCCCGTCGGCCCGGGGGCAGTGCATGGGGAGGACGTGGCCTGTCTGCCCGGTGCTGTCCCAGTCGGCCCTGAGGCAGCGAGGTGGTGCCCAAGTGTCAGGATGCTGAGGGGGCACTCTCCTCGACCTGCTGCTTTAGGGCAGCACCCGTACTGCCCAGGATTCTCTTCCTGGAAACAAAACATCGTCATGGTCCTGGTGCAAACGAGCCTCATCACGGGCTGCAGGTGAGCGGCGAGGAAGCGTTCACCAAAGCCCTCACAGACCTCCTGAGGGTCTTCTGTGCTTTGACAAGTTGAAGTGTAGCTCAGCAGAGGTAGAAGACACCAGAGCAAGGGTCAGGCTGACCGTGGTGATCATACACAGACAGATTCCCATGAAAGCAGCGCGATTTCAACAGAAAGTCTCAGAAATATTTGTCACCAGTTTATTGAGATGTCCTCTATCCACACACAGAGCACTGTGGATGTGTCCACACTGGACAGTGAGGCACGCTGAGAGAATAACGCCCTGAAGTGCTTTATCTCACTTTCTGTCTGTGTGATACATTCTGTTTTCAGTCATTTCCCCCCCCCCCCCCCCCCATGTTTTATATTTGCCTTGTGCTGGTGGAGTCTCTTGTTGTATCAGGTAAGGTAAAGGTAAAGTTCGTCGATTTGCTCGAGCGGGCCCAGTAACGTCTCCATTGGAGATTTTGTTGTTACTGTGTTTGGCATATCGAATACATCACGGGTGACTTGCCAGGCTCTGCCGGGTGGGCGAGATACTCTCGGTAGCTTGCAGGCTCTCCGAGAGGGGCGGAGGAATCGAACTCGGGTCGGCCATATTGGCTGCGTGCAAGGCAAACGCCCTACCGCTGTGCTATCGCTCCAGCCCTTAGAAAAGACGTTTTAAGTAACGAAGATCTGGAAGTGTTAGTTGGAGGGATTCTCTGTTGCTCACTCACTGGGCTCATGATAACTGGACAACTTTACTTCTGACTCTGAAATCTCACTGCTGGGTGCTTCAGGCTCAGCCCTACCTTCAGCGTGGTGGGGCTCAGTTAGGGGTTTGGAGTAAGGCCCCACTAAGGGAGTGTGAGCGTGTGAGCTGGGAGGAGACCACGTTGCTGGCTTGGCTAGAAAGCAGCCTCACCTCAGAGGGGGCTGGACCCACCCACGGTCATCAGAAACATCCACAGCCACCCTCAGAGATGATCCACACACACAGTCCCACTCATCCACTCACACACGGTCACACACACTCACATTCACACATTTACGCACATATTCACACACATACTCACACACACTCACACCCCTTAACATTCACTGACGCACACATACACTTATACACTCATACATTCACTCACACACATTCACACACATCCATATACTCACACAGATTCACTTAGCTGTCACTCACAACACACACATTTACACTCAACATTGCACCCTTCCACACACTCACATTCACTCACTCATATCATACTCACACACACACACACACACACAGACACACACCATGCCGATGTAACACCTGGTGTTGGTTGGGGGGCTGTTTGTTGGAGATGTCACATGGGGAATGATGGTCAGGGGAACGGCTCTGAGGGTCCGAAGACTCGGGGTTACCCGGGGCCGGCTCAGAGGGCGACGTGCACAGCGTGGGGGCTGCCGGGGTTGTCGGGAGGTCTGTGGACACCAGCCATAGACAGAGGCACAGGCCGTGCCCCTCTGCATGACTGTCTGGTGCGGGTCCCACTGAGCTTTGGCTTTGGGGGACAGCGGCACAGACTTTGACAAAGGCCCGTCGCCTTAGTTCATGGACTAACCCAAACTGAGCACGCTGGCTTCCACTCCTATGTGTGCTGCTTTTAGCTGTGCGTGTTTGCATGTGCACATACATGTATGCTTGTGAGTACAAGTGTGCATGTGTGTCTGAGTGCCTGTGAGAGCATGAGCGTGTATGTAGTATGTGTGTAGCTTAGTAGGTGCCGAGAAGTTGAAGTCCTAGGACTCTGAAGCCTTCTGCGGTCTGGTGTGAGAGGTCGAAAGTGGACAGTGAACTAGGGTCTGTGGAGAAGGCACTGCATGAAGCCACACTGTGTGCACTGCATGAGGTCACGTACTGTGTGAAACCAGGCACTGCATAAAGTCATGCACTGCATGAGGTCACGTACTGTGCGGAACCAGGCACTGCATGAAGTCACACTGCGTGCACTGCATGAGGTTACGTACCATGTGGAACCGGGCACTGCATAAAGTCATGCACTGCATGAGGTCACGTACTGTGTGAAACCAGGCACTGCATAAAGTCATGCACTGCATGAGGTCACGTACTGTGCGGAACCAGGCACTGCATGAAGTCACACTGCGTCACTGCATGAGGTCATTGTACTATGTGGAACCGGGCACTGCATGAAGACACGTTGCATGGAGACATACTGCGTGGAGGGACACACACACACACACACACACACACACACACACACACACACTGCAGGAGATATGGGCCTTGACACAGGCAGAGCTGACCTCTGATGCTCCCTGCCACAGGACCATGAACAGGGGCGGGGTAGCCGCAGACCTCAGACTCCTGCGCTGTTTTGCTCGGCAGGGAGCGGTGGTCCCGACTTGGAGCACCTCCGTCAGAGACACAGACTTTGTGTCCAGCTGTGGACGGCCACCCTTCACCTTTCATGGCTGCTTTAGCGCCACAGGCTGCTTGGTATGATTCGGACGAAGGTTTCCAGGAGAAACTCAGGACAGAACTTGGCTTTCCTTCAGTTTGGGTGTGAAGGAAAAGTTGTGCGCCTCTGTGACACCATGAAAACGCTCTAATGCTGCACGGGTGTAGCCGCTTGTACCGGGCAGGGGCTGTGCTTGTGTGGGCAGTGGCTGTGCCCCTACTGGGCAGGCCGGGGAGCAGGGATGTATCAAATGCCCTAATCTGCCTGGGTGCTTTGCCAGGTATTAGTTCTACCACACCTAATACCCTCTGTCCCAGCACTCGTCAAGATCAGCAAAATCTACTTTTAGACACAAAATCTCCCCACCTGTGTGGTGTCTGGTGTCCCGGCTGATGACACAGCACTGGGTCCTGGGATCGGCTTCAGCAGTGCTCTCAGAACCGGCTGGGCCCACAGCCTCGCGGCTGTGTCGAGGGCACAGTGTTTCTGTCATTTCTCTGAGCGTCACTGGAAAATACTTGTCGAGGTAGCCCGGCAGGCTAGGGACTGACAGTTCTGCACACTGACCTCAGTTTCCCCAACTCTGCATGGGAGAAGCCGAGTGTGGGTCTGTGTGTGTGCTATAACCAGGACCCTGCGCTCGGGCCACGGTCACGGCGGCTTTGCCCTGACTGACTCTGTCCCCCATGGCTGTCACCTCGTCCAGGCGCCTACCCCAAGTGGGAGGTAGAGGAGCCTTTTCGGGGTCGCCGCGTGGCTCACAGCGGGATGGCGCTTGCTTGACTCGGGTCTGAAGGCCCGATTCCTGCTGCTCTTCTGCTCAGCGTTTACCTGCTGACCCTCAAGAGTGTGCGGTTTGCTAGTGACCGGATGTTAATGCCCCTGAGTGGGACAGGAATTCTCATTCCTTTCATACTTTCCCCAGAGATGTGCTCCTTGGAACGTGCTCCTTTTTTGGGCAAGAAAATGAAGCAGCTATTTTTCAGTTTAGTAGATCTGTGATCAATATAATATTAAATATGCATCCCTGTCCAACTCGCCCCTGCCCCTTTCACCCCTGCCTGACCCTCCCCGACCCTCTCCTTGCAGTCCTGCCCAACCCGTCCCTCTGCCTCTTTCTCTGCAGCCGTGCCCATCCCTGACCCCATCCCTCCCCCTGAACTCCTGCCCGACCCGTCCCTGACTCTCTCCCCACACCCCTGCCCATCCCTGACTTTGTTCCTCTCCCCACAGCCCTGCCCGAACCATTCCTGACCCTCTCCCCGCATCTCTGCCCATCCCTGACCTCATTTCTCTCCCTGCACCCCCTGCCCGGCCCGTTGCCCCCTGCAGCCCGGCCCTCACTCCCTTCACATCTGCCACGGCCTTGGAGTCGCTGCATTCTCCCTCGCCACGCTGCTCATGTGCTCCCCGTCAGCCCTCTGTGTGGGGGGGGGGTCCTCCAGCCGTGGTGACCTTCAGAGCCGGGCTCAAGGCCGGTCTCTGGCCGGGCCCGGGGTGTCCTCCCGCACCACTGCCTTGCTTGGCGCTTCCTGTCCTGTCTGCTCCGCTCGCTGCTGACCCGTTTCTAGGACACGGTGTGTGGGAGCCCCCAAGCCCCTTGCGGGAACCGTTTCCCTCCTGTCCAGGGGCCGGGGTGGGGGAGGACGCGTTTGGCTCCCAGAAAGTATGTCTGGGCATGACAGATGTCCCAGGCCGGATTCTGGTGCACTGGAGCCGGATGGTGGTTTTTCTTGGCTATTTTGACTTTGTAATACGAAAGCAAAGACGAGTAATTAGCTTCTCGGCTGCCGGAAGGTGCCCGGTCGGCTGGAGAACAGTGAGTGCTCGGGCAGAAGGAAGGAGGCTGGTTCCGCGAGGCTCGTCCCGGCTTCTTCATCCTGCAACCTCTGTCCCCTCTCCTACTGGCCACACTAGCCAGGCGCTGCTGGGCTTTCCCGGGGAACTGTGGACGCCTCCAGAGCAGAGGGCGCTCAGAGCTGGTCCTCCGTCAGAGCGGACGGCTCAGGGGCAGGGCTGGCTGCAGTCTGTGCTGCCCTGCCTGTCCCCAGCAGTGTCTTGTGTCCTCCCCCCTTCCATGCCTCCTCTGCACCCCGTTCCTGCCCTGGTGCACAGCGGCTTCTCCTGCAGGCTGTGTATCAGCAGCACGAGTTGGGAGTGAAACCCAGCTCTGGCACCAGGAGTCTCAAACCCGGGTCTTCCTTAGGGAATGGGGGCCTTGTCTTGTGTGTGTCTCTGGATGCCGCCGTTTCTGTGGCAGGGCTGGAAGGACGGTGTGTCCACGTAGGCCGGCTGGTGGGATGCGTGCGCGCCACCAGAGGCTCCTTGTTCTGCCTATCTCCCTGGTGGAGCTCGCGGTGCAGAGAAGGTTCTGTGCAGACAGCAGGGGAGCTGCTGTGTAGGTGGGGCTGGGGTAGATGGGCTGGGGTGGATGGGGGAGGGGGGTGGTGGACAGGATCGGGGTGGACGGGCCGGGGTGGATGGGGGTGTGTGGACGGGCCGGGGTGGGTGGTGGATGGGGGGGTGTGGACAGGCCAGGGATGGACAGGGTGGGTGGGTGATACGGGGGTGGATCGGCCGGGGAGGACGGTGGACCAGGTGGGGTGGACGGGCCGGGGTGGACGGGCCGGGGTAGACAAGCCCAGGGTGGTTTCTCAGAGTCAGTCACTCTTCCGGGCGGCAGCATTTGGAGTTTTCGCAAAAACAAATGGGCCTGGCTGGAGCGATGGTGCAGTGGGCAGGGCTGACCCGGGCTCGGCACCTGGCACCCCACGGGACCCTTCCCCCCTTTTCCCCCTAGTCCTGCCGGGAGTGGTCCCTGAGTACCACAGACTACGGCCACTCGGAGAACATCCACCACACTATGGATGGTAATTTCCACCACCATGCATCAGAGAAAGGAGGGACAGGTGCAGAAGGTGTCAAAGCGGGTCCTGATTGCCACGACACCTTCGGCTCCCAGAAGTGGGTGCCTGTGTTGCCCGTACTGTTATTCGTCGATTGCCTTGAGCAGGCCCCAGTAACGTCTCCTTCGTCTTAGCCCTGAGATTTTTTTTAAAAAGTGCCATTTTCAAGGCTCTTTCAGAGTTAGGAGAATGAGACCCTTCATTGTTACTGGTATTTGGCATATTGGGTACGCCAGGGGGAGTTTGCCAGACTCTGCCGTGTGGGCAGGTTACATTCGGTAGCCTGCCAGTTTGTCCACAGTAGGAATGAGATGATAAGATGTTGCACGGCCACGAATGAGATCTCCAAGCCTACTTGGATCGGGGCTAAGCCTGTACTGAGACTCCTGAAATCCAGACGTTGGTTCAGATTTAGGACTCCTGTTCTTTGGCAAAGGATTATGAAGGACCAGTACTGTAATTGTTCCAGGGAGGGGAATCCACTTTTCCCTACAACAGAAGTGAAAACAGATTTTACAAAATTACCTGCATTTATTGACTAATGGTAGAAAATATCTAGCACAATACAAATACAAGGGTTGAAGTTCTGTTTGTAGAGAAAAAAGTCACATCTATACAATAGAAATGTACAGTCTAGACTCACAGATACTGTGTTTCAGGGTAGGCTTAGTTAACTTGCATGGCCTAAAGCACATTATACATCTTTGTGGACGTGTATATTGTTTAACATTTCCTCGAGAGAAGCTTGTTCTAGCTCAGTGACTATCTACACGCTCTCATGTTAAGAATTTGCATTATCAAAGCCTCCCATTTAAGGACGCTTTGTACATACAATTCCAGCTTAGTGAAGCCTTTAGCTCTGGGATCCACAGGAGGGTACCACTTGTGAGGAACCCGAGTGTGTGATCCTGAGACACCTCAGCAGGTGACCCAGAGACCAGGACCAGGCCTCCAGGGCCCTTTCTCAGTCCTCACCCTGCGTCGGAGATTCCAGAGAGCCAAGACCCAGATGGCCCACATCAGGATGCCCCTCAGTCCTCGTGAGCCCTCTAAGTGCACCTGCCTGTCTCCATGAAGGAGCCCACCCATGCGGAGCTGAGCTTGGTACAGAGAGCTCAGTTGCTCTTCCATGGAGCATTAGACAGTCATTCGGCAGTCACTGCAGTGATGTCAGCTCTGGAGCTAAGACAGTCACTGCCATGATGTCAGCTCTGGGGCTTTCGACAGTCACTGCAGTGATGTCAGTTCTGGAGCATTCGGTAGTCACTGCAGTGGTGTCAGTTTTGGAGCATTCCACAGTCACTGCAGTGTTGTCAGTTTTGGAGCATTCCACAGTTACTGCAGTGATGTCAGTTTTGGAGCATTCCACCGTCACTGCAGTGATGTCAGCTCTGGAGCTAAGACAGTCACTGCAGTGATGGCAGTTCTGGAGCATTCCACAGTCACTGCAGTGATGTCAGTTCTGGAGCATTCGGTAGTCACTGCAGTGATGTCAGTTTTGGAGCATTCCACAGTCACTGCAGTGATGTCAGCTCTGGAGCCTTCGACAGTCACTGCAGTGATGTCAGCTCTGGAGCCTTCCACAGTCACTGCAGTGATGTCAGCTCTGGAGCATTCGGTAGTCACTGCAGTGATGTCAGTTTTGGAGCATTCCACAGTCACTGCAGTGATGTCAGCTCTGGAGCCTTCCACAGTCACTGCAGTGATGTCAGCTCTGGAGCCTTCCACAGTCGCTGCAGTGATGTCAGCTCTGGAACCTTCCACAGTCACTGCAGTGATGTCTGTACTTGGGGCTCTGTGTCCCAGACCTGGTTCTCTAACTGAGTCAATGGAATCATGCCCAGGTACTCGGGATCTGGGGGTGGTAAATAATGAATTTGAAACTCTATCTTTTCCCTTTGAATCAGGAAGAGGCATCTGTATCCTGACCCTCTCCTTGGATATCCACTTTTTATTCCCACTAAGCATATGTGAATTTGTGATTCATATTTTCAAGAGAGCAAATTGCTGTGAAGAAATTTTAGTGGTTTTTTTTTTTTTTGGTCACAAGAATAGGCTCTGTTGATGTGGGACTTCTGTCAAGAGAGTGTTTGAAAGAGATGCTTAAAGTCAACGCTGTAAGTCAGTGGAAGTTTGGTGGCAGCTAGGTGTCACTTTGGTGGCTGAATGTCACTCTTGTCTGTGGTACCACACTTTGGGGACATACAGGAACTTTTGCAGATTGAACAGAGGGAGGGAATGTGTGTGTTTGTGTATTTCACGAGTTTGTGATATGTGGCCAGGGTGAATTTTAGCACTGCAGACCTCTGCATGATTCGCAATGGATTCCACATCCTTTTCTCATCATGACGGGCGAGGATTTGGCCTTATATTGACTCATCTTGAATAGAAATAAATAAGATTAGATTTTTTGGCATCGAGGTGACTATTATGATGTGTTTCATTTGTTTTGACTTTTTGGCTATTCACAGTGGTGCTTGGGGCTGACTCTTGGCTCTGTGCTCAGGGATCACTCCTGGTGCTGCTGAGGGACCCGCTTGTGGCTCAGAGATTGAACCTGGGCGGGCGAGTGCACGTGGGTGTGTCACTGCCGGTGCTATACTTCGGCTTTCTGTTGACTTTCACTTCCTTCCTTGTTTGTGGGCTATACAGTGCTCAGTACTCCTGACTCTGTGCTCAGGGGTCACTCCTGGTGGGGCTCGGGGATCACAGGTGGTGTCCCTGGTGGCTTCTTGCTGGACGGACGGGTGATCCAGGGAGCACCCCCATACGACCTCCCCAGCCCTCTTATGTTGGGTTCTAAATCAGATGTTTGGAAATTCAAGATTTACCTGTTAAGATTGAGCTTTTGGACTCAAATGCCCCTAAATTTCTGGAAGTTCTGTAAAATGAGATGACCAAGGCCTGGTCCCACCAGAAGCATGCTTTGGGATTGGGCCAGTTCTGAAAAGTGTCTGAGTGGTCTGGCCCCTCTGATGGAGCCTGGAGGCTGGACAGATGCAGGTGCTGTGGAGACTGGTATGAGGACTCCAGGGTGGTGGTGTGGAGGTACCCCTGGGAGGGCAGCTGGAGGGTGACCATGGGCATCCACGGCCCGAGGTCTCAGAGCCGTGCCACTGGGCCTATGGCCACGTCAAGGGGAGCTCAGAGGTGGGGCTGCTGCCCCCAGAATTCCCGGCCTTCCCTGCAGGCCCCGCAGGGAGCCGGCACATGGGGACACCACCTCCTGGCTGGGGCTGAGTTTGGCCAGGAAGTCCTAGAGCACGTGCCCGCACTGCGGACTCTGCTGTGAAGTAAGGGGGAGCTGGCCGGGCAGAGCTGGGCCACTGTGGCCTGAGGGGTGAGCGGCCAGGGCCCCCGGCTCCTGCAGAACAGAGGACTGTGTGGTCATGCCTTCCTGTGTGTGCTCAGAGCATGCAGGATGCTGTGCTGGGATGGGCTCAGCAGGTGGGTCCGGGCTTCATGCCCGCACACGGCCCTCCACAAGGCCCTCCTCCTCATAGGGCTGATGGGCCCCGGACGGACAGTCCCCAGCTGGCAAGGAGGAGTGGCCTGTGACCCGATGGATAGTCCCCAGGGCAGGGGAAGGGGACTCGTGTGCTGGGACTGCAGGTGGCTGCCTGGGTGGTGGCCCCTGGGGTGGCCTGGAGGCCGAGGCTCCCAGGGCCATGTGCTGCTCCTGCGGTGGCCACCTCAGTCCTCCTGTCGGCCTCCTGGCCTGTGGCGGAGGCTGGTCATGGTGTCTGGTGCCGGCCTGACCTGCCTGGGGGCTGGAAACGGGTGCAAGGCAGGTCCGGGCACCCGCAGAGCACAGCATCCCCTGAAGCTGCCTCTCCTCACTGCCCCTGGGGTCTGGGGCCCCGAGCTTGCTGGCACGGCCCGCCTGGCCACCCTCCTGCTTCTTTTCCTTCTGCTTTCCTCTGACTTTGCATTTTTGCCTTTTCTTTTCTCTTCTCCCCAGTATTTCTTTGGGGCCTCCAAAGCCATGCATGGAGTCCAGGCCATGCCCAGAGATACTCGGTCATCAGGGCTGCTGGTCAGTGTGTGGCTCTGAGGGACCGTGGTGCTGACTGGGGCCCACTGGGCGGCCTTGTCTGTCCCCTAGCCCCTCCACCAAGCAGCAGACAGGTGGGTTCTGAGGCTAAGTCTCCAGTGGTGGCCGAGGGCACCGTGCTCGGCTGAGATTTGGCCTGAAGAGAAAAGGGCCTCGTGGTTGCAGTTTTAAAGTTTGGTTCTTGCTATAGAATTCTTGCTAGTCCTTCTGTGCTTTTCAGAAGTTTATTATAATTATATATATATATATATATATATATATACATATATATATATAATTTGTCACAATGCCTGAGAGACAGCAGACCTGCTCAGGACAGCCTATCAGGTACAGGTAATCCCCTTCCACACTTACTTACAAACCTACAGATCTGAACAAGAATTTTCACTGTGGGATGTCACCTCACAGATTTTTGTTGGTCCCTAAGCACAGAAATTTGCCTGTTGGGAGTCTTACTTTGGGAATCAATATCCATCCAAGTCCTATAAAAGCTCTTTTCTTTATTTTGTTATTTTGGGGGCTAGTTTGGGGTCACACCGGCAGTGCCCAGAGGAGACTCTCTGGGAGGGAGCCTGGGTTGGCCACACATGAGGCAATGTCTTAGCCCTAGCACTGTTGCTCAGGCCCTGCCCAGACCCTCGTTCCTTGCAGTGGTACCTGGTGGGTGGGACACAGGACTGGCTGGGGGGGGGGGGGCGGGCACTTGCCGCCCATCAGTCTGTCTAGCACGGGGCTCCTGGTACCACCTGACTGACCCTACCTGTGTGCTGTGTGTTCCTCATACCCCCTAGACACTTGTCTCCCCCTGTGCGCATGTTTAAAGAAAATGAGTTTCTCTGACAGAATGGGGCCAGCCAGGACCGCGGGCCGCTAGTGAGCACCTTCCGTGGCCTCCTTCCTGGCTGCAGCCACCTCTCATGGTCTCCTTCCTGGGCTGCAGCCCCCTTCCGTGGCCTCCTTCCCGGGCTGCAGCCCCCTTTCGTGGCCTCCTTCCCGGGCTACAGCCCCCTTTCGTGGCCTCCTTCCTGGGCTGCAGCCCCCTTCCGTGGCCTCCTTCCTGGGCTGCAGCCCCCTTCTGTGACCTCCTTCCCAGGCTGCAGCCACCTTTCGTGGCCTCCTTCCTGGGCAGCAGTCACCTTCTGTGGTCTCCTTCCCGGACTCCAGCCATGGCTGTGGAATGTTTCCCCGGGGGACCAGGAACCAGGTTTCTCTGTGTCCTGCCTTTGGGGGGTGTCCAGCCCAGAGGGGCCTGGGCGAGGATTTGCCGGGGGTCTGTCCAGGCGACACTGCACGTGCAGATTCTGGAGGGGTGTCGGGGAGGGCCGGGGAGGGCCACGTGGGGCGCTGAGTCCCAAGCTTTGGGACGAGCTACTTCGGAGTCTGTGTCACAAGTCGTGGTCTTCCTAGAGAACGTGCCGAGCCTGTGGCTGGCGTGGGAGAGATCAGGAGGGCCGTGAGGCCTGTGAGCGCGACGTGTCCTGGCCACCGTGTGCTGGTGTCCTGCAGCCCCCCGGGAGGGAGGCTGGGGTGTTTTCAGGCGATAGATCGGGAGCTGCCTCTCCTTTGTTAGCAGCATTCCCGGGCGAGCCAGGTCAGGAGCCAGCGGGCCCGGCGGGTCTGGGTGCTGTGCTCGGCCGGCCCCGGGAGGCGGCTCTGGGCCCGGCCCGGCCAATCAGGCGCTCGGAACGCTCCACGTTGCTGCCCTGAGCCGGCTCCAGATCCGCGGCCGGCCACACTGAGCTCCTTCTTCGCAGCGTCTGCGCTCCGGGAGGGAGGGAGAAAGGGCGCTTTTGTCCCGGGCCGGCGGCTGCCACTATTGACAGCGTCTGCGGGTGGGACGGGAGGCCCGGCCGGCCGGCCGGCCCGAGGGAGGCCAGAGGAAGTGAATCGGCTAGGTCAGGAGAACGTACCATTCGTCTACACCCCTTCCTCTGCTCACGTGTCTGCGCGGGGCGGGAGGGGGTGGCCGCGGCGGGGCCCTGCCCGGAAGGCAGCTGCAGTTTCCAGCCCGGCCTGGGGGGGCCGGCCAGCAGCGGGGCGGCTGGGCCGCCGGGGCTCGGAGCCGGCCATGGTTCAGTCCACACGCTGCATGTCGGGTAAATTCAAAACCCACATGCTCGGCCCCCCGCGGCGGGGTCCGGCCCATCCGATGGACGTTTTCTGTGCCCTGGGCATAGTAATGAAGGTCTGACAGGCGCGACCTTTCATAAGACGGCCCCCTCGATTGGCTGGCTGCCCAGAATGTTGCTGCAACGCTCCTGGTGATTGGCTCCCTCTGCCATGCCTCGCTCCGCCACGGGAAGCGGCCCCTTTTTAATAAACCTACGATGGCTGGCAGCAATATGCCAGACCGTGAGTATTGTGTGTGTGTGTGTGTGTGTGTGTGTGTGTGTGTGTGTGTGTGTGTGCGTGTGTGCATGTGCGTGCGTGTGCGCCTGTGCGGTGCTGTTGCCATGAAGTGCTGCGTAGTAAACCGTGACCTATCTCTTCTCTCTACAGGTTGGTACTGAGAAGTGCCTTTTCCTGACGTCTCTGCTGCTTGGAACCGCTTCTAGAGCAGTCTCTGCTTTTGCCTTGCTTGCTGCCAGCTAGACCAAGGACAAGCCCAGCCGCCCGCCGGCATAGCCAGGCACCCGTTCCTACTTGCAATCAGGAGAGGCTGAGTCGCTGGCATTGCCTAGGCTGCTTTAGTTCTCAAAGAAAAGTTTGCTGAAAAGTAAGACACCTTCTGCCAGGAAATCAAGGAGGAAAAAAAATCATTTTCTTGATTTTGCTCTAAACTGCTGCATCTGTCTATGCCAAACTAATCAATACCGATTGCACCACCAAACTCCATTGCAAACTCTGCCGCCCGGAGCTTCCCTGTCAGGCACTTGCTGAGAGCAGCTTGGAAGCCTGGTGTCCGTCCTGCCACGTTTTCATGCTTGCGTTCTGGGCTGCGAACTGGCAGTGGGCAGGGGCTCTGCAGGGCCCCAGGCGCGTGCCAGCCCCGACTCTCAGACGTTCCCCTGCTTCCGACCTGCGCGCCTGTTTCTCTCCGAACCAAACCCCCCCTCGAGCGAGCGCCTGGACGCTGTGAATGTCTGGTGGGGACTATCCCTGCATGCTGCTGACGCAGCGCCTTCCCGGGGACTTTTGAGGCAGGGAGGGGACGTGTGTGTGGGCACCGAGCACCCCCTTTCACACTTGGATCAGTTCCGCTTTTTTCCTTTTTCTTTTTTTTTTTTTTCCTTTTCCCCCTGGTGGTGGTTGCTGTGTTTTTGTTTTTTCTGTTTTTGTTTTTGTTTTGGATTTTTTGTTTTTGTTTTGGAAGGGGCTGGGTTTGTTGGTTTCACGGAGACGTTTAACTACCTGTAACCTGTAAACATGGCCGTCAGCGTCACCCCGATCCGGGACACCAAGTGGCTGACTCTGGAGGTCTGTAGGGAGTTCCAGAGGGGGACCTGCTCACGGCCAGACACGGAATGTAAATTTGCGCACCCTGCCAAGAGCTGCCAAGTGGAGAACGGACGCGTGATCGCCTGCTTTGACTCGCTGAAAGTGAGTAACGACTTTGCTCCTCTACGACCGTGCTGGCGGAGGGTGGGCATCGGACTGAGTGTGGGAGGCCAGCCGGGGCGCCTGGCCCTGGTGCCAGGGCATCCCATGCTCCTTCCCCGACGGCGGGCGACAGCCCGTGGTCAGCCTGTGGTTCGCCCGTGGTCTGCTGTGCTTCTGTTGTGGGCACCAGCCAGCAAGCTTCTTGTTCGGGGCAGCTGTCTGCTGTGGCGGCCTGAGCCGCGTCCTTTGCCGTCCTGGGATGTGACAGGATTCCGAGTCCGGCAGCTGTGCCCAGGGGCAGCTCGGAGCCCTGCGGCACCGTGTGCGGCTCGGGCAAGCTGGGGGGTTGGGAGGCGAACCCCTGGGGTGCTGTTGTCCAGGGATTTTATCGTAGATTTTGAGCGTTTCAGGTTCCGATGTGAAGTGACTTAGCAGAATTTCCCGTTGGGTCCTGGCTGGTTCTGATCGGTGGTGGGGTCGGGGCCAGTGTGGTACTGTTCTGCGTGGCGCCTCCAGGCCCGAGATTTGCCTCGCTCTGGAGGTTCCGGGCGTCCTCTGCGGCTGGTGTGTGGGTGACGGGCGTGCTCGGGCAGGGACGCGGCCCGAGGTGTAGCTGCTGCTTTGCTGGTCAGCCCTCGGTCGCCTCTGGGCTCGAGTCTGTGGCGGTGCCTGTCCTGCTCCTGCCCCATGGGGGTGCTCACTGGGCCAGTGTTAGTCCCAGAACCTGTGGTGGGCGTGAGTGGGGACAGGCCGGAGCCGGAGGCCTGGAGCTGGGCTGGGTGCCGGGAGGCCGGGGTGGAGCCACTGGCTGGTCCCCTCGGGCCGCCCCCGCGGCGCCCGCTGGGTAGGTGACGTGTGGGGAGAGGAGGGCCCGGGCCCTTCGTGTGCTGGCCTCCGGGATGTTGTGCAACTCTGAGTCAGTCGGTCGCGATTTTCCATCTCAGAGTATCTTTGTCGTGGTTCTTGCTGTGTCCCAGCACAGGCCTGCGTAGGGGTGACGCCTGGTGTCCCGGCCGCGTCTGCCACAGGGTCAGGCAGGGCTGGAGGTGGTGCCCATGCTGCCCCCTCTGTCTTTAAAGGAGAACGGAGCTTTAACTCACGGTGTCAGAACTTGGGAAAGGATTCGGTGGCATTGGAACCCAGAACCGTCACACATCCGTCACCGGTAGCAGCCCGCTGGGCAGAATCTCTTCTTCAGGGTTGAGTGTGTTACTTGGCACTCACAGGTGCCACCTGTCCTGTGTGTCAGGACCCCGAGATCAGAAACACATTTGAAGTGGCTCCAATACCTGACTCATGCCTTGAGTTCTGTGTGTGTCCGCGTGCTCGTGTCTGTGTATGTACACAAATGTGTACACATGTGCATGTGTATACGTGTGTATCTGCCTGTGTCTGAAGGCATGTATGTGCATGTGTGTGCACATGCCTGTGCGTGTGCATGAGTGAGCATGTGTTTGAGTATGTGAATGTGTGTTTGTGCATGTGCGCACATGTGTGTGCAAGTGTGCACATGTGCGTGTGCATGAGTATGTCTGCATGTGTGTACATGTTTGTGCATTTGTTTGCAAGTGTTTGCATACATGTGTGTCTGCATGTGTGTGTCCGTGCGTGTGTGTGCATGTGTGTGCATGTGCGTTTGTGTGTGTATGTGTGAGTATATGTGTGTGCATGTTTGTGTGTACATCATGTGAGTAAGAATGGATGCATGTGTGTAAATGTGTGTCTGTACATATGTGTACGTGTTTGTGAATGTGTGCATATGTGTGCATATTTGTGCTTGTGTGTACACATGTGTGAGTACATGTGTGAATATCTGTATGTGTTTTTATGCATGTATATGTGTAATTGTATGTATGTGTGTAATTTTGTGTGTGCGTGTGTGTAGGTGTATTTGTGAGTGTGTCTGTGTACTTGTGCATGTGTGTGCGTTTGTAAGTGTGAATGTGCATTTGTGCATCTGTGCAAGTACGTGTGTGTGCGTGTATATGAATGTGTTCGTGTATGTACACATGTGAGTGTGTGTGGTTTTTGTGCACACATATGTGTATCTGTATGTGTGCATGTACGTGAATATGTATGGATGTGTTTGTGTGCACACATGTCTATGTGCATGTGCACATAAGTATGTGTGAATATGTGTACATGTGCATGTATGTGAATATGTGTATGTGTGTGCATGCATGTGAATATGTGAGTGTACATGTATGTGAATATGTGGGAGTGTGTGAGTGTGTGTGTGAATATGCGTGTGTGTGGTATGTGTGTATGCATGTATGTGAATATGTGGGAGTGTGTATGTGTGTGCGTGTATGAATGTGTGCATGTGTGTGGTGGGTATGTGAGTGTGTGTGCATGTATGTGGATATGTGGGAGTGAGTGTGAGTATGAGTGCGTGTGTGGGTGTGTGTGTGCGTGTGGGTGCTTCAGTGAGGGCAGAGTGAGGAGTTCGGCTGTGTGGGATTCCCTGGAGCAGTGATGCTGTCTGTGGCCACGGGTCCCGGCGCGCTGTCTGGCCGGAGCGTGACATGGAGGCGGCCCTGCCGGCAGCCTATTTTTAGCGAGTGGAGGCAGCGGCTGCTCTGGGCGAGGGCTCTGAAATGGCTGTGCCCTTCAGCTGCGCCTCAGACTCTGGCCCCGTGCCCACTGGCCGCAGGGCTTGCCGCCGACTCCTGCTGGCAGACGGGCCCCGTTTCACTTATCTCTGCTGCAGAAACCCAGCGGCAAGTGACTGAAGTGACCAGCAAGACGCGCTGCTGGTCACTCTTGAGGCGCATGTGGGCGATATTAAGGCTCGCACGGTGAGACTGAATCTGCAGGCTAAGCTGCAAATTTTGCCCCCAAGGTGTTGCTGAGTAAGGTGGAGCAGCTCTGAGGCCAGGTGTATGCTGTGCAGGTGTATGAACAGGGCGAAGTCAGGGGCCGTGAGTGCCAGCTTACACGGCAGCACTGAGCTGGAGACCCCCTGGTTTGCTCTCATGCTCAGAGCCCTCATTTGCTGGAGTCCCAGTGAGTCAGAGGGAGAGTTCTGCTACTCAAACCCAGGCTCGAGCACTGCAGCTACTCTGGGAATCCCCCATCCTTAAGCATCATTCTAAGTGGAAGGTCCTTCGTGGCTGTGAGTTACCAGGCCTGACAAGGAAAAGCTGGCCACCAAGAAGTTCTGCACCTTGGCCACTTTGGTGGTCTGTGTTTCGGAAGCCACGGTAGAGGCAGCACAGAACAACGGGCTTCCTGTGTCCTTGGGCGTTGCCTGGACTCAGCCCTGCTGAGCTCCAGGGTGCATGTGAGTCTGCTGCCGAGTTACCGTCTTGGCCGTTCCTGCGTCAGCATTGGAGTCCCACGTCCACTGCAGCCTCCCAGATGGCCGTGCCTCGTTCTGGGATGGGGATGGGGCATGGCCTTTATACTGACGGGCCCCTGTCCCCCCAAACCCAGGCCTCCCCCGAGCACTGGGAGCCTGTTCGTGCTCATACAGGCAACCCACTGCCTCGCTGGCCATGGGAGACCACGGCGAGCTCAGAGGACAGGGAGGCTGGGGGAGTGTCTCAGAGATAAGCCAGGAGCAGCTCCCTGTAGGGACAGGGGCGGGGGTGAGCACAGACTGCCCCTCACCGCCTCCTTCCTCCCCCTGGCCTCCTCAGTGAAGCCCTTAGAGGAAGCCTCGCTGGGCCGGCAGGATTCTGCAGGTCCCGGGAAAGTGGCTCTGGTGTGGCAGAACCAGCAGCTGGGGCTTCTCCCCTTCTCTCTGAGCCCGCTGGGCGAGCGAGAGGGGCCGCTGCAGCCACCGACCCCAGCCCAGCAGTCCTGCTCCTCTGCCCTCTTGGGCCGTGTGCACACACGCTGACCGTGGGTTTGGGGGGAGCCTCCTGTTCTCCGCAGACTTCTCTCCTCCTCCCCGGTGGGGCCAAGCGGTCTCAGGGCCCTCCCTTGGGCCCTTCCTGCTGGTCAGTGTCTCCCGCACGGAGTCAAGGCCACCTGAGTGGTGAGACGCCTTGGGATTTTTGTCAAGACCACGTGTCATCCTTTTCAGATAGGCAGCTGTTTCCTCTGAACAGCCTGGCAGCAGGGAGTGGATGCCGAGAGTCGGCCTGGAGTGCAGCAGCACAGGTCACTATGGTGTAGGAACATCGGAAGAGCTAGGAGCTGGGAGCAAGTGGGCGCAGGTTAGGCAGCTGCGAGGGCCCCATGCGGGGTGCTTGGTGGGGAGCCTCACCATTGGCGTTGCAGAAACCAGGCTGGTTTTCACCCACGCCCCCGTGGCACTGACCACGTGCTGCTGGCTTCAGGCGGGCGCGTCTCTGCTTGGAAAGCTGGTTGTTATCAGAGATCATCTGAGTCCTGGGAACAGGTGCCCGCTCTGCTGGTGGCTGGGAGTTCCCGGCACCCTGTGGGGGTGCCCTGCTGCCCCTTTCTGGTCCTCCTTCCCCTGGGCCCGGCTTAGCACCAGGCTCCCGGCTCTGCCTGGTGAGACGGCAGGTTGCAGTGACTCAGGTTCCCACCCTGAGCTGAGAGCACTTGGCCTCCAGCCTCAGGAGGGTTTGAGTGACAGGTGCTGTGGATCATCCCAGCCACCTTGCATTCGATCTGGGGAGCCAGGAAGGCTGGACCGAGCAGAGCGTGGTCGGGCCTCGCGTCTCCCAGTGATACCTCTGGGCTCTCTGGTGCTGGCGAGGGTGACTGGGGGTTGGCAGCCGGGGGGAAGCCCGGCAGACTGACACAGACTCTCCCCAGGGTGTGGGGGCCCCTGGCTCTGAGCCCTGCTCAGCCCTCCCCTGCCCCTTGGGGCGCCCCTCCACTGCGGGGCGCATGGCACAGTTCAGTGAAGCCTGGACCCTGCTCACTGCAGCTCTCGCCTCTCCGTGCAGACTGGCATCAGAGCCAGGGGCAGTACGCAGTTGCCCAGTGCCCGTGTTGGACCCCCAGCGCCACACACGAACAGGAGCAATGAGCGAACACCTGTTGCTCTGGAAGGAGAATAAAGGGTTTGAAAATGAATGTGAGTAGACAGTATCGAAGCGAGCTTGCAGCCCTAAAGGGCCTTCTCAGAGGAAGTCACTGTTTAAAGCCAGCTGTGAGTTCAGAGGTGCGCTCAGCGTAGCCGTGTGTGCTATACACAACAAAGTGCGTTTGCGTGCAGCAGGAACGGTTCTCCTGTCAGGTCACTCTGTCGCCTGTGCGGCAGCTCCCAGCGAAGAGGTCGCATTCCCCAGCCTGGTCTGCAGACATGCGGGTCCGTGCTGGCCTCTGGCGCCCTCGGGCTGTGCCTGCCCACAAGACCACCTGCCGCTGTTAGCCCGAAATGCTGGTGCCCGCCTGCCTTGGAGAGTCCTCCTGAGAGCAGGTGAGCATCTGCAGGCCCCGTGGGAGTGTCCTAGGTCCCGGAGCCTGTCAGGTTTCCCAGAGACGCACAGGGAGAGGGTTGCTATCCTGCTCCTGGCTGGTGGACTGCTGTGTCCGTGACTCCGCAGCACTCCAGCTCCCTTTCTGGGGGACCTGGATGCTGAATCTTGGCTCTGTGATACCAAAGACTGGTCTGTCCGATCACAGATCCCCAGAGCATCGGGAGCACGAGTATCAGAGTATTTGGGGTGTCTGCGTATCAGTCCTCAAGAATCAGGAGTATCTGAGTATCCCAACTCTGTAGAGCATTGGGAATATCAGTATCACAGTTCCCATAGCACTAAGAGTATCTTAGTATCAGCCCCAGAGTGTTGAGTATCTTAGTATCAGCCCCAGATTGTTGAGAGTATCTGAGCATCAGTCCCAGAGCATCAAGAGTATCTTAGTATTAGTCCCAGAGCACCGGGAGTATCTGAGTATCAATCCCAGAGCACTGAGAGTATCTGACTGTCAGTTCCAGAGCATTGAGAATACCTTAGTATCAGTCCCAGAGCACTGAGAGTATCGTAGTATCGGCCCCAGAGCATTGGGAGTATCCAAGTATCAATCCCAGAGCATTGAGAGTATCTGAGTGTTGGTTCCAGGACATTGGTAATATCTGAGTATCAGTCCTAGAGCATTAGAGTATTTGAGCACTCCAGCTCTGGGAGCATCAGGAGCACCAGTATCACAGTCTCCAGAGTATTGGTAGTATCTGAACACTAGACCCCACAGCATTGGGAGTATTTGCGTCTCAGTCTTCAGAGCATCAGGAGCATCAGAATATTAGTACCCAGAGCATAAAGAGTATCTGAGCATCCCAGCTCTGTTGAGCATCAGGAGTATGTATCAGTATCACAGCCTCCAAAGTATCAGGAGTATCTGAGCATTAGGAGTATCTGCATATCACCCCCAGAGCATTAGGAGCATCAGTGTCACAGTCCTCAGAGCACTGGGAGTCTGAGTA
Organism: Sorex fumeus; assembly: GCF_029834395.1. NCBI lineage: Eukaryota > Metazoa > Chordata > Mammalia > Eulipotyphla > Soricidae > Sorex > Sorex fumeus. Next base: position 21,052,940 of record NW_026606081.1, read on the forward strand.
TCAGTCCCCAGAACACCAAGAGCATAAGAGCATCAGGAGCATCAGAGTATCACTCCCCAGAGCATCAGGCGTATCAGTCCCAGAGCATTGGAGTATCTGAGTATCCCAGCTCTGTAGAGCACTGGGAGTACAGGGCTCCACAATGTCTTGAGTATAAGGAGTATCCCAACTCCCAAGAGCATGGGAAGTATCTGAGTACCACAGTAGCCCAGAGCTTCAGGAGTTCCAGAGTACTTACGGTAGAGAGTGCACTTAGGGACCCAGGACTGAGGCTCCCTCAGGGACAGGTATGGGAGCTCTTAGGGCTCCTTAGGGTTGGGGAGCACTTCACGTCCCGGATTAGGCAAGCACATCTCACTCAGCAAGAACGAGAGGTCGGGCGTACGCAGCCGTGGGGAGGAGCTGAGCTGGGTCTGCTGCCTCTCTCCTAGGCGAGCTTGCCTCTCACTTGGACCTGCCCGGGAAGCATCTCCAGGACCGGGGCCCCAGACTGCCCATTGCTCCTGGTCCTCCTGGTCCTCTTGGCGCCACCTGTATCTTCAGCTGTGAATCACAGGCTCAGACCCTGAGATTCCAGGGAAGCCCACAGTTCATTTGGCAGCAATGTTTCCATTCCTTGCTGTGCTGACCCCAGCGTTCCCTGTGCTCTGAGCTCGGTAGGACCTGGTGTCTTGTCAGTGGTACCACCCCCTGATCCAGCCTGCACCTGAGCTTGCGGCCAGCTTACTCACCCCATGGGCGAGACGCATCTGCTTGTTCATAGTTGACAGTGAATTACATAAAGTAAAACATGGAAAATTAAAGTTAGAAAAGCTTGGAAGCTTTTCTATCATTTTCAATTTTCTGCACAAGCCCGGACATAATCACTATTTAGGATCAGCTTGCGAGGGATAAATTACATCTGTAATTCATTCTTCGTGTTACTGCATTCAGACGGTAATTGACTTTCAGTTATTTTGCTCATCTGATATTCTAAAATCGTTCATAGACTGAAAACAAGTCTAGTAACATTTCCCCAATACAGGAAACTGAGAACTGAACAATGTTAATGTACCAAGTGGGCTACATTTAAGAAAGAGGTTTTAGAGAAAAACAAAGCCAAGTTTATTGGCCCCACAGTTAGGTTTCTCTTAGTACATAACTTGGCTCTTCAGAAACAATGTTCTGCTTGAGGGCAGGAAGGAGAGAGGCTGGAGGACAAGAGAGCTGGCGGGAGTGAGCATCGGCCGTGACCCCGACTTCTTGTGGCAGAGGGCCAGGAAGCGGAGCCTTAATCTAGCCATCAGCGTGGTTCTGGTCACTGAATGTCTCCCCACTCTGGCACTGCACGCCACATGTAACTATGGGGTCATTGACCGGAGCCGCATGGTCTGTGTATGAAATACAGTTAACTACAGCAAAGACATATTGCCACAGCAGTCCCACTCTGACTCAGATGTACCAAGCCGTGGCATCCACACTGAGTGAGGGGCAGGCGTCCACGGCGTGTGCCACCTCTGTTTCAGCACCCCAGAGCCTTGGAGCAATAGCAGACATACCTGCTCCACACGGCACATAGTGGGCATGGCCTGGGCCATGCACACAGTGGGTTTGGCTTGGGCCACAGCACACAGTGGGCATTGCCTGCTCCACATGGCACACAGCGGGCATGGCCTGGGCCAGCGTGCCCCACTGTCAGTGTACGGAGAGAGTAACATGGTTCTTCAGTGAGTCTTTATTGCGTGCTCTGGGCTCCTGTGTTTCCCACTAAGATTCGTACTAGAGATATTTTTTCGTCGAAGGTTTAGGAATTTGAGACATTGCAGACCAGAGTCTCTGCCCATGTGTCTCGGTCAGAGGGAATAGCTCGCCCGTCCAGCCCTTCCTGCCCAGAGCCGGGGCTGCCTGGTCACTGCTGTCTTTCTGAGTGATGTCTGCACATTCCCAGCTGCAGAGAAGGGCAGTGCAGGTGAGACAATCAGCAAGATCCCACTCAGCTTTTCCCTTAGTTGATTCCTCCGGACCACACCCAGTGGCGTCAAGGCCGACTCCTGGTTCTGTGCTCAGGGATCACTCCTGGGGATCTTGGCAGATCCCAGTGCCGGGGGTTGAACCAGAGTCAGCTCTGTGACAGCCCAGAAGGGAAGGAGAAAACACTGGGGAATATTTTCGTTTGTGGAGTTGCTCCTGCAACACTTGTTCTTTGAACAGGCCTATCGTGGAATCATGTCCACGAGAAGCCGTTAACGTATTGGAAGCCAAAACTTAAAAACAAATCCTTTAGGTATTTGAGGTGGTGTGCTAGGGTCATGCTGATAGTCACGCGTCCGGCCTTAGAGCTTTTGATTTTCCGCCGATAGAACTCGGAGCTCCCCCAGTCCCAGGCTCCTTCTGCCTGGGCCTTTCGCGAGCTCACCTCCGTGCAGTCCGAGGGGTTGTTTCCGCTGTACACTGGACACTGTCCATTCTCTTGCTCTGCTGCTTTCTGCTCTGGACAGCGTGACACCACTGGCTGGTGGTGCTTGTCTGTCTGGCTGATTCCCTCTGCCAGGCCCCGGGCAGGGGGCCGCTGTGTGCCCATGCCGGACACGGGGGCCGGGCCCAGACTGTGCCGTGGCAGAGGCTGCCGTCAGCAGGGGCGCCATCATCCTTCCAGGTCAGCGTCTGGGCTTCCTGCGTGAGGCCTGAGGCTGGACTGCTGGGCCATGCGGAGGTCTGGCTCACGAGTCTGAGAAGCTCCACAGCGGCCGGACCCTTCTCTGCATGGCCTGGCGGCCAGCTCTGGTCATTTCCAGCCTTTCTGCTGGTGGGAGGGGCAGCTTCCTGTTGTGCTTTGCCTGCCTGCGGCCGAGAGCACGTGTCCACTGGCCTGCCAGCCACCGGTATCTTCTCCTAGGAGGCGTCTGTCCAGTCTCCTCCCAGTTACCGACTTCCTGTGGCGTTGGGTTTGGTGCCTTCTCAGTCTAGGTTGGATGTTAACCCTCGGTCACCTGAGAGGCCGGCAGACTTTCTCCTGCTCAGCCTAGGTTGGATATTAACCCTCGGTCACGTGAGTGTCAGCAAGGCTTCCTCCTGTTCAGGATCTCATTTATAACTAACCTTGTAATAACTTTGCATGAAATACATCATCCCCTTTGTGTTCAAGGGCACAGTAAGGTCGTTCCTCTTTTTGTTTGTTTCTTGGACCACACCTGGTGGTGCTTGGGGTTTACTCCAGGCTCTGCTGGGGGCTCATCCTGCTGGGCTGGGGGTGACAATAATGGGATACAGGTTGGCTGTGTGTGGGGCAGATGCCCTACCTGCTGTGTGTCACTCCAGCCCCAAGAGTCAGAATTTTTAGAGAACTGGGAGATAGTATTTTGTAGGAAGCTGAGATTTCATTCTTGTTTCATGACTGTTACTTGGTTATTTGGAGACAACAAAAACTGTGCTTAATTCGGTGTGGTTTTGACAGTTTGCTGTGTGAAGTTCCAGCTGAATGCTTTGTCTGCCTCAGACAATACACAGGACTTGCCGCTGTGGTCCTGGCAGATCAGACGTAGATATTTACGACTTAATGTTTTATTGTAAAAATCAGCAGGAGATAACATTTGGGTAGTTCATTGGTATTCTTATACTTGCATAATAGTGCATGGGTATTGCTGAAATGGCTATAGCCTGTAAGAAGAAACTTTTTTTATATGAATACCTTAATTTTTGTTGTGCATTTAAAAATAGCTCATTATTCTTATTAGGAATTTTGTATTGTACATCAACAAAATAAGCTTTTTTTTATTTTATGTTTTGCAAATATGGAAGTTACTGATTGCATTTGTTCCTGTGACAAGAATGTTTGCACTCAGAAAAAAATGTGGATTTAAGAATGTGAAATTCCTGGATGTATTGAGTATTGGCAAACACTAGTCGAAAGGGAGTTCTGTGCTGCTCTGGGACCTGACCTGCATATAGTGTATGTGTGGAGAGTGGGGGGCTGGGGGAATGGAGTGGGGCATGGGGAGAAGGTCTCACCCCACAGTTGGGGCCCGGCCACTCAGCTGTGTGAGTCTGAGTCCTCTTGCCATTGGCCCTTTCCTGAGTGTCAGAACAGTGAGTTGGAGAAATCCAAATAAAATCGCCTTTGCCAAGTTTGTTTGAGTCAGACTTGGGTGCGAGTGGGTCTTCTTCGCGCGCAGACCCCTTGGGCTTCCGGTTTGGGTTCCGTGTCTCGGACTTGCTTCTGTTTTTTCTTACTTTTCTGTTGTGTGGTGGTGGCACTTTCGAGCCTCGGGCGTGACCTCTGGTCCTGTCCACGGATGAGGTTCCCAGTGAAATGCCCTTACAGAACGTGGGTGCTGGTGCAGGAGCAATGAGGTCACCATGGGGACCTGACAGGCCCGTGATGGGGGGGGGTGCGGCGGAGGGGGCGGGCAGAACAGAGCCAAGACCACCTCCACACCGTGTTTGCGTTTGCCCCTGCGACATGGGGGCAGGAGCCGGAGTCCAGCCTCGTGGCCTGAGGTGCGTCCCCACAGGGCAAGGCTTGGCTGTCTCGTACTGCGGCCGTGTCTGTCTTGGGAACCGCTGCATCAGAACCACTGATCTATTACATGCATGAAGGACATCTGCCGTCGCTCCTCCATATACTGACCCAGAGAAAAGGGCCAGAGGGCTCTGGAGCACAGCCCCGTCACTCCCCGCTGCCTGAGGTCTGCCTGTCCACCCATCTGCCCATCCATTGATCTATTCACTGGGGTGGGGGTGACCACAACCCTCAGGTCCCACCCTCTCACCTAAAGCGAATGTGTTCTAAATCTCAAATAAATGATTCACCTTTGATGTCCTAAGTGCTACATTGTTTACTTAAGTTTCTGCCCAACACTTTCAACTCAGAGATAAAACATGTTTCTTCAGCCCTTAGCTGCCAGGATGGACACCGCCTCTTAGCCCCAGGCTGCCCAGGGCAGTTCTTGGGGAGCCCCAGGCCTATCCCGTGCACCCCTGAATTTCAGTTCTGAACACGAGGTGTGTGTTGGCTGCTGGTGTGTCGTGGCTGGCCGTGGCTTCTTGTTAGGATATTGATCACGGCCCATTCTGGTCTGCTGGGTATTGATTTCGTTTGTAGCAATGAGTTAATTGTATTGCTGATGTCGGGGGAGGATCTGATATGTGTTCCAAGGAGAGGTCTGGACCCTATTAAACTTGGTGGCTATTTCGGGCCTCTCACAGGCTGTAAAACAATTAGGAGGAAGAACTCAGGCCTGGGGGAGGGGCTAGCGTTTGTTCCCGGCTTTTCCTGCCGGGCCAGCCCTGTGCGAGGGGCCTTCCTGGAATTCAGGGCTGGTGGGGTTAGTTACGGGACGCACTCGGCAGCCCCCAGCCCGAGGAGGGGTTTGCATGTGAATAGAGGGGTGCTCTTGCAGGCACACTTTTGGGCTTTTTGGGTGGAGCTGCTCCTGGTGGTGCTCGGGCCGTGTGGGAAGACGGGGTCCAACCGGGCGGGTCACGTGCCAGCCAGGTGCCCTCCCTGATGTACTGTCACCCAGACCTCGTGGGCACAAGTGTTTGGGGGGTTCCCAGGATGAAGCCGAAGCCCAGTTACTAAGCTTGGAATTCCACGGGCTCTTCTCGCCTTGTGGCCTCTGCCTGAGTTGCATAGTTGATTTCGCTTCCTGCGTGAGGATAGCACGACTTTCTCTCACACGGACTGTTTGGGTTCTGCAGACTGGAGATGACTCAAACTCGGTGTAAAGGCTCAGCCCTCGGGTGAGCTCACGCCGCCCTGCACCCTGCGTGAATGCTGCCTCTTGTTCGGTGGCTCCTTGGCCCGGGCCCATGGAAAAGTTTCACTTCCCCTCAGCTCCGCGGTGGGGCCAGAGCAGTGGGCCGACGTTTTCCAGCAGGCCTGGCTCTCCGCAGACAACACGTATGCACGCCTAGACACGGAACCCACAGCTGATCCCCCAAGAGCTGACACGCGTGGGCACACACACGCACAGACACAGAATCCACCGGTGATCCCCACCCAAGAGCTGAGCTGACATGCACACGTGTGCGTATACACAGGCGCACACACATGCACACACACATGCACACACACTCATGCGGTCGCACGCTTTCTCTGGGATGTCTGTCCCGGGATGGGTAGCACCCTGGCTCCTGGTGGGCCACTGCTCCCAGCCGTAATTGCTGGGCCCACAGGTCTGCCCACAGGGACAAGCCTGTGCCTTGGCGGGTGTGTGTGTGGGGGGGAACGACAGGGCCGTGGCCAAGGCACTGTGTGTGCTGTACATGCCAGGCCCCTCCCTGCCCTCTGACCAGCCCCGTAATCACCCACACATGCTTTGGGGGCTTGGGCCCACCCCCACCCCAGCTCAAACCCCTTCCTGGACTCTCACGGGGCCTGTGGGCAGGCTTATTCTGTTGGGGGAGGTGGCGTCTCGACCTCGGGCACTGGGGAGGGAGAGTCCCTCCTAGCTGTTCCCCTCTGGGGCCCCTGGGCTGGGTTGTGGTTTGAGGAGGTGATCTGCCAAGTGCACTGTGTCTCCTGGGAGCAGTGTCTTCTTTTTGGGGGCTCAGCCAGCAGTGCTCGGGACTGACTCCTGGCTCGGTGCTCAGGGATTGCCCTGGTGGTGCGTGGGGCACCGTATGAGCTGCTGGGGGTTGAGCCTGGTTGGCAGAGAGCAGGGTCAGCCCCTCCCTGACACACTGTCCCTCCTGCTGAGGCAGTCCCTCCTCCTCCGAGGAGGGTGTGTCACCTCACCCACACCTAGCCCCCTGCTGGAGCCCACGGGCTTTTCTGAGGAGCGACAGATAGGGGCTCTGGTCGCTGAAGCTGAGCCCTTCCTTGTTGCTCTCCTCTGCCGTTAGCTAGGGTTGCTCTGGGTAGGAGAACTTGAAGTGCAGAGTCCAGGGAAACCCCAGGACCTGCTTTTCTCTATCTAGGCAAGAGTTTCTGGTGTCCAGGGGTGCCTATCAGCTGAGCCAGACTCGCAGCATGGGACTCTGTTCGCTGGTCTGGGTGGCCGGTGTCTTTGGTTTCTGATGCGCACTGACGGTCCACCGTGGAGTCAGCAGGTGGCCTCTCCTTGCCTTCTTATGCACGCATGATGGCCACTCATTTGTGCACTGGGTGGACATGGACCGGCCCCAGGCTTCCCGGCCTCAGCACCAGCACCGGAGAAATCCTGCTTACTGGGGTTGTTCGGGAAGTGGAGGGTCGGCCAGGCCCTGTGTTCTGATGGCATGAGCAGCCCCAGGACAGCCTCCTGGACTGCTGACCTGCACAAAGAAGGACTTCGAAGAAGTTATGGGTAGGGCCTGGGAGGAGTTTTCTGAGTAATGTGCGGAGAAAAACAGGTCACCGTTAGAAGAAAACACTCTCCGATCACAAGCCCTCCCCAGCGACTGGATCCTCACAGCGTTTCTCCTCTCGGGATGAAACTCCTTACAAGGGTGCGGCCTGGGCACTTCCCGGTATTTGGTCATTGTTGTCTCCAGACTTCAGGAGAAATTACGCAAGGCCGAGGCCTCCCTGCCGCCCTGGAACCGCTCCTTCTCGCCCCAGGGAGCTCGGAGACAGCTGCAGGACTGTAGATTGACTACAGATGTTCCCGCTTCATTGGGCCTGAAAGGTTCTTCCACTGTGAGGTTCTAAACTGCATTTGATCAGAGATCGGATGCAGTCCCTCCTAGCAGATAGTCTCGGGGGTGCCAGAGAGGCCGTCCCGCCCACCGTTTGCCTGTCTGGGGCCGGCCACACCAGCACATACAGACCTTGGGTGGTCTCGCTGCTGTCTGGTGAACTGTGGTGAGCAGTTAGGTCCAGAATAGGAAGAAAATCAATGCAGAGTCCAAGAGGAAAAAGAAACCAAAGTCAGAGATGGGTCATGGGCAGCCCCCAGATACTGAGTTCCTGGGGGGCAGCTGTCTCTGATGGGGGTGGTCTCACTGCTGGGTGATGTGCCACGTCAGGACCATCCCCTGCTGATGGGACAGTCTAGCCTGAAGTGTCCACGTCAGTGCCTCCACTGAAGATAGTGGAGCATCTGCCGAGGCCCACCCTGCGAAGCCCAGAGCGGGGCTAGCCGTCTTCAGCAGCAGGGCCCTGGAGCAGGAGCTGGGGCCGGCCACACCAGCACGTACAGACCTTGGGTGGTCTCGCTGCCATCTGGTGAACTGTGGTGAGCACAAGTGACAAGTCAACAGACTTGTGCAGGAGAACATTGGTCTGGCATTCACACCCCTGGAGACTTTCATTCTTGGCGTTTAGACTGGACTGTCAGTGTGGTGTCTGCAGGCTTTGTGACTTTCAGAGAGAAGTCCTCCCTTCTCACCAGTCAGTAGCAGTGAACTTGGAGAACCCGCAGCACAGAGGTTGATGTTTGAAGCATCTTTAGAATTCGTCCTGCATGTTTGTGTTCCTGTTGCTGACTGGCTCCTGGCTCAGAAATAGTCCCGAGACTCCTGAAGTCGCCAGCACTCTCTGTGACGCTCCCGCGGACCCCAGGATCGCTGCTGGGGGCTCAGAACCAGGCACATGGCTCAGGCGGCGTGGGTGGAGACGCAGGACCAACCCCGGCACTGCATCCTCCCTCTGGGGGGCAGTGGCAGCACCTGGGCGGTCAGTGTGGTGCCGGAACTGTGTTAGCAAGAGAGTGGATTTACCTGTGCTGGTGGGTTCTTGAGATCCATAGGGAAGATTTGCATACAAAACTCGAAAGACTGAAAGTCAGTTCATTGTACAGAGAAGGTAGATGGTGCCTGGCCCATCCCAGATCCGTGAACGCTGACCAGGTCCTGTCCGTGACACTGCCCTTCTGTCCACACTGCCAGCTCGCCCGCCGGGGACGCTGGCCAGACCCTATCCCAGCGCTGCTCTCTCCCGTGGACGCCTTCCTCCATTCTTCCGAGCTGCCCCTGCGGGCAGGATCCCTGTGTCCCGTACAGGCTCCGGGCCTCCGGCTGTACCCCAGCAGCTCCTGTTCTCTCGTCCTGGTTTTCGTAGGTTTCCCCTACTCTACTGTCGGGCTCGGCCATGTGTGTTTGCGTGAGAGTCCTGTGCTTAGCACCTGGTCACTACTCGGTGTTGGAGTCCTCTTGCACCCGAGCTCTCCTGGGCCCTGAGCCCTCCGGTCCCTGAGCTGTCCCGGGACCTGAGCCCTCCTGGGGGCTCTGCCCTACTGATCTGGGGAGAAAGGGGAAGGAAGGGGGGGGTGGGGGAGGGGAGGGGGAGAGGAGAGGGGGCTTCCTCTCATCTGCTGCCATCCCATCCTACATTCTGTTCCGTGGGTGGAGATTTACAGTGCCCTGAGCTCTGCACCTCAGCTTCTGCTGATCTGCGCGAGCGTCTCTCTCCCCTCCCAGGATCCCCGTGACAGGTGCTCAGCCAGTGGGGCGCTATTCGGGTGAGAGTCAGCCTTGAGGCGTGCGGCCTGTGCTGAAGGCGCTTGGTTCTCCCAGTATGCGTGCTGGGGCCGAGCTGCGTGTGGCTGCACGTGTGGACGAGGGTGTGCTGCTCTCTCTGTCTCTGCCCCCTGGGGGAGCCGCACCCCTGCACTCGGCTCTCCTCACCCCTGCCAGAAGCCGGAGCGCCTCTGCCTCCTGAGTGTGGGGGCGGGGGGGGGGGGTCGGCCCAGGCTCCTTCCTGCTCAGCAGCTGCGAGCAGATTGTTTGCACTTTTGAGTTCCACTGCAGGGATCGGATCGTGTCCCCCTTTCCGCTCCCCGCCACACACGGAAGGGGGCTTTGTTGGAAGCTGATGTGCAGTTGTGCACAACCGCCTCTCCACAGAGCCCTGCCCCTCCTGGGGGCGCCTGTGAGAAGCTGCTGTTCCCGGGGCCACGGGCTGGAGTCTGTTCTCGCCGCGGTGCTTGCGTCCGTGCGTGAGGTGGGCTTTTCCTCCCGAGCTGCTCTTGTTCCCACCTGTACGTTAACGGAAAATATGCTAACCAAGAGCTTGGCCTGCTTTGCCTGTTGGTGGAATTGTGGTTCCTTCCAGTGGAACCTACAACTGTACCAAAGATAAATGATGTTGTGGGAAGGTCCGTGAGTCTCCGTACACTGCTGTTCTCCCACGCTGCTTTTAGGAAACAAATGGGGGTAACTAAATTCTGTCGTCCAAGCAAGGAACTGGTCCAGTGTTGCAAATCTTGATCCTGAAGCAGAAGGAGTCCCAGCGTCCAGAGGCACGTTGCCATGTCCAAGCTCACCTGATTTCTGGGGGGAGTGGAGAGTTCTGGGACAGAGATGATGCAGATTTTGACACGACCGCGGGAGGTCCCTGCCGTGCCGTGTGTGCCGGGGACACGCCGCCTACTGTGGAGCCTGGGGGTGTCTGTGCAGACCCAGAGTCTGGCTCAGTACTGGATCAGAGGGTCCCGGGCTCCTGGGAGCCCCGACAGCCCTTGCTGAGCAGGGAGCTCTTCCGGGGTCTCAGTGCCCGCAGGTGCTACCCTGCCATCAGCATGTCACCTGGCAAGGGGGCTGCAGGTGTGAGTATCTGCAGACACCTGTGCAGGTGTGCCTCTCTCAGACACCTGTGCAGGTGTGTGTCTCTCAGACACCCGTGCAGGTGTGTCTCTCTGAAGATACCCGTGCAGGTGTGCCCCTCCCAGAAACCTGTGCAGGTGTGTATCTCTCAGACACCTGTGCAGGTGTGTCTCTCTGAAGATACCTGTGCAGGTGTGCCCCTCTTTCTGCTCTTCCCTCCTCCTGCAGCCGGGCGAGGCAGGAGCTCTTCTCTCCCCTGGCGGCCGCTTACTCCCTCTACCCGGAGCCGAACTGCCTGTTCCTCCCGGGGCTCGTTGAGAATATCACCGTCTGCGGTCGCTGTGGCGGGTTTCAGAGTGGACTCAGGTCTGGTTGTTCCCGGGAGCTGTGGTGGCCAGTTGTCCCCCTACCCCCTTCATGTCACTTCAGAGTTCTTTGTCATCCTGGGTCTTGATGTCTGTCCGTCCACCTCTGGCTTCCAGCCATATTCTCCCCGGGTCAGCTCTGCAGGACACGTGAGAGATGGGTGGGATTGCATCTGGAGATGCTGCACCCCCACGGTCCACAGCCAGGAGACACAGTGCTGGTGCCAAGCGTGGGGCTCACCGTTCAGTCTCGAGGGACGCAGTTGCCTCTTAGTGGCTTCTTCTGTTCCAGGAACTAGAAGCTCTCTCTTTGAGAGAATACGAAAGATCTGACTTGAATTCTCACTTCTCAACCAGTTGTGGTGCCACAAAGATAAAAATATCCATCTGTCTTCTCTTACAGTTGGGATGGAAAATGTTTATTTCGTTAAGAAAAATTGGTGTGTGAGTTTTATTAATGTGCTAGACATTTGTGTTGTTGATTGAGTTTGAAAAGCTTGATCATTTATCCTGTGACTTTTCTCCCGAGCTAGGGGACTTTGGAGTGGCTTCACTTGTAGACTCCCCATGGCTCTGAGTATTCGTGGGACCCAGTGTGCTGAGTGTTTCTGCTCTGCACCTAGGCTGGAGTGAGTCTGCACTCGGAGTCACAGTGAATATACCATGTTTGATCAGACATGGCCGTGGGACATGGGGTGGGACTGTGTGTCACGGGGAAAAGAATAGGGTCACGTAGAAATACGGAGACGTGGCTCCAGGGTCCACATGAGTCACCATCCTTGGGGTCCGCACTGCAGGATGTGGCCCCGACTGCAGGACGTGGCCCCGACTGCAGGATGTGGCCCTACACAGCGGGACGTGACCCCACACTGCAGGATGTGGCCCCGCACAGCAGTATGTGGCCCCGCACAGCAGGACGTGGCCCTGACTGCAGGACATGGCCTCGACTACAGGATGTGGCCCTGACTGCAGAACGTGGCCCCGACTGCAGGATGTGGCCCTACACAGCAGGACGTGACCCCACACTGCAGGATGTGGCCCCGCACAGCAGGACGTGGCCCTGACTGCAGGACATGGCCCCACACTACAGGATGTGGCCCCAACTGCAGGACGTGGCTCCACACTGCAGGACGTGGCCCCACACTGCAGGATGTGGCCTACATCAGTCTACGTCCTTGGGGTCCTCACTGCCTGCACAGGACAGGCTGCATGGGCAGCCCCAGTATAGGGGGCACCCTCGTAGGGGGTGGTTGGTTCTTCTCTCTGCGGGGACACCTGCACCCCCAGGAAGACTGGACCCTCTTGTTTCACGTGGCTCCTCCCTCGAGCCCCGCCAAGAGCTTGGGTGCCCTTCCTTTGTTGCAGCCCAGCCTAGGACATGGGTCAACGTCACAGCCCCTAGCTGCTCTCCAAGATGGTGGCCTGGGGGTGCCTGTGTGTGTAGTGGGAGCTCTGCCCACGTCATGCCATGTGGGCCCCTGGCTCACTCAGCTGTGTCTTCCTTCCCACCATACTGCCTTGTGCAGTGACCGAGCAGAACCCCATTTCCAGAAGCTTCCGGCTGTGCGTATGTACTGTGCTTATTGCTGTGGCCGAGCTTTAGAGGCTGGGCTCTATCATCAGGGACAGGTTTTCGTGTTGTTAATCACTTCTGGAGCCAGACGTTAGCTTCCAGTATAAGATCCAGGGCAGTAATGGATTCACTGTTCAGCTGACATTGTTATGAAGACTCCTTTCCACTTAGTTCATTTGTCGAAAAGGGGCCTTTGTGTAACTGAATCGATACCGGGGAAGTTGGCTTTTTCTCTAGGCATGTGGCCTGGGTGCAAATAGGAGTTTTCCAGGATGGGAGATGTGGGCCTCTTGCCCTGGTGTTAGGTCTCACGTGGATGTGGATGCATCTGCTCACGGTCATCCTGCACATTCTGGGTGCTGGACAGTGGTGTTTCTGCTGACCGTGGAGTCTGCATGTATGAGCGTGTCCCCACTGGCCTCGATGCTTCGTGGAGGGCCACGTGACAGACACATGGTTCTCCCCTCCGCCCCCTGAGAGCACAGGGTCAGCCTCACCTGTCAACTCGGGAGACCGGATGTCGGGTCACCCTCACTCCATCATCTCAGAAAAGCAGATCTAGAGCTGCCCAAGGCTGGAAGTTGCTTGGCTCTTGTCACACAAACACCTCCTTTTCTTTTTGGGGTGCCGGTGCTGTTTGGGGACTTGGATCGTGTGCTGAAGGGTGTCACTGTGGCCCGTCAGACACGGCACCAGCTTCGGAGCCTCCACGAGGCCCTGTGGAAACCGTGTTTTTCACATGGTCTTGTTTAGTCCTGGTCAGGGGAGGCTGTGGTTCTCCGGGGTGAGGCCTGAGACCCTTTGGGGAGGCTCCTGGCCTTGGATATTCTGAGTGTCTCTGCGTGCAGGGTGTGGGCATGTGAACCTGCTATCTCAGCAGTGCCCGGCCAGGGCGTTTCAAGAGCGGCCGGGAGGAGGGATTCCACAGACGTGGCTGTGATTACGTTTCCGGCACTTACCAGGGACTCGGGAGGAGATGATCAGCACCCCTCGCCGAAGAAGAGCTGGTCCTGGCCCTCTGTCCAGCAGACGTGGACACCACGTTGGCCGAGACCGGCTGCTGAGTGGGTGGCTGTGCTGAGCGGTGAGTTCTCAGAGCAGTGGGAAATGAGGTTATGTAACAGGAGAAGAATACCAGGGGAAAAACTGACAGAAGAATAACAGGAAGATTAGTCATTTCTGGAGGGAAAAAAGGTGGGCGTGGGGGATCAGGGAACGGGGTGAGGGCCTGGGGAAGGGCCTGGGCATGGCTGAGTCTGGGGTCTTGCCACATCTCCTTGCGGGAGACCAAGTGTCTGCAGCGATAGGCTGATAGGCCGGAGGGCTCGTGCTGTGTGGGTTTGGGTCTCAGTGAGGGGCCGGAGCAGCCCGCGGTCCTTCTGGGCCAATGTCACAGGGGCTGGAGAACCCCTTGCTCTGTGGGCCTGTGTCTCAGTGTGGGGCTGGAGAACCCTGTGGCCTTGAGGGGCGAAGGGGCCTGGCTGGAGAAGGGAAGTACTGAGCTGCATCTAGAGATGCTTGCAGAGCACCGTGGCCGTTTGCAGGAGCTGGGGAAGACGAAAGCGCGTGTGAGGTGGTGGCTGTGTCCTTGGAAACGGGGATCTCCACCTGCTGTATCTCAGAAAACCTGGTTTCTGCCTCAAACCGAAGGTGGGAGCTTAGGTGATTGGACTGGAGCCCCCAGCCCCGTGTCTGCCGGGGAGGACTGGGAGGCCTGAGGAACTGTGTACTCAGCGGTGCGGTGTGGCCGCCGTGCCGCCCCCCCCCCCCCCCGCCCGAGTACCCATGGGGGGCTGCAGCATGTCCTGGCGCTGGATTCCAGCCCGTGCCTGGAGCTGAAAGTCGCACGCAGGGGCAGAAGCTGCTCCCTGCCTGTCGGGAATGCTAGTGCAATGTCTAACCCAGGCGCGAGGCCCGCGTCCTTTCCCCTGAACGCCGAGGTTCCAGCATGTGGCACTGAATTCACGCAGATGCACTGTGGTCAGGAAAGCGTTTCCTGGGGATTTTCTGATAAACTGTGACAATTTCTTGACTCACGTGGGTGTGACTTGCTGAGATAAGTTCTGACTTGAGCACAAATCGGTTTGTGTGAAACATGAAAAACGACTGAAAAACCCTCCGTGACCCCTTTTCCTCTCCACCCTCCCACACGCACAGGCACACACCTGCACACAGATGCACACGCATGTACACACGTATGCATACCCGCACATGTGTTCGTAGGCACACGCACCCCCACGCTCTCTGCCTTCTTTCTTCCCTCCTTCTCCCAGGCTGAACTGCATCGGAAATGTTTGTTTTCCAATCCCCAGAAAACAAATGTTATCTCAGACGCCGAGATCCTTCCCTTTCCTGAGGTGCGAACAGTCCCTCTGAGTTCCTGCTGCTTTCCCCAGCCAGCGTTCGGGTTTATTTAGGGCCCGAAGTCTCGAGGACAAAGTGACTAAGGAATTCGTGACGTGTGATCAGAGCTTTTCGCTCCTGGGCACCGCTTCACCCCAGCTGACGTGGCCGGCCAAGGGTGGGGTAAGCTGGTGTCCGAGTGCCCGTGTGAGGCCCAGCTTGGCACTGCCGGTGTGTCTCTCTGGTCAAGGCAGACTCGGTGAAGGGGAATGGCTGCAGGAGGGCAGGTGCCAGCACCTCATGGGACCCTCACTGTCCCGGCCCTTGGCGGCGGCCCTCAGGAGGACCCCGCTCTGGCCACGGGGGCGGGTGGCTCTGCGTCTGCCGTCCTTTCCTTCCCATCAGTCAGAGCTGGTGCTGCCACGGCTCACACACACACTGACCCGTCCCACTGGAGACGTTGCTCCCAGACAGTGACCCTTGGTCCTGGGGACACTTTGGGCCGCCACCTGAATGCCCAGCGCTGCTGTTTGTCCTCCCGAGGAGCTCAGCTGCCTACGTCGTGAGCATTCGCTGGGAGGGCTAGACGTCCACCCTGGAGTCAGTCCCCTGCCGCAGGCCTGTCTGGGTCTGAGGAATGTTCTTCCTTCAGGCCGCTCGTAGTGGGCAAGACCTCTTGCCACGTGTTGCCCATCACCCCTGGGCTGCCTCTGGGTGGAAAACCCCCCGCCGCCCCCTACCCGTGCTTTTCTGGCCTTCAGATTCTGCATGTTTGTGTTACTGCGTTAGGTGTGGGTTCACAGTTCCATGGGCTACTGTGCTAGGTGTGCGTCTTCACGGTTCCATGTGCTGACATGGTAGTGCGTGTTAGGCGAGTTCACAGTTCCATGTGCTGACATGTTAGTGCGTGTTAGGTGAGTTCATGATTCCATGTGCTTATGTGGTAGTGCATGGTAGGTGTGTGTTCACGGTTCCATGTGCTGACGTGTTAGTGCATAGCAGGTGTGATTTCATGGTTCCATGTGCTCACCTGTTGGTGTGTGTTAGATGTCAGTTCACAGGACCAGGTCTGATGGGTGTCAGGTTCAGGGTTCCAGGGTAAAGCCGGGGAGAGCTGGTCAGTGGCGGCTCCCAGCTGGGTATGGAGGGCTGGACTTGCTGTCGGTTCAGCAGATGGATGGTGGTTGGGTGCCCACTGGGCCTCTCCACTCCTGGTCAGTGGGTGTGAGCCCGAGAGGTCCAGCGGTTATATCCTCACGGCCCTGCATGCTCCTGGCTCCTGGTCTCAGCCCCTCTGGTTGGAGCTTATTCTGCACCCAGAGCATGCCATCCCATTTCTGGGGGTTGCTGGAGGACAGCATGGCGCTTGTGGGCGACCTAAGGGGGACTGGTGTCCCTGACTATGAGGCGGCCGACCGGACTCTGGGGATTGCAGGGAGGGTCACAGGCAGGGTCTGGGTGCCTGGGTGAGGGGAGGGCTCCGGACTCCACTCCTGAGCAGCAGGGGCTCTGTCAGCTGTCCACCCCATCCCCTCGGCCAGCTGTCCACCCTGTCCCCTCGGCCAGCTGTCCATCCTGTCCACTTGGCCAGCTGTCCACCCTGTCCACTCTGTCTGCTCGGCCAGCTGTCCACTCTGTCCACCCCGTCCACTCAGCCAGCTGTCCACCCTGTCCACTCTGTCTACTCGGCCAGCTGTCCACTCTGTCCACCCCGTCCACTCAGCCAGCTGTCCATCCTGTCCACTCTGTCTACTCGGCCAGCTGTCCACTCTGTCCACCCCGTCCACTCAGCCAGCTGTCCACCCTGTCCACTCTTCCCACTCTGTCCACTTGGCCAGCTGTCCACCCTGTCACTGTTTACTTGGTCAGCTGTCCACTCTGTCCACCCTGTCCATTCAGCCAGCTGTCCACCCTGTCCACTTTCCACCCTGTCCACTCTGTCCACCCTGTCCATTCAGCCAGCTGTCCACCCTGTCCACTTTCCACCCTGTCCACTCTGTCCACCCTGTCCACTCAACCAGCTGTCCCCCAGTCCCCTATGTCTGCCCTGTCCATTGGCAGCTGTCCCCCGCCCCTCTGCTGGCTGTCAGCACACGCCGAGAGGCCTGTGGGTTCGAGGATGTTCTGGCCCCATAGGGAAGTGACATCTCTGTGCTGGGTCCTGGTCCCCCAGGGAACCCAGTGGGCAGTGCACTGTCCTCGTTCGCTCTGCTGGCCTCTGCAATGGGGACTCAGCTCTTCCGCCAACAGGGAAAGCCCCCTCATCCCAGCAACGCTGAAACTGCGTCTTAGGGAGGATGAAATGCTTTCACGTCGCTGCACGGCTGGAAAATAGATTCATCTCCAGTAACGCTCAGTAGCCTGCAGCTCGCAGGACTCCGAGATGCTCAGCCAAGTGTTTTACTTGCACTTAGAAGTATTTAGGTTTTGTTCCCTCTGGACCTGCGAGTGTGCTTCAGAGCTCTGCCCTGAGATCCTCTGAGCTCATTAAGTCGGTCAACTGTCTTCAAGTGGAGAAGTGGGAAAGGGAAGTTTCAGTGCTTGATCCCTGACCTTTATCACGCGTTGACAAATTAATACCCTGTTTGTTATCTCAGCATAGAGCTGGTCTGCTGCCGATGCTAATCTCTCAATTATCTGTAATTTTCAGATCCCTTAGAAAATTCATGAAACCGTATAATTGCCTGAAATTTAAATGATCCAATGTTAAGGTAGACCGACGAGTGGACTTAATGGACTTTAATATAGTGAACTTGAAAGCGGTGGTGCCTGTGATCCCTGCACGCCTGCGCACTCACAGACGAGCACAGACATGTGAGCCCAGTGACTGGTTTGGGTGCAGGCCTCCACGTGGGTGCTCAGCCACGACCACGGAGGCTGGAGGGGGCAGTGCTGCCCGCCCCTTGGTGCCGGTCAGACCCATCACCACACGCGATCCTCCCAGCTCAGCGGTCACTTCTGTGAGTCGTACAGAAGGTTGCCACGAGAATCGTGGCTGCTGGAGCCCTGAGCAGGGTCGATCGAAGAGGTGGCCGTCTCCGCACAGGCACCAGCAGCACCTGTGCTCTGTGCTCTGGGCTCACGCCACGGGCAGGGTCCAAGCCTGAGTTCTGACTCGTGTGGTGTCCAGGAGGGCTGCCCCTGAGGGTCAACTGTGGGCACACGTGCATCTGAAGGCCCCTCAGAGCCCCCCTGCCTCACTCGGTGCCACTTTCCTTACTTGGGGTTCTGCACAGTGCGGCAGAGCCAGTGGCAAAGGCCTTGTTGCCTTTGAACTTCTGATGTGGCATTTGCCTCACCTCATGATTTGTAAACAGGACTATTTTCTGAAAGTTATATGTATCGGCGTTGAGGCCACACTGTGTGCTCCAGCCTACTCCTGACTCTGTGCTCAGGAGCCACTCCCATGTGGCTGGTGGGGCCCTAGGGGGTGCAGGGCTTGAACCCAAGCCAGCTGTGTGCCCAGTGGGCGCATCAGCCCCTGCTCTCTCGCTTTTGACCTGGAGGTTTAAGTTCTCCACCTGGGAACGGTGGGCGTTTGTGCAGGCCGTTTTCTGAGTGCTGCCCTGGCCCATTACTTTGTGCAGCCAGAAGATTCTGTCCTTCTGCAGAGCTCATTCTGGTTCCGACAGGCCGGACTCACCTTGCTTCCCTGACCCATATGGCCTTAGATCCTGTAGGTTGCCCCGCTCGGAACTCTTACTTTAAGCTGTGATGATTACTTTTCACTCCTGGTGGGCTCGCAGGACCCTCTGCGGGGCATCGGCTAGAACCGGGGTCCGCCGCGTGCAGGATCTGTGTCGCACCAGCCCCTGAACGTCAGCCTGATCCCAACCCTCCAGAGTCTCCTGGGCTGACCGCACATCTGGGCCAAAATGACTGTGGGTCATTCCATCAGGTCCAGGCAGACCTAGACCACAGAGGGCCAAGAGGGAGCATGGCCTCCGGTTTCCCTGCCAGGCTCAGTCAGGAATGTCGTCCTTGGGGTCTCGTGTCAGGGAGGACAGGGGATCCTGCCCACTCCCCACGAGCACTGCAGCCCTCGCGGGACCCCCAGTGTCTGCTGCTCACTGGGCCCGGCCCCCCAGAGGGAGGGGGGCCGTCTCAGAGACTGGCCGGGCCCCCCGGAGGGAGAGGGGCCGTCTCAGGGACTGGCCGGGCCTCCTGGCACCCAGAAGCCTTAGCGACCCGATCCTTGAGACACACATCCACCTCGAAGCCCGAGAGAAGCCCCTCTCTGCCCTTTGCTGAGAGGCTGGGGAAGGTCCGACGCGGCTGATGTCTGAGCTTTACTCTGCAGTGGGGTGAGCTTCTGTACTGGACAGATGCTTCCCATCTCCCTTCACCCTGCTCTGGGGAGCGGACGGCGAAGCCAGAGCCGCGGGGAAGCAAGCCTCTGCCCAGGGTTGACCAGCGGCCAGCCCTCCCGAGACTGGTGTCCGTCCCCACAAAAGCACCAAGCAGCTGTGAGCGTTTCTTGTGGCCCTGAGCGCCCGCCCCACCTGGACCCTGTGCCCTCGGAGGCAGCGTCCACCCAGCAGCGGGCAGGCCTTGCGGCCTTGCCCGGCCCTGAGCACCCACCCCACCCGCGGACCCTGTGCCCTCAGAGGCACTGCGTGGGCCGCCCTCAGCGCTGACCTTGGCTGCTCCTGCTCTCTCCCTCTGCTGGTCCTCAGCAAACACAAGTGATGTTAGCTCCTTGTCAGGCTTGCTGCAAGGGTTTAATTAGGTTTGATGAGGTGCATGCAGAGAGAGTCGTGGAGGCGGTCACACGCCCTTCTCAAGGTCACTACCAGCAGGTAGCAGAGGGCCTTCACCTGCTCCGGCCAGCTGAGCCGGGGATCCGGAGTCATCCCCCGGAGCCCACTGACCCCCATGAGCAATTTGGCAGAGGCCGGGCCCCTCCGAACAGGGCTCTGCTGACCAGAGGGGCCACTCAGCCGTAATGCTGTTCCCCTGGCAAGCGTTCAGACCAGAGCTGTCGGGGATGGCTTCTGCGGGGAGGGGGGTGAGTGTGCATGCGGTCCAGCGTGGTCCCAGGACGCAGGCCCCACGGACTGTGGGCATCGCTCCCTGCCGGTCCCACCTGCCAGGCAGCTGGAGGTTCGGGACCCGGCCAAGCCGTCCTCCGTGGGTGTCGCTTTCCCTCGTGCTGCTGGAGGCCACACCAGCCACTGGATTTGGCCTGCAGAGCCCAGGAGGCCCCTGCACAGGGACCCCAGTGAGTGCTGGCCTTGTCTGCCCAAGGACATGACTATTTGCCTCCTGGTTCCCTGCGAGAACACACGTGTGTTCAGGCGTGGGGGCACGGAGTACAGAGCCAGCCACATACGTGTTCTTGCCCGGGGTATGCGGACTACAGGAATAACCACACATGTGTATGCATGGGGGACGCAGAATACAGGGGTAGCCACATGTGTTTATGCGTGGGGGGTTTGGAGTACAGAGGTATAGCTGTGCACGTGTTCATGTGTGGGAGCGTGGAGTACAGGGGTGACCTCACCCCTGCACGGACCCCACCCCACCCTTCTTCTAGTCCTGGTGTCTCAAAACGGGCCCCAGCAGCCCCCAGGGCCGTGGCCAGCTTGGAACACTCCTGCCCCGAGCTGTGCATGTCCCACCTGCCACCTGTGGGTGTCACCTGTGGGTGTCCTGTTCCTGGAACCACACTCACCATGTCATCCCTGAACACCGTGACGTTCCAGAACCCACCGGTGCAGCCCCCTGGGGCAGGGCCCTCGTGGCGGGCGTCGCCGCTGTGCCCACAGGGGCCAGGTCGGACTGCTGCTGCCCACACTCGTGGCCTGGCCCCAGCCGTGGTGCTGGGAGGGGCTGCCCCTCCCATGGGGTCGGGGAACCCCTGGACACGAGGCCTGGCTCAGGGATCAGACTGAGATGAGCTGGGGGAGAGCCCAGGACGGTGGGTCCCCCTAACGTCTCGGTGACGCTCTGTGTTGTCCACGCAGGCCCTGCAGTTGGTCAATCTCAGGACCGCGGGCCGGCTAGGGGCGTGCATAACAACCAGAACTGTCCGTCCTCCCCACAGTTTTGCTTTGTGGCCACGCCCAGCGGTGCTCGGGGCTTGCGCCTGCTCTGTGTTCAGAACTCTTGGTGGGACCCCGGGGCCCGGCCGTGCCAGGGACAGACCCGAGCTAGTCAGGTGCTGCTCTGTGCCAAGTGCTCCCTCCTGACCCTTCCCTTTCCGTGGCCTTTTGCAGGGGCCTGGAGGGGCTGGCACAGCTCTCCTGCTGGATTAGGCCACTCAGGGTGGCGTCAGCTGTGTGTCACCCACTAGCCATGACTTTCTCTGGTGTCCTGAGGGCCAGTGGCATCTGTGCGGCGTAGTGAGGCCACTCAGTCCATGTGCGTGATCTGGGGGCTCGGCCCGTTGGCTGCCCGCCTGGCCCGAGGCCCCTCCAGCCGGCTGCAGGCCTTGGGGACGCTTTGGCATCCTGGGCTTGTAGCAGGTACACCCTCAGGGGGAAGCAGCCCCCACTGCCCTGGGGATCTCCAGCCCTGAGCTTCGAGCACTCGGGGTGAGAGGGACGGGGGCAGTCGGGCACAGGGTGAGGCACAGGCCTTGCATGCGGCCGACCCTGTCCACCCCCTGGGGTGGCCTCTCCCTGACCCTGATCTTCAGAGTACTTTACTGGAGAACTTGACCAGCCCTGCTGCAGTCTTGCTTTCATTCATGGATTTGCTTTGGGGGCCTCCTTGGGCAGTGGTCACTCAGGCCCTGCTTGCATCGCATGCGTCCGCCGCTAAGTGCGCTCTCTCCAGCCCACGTGTCACATCAGGAAGGGATGGCGGCTTCCCGGGCTCTGCCAAAACCCGATGAAGCAGCTGAAGTTGGTGTGTTTGTGCCCCACCCCCTCCTGGAAATTCTCGGCTCATTTCAAGGGATTTCTCTTCTTTTTTCCTTTATTTTTATTTATTTTTTTTTTTTTTGCTTTTTGGGTCACACCCAGCAATGCACAGGGGTTCCTCCTGGCTCTGCGCTCAGGAATTACCCCTGGATGTGCTCAGGGGACCATATGGGATGCTGGGAATCGAACCCAGGTCAGCGCGTGCAAGGCAAATGCCCTACCCGCTGTGCTATTGCTCCAGCCCCGAAGGGATTGCTCTTCTGAGATAATTCTGTTAACCTGAAGAGGAGATGCACCTAAGTTGATTGCCACCCTCTCTGCTCCACCCTCCCATCCCCCATCACCATCCCCCCACCCCCCCACCCGTCTCTCCACCCACGTCCATCTGTTCCCTCCATCCCTCCATCCCTCCATCTGTCCCTCCCCCAGCAGCAGTGGGGGACTTTGCTTCATCAGAGGGTGGGGAGAGGGTGAACAGCCATAACATAGGGCAAGTATCACTCCTCACCTTCACTCCTACAACACCAGGAGCGTGGCCTGGGCTCCTCCCGACTTCTGTTCCAGCTCTGAGACTCCACAGTTTATTCACAACAGAATAAGATAATAAAGACCCCCTGCCGGCCGCCAGCAGCGCTGAGCGAGCACCCTGAGCGAGCCCGCTGGCGAGACTGCAGCCCTGTCCGGGCTGGCAGGGTGGTCCGTTTGGCTATTGAGCAAGAGCTTTGCAACCATGAATTTAGTTCTATGAGATGATCGCATCCCTGATTTCAAGTTGTAATTCCCCCAGAAAACACACATCTTCCATCACGTGTAATTTTCGCCCGTTGGTTTTTGTGGCACTTGATTTATTTCATCTCAGCTGCCTTTCCTCTTGTTTTCTGGGGTGTCCTGGGCTGAGCTCTGCAGAGGATAAAGCGCATCCGCAGCACGTTAAAAGCCTGTAGATCCCTTCCAGGTGAGTGTTGCCCGTGCACAGTCCAGAGGCTGTGACTCAGGTCCTCCGCCTCTCAGCAGTGCCTGGGGGAAGGTTGATGAAGGATTATCTGGCCTTATTATTAGATTTGGACGGCTGGAGCAATAGCACAGCGGTCGGGCGTTTGCCTTGTGGCTGACCGGAGTTCGATTCCTCTGCCTGTCTCGGAGAGCCCGGCAAGCTACCGAGAGTATCTCGCCCACACGAGATAAAGCCTGGCAAGCTCCCCGTGATGCCAAACACAGTAACAACAAGTTCGATATGCCAAACACAGTAACAACAAGTCTCACGATGTTACTGGACCCGCTCAAGCAAAATCGATGCACAACGGGAGGACCGTGACAGGACAGTGACAGATTAGATTTGGGGACGGCACATTGGGAAGGCATCCGGAAGAAAAGAGGGATTCCAACTAATTGCTCGCTAATGCCGCGTATTCTGGGCGGGGGTGGAGACGTTCTCTGCCCCCCTCTGTCAGGGGTGAGGGTTTGCTGAGTCAGGCTCACAGTGTTCATCCCCCATGGCTGAGCCTTCTCCTGCGTCCCCAAAGGCCTTTCTGGGGGCTGAATGCACTAAACACGGTTCGTATTGATCCTCATATGCCGGGGAAGTGGTGCAGAGCTCCCTCTGCTGGTGTAGTGTTAGACACTGTCTCCAGTGGAGAATTCCTAGCCACCGGTGGAGGTGGGGGGGCGCCGGGGGGCAGACATTTCTGGGGCTGTTTGCTCAGCCTTCACTCGGGCTTTGCTCTTGGACTTGAAGTGGGAGGCTGGAGCCACCCTCGTCTCCTGAGGTGGCTGCCTGCCTGTGCAGGGACCTTTGGCGTTAAGAATGATCTGAACTGGGTTTGCCGGGTTGTTATCTTCAGAAGCATCGAAACTTCAAGCTAGCTCTAAATTCACACAAGCAGTTCTCGTGTAGAGTCGTCTGTGTGCATTATTTGCTCAGAGCGGCCAAGAATGTGGTGGTGGTTTTCACGTGGGCAGGAGTTGGTTGGGAGAAAGGTACTGGGTCACTTTCTGCCAGAGCCAAGGGCAGCAGAAGGGCCGGGGCGTGGAGGCCTGCGAGCGGGCAGGAAGTGCCAAGAGTGCCCGACCTGGCCCTCAGACTGTCCCCCAGGTGTCCTGTCCAGCCCCAGTGTCCCGCCCACCCCCGGCCTTGACCTTCTTGAGTCCCGGGCAGCGGCTCCATGTGGTCAAACGTAAACACCGGGGAGAGATGTCAGAGAGCTCCTGGTGGGACGGTCTGGGTTGGGCCCGAGAAGACCCCTGTGTGCCCAGCGTGCGGGAACATTGGACAGACGGGGTTAGGGTGCGCTTGCCTCCTGCCGGCCAGGCTGGGAGCTTCTTCTCACTTGGCAGTGGACCCACCGACTGTGGTCTTGACCATAAGGAGTGGCCAGGCTCGAGGCCGCTCACGTGTGTCCCCACCCTTGACAGTTCCTGCTGGACTGGGTGCGCCCTGCGAGTGATGGTTGCAACAGCCAGGCAGGTGGCACACAGTCGCTGGCTAGGGGGATAACCCCTGAGTCTGTGTTGGTGGGACCTCTCAGAGGTCTGGCTTTCGGGCTCCTTTCTCACCCTTTCCTCTGTGGCACCCCGAGGCTCTGCTTTCGGCTCGGTTTCACCAGCCTTCTGCCGAGGGCCTGGTCCTGCTGCTCAGCCTCCTGGCACGGCAGTCATGGCTTTTCCAGAGCTGTGGGAGAATCGGGGATTCTTGCCATGGAGACCGAGCATCCTTGAGTCTGCACACGCTCGTGCTGCTGAGATAAACACACTGATTGCCGGGGAATTAGCATCCAAATATTGACAGATTGCGGTAATGAAGTTACAAGAATAAATAATAATTATAATAGCGCAGGTCTTGTACGCACATCTCCGTGTACATCTCGGGCCCTGAGAGGGGTTCTTTCTGACCGATTCATGTGGCTGCTCCAGAATTCAATAAGGATGGGTGTCTGGGACACGACATTGGCCACATGTACTGCCCCTTAGACTCAGAGAACATACGTCCAGGTGCCAGCCTTTGGTTTCCTGGGGAAGCTGTTTTGAGTTGGAGGCACCTCAGCTCCGACCTGGACTTTTTTCCTCGTGTGGTTCCACTGGTGGGCACATTTATCAGGAATGGTTTTAAACACAAGTTGAAATGGTATTTTGCAAGGGACGCATTCACATTTCAGAAGTAATCTCGGTTTGTCTAGCACCCCGGAAGCAGCATAGGGGCCTGAGCTCTGCCCTGCGTCCCTGAAGGCCAGACACAGCTCCAGCCCTTCACGTTCTGCCCAGCTGGCCCTTGGGAAGTGCTTTTAGAATGAGTGACTAAATGTATAAAAACAAGTCATTTTTTTCTCATGACTCTAGCACAGCGGGTAGGGCGTTTGCCTTACAAGCGGCCAACATGGCTGACCCGAGTTCGATTCCTCCGCCCCTCTCGGAGAGCCCGGCAAGCTACCGAGAGTATTCGATATGCCAGACACAGTAACAACAAAGTCTCCAATGGAGACGTTACTGGGCCCGCTCGAGCAAATCGACGATCAACGGGAGGGCCTTTACCTTTACCAAATCGACTCTTCTTGAAGTTCTGAAGCTACATGCAAGCATGGGCTGAGAGGTCGTAACTTAACTTCTCGTGTGTTGTGGTGAAATCTAAACTGAACCCGAGGGTTTCTCTGCTGGCTGGCCGGCTCTGCCTTTACTATGTGGGCCTTCTGGCAAGGCCGGTCCTCGGGGCTCCTCTGCCTGGAAGCGGGTGTCTGTGGGGTGAGTGCTTGCACCACGCCGTGTCGGGCTGCTGAGAGATGCCGAGACTGAACCCTGGCCCAGCCCCTGTTGCAGGATCTCAGGCAGGTGTCTGCTCTGAGCTCTCTCCCCGCGTGCGTTCCTTGCATTCACCGCCTCACCTGGCACGAGTCTGGACACTGCCGCTCTTGGTTCCTGGTGAGACCCGGCCGTCAGTTTTGTCGTGGTGGTTCTGATAGGTGCTCAGTGCGGCTGTCTCTGAACTCACCTCTGCTGGGTGGAGGAGCCCCTGCCCCTGAGATGCAGAGCTTAGGGCAAAGCCGTTTGGGAATGAGCAGACGTCATTGCTTTTCCCTACGGAAAGTTTCAGGCTTTCGGTAGTCCGGTGGTCTGAGACATTCTATTCATCGTCTTTAGGAGAGTGTGGGTGGGTATCGTCACTGGACGGGTACTCTCCGTCTCCCTGGGAGGACGGTGACGGAGTGTGACACCTGGCTGAGACAGTCAAGTCCAGCAGAAGGAGCATCTGAAGGGCAGGCACTGGACGCCACACACAGCCCTGGCCATCCCAACCGAAGCCGCCGGGTGCAGACGGCTGTTCTTCCATTCTTGTGCACGAGAATATCCTGTCTGTCCACGTCCCTGAGACTATCCATGGGGCAGTGCCCTCTGTCCAGGAGGCCGTCCTGGGCTGTCCATGAGACTGCCCTGTCAGCCCATGAGCTGTCCTGTTCGTGTGTGTCTGTGAGACTCCATGTCCGTGGGTCCATGTCCCTCTGTCCATGCAGCTGCTGTGTAGATGGTCCCTTATGGCAGACCCTGGTGTGGTCCTCGGCCACCTGCTGGTCACTGACTTCGGGACGCTCTTTCTTTCCCAGCGTTTCCTCAGCAGTTGAGGCCCTGGGTGGGTGACGGCATCTCTGCATGGGGGCTGTAGGCGGAGACCGGCTCACTATGTTTTCAGGTCGTTTGGATCACACATTACATGTTCATGGCGAGAGGGGGGTCTCCATCCTGGGGATCGTCCAGATCACTCCAAGGGGTCGTCCAGGCTCACAGGATGGACTGTCCATGATGTTTCCACACAGCTCACAGGACTATGGGGCTCTCTGTGCTCTGGCCGTGTGTTTGGGCTTTTATCTATGACCGAGGAGCGCCAAGGTTTTAGCTTGAGGTTCGGGGTGGGGATGTTACTTACGGGGTCGGAGGCTCCTTCCCCTCCCTGGGACTCAGTCTTCCCTGGGGAGCCCCCAAGCCAGTGGCTTTGCACGCTGGGCGGGCCCAGGAGACCCGAACGGAACCATCTAAAGTGCCCAGAGCCACATCTGCCCTTGCAGCCTGCAGGAACGTCACTCCTGGTGGGCCCTGGGTGTGGGGGGCTTCTGGCCATCTCACACCACACAGCCTGGCAGAGGCGCCTTCCCTCTCTCTCGTTTGCACTGTCTCTGTCCCCAAGTCTCAGGTTCCAAGTGTCAAGGCTGCGCTGGGCATCGGCAGTTGCCGGGAGCTCATGGATGGGCCCCAGCGCCCGGAGCAGGGGTCTGAGGCTCCTCCCGGCGTCTGCTCGTGCGTCCTGGGTCTGACTAGGGCTGAGGGAGGGGACAGGAGGAAAGGTCCCGCTGGTAGCTGCGTCGCCCCCTGTCCCCGGTGGTGAGGGGCGAGTGTGGCACAGCTCTGAGCACCTCACCCACCCCTTCACCGCCTGCTTCTGTCTGGCATCACAGAGGAGGAGTCTCGGGTCAGATCACCACAGTGCTCCCCGCCTCCTTCTGAGCTAAATTTGAATAGCAAGAAGTCCTGCTCACAGGGTCAGAGACCCTCCTGTGCGGAGCTGGCGTGGAGCTGAAGCTCGGCTCCTCTGCGGTGGACGCCGCCCTGTCTGCCAGCTGCCCACAGTGGGCCTGAGTGGCGTCTGTCTGCGGCACGTCTGAGGGGAGATTGCACACGAGGCTTCCCGGAAGGGGCTCTGAGCTCTGGGGTGTAGGGCCGCCCAAGGCTGGGGCCAGGACTCCCGGGTGCCCGGACCCGCTGTCCCCACTGTCCAGGCTTGCTGTGTCGGAGGGAAATGCACTTGGAACTCTGGTGTCTGGGCGGAACGAGGCCGGGTGTGTGTGCAGGGCTCGGGGCAGAGCCGAACTGGCCATGTGTGTGCAGGGCTAGGGGCAGGGCCAGGGCTGGCCGTGTGTGTGCAGGGCTCAGGTGGATTAATGGGTCTCCTCAGAGCACCCTGCAAAGCCATATCCCAGGGACGCCCGCGGGATGGCTGTGGGGTCTCTGCCAGGATCTTCTTTACAAAGATTCTCATCTAGGCACT
The DNA here is from genome assembly GCF_029834395.1 of Sorex fumeus. Classification (NCBI taxonomy): domain Eukaryota; kingdom Metazoa; phylum Chordata; class Mammalia; order Eulipotyphla; family Soricidae; genus Sorex; species Sorex fumeus. The sequence continues at coordinate 21,080,558 of NW_026606081.1, forward strand.
CGTTTACGTACATGATTGTAAATGATTTAGTGTTAACAAAGGCCTTTGCTCTTAGGCCCTGGGGGCTGGACTGTAGGGAACACTGTGCCCTGAAGCGGGCTTGAGCCAGGCCAGTGGCCAGTCTGCTCAGTGGCCGTGAGAGCTTCAGGCTGGGGCCTCTCCCTCCGTCCTAAGACTTACTGACTTATTGGAAGGGGCAGATCATCGGCAGTGCTCGGGGAGGGCTCTGGGGTCTGTGCTCAGCTATGTCTCCTCCATGCTCGGGGCCCTCTGCAGGGTGGGGACTGGGGCCCAGGGCGGCCCCCGTGGCCAGCGCCTGCCCCTCTGTGCTCGCTCACTCGCCCCTGAGCATCTCTGGCATCGTTGCTGTGTCTGCAGCCAGGAGGGCAGGTGGGGTGCCCCTGCCATGGTGATGCCGGCGTGGAGACATCCCACCGGGGACCCGGAGAGCGAAGTTTGGTGCCTGGCACCGAGCGACGGCGGTGATTTGTGTTTGCTCCCTTGGGAAAGTCTCCAGGTGTAAGCCTGCTCTTGCCTGAGGTTTAGGGGCGCCACGAGCTCCGGCGGGCCAGAGCCTGTCGTGCTTCTGATTCAGGGTCGTTGCTCAGCCTCCGAGCCGAGAATCGAGCCTCTCCCGCAGGTGTGGGCTCATCCCGCCGGAAGCTGACTGTGGGGGCCTGCAGAGGGGAGATGAGCTGAGGCGAGTGGCAGCAAGACGGGCGGGGCGCTTCTGTGGAGTTGATGGGCAGGGGGAGAGATGTCCCGGGACGAGCCCAGAAGATGCCGAAAGTCATTGATCACAGACCCGGGTCAGAGACTTAGCCTGGCCTTGTGTGGGGGTGGGACTGTCTGAGGGGGAAGTGGCCTGAGCCACATGCCCGCCCCTCAGGGCTCTTGGTGTCCCCAGGGGACGGTTGAGCTGTTCTGGGAGGGGGGAGCTGGAGCCGCCATCTGGCCGTGGCCCTTCCGTGACTCCGGAGCCTGCAGGGGCCCAGGGAAGGGGTGCCAGGGGCCGCCGCCATGCCTGAGAGAGGAGAGGGGAGGGGAGAGGAGCCTCGCTTTGGCCGCCCACCTTGAGCCGCCCCTCCCCTGCCGCCTGGCTTCCTGGAGCCTTGTCGCGGTGTCCTGGGAGGTGCTGGAGAGAACAGGTCTCGGTCCGTCTTAAGATGAGCTGGTGGTCACATTATGGGTGGGCATCCTGTCAGCCCAGCACGGCCAGAGCTGCCTCCATGGCATCCAGGGCTCGTGTCCACTGTGCTGTCCCAGGCTGGCCCGTCCACGGCGCATGTCCACTCTGCTGTCTCGATCTGGCCCGTCCACGGCTTGTGTCCACTCTGCTGACCTGAGCTGGCTCGTCTATGGCTCGTGTCCACTGTGCTATCCCGAGCTGGCCCATCCACGGCTGATGTCTAGGTGTCAGGAAGCAGATGGGTGACTCTGAGGGGGCCCCGTGACCACGCCCACGCGTGTGCACACACATGCACCCACGCATCCTGAGAGGGAGCCTCTGCTCACGGTGGACACCGGGCCTGGTTCTGCGCAGGGGGTGGAGGAGGGGCTGGGCGGTGTGTTGGGGGGGGCTGGCCCCCAGCAGTGTAGGAGGGAAGCTGTGTGGCCTCACCAGCACTCGGCAGTGGACAGGAGGACGTGGTGGAGCAGTGGACAGGAGGATGTGGCGAGGGCATTGGCAGGAGGGCGTGGTGGGGGCAGTGGACAGGAGGACTGGCGCGGGCAGCCTCCCACTGGGATGCAGAGCGACCGGTAGAGGACTGTCCCTTCCGCCTTCTGCTTTCATCTCTTGGGAATGTTCCTGGCCGTGGCCCCGAGATGTCCCTGTCCTGACTTGCTCCCCCGGAGGCTGCTTGTGCCCTTCATCTGTCCATGGGTCATCGGCCAGTTCGAGTCTCTCCCCGAGATTAATCTAAGATGGGCCCTTACGGAATGACCCTTCTCAGTGCTCGGTGCCTTTGAGGAAAGTGTGAGGGGGCGAGTGGTCACTGTTAGTCTGGGGCCAGGCGCTCTCAATCGTGGCATGGACAGGCTCCGGAAGGCTCACGGGGAGACACAGCAACCCTAAGGTCGCTGAGACAGCAGCTCCCCGTCTGACACGGCCCTCCGTGGACGACCTGGACCAGCCTCGGCGAGGTCGGGGTCCGGGTGTTCAGGCAGCCAGCACCTGTCCCTCCAGCCCTCCACCCCAGAGCAGGGTTCCAGGACAGGAGTGCGGGCCCGTCTTCTTGTGAGATCCTCTTTGGATGAGGGTGAAATAGTCGTTCTCGAGTGTTGTAGATGGATCTGTCACACTGGTAGACAGATTAAAGCTGTTGTCTTCGCCCCTGGAGGTGTCAGATGAGACGGACGGGAATCTTGTCTTTTATTCTCTCGTTTTGTGGAATCCGGAAGCACAGCCAGGGGCAGGTCTGATGGGCAGTGTTCCTCGGTCCCAGCCGCCCGGCCTGGCTGTGCTGGGGATCGGGTGACAGTGGGGGATATCCCCTGCTTGTCCTGGTTGTGGGGAGGCCCCGGGTGTCTAGTGATGCGAAACAAGTTCCCGTGGACCGGTAGAGCCAGCTGGGTCCCCTGCAGTCCGTTGGAGGAGGTTCCACCTGTTGCTTGTTCTGGGGCCCCTTTGTCCATCCCTGGGAGGGGACACTCCTGGCAGGGCGGGGCCGTGGCCTGTCCTCCCTCCTGGCGGGGCGGGCCTGTGGCCTGTCCATCTGAGCTCTCCTCCTGCAGGGTAGGGCTGTGGTCCCTACGACTGTCCACCTGGCAGGGCCGTGCCTGGTGACTCAGGCACTTGCTTTCTGGGACGGGTCAGGGAGCCTGTGCGGGACACGGTGTGCTGGGCGTGTGGTGTCAGTTCTGCGGGTATTTTGGGAACCAGTAAATGTCACTGCGTGTTTCCGTGCCCAGGAACCTCCCTCAAGAGACCAGGGTGATCTGTGAGGTGGGACCTGGCCAGGCCCCTCAGCAGGCAGAGGAGGTGACCGCAGTGGACTGTGGTGGGTGCAGGAACACAGTGGCCGGCCAGCGCCCAAGCCCTCTCTGGGCCTGTCAGGGGACACAGTGGCCGGCCAGCGCCCCTACCCTCTCGCCCTCCCTGGGCCTGCGGGGAGACTCAGGCCCTGGCTGCCCCCGGGGGGAGATGAGGAGAGAGGGGTGGCCGTGCCCGGGATACAGGAGGCCCTCGTGCCCCCTGTGGGCAGCTTCTGTCCCGACACTGATGACTCCTTTCAGGCCAGAGCAGTGGGGCAGCCCGAGTGTCACTCCAGGGGCAGCGGCCAGGAGGGCAGAGCCTGACCCCTGTGCAACTCAGCGGGTGGGGGGCAGCGCCTGAGAGCCAAGCCGTGGTCAGCGACGCTCCGTTCAGCTCAAGCCGCCATGAGGAAGTCAGGCAGGGTGTCGTGAGCTCGTGGGGCCCAGCTCTCTTCGAGCTCGCCCTGAGGAATTGGCCGCCCCTCACCCCCTTCTCAGGGTTGCTCCTGGCTCTGAGCTCAGTGATCACTTCTGGTGGGGCGCAGGGGAGACCCGCTGGGGTGCTGGGATGGAACCCGGATCGGCCTGGGCCTCCCTCCCAGAGCTTGGGTGAATCGTAACAGTGGGCAAGAAATTGTTCCCTCCTGGCTCATGTTCCTGCCATGTTCCATCCAGTTTTTCTTGCTTCACAATGTGCATTCCAACATACATCCTGTGTGTGCCCGTGTTCTGCCCGTGGCTTCAGGAGCCGGGCGCGTGCTCGGAGGCTCAGAGGCGTGCCTTCCCTTCGGAGCCTAGTTGGCACCTGCTTCCCAGGTGAGCGGGACAGTCTTGACGTTCCGGCTCCGTTGGTGGAGGATGTGACACGCGTGTCTGTGCCGTGCTCATCTGGCCGGGGCGCCTAAGGTGTGGGCACTCCGGCTTCCCCTCAAAGGCCACTTCTCACAGGAGGGTGGGAGGACGTCCACCTGACTGACGCCTTTCGGGCCTCCGTCCTTCCCACCCCGTCGCGAACCTCGTCCTGGCGGACATGGCGGGCACGGCCTGCAGGGCAGCTCTCGGAACCCAGATTCCTGTGAGGCCGCACGAGAGGCCTCGGGTGGCGCGTGGACGGGTGGTGCCGGCCCTGGCCCATGGATCTGCTCCTCGTCCGCCTGCGGTGACTGGGAGCCTGGCCGTGCCGCGTCCCGCGGGGCCTCTGGAAGCCAACTAAGCCGCTGTCCATCTCTTGCAGGGCCGCTGTTCCCGGGAGAACTGCAAGTACCTGCACCCGCCCCCGCACTTGAAGACACAGCTGGAGATCAACGGCCGGAACAACCTGATCCAGCAGAAGAACATGGCCATGCTGGCCCAGCAGATGCAGCTGGCCAACGCCATGATGCCCGGGGCGCCGCTGCAGCCCGTGGTGAGCCCCCAGGTCTGGGCATGCGGCTCGGGGGGCGGCGGGAAGGGCCTCCTAGCGAGCCAGCGGTGCCCCAGCCCGGGGGCAGAGCCGACCTCCTCCGCTCCAGCCTGTCCAGTGTCCGCCTGTTTCGGGTCTCAGGGAACCTCCTGCCCCCCGCCCCCTGCCCCCTTCCCTCCCTGCGGTCATCCAAAGTCGGACTGACCTGGCTCCCTGCTTCCACGCTGTGTCCACCCCAAGACTCGGGCACCGAGCAGGAGTCCACACTCATGGACGTTGCGGGCGTGGGGGGCAGTGCCATGTTCAGAGCAGGAGTTCCATCCCCTCGGAGCCATCTGGGCCTCGGTGGGTGCGGTGGAGTCAGACGCAGAGGGCCCATGCCGCTCACTGGGAGGGGTCGGCTGCCCCCCGGGGCAGGACCGTGCCATGCGCTGAGATTGCACATGTGTGTCAGGGTTTGTGTCACTGATACACACAGTATGTGTGGGGGGGGGGGGGCCCAAAAAAGGCCATTTTCTGAGAGGCTACGACTGCGTGTGTGTGCAGATGGTTTTCTCAGCATGTCCTAACTCCTGAACTTGCTCTCGTCAGCCCAGAAAGGTTGTGTGTGTGTGCACATGCATGCTTATGTGTACGTTTGTGTGCTTGCGCGTGCTTGTGTGCGCATGTCTGTGCAAGTCTATGTGTGCATTGTGTGTGCATGCATGTGCATGTGTGCATGCTCTGCATGTGTGTATATATGTGCTCATGTATGTGTATGCGTGTTTGTGCCTGTGTGTACATGTCAGTATGTGTGTCTACATGTATGCATGTGTGCGTGTGCATGTATATGTGTGTGTGTGTGCACATTTGTACTTGTGCACATGAGTGTGTGCATGTGCATGCTTGTGCATGTGCGTGTGTGCATGCATGCACTTAAGCACGTGTATACGCTTGCACATGTGTGCATGCATGTGTATGTGCGTGTGTACATGCATGCATGTGTATGCATGTGTGTGCGTGTCTGTATGTGTGTGCATCCGTGTTCGTGTATGTGTGCATGTGTGCACGTGTGTGCATGTGTATGTGTTTGTACGTGTTTGCGCGTGTGAGTGTGTGTGTGTGTGTGCGCGCGCATGTGTGTGTGTGTGTGTGTGTGTGTGTGTGTGTGTGTGTGTGCACGTGGGGGGTGTCCCTGTTTCCTCTGCCGCTGTGACAGGTGTCTGAGCCCTTGGCCCAGGGAGGACATCACAAATCTCTGCCTTTCTACCCTGGTCTGTTTCTCCCCGCCTGGGTACTGGGTTAGATACACGTCTGTGTGTGGCCCGTGCTCGCTGCTGCTTTCCCTGTCAGGTGGCGGGAAGCTGGTTCAGGTCACTCTGTGGTTCTCTGAAGCACAGGACTTGGGGCCCTCTCCCGCCTACAACCGGGCCCCTGTGCTTCCGGACGCGCCATCTGCAAACCCACCGCGTGCCTTGGGCTTTTACCGGGAAATCTTCTGTTTCCATGCGGGGCGCTTCTGGGTGGGGGCTTGGTGCTGCATGCCCCTCCCCACCCAGCCTCAGTGTGAGCGAGTCTGAGGACACGGCTCGAGGAGAGGATGGGAGATAGACGCAATCTCTTGACTACCGGGGGCTCCAGTGACCTGAGGACCTCCAGAGCTAGCCGCCCACTCCAAACAGCCGCTGCCCGGACCCAGCTGAGGGTACTTGCTGGATGAGGGGGCAAGGGAAGGACAGGGGCTGCCGGAGCCCAAGGACACCGGCTGGTGGGTGTCGGGGGTCTGACCTGTGACCTGGGTGTCTGACCTGCGACCTGGGGGTCTAACCTATTACCTGGAGGGTCTGACCTTATGACCTGTGACCTGGGGTCTGACCTATCACCTGTCACCTGGTGTACGACCTGTAACCCAGGGGTCTGACCTCTGAATTGGGAGGCTGCTGCAGGGTCCGTGAGGACCCCAAGGGCATCCCATTGGGGTCCTTGTTTGCTCTGAAGTTTTGAGAGACGGGGGTGGACGTGCCGTGAGCCGGGCTGGTCAGGGCTCCCCCAGGCACCCCCCGCCTGTGGACTGTGCCCAGCAGGAAGCAGGAGGGACTCAGCACGCAGGAGCAGTCTCCCCAAGACTCGGGCTCCACCTGGGGACCTCGGAGAGTGACCTCAGCTCCAGGGCTGAGGCGTGGGGGGACAAGGCCCACATCAGGCGAGCGAGAGGGAGTGGGGGGCAGTACCAGGCCACGGGATCCCGGCTATAGCAGAGAGCCACCCCAGCCCCTCCCGAAACTCGCCGATCCTCCCAGCTGCTGTCCCTGAGGACGGCTTAGGGCAGCTTTGCTTCAGTGCAGGGACAGTTCCCCGAATGGACACACCCGCCCCAGGCAGCAGAGACCAGCTGGACACCAGCAGCCTCAGCGGCTCCTGGGGGATCTTCCTCTTGCTCTTGCTGAAGGGGCAGACGGCCACGCGGTCCCCGGTCCCCGGGGTGAGTCCCTGGGTCTCTGTGTCTTGGTCACTCGTGGATGGTGCAGTGACCGAGTCTGGTCTCTGGAAGGTTCTTTCTCTTCCATCTCCGTCCTCTGAGGAGAAGCCTTGGGGGAGGAGCCGTGCTTGCCCACTCCAGGATTCTCCGATAGTGGCGGGGACACACAGGCAGCTTGTAAGTCTGTCCTGGAAGGGTCTGGGCACTGGCGCACAGGCTCCTGGGCCCCGTGGGCAAATGGGCTGTGGGCTCCCAGTGGCTAAGCTGACCTCCACTCACAGCCCAGCGTGCGGGCGCCACCTGGTGGCCGCAGATGAGACATGCCCGGGTGACCCCGAGGGACATTGCCAGTGACCTGAGCAGCGCGAGTCTTGTGCCCCCCTCACTGGCGACCTCGGACGATGCCAACATTTCCTTTAGTCACCTTCCGAGGGCACAGAATCTCGCCGGCTCCTTTTTGTGTGTGCCTGGTTCCCAGCTTGTGCCCCCGTGGCAGGGCAGGGCTGTGTGGGCCCTGTCACCTGTGAGCCCTCCTGGGCGGTGCTCAGGGTCACTCCTGGCCCTGTGCAGGACCTCAGGGACCGTGAGGTCTTGGGAATTACAGCCCGTCAGCTGCGGTGAGGCCGATGCTGCCTGCCTGTGCTGTCACTCTGGCCCTCGGCTCGGGCGCCAGGTTACTCAGACCCTGGTGGCAAGGTCGCAGCCTTTACCTGAACTCAGAAAGTGGCATCACAAACAAAAGAAATGGTACTTTCCGCCGTACCAGAGAAGTGGATGAAATCTGGAGGTCACGAAAGGAAATGGCATCGAATCTGTTTAGCTTCCTGACGGCTATTTTTAGAAAATATGTAATGCGTTTGCTGGTTTCGGTGGCAAAGAAAAACAGTTTGCAAAGCCATTAATGTGTGAGTTCAGCAGTTGTGTAGGGCAAGTGCTGGCCAGCGCCGGCTGCAGGAAGCAGGAAGGGTTCCGAGCACAGACTTGGACCCCAGCCGGCCAGAGGAAGCGCCCCCGGCCACGGCAGGGCCTGTTGGGAAGAGAGGACAAAAAGCCCCTTGCAGGAGAGGGCGAGCCCCGGAAACGAGCCCAGATCAGCCCTGAGGCTTCTCCCGGTCAGTGGATCACAAGCGTTGACATTTATTGATCACGAGAAGTAAACTTTTACCCTAAAAATTATTCCCATCCAAAGTTAAAAATTAATCTTCTAGACGCGATTAAACCTTAATGATGCTTCCTCTCCCTTTCCGTGGTGTAAAGTGCTTCGCATGTCTTCCGTCGGACCTGCTGGGAGCATCCTGGCTCCCGCTTGTCCGGGGGCAGCAGAGGTTGTGGGTAGGGGTCTGGAGGGGCTGCCACGCGAGGACAACAGCCAGAGCAGAGTCCTTGGGGGAAGCGCTGCCCCTCCTGTGCCTGCTCTCGAGCCAGGAAGAGGAGCCTCTTCCCGCTAAGTCACGGGGCGAGGAGTGGCAGCGTCGACAGCGTCACCCCCAGGGTCCAGACCCACCCACCGCCAGACCCACCGCGTAGAGGGTGTCAGAGCAGCTCTGCCTCTGCCCTGGCACTTATTGCCCCCCACCTTCCAGATTGCCGGTTCTCGGAATGTGTCCTGAGCGCAGCAGCTGACCTGCGCTTTCTAAAGGGAGGTGGCGACCTCCCCGTGGCCCCCTCTCCAGGAGGGTCTTGGGGGTCAAACCGGGATAGTGTGGGAGCAGGGGCCTGGAAGGCCAGCCGCCTCCTGACAGGGCTGAATCGTGTCATCAGTGAGAGGCCGGTGGTACCCTTGCTGGGATCAAGACGGCCACGTCCAAGCAACCAGGGTCAGCCCAGGTCATTGCTCGCAGAGGGTTCCCTGCAGCTGCCGTCAGCCTTCTGCACCTTGCGGGAGTGGGGTGTGTAAGTTTCGGGGTGGTGGGGGTCTGTCTGGGGGGTGTGCTGGCATCCACTCTGCAGTGCTGCGGGAGGACAGGCTGCCTGCCGGAGACGAGGCGTGGCTGCAGAGGGAGCGTGGCCACTGCCTAGTGCGGGGGGTGGGGGGGTTGCTTCTGAGTCTAGCAGGTCTATGGGGCCTCCACCAAGCAGATAGCGGCTTCCCCGGACCCCGCGGAGCCCGGGAGAGGGTGCAGCCCTGCCACCTTCTGGCCACGGCGCTCTGAGCCCAGTCTGCACGGCCAGTGTTCTTTATCAGAGAAGTGTGACTTGGAGTAAGCAAGTATGGCATTGCATATGTTCATGGATTGTTACTGCGTCTTGCTCAGGCAGACTTTACGAGGTTGAATCTGATTGGCCCTTGGTCCTATTTGTTAAAATGCTTTCCTTTTCACCAGAAAAATGGTGAGTTTGACCTCAGCTTCCCTACCATTCTAGTAGATTGTGACGCACACGTTTCGACCTTCTGGAATATACCTTCCAGGCGGCCCCTGAAATGCAGTGCCGGGCAACCTTCCCCGTGGCTCGGGTCTCGGCTCAATGGCCCTGCAGTGAGAACCTGCCTGGGTCACGAGTGGGCTTGAAGTGCCTGACGGTCCAACTGTCTGGCCAGTGACTGTCTCTCTCATGTTGTGTCCGGCTGTACCTGACAGACTGGCCTCTGCTCTCAGTGTCTGGCAGTACCTGACAGGCTAGCCTCTCTGCTCAGTGTCCAGCGGTAGGAGTCCAGGTGCAGTCCGGTCTCTGGCGGGACCCTGCTTGCTGGGTTCTTTCTGGTGCTGTCTGGGTCTCCTGCCCCCATGCTGTGGGGTGCCGGGGAGCCCTGGGGTCGGATAGCTCATTGGTGGTCATCGTTCTTAGGGCAGGGGGCGCCAGCAGTGCGGGATGGTTTCTGAGCCAGCAACTCAGAGCGCTCCTGCATGTCCCGCGACCCCCGCTTAAGGTCACTGCGCAGCCTGTCCTTGTCTGTAGCTGAGGGATGGGACCTGCTGGGGCCGGCTCTGCCCAGGGTGCTGTGTGGGGGACTGGACCAGCCTCCCGCCTGTCCCAGCCCTGGGGCCCGGTGTGTCCATCCTCTCCCTGGACCTAGGGTTCAGCAGAGCCCCTGGGGAGCACATCCGGTGACCCCAGAGTCACCCCGTCCCAGCTGCCCTGTGGCTTCCCCTGGACGATGTCTGGGAGGTGGCCTGGCGTCGCCTGAGGCCTGTGCCTGCTCCCGGCTCCCAGCGGGTGGCTGAGTGTCTCCCCACAGGAGGCCGCCTGGGGCTTCTGCTCTGGGTAGTGGGTTCCAGCCAGCAGGCGGCTTCTCCTGGGTGCTGTGGGCCGAGGAATGGCCCCTCTCCTGCGCCATGGCAGTGAGGGGAGTGCCGCCTTGCACATGGCCGGCCCGGGTCCCTTCCCCGCACTGCATAGGGTCTTCTGAGGACCTCCAGTGGTCCCCAGCACCGAAGAATAAAAGCTGTGCCCCGTGGAGACGCAGGACTTGATGTGTGAACGGCTACTGGCCCGCCCGCCCGGGGCCTGGCGGGCGGGGACGAGGAGGGCAGTGTCACCCAGACAGGACGCTGGTGCCCGCTGGCTACCCTGTGATGTTGCAGAGGGCTTTCTCGTGGGTGGGCAGCGTTGGGTGGACGTGGCCTTCCTACAGGAGCATCTGCCTCCCATGGTCCACGTGGGGCGCGTCTAGGCTGCGTTCCCGATCCTGGGTTGAGCCCGCGAGCAGAGGGCCTGCCCCTGGCGCCCGGTGTCAGAGTGACCACTGAGTGAGCGCGCTGGCAGTTCCTCTCCCCAGAGTCACGAGGCAGTGACCGTGTGCACAGCACTCCAGCCGAGTGCATGGAAGTGACCGCTCAGTGGCAGGCGGGGTGAGCGGAGGAGGAGAGGCAGCAGGGAGCAGGCACTGCCCAGGCCCGGCCGGCAGTGCTCATTGCGTCTTGCTCTCTGTTCCAGCCGATGTTTTCTGTCGCACCGAGCTTGGGCACCAACGCGTCCGCCGCCTTCAACCCTTACCTGGGCCCTGTGTCGCCGAGCCTCGTCCCCGCGGAGATCTTGCCGACGGCCCCCATGCTGGTGACTGGGAACCCCGGGGTGCCCGTGCCTGCTGCAGCCGCCGCTGCCGCGCAGAAGCTGATGCGGACGGACAGACTGGAGGTAGGAGGGTGACTCCTGGCCGTGGTGGGTGCGCAGGGGCCACTGCTTCCTTCGAGGCCAGCGCGAAGGGTGGGCCAGTCCAGCAGGGTCCGGGGCCAGGCAGGGGCTCACCATGGTGCCCGCATGTCCCCTGAATCCGGATGCGCCGCCTCTGGCCCAGGGGCAGCGATGAGGATGTGTGCCCGGGGGCCCCCCTGCCCTTCCCGTGGAGGTCGCAATGACCCTCGCCTCCCGTGCTCAGGGAGGGTGTGGTCCGCCAGGTGCCCCTGCTGCTGGCTCGCGCCCCTGGACGCAGCAAGAGAGTGATGGCTCTCAGCCATCTCAGCTTTCATGGGGGATTGGAAACGTCACCGTCCTCGGTGTCAGCCCCGCTGTGAGACTCGTACAGTCGGGTGTGGTGCCGACCTCCTATGGGGGCGTGGTGTGAGTTGGGCGGTGGCCCCTTGGGCGCCCAGCTGTGGCACAGCCCCTACAGTCCCCTGACCAGCAGGAGGCCCGACCCAGCGCCGAGTGGTTCTGTGAGGATGTGTGCCCGGGGCCCCCCTGCCATGGAAGATCCGGAGGCAGGATCCGGCCATAGCGTGAACTGAATCGTGCTGGATTTTCACAAAGCCCAGCGTGCCCCTGTTGCGTCCAGGGCTTTGCTTGCAGGGGAAGACACCGTCCGGGGCAGCGGCCGAGCCCTTCATGTGGGTCTCACTGCCTGTGGACAGACCCGGCACCTGGCCTTGCCCGCTCACCTGACCCTGGGGCCTGGCTCTGGAGGATGCCAGGGTCACTGCACATCTGGGGGCATCACGCAGAAGCCTGTTAAGGTCACGTCAAGGGCCGAGGGAGCAGAACTGACGTGCAGCCTCACCCAGCTGCGTGCTCAGGCTCCCAGTGAGCCCGGGCTGAGACACCCACCTGTCAGGAAGGTCAGGGGAAGCTGGGTGCCCTCAGGTGCCCTGGGGTGTGTGAGTCGCCCTCGGCCAAGAGGCCGAGGGACGCGTCGAGGTCAGCCAAGAGGAACGGCCCCCCCATGTGCAGAGGTAAGAGGACACTCAGCAGATACCTGGGGGAGTTTCAGACGTCCAGCTGTCGGCCCTGCAGCTGGCCCGGGCAGCTGGAGCCCGGCCCTCCGCTTACAGCCCCTGTGCCTGGGGCCGGCCACAGCAGCCCCCCGGAGGCGGGGAGTGGCCCCAGGAGCCCTCCTTCCGTGACTGCTGAGATGGGGTCCAGGCCTAGGACACAGCCCGCGCTGCCCCAGGCCCAGCCCGACTCGGCCTCTCCTCCCCCTGCTGCCCGGCGTGGCAGAGTCCGGCCACACGTGGCCTCTCTCGGCGGCCGATGGCCACGCTCTGGGTTCCGATGGTCAGGTGCAGCATCGGTACCAGGCGATGAGCCAGCGGTCCCCCAGGGCAGCTGATGGTCCACACACGTGTCCCTGCCCGTGGTGGCTATCAGGACCCGCTGGATGGTGTCTCCCGGCACTCGGTCCCCATCCATGCAGCAGTAGGAGTTTTGCCTGCTCAGGGGCTCGGCTGGGGTGCTGGACGCCTGGGGCAGCTGAGGGTGCTTACACGAAAGGCCTGGACGTGGGAAGCGTGACGCAAGCGTGACGGCGAAGTGGCCTGAACAGCGTCTCCTCGGGGCCGACAGGCCGAGGGACGCATCGAGGTCAGCCAAGGAGCTGAAGTATTGAAGCCACAGACGGTTGTGGAAAGGGCTGACCCACATCTGCTGACCACAGCTGCGAATTCTGCACATTTGAGTTTAGAAATGATCAGAAAAAATCAGACACAAAAGAAGATGCTTTTGGCAGTAGTTCCTGGGTGCAGGGAATGCCAGAGAGAGCCGCCCAGCTACCCAGGGAGAGGGCAGCCCTGGGCACCGCTTCCCTGGCAGGGGCAGGCAGTGCTGCAGCTGACCCAATTTGCACTGCGTGGGCCTTGGAGCACTGCAGCGTATAGCCAAGACCCTCAAAAAGTAAAAACAAGGGGGCCAAAGAGAGTACAGGGAGAAGGCACTTGCCTTGCAAGCAACCGACCTCTGTTGGCTGCCTGGCACCACATGGGTCCCTGAGCCCTGCTAAGAGTGACCCTGAGCACAGAGTCAGGAGTCAGCCCTGAGCACAGAGCCAGGAGTCAGCCCTGAGCACAGAGCCGTGGGGTTCTGTCTACGACCTCGAAACCGGCAGAGCTAAAGCGACATGGCAGCTGAAGATCAGGCCTGACCATGGCCCCCGTGGACACAGGCCTGTAAAACTGCTGCTCTGAGCACTGGGAACTGTCCACCAGGGGCTGTGCTGGCCATGAGGGCCTGTCCGAGAGCACCCGGGCCCTCCAGCCTGCGTCCCCCGGCAGTGTCACTCCAGCCCGGGGCAGCCACTTCCCTGTCCCCTGCACCGGCGAGGCTCCGGGTCACTTCAGTGCTCGGTCGTGTCCGCTGCATCCCAGCGAGGGACGGGAGTGCCTGGCCCTGGGTGTGCTGGTCTGGAGGCAGCGGGGGTCTCACCCACCCCCAAGGCTCTTTCCCGAGACAAACTGGGTGCGCAGATGTGGGTTCCCTGGACTTATCAGGGCCAGTTGCGGGCAGGAAGCCAGCAGGACATGGACTTCTTGGCCCAGCAGATCTCCCGTTCTTCCTGCTGAGTGCAGACCCTCTGCTGGCCACGGAGTCCCAGGGCCGCTGGTGGCTGCTGCATCCCCAGCTGGGCAAGCCAGTGAGGAGGGGCTGTTCCCCGAGGTCAGCATGGACAGTAGCGACCCTGTGTTTGTGCAGGGCAGCTGGGTCAGTGGACAGCAGCGTCCCCGTGTCTGCAGGACAGCTGGAGTCAGTGGACAGTAGCGACCCCGTGTGTGTGCAGGGCAGCTGGGTCAGTGGACAGCAGCGTCCCCGTGTCTGCAGGGCAGCTGGAGTCAGTGGACAGCAGCATCCCGTGTCTGCAGGGCAGCTGGAGTCAATGGACAGTAGCGACCCCGTGTGTGTGCAGGGCAGCTGGGTCAGTGGACAGCAGCGTCCCGTGTCTGCAGGGCAGCTGGGTCAGTGGACAGCAGTGTCCCCATGTCTGCAGGGCGGCAGGGCCAGTGGACAGCAGCGTCCCATGTCTGCAAGGCAGCTGGGTCAGTGCACAGCAGCGTTCCCGTGTCTGTGCAGGGCAGCTGGGGTCAGGGGCCAACAGAATCCCATGTCTGCAGGGCAGCTGGGTCAGGGCCTTGGGGCCGTCTCTCTTCTCTCCCGTCCCGAGTGTTGTGTCTCAGAGGACGCCTGTGCAGTCACACCTGTCCCGTCCACATTTCCTCGTCCTACCCTGGGAGAAGAGTGGCCACTCGGGGTGGGGCCAGTGTAGACTGTGCAGCCTAGTGCCACGTCTGAGAGCCTCTGCTCCAGCAGGTCGGAGAGGACAGGCTCTTGTCCAGGGCCGGGGAACAGAGACGGTGCTGCCCACATTGCACCGTGCCCCGTGCTCCCCACTCTGTGTTCCCCACCCAGTGCTCCCCTCCCCGTGCTCACTGTCCCGCTCCTCCCCAGGTGTGCCGGGAGTACCAGCGTGGCAACTGTAACCGCGGGGAGAGCGACTGCCGCTTCGCGCACCCGGCGGACAGCACCATGATCGACACCAACGACAACACGGTGACCGTGTGCATGGACTACATCAAGGGCAGGTGCTCCCGGGAGAAGTGCAAGTACTTCCACCCGCCCGCACACCTGCAGGCCAAGATCAAGGCCGCCCAGTACCAGGTCAACCAGGCGGCAGCTGCGCAGGCCGCAGCCACCGCGGCCGCCATGGTGAGTGGGCGGGCCCGGCGCCTGTCGGTGCCAGCACCCTCCTCCCGCCCCCCGCCTCCCCCTCGCCCCCGGCCCTGGCACCTCCCTGAGGCTTGCCCTCCCTCCCCAGGCCCGAGTGCGTGTCGCGCGGCCGGGCCGGGCCAGGGCGAGCTGGGCGAGGCCACCCCGTCCTGCGCCGCTCCGCCCCGCCTCCCCGGGGACGCTCCGGCTGGTCTCCCGCCGGCCAGCCCCGCGCCCCCGCGTGCTCCCGGCTTGGTCGCAGTCCCGAGGGGGCGCGGGTGCCGAGCACCCCCGCTCCCACGGGCCGGCCCGCCCGACGCGGCGCGCATGCTCAGTGTCGTTCCCGTGGTCGACGGCGTTCCGATGATCTGTTTCCGTTTTTTCTCTCGCCCGATGCACTGCTGCCCCATGGCGCCTCTGCTTGCTGTTTGTGTTAATGCGCTTCACCCCACTGGCCGTGCAACATGTGCTCGCTGCCCGCTAATTAAGACTCAGTCGGCTGTCAAATCACTGAAGCGACCCCTCGAGGCAACCTTTGACCTGGTACTATGACCTTTCACCTTTTAGCTTGGCATGTAGCTTTACGGTAGAGACGACTCTGGTTTTGGTTTTGGTTTGGTGTCCCCCCCACCCGCCCACTTTTTTTTTTTCTTTTTAACTCGATTTTGAAGTGAGAGATTGCTTTTTCTGCGATGAAGCTGTAACGTAGCAACGGAAGGACCGTTGGGGGCGGCGTCCTGGACAGCCCCAGCCGGCGGCCCGCGCGGCCACCGCCAGCCACTGCACTCTAGAACGTTCTCCCGGCAGCCCTGGGACCGTAGCAGGGGGGTGGGGGTCTCTCTGCGTCCCTCTGCTGCATCTAGAACGTTCTCCGCAGCCTCGGGGACGAGGGCGGGAGCCTTTCTCTGCGTCCCTGTGCTGGTCGCTTGGCTGCAGCCGAGGGACGCGGCTGACCAGAGCCGACCCCTGCATGCCGGGCTCTGCATGGGGGCCGGGGCCGGGCGGGCGAGGCGGGCTGGCCGGTCTCAGTCCCTCGGACACTCCCTGCGCTTGTACGCCCACAGTGCAGGGCCACTGTTCTGGAGGGCCGGCTCGGCCCCGGACGCGGCTCGCGCGTGGGTGGGTCGCCTCCTTCGAAGCTTGGACCTTGCTTGTTTTTGGAGACTTTGGTTGACCCCTGCGCCCTCCCCTAGTGCAGACCTCCGCCGTGCTCACCCCGCACTCCCGGGACAGACTGACCCTGTCTTCTCTTCTCTCCCGTTACTGGCTCTCGTTCTCACCCCCGTTCACCGCGCAGGGCATCCCTCAAGCCGTCCTCCCTCCGTTACCAAAGAGGCCTGCTCTTGAAAAAACCAACGGTGCCACGGCAGTCTTCAACGCGGGCGTCTTCCAGTACCAGCAGGCCCTGGCCAACATGCAGCTGCAGCAGCACACGGCGTTCCTGCCGCCAGGTAGGCCGTGGGCCGTGGCGCTCCCCCTCCCACCCTGCCCGTGACCCCCGCTCTGCCCGCGGAAGCCGGGCGCTCCGGCCTGGCAGCGCGTGTCACCCCCGCTCGGGCCTCTCCGCCCGGCCCCACGGTCTGGCCCGACACCATCCTGCTCTTCGGGCCCTGCGCCCACCCCGGGGGCCACTTGAATCCTACGGAACGGCCCTGGAGGCTTGGCTGGCCCCCTCCCCCGTCGGGTGTCGGGGTCGAGGATGCGAATCCTGCCCTGCCCAGAGCACCCCGGAAGCAGAAGCCCCGGGGCCCTGAGGCCCTCGTCCTCCTGGCAGTGACCTGTCCGCCCTGTGGCTGCACTTGGCCCCGCTCTCCACACAGACACCCCAGGGCTCACTGGCCAGACCAGCCGCTCCTTGGCCTGCCCTCTCCGGGAGGAGCCTGGGTGGGCCCATCAGAACCGCCAGGGGCCCATAGCCCCCGGGCTCCCGAGGGAGGGCCCACAGCCCTCCTGCCCATCTTCGCTCACGTTCTTGTGGCCTGAGGTCTGGTGCGCTGGGGGCTCCCCCCGCGACCCTCAGCCTGGTGATGGGGGTGTCCACGACTCAGTCTCCACAGGCACTGAGTGCTGCCCCCTGCAGAGCATTCCTAGGAAGGCAGGCGAAAGAGCTCTCCACACCTGCACCCACACCTGCATCTGTCCTCACATCTGTTCCCTCACCTGCACCTGTACCCTCACCTACACCCACACTCGCACTTGTACCCACACCCGCACCTGCACCCTCGCCTGCACCTGCACCCTCGCCTACACCTATACCCTCACCTGCACCCACACCAACACCCACACCAGCACCCACACCCACACCTGCACCCACACCCACACCTGCTCCCACACTCACACCTGCACCCACACCCACACGTGCACACA
Source organism: Sorex fumeus (assembly GCF_029834395.1). Lineage (NCBI taxonomy): Eukaryota > Metazoa > Chordata > Mammalia > Eulipotyphla > Soricidae > Sorex > Sorex fumeus. The sequence continues at coordinate 21,097,609 of NW_026606081.1, forward strand.
CACCTGCACCTGCACCCACACCCACACCTGTGCCCACACCCACACCTGCGCCCGCACTGCAGTTATCTGTCTTACTCCTGCATCTGCATCTGCATCCGCACCTCCACCTGCACTCACACCTGCCCTGCTCCTCGAGTTTCCCCATGTCTTCACTTTTCCTCATACCTGTTCCCCCCCACACCTCCTGCCACACCGGGGCCAGCCCCCACCTGCACCTTCTCCTCCTGCTCCCTCAGTTCCATAGGCTTCAGGCTCTGAAAGCAGTGCTCAGGACCTAGGTTAGGTCTGTGAAGTCTCAACCCAGGCTGCTCTGGGCACCCGCAGACCTGACGGGCTCTCGGGAGCAGGAGGTAGGGGGATTTGTGGGCATGGGGGGTTTACGGAGGGATGGGGATAGGGTAGCTTTCAGAGAGGAGGAAGGTTCCTGGTTTGTCACTTCTATTCCCATGAAACCGATTCAGGTTGGGGTTTTTGTTTTGTTTCCGTAGTTTTGGTTTCAGTTACTGGGCCACACCTGCCGTGCACAGGGCTTGCTCCTGGCTCTGTGCTCAGGCTCGCTCCCATCGGGCAGGGGGACCCTGTGTGGTGCCGGGGGTCCAAGCGCCCTGCCCACTGTCCTATCCTCCGACCCCTGGCCCGTCTCAGCAGGCCCGATTCTCTGTGGTTGTGATCTCTGTCCCTTTGCTCTTCTCCTGGGGAAACGGCAGCTATTTCCCAGGGTTCCGTCCTAAATGGCTTTTAAACTCGGCACATTCTTTTCCAGGCAGGCTTAAGAGCAAAAGGAAGAGTGAGCGCTGAGTAGGGATTTTTGTTTGTTTTAATTGAATCACCATGAAATGCACAATTGCAGAGCTATTCATGGGCTTCAGTCAATGATTTTGTTTTTAAGCTGGGAGCTTCTTTGGATATGAATTTTGACAATGATTTAATTGATAGTGAATGTAATTGATCGTTTCCGTCTGAAAGGATATCAGTTGTTTTTACAATACCTTAAATCAGCTTTATAACTTCTTACCATCATCAACAGGCTTGAGTTATTACATCTAAATTCAAACCAAATCATCCACCAAATCTCCATGATAATTCCTTTCCTCTGTTCCTCTCCTCCTTGAAATCCTTTTAACTGCACACATCCTGCTTAGAAATCACCTTCCCTTTATTCCCTGCATCCTTCACACAGATCAATCAGAAACTGTCCAGTGTGTGATTACAGCATGCTCTCCTCAGAAACACGCCTGTGACCCCCACCACCCCCCGCCTCTGGAGCTGCGCAGGGCGAGGGTCCCCCGCCTCAGTGAGGGGGAGCTTCCCTGCAGGCTCCCTGGTCAGCACCACGGCCGTCCAGAACCCTGTTGTCCTTCGAGTCGAGGCCTCCCTCAGCCTCACGCAGCTGCCCATGCCTCTGTGCCGAGGAAGCCCCCTCAGAGACCCCTCAGGCCCGGCCCAGGCTGAGAGCCGGAAGGATCCGCAGGAGGCGGGAGCAAGCTCAGGCCCGTGCTCGCGCGTCCGAGACCTGAGTTCTGGCGGGTGTCGGGAACGGGGCTCCCTGGGTGCCGTTTCCAGCGGCCCCAGCTGCCCTCTGGCCTCCAGGCCGCTGGCCTCAGACTCGGCCCCACCTGCGTGGCTCAGCGGTGGTAGCCTGGGGCAACCCCAGCCCTGCCTCTGCTTCCCCAGCGGGCTCCGTCCTGCGGCTGCTGAGCTTAAGCAGTGCCAGGTCCGAGAGAAACGGCGCCTGAGACAGTCTTGGAGAAAGACCCCCCAGCTCTGTCCTTGGGGCAGCGCCAGTCCCTGCGTAGAACAGGTTCAGGTTCTGGATCGTACCTGCAGATTCTTCCCGGACGCACTTGCTTTTGCCCAGGCGAGTGTCACGGATGTCCCGTGAAGGGCTTTAGGGTTTTGACTTTTAACTTTTTTGGTTTTTAACTTTTTTTTTAAACTTTTTTTTCCCCCTTTGGGTTTTTAACTTTTTTCTTTTCTCTTTTCCGTATGTTGAATTTTTAGAGCATTTGATTTTCCAAATTATGCTAAGACCTCACCCAGCCATCAGTCAGCCCCTTCTGTTTCCCCAGAGACCGAGGGACCAGCAGGGGTCTCGGGGAAAGTCTGTCCCTCGTTCCCTCCAGCTGAGTTCCAGCGAACTCGGGTGGGAATGAACTGAACCCCAGTGAAGGAGAGTGGAAGTCTGGTCCCCTTCCATGCAGAGGGTCGGTCTTGTGACCCGCCAGGCACACGGGCCAAGTGTAGCTCCACCCGGACAGACCCCGCTCACTGCCCGGCCAGCGCAGCCTCGCGGTTCCTGAGGAGCAGGCAGGCCTGGGCCCCTCCCCGCAGAAGGCCCTCGCCTCGGCGGCCGCTCGGCCCCAGCTGCGGCCCAGGCACTGGCTTTCCCCGGAGACGGGCCCAGGTCCCTGCGGGCGGGGGCGGGGTGCTGTCGGTTCCACGCCGTGTTGCTAGAATAACCATTTTTCTTCTTTGTTCAATGAATCTCCTAATGACACGTGTGATGGGACGTTTTAATTCTCTTCCCTTTCCAAACCCGCCTTCCTGTGTCCATGCATGCTGCAGGCTCGATTGTGTGCATGGCGTCCGCTCCAAGTCTTGGTAGGTCCTCTCTTTCTTGATTTTCTCGACCCCCGGTGCCCCTCACAGCCCCTCAAAATCCACCGCTGATCTCACCTGCCCACCGACACACCCACCCTCGTACTAACACCTGTCAATTAAACGCCACTTCCGATTTAATTGACGCGGACACCTACCAGGGCCCGTCCCGCCCGTTGACCTGCGTGCCCGGGGGTGGATTTTGATCGGACTCTGAGTTCTGCTGTGTAGAAGGAAATCGGTCTCCTAAAGTGATGTGCTGTGTGTTTGTAACGGTGGATAAGAAAGCCTCTCTCCCTCCCACCCCAAAACCACGGCTGAAGTAGGCCCTGACGTTTGACTTAAGATTTTGAATGCCCAGGAGCGCTGGATAAAGTTCTCATTTCTGACATAGCAAAGTAAGCGTGTTTGTGTCGATTTTCTTGATTTGATGGTAACGAGCTTTTTTTTTCCCCCTCTTTTTTCTCCCCCGCCCCCTTCCCGCTCTCTCTGGAATGTCGTCCCGCTTTGCGCTGCGGTTGCATGTCACTCGCTGGGATGTCCCTCCACGTGGCTTCTCGCTGTGGTCGACCCTGTGCCCGCCCGTCTCCTCCGTCTTGCCATGGCCCTTACCGCTCCACTCTTCCGTATGTTTGCTTATATGATTTTCCCTCCGAAAGTTCCCATGGTGCACGGCGCTACGCCAGCTACTGTGTCCGCAGCGACAACATCTGCCTCCAGTGTGCCCTTCGCTGCGGCAGCCACGGCCAACCAGGTTTGCTCCTTTACAGCTTTCTTCTTAAGCCCGATCTCGGGGCCGGCTGCAGGCCTTGCACACGGGGCCCTGGGGAGGCCAGCGGGGGCTGTCCGGGGGCTTCAGCATGGGGGTCTCCAAGGCAGCTCTGTCGGCCTGCACCGCCCACCGTCAGGCCAGGCTCCCTCTGCTGAGACGGGCCCGCACACGCCACGCTCCTCGGCCACACGCTGCAGGGTCCTCTGTGAGAGCCCCTCAGGCCGCCCCTGTCTCCACGTGCGCCGAGCTCGCAGTAGGGACGGGGCATCCGTGACCACTGCCGCAGGCCAGTGTCAGCCTCTGCCCGGCCCTGCCGTGCTCCCCAGGCACTGCTCAGGCTGTTCTGAGAACTCAGCCCATGGCCCAGCGCACCTCGTGCTTGGCCGGGACGGCCCCCGAGGGGGCTGATCCCCCAGGTCTGTCCACAGCCCCACCACGCGAGTGTCCTGGCTCACGGCTGTTCTGGTCTCAGGGGATCTGCAGGAGAGGTGCTGCCTTCTGTTTCGGGAGGTCAGACTCGGGACTCTGAGCATGACAGTTTTAAGATCAGTTTTGATTGTTTTTGGATCATAGATTGTGTAACATGGTCAGACCATGCTGACGCTTGTGGTACTGACACAGAAAGTCACTGCAGACCCTACCAAAGTACCCAGACCTCCCCCTGTCCCCATGTCAGCGTCCAAGGACATGATGGTCGAGGACCTCGGGGTCACAGCAGAGCGAGGTGGAGAGTCCAGCTCGAAGGAACCCCAGGCTGAGGCCCTGGGAGGGGACCTGGATGAGCGCCACCCACATGGGTGCAGGCCCCGCCCATGCAGGAGTAGGCCACGCCCATACATGTGCAGGCCCCGCCCACACGGCCCTCTGGCCTCATCTGAGAAGCAGGTTTTTCCCCCGGAGCACCTGGCCTCCCAAGGCAGTGACCCGTGTGCATTATGGCGTGTGAGTGAGGAGGCTGTGGGCGTGACCCGTGTGGGCACAGGTGAGGCTGGACGCCTCGCTGGCTGCGTGCAGCAGTGGGATGGGGATGGGACGGGATTGCAGGGGCCTTTCCTTCGCATTGTGCTGTGACCATCTCATGCATCATCTGAGCGAGAGCCCAGGAAGGAACCCGTGCACATGCAAACACACACGTGCTGTACACGTGCACAGATGCACACCATGCCTCACATATGCATACACACATGCTGTACATGCGCACACACATACACGTGCTGTACATGTGCAGATGCACACTGTGCTACACATGTGCACACACATGCTATACATGTACACATATGCTGTACGTGTGCACACGTACTATACATGTCCACAGATGCACACCATGCTGTACACGCACACACAGGTACTGTACATGTGACACAGTGCTATACATGCACATGGAGGCACTTACAGGCTTTCCATGCCCACAGATGCACACACAGGCTGTACATGCATGTGGTGCACATGGCTGTTTCTGCACAGAGACACACAAATCATATGTTGATGCACACGTGCTATACATGTGCACACATACACGTGAGACAGTGCTGTATGTGCACCCGGATGCACACATGGACTGCATGCATGTGGTTGCACACACAGGCTGCACATCGGGCTATACATGCACACGGGTGCACACTCGGCTGCACATGCACACGGGTGCACACGTACTGTGACTGCATATGCGCGTGATGCCTCCAGCACTAGTGCTGCGCCTGCATGTCTGCTCCGGGCCCACTGGCCCTGGGCATCGCTGCTGCTCGAGCCCCCAGGTCTGTCCACAGCCCCACCCTTGAGGCTTCCACGTCCTGGCCCGCAGGACAGGTAGGACAAGCTCCCTCACGCCCAGGTGCACGCTGCTGTGAGCTGGTCGAAGTGTGCAGTGATGCCCGGGGGGGGAGGGGCAGGTGGAGGCCGCACAGGTCCCCTCGCTCGGCCATGGCCTGTGGGACGTGGAAGCCTCAATGTGGGGGTGAGGTCTCGAGGGCCCCGGGAGGGGGCAGAGGCCTTGGAGCAGCTCCTCCGGTGCCCCCGCCTGGGCTGGCCGCTTCCCCCTCTCTGGGGACAAGCTCAGCCGTGGTCAGGTTCGCCCTCGGCAGCTCTCCTGGGGTTACTCCCCTCTGGGTATCAGTCCCGCGCGTCTCGTGGCACTCTACTCGGCGCGCCCACGTTCGGGACCCTGTGTGCAGGCGTGTCGGCCCACGTGACCGTCTCCTGCTCCTGCTCCCCGTGGCTGGGTCATTGGGCACTCCAGCACCCAGCACGGTCCAGATGTGGGCAACCTTGCCGACAGCCCCAAGCAGGCCCAGCCACTCTGGCACTCGAGGACAAGAGCCTCTTTGCGGAATTTCACTTTTCCTTAAAAACGTCCAGTATTGAAATGTTCGGCTCTTGATGGTTGGCTTGCTGGCCCGGGTCACTCATTAAGTCATTTTTTTATTTACCAGATACCCATAATATCTGCCGAACATCTGACTAGCCACAAGTATGTAACCCAGATGTAGAACTTTCATCAGTAAACAGTAAGTCCACTTCAAGGGTGTCACACAGCCTCTGTGTGCGGCCTCTGGGCAGTCACAGAACATGGTGGTGGGGGTTGGATTTGGAATTGTCTCCCATGGTTCTGTCATGGCGGGTCATGGGAACACACCGTGGAGAGTTCTGAGCCTTCCACGTTGCTGTCGTCTCGTCTCGCAAGAGACAGTCATGGGGAAATCCTGCTGCTAACCACGCTGGGAGCAGGCATGCAGGAAGGGAAAGTAGGAAGCGTCAGGCCCCAGCGCGGGGCGTGTGCTAAGGCCACTCTGCTCCCCATAGCATCCTCACGGGGCCGCACACGTGTGCCCTATCGCAGTCCCGTCCTCGTGTGTGCGTGTGCCCGTTGGCTGTATCACAGTCCCGCCCCCGTGTGTGCATGTGCACACGTGTGCCCGTCGGCTGTATCACAGTCCCGTCCCCGTGTGTGCGTGTGCCCGTTGGCCCCGCCCCCCCTCCCCATGCGTGCGTTTCCAGAGGCCCAAGACAGCACCCGGCACCACACTTCAGAACCGCAGGCTTCCGGTCTGCAATTATAAAAGTGGCTCTGGTACTTTGCAGTGGCCAGTGGCTGTCCCTCAGCCCTGGAGCCTGTCCCCTCCCCACGCCTGCACACGGCCTGCCCAGGCGTCAGACACAGGCACCCGTTCCTGGCATGGAAAAGAGCCATAGCGCTGGAGCCCCGATCTGGCCAGGCGGGGCTGCACCCCCGCCTGCTGGGCTTGTGACACCCGGGCCCCAGGCGGCAAGGTTGAGCCTGAGCTGCAGGGGACGCTGGCTGAGGGGTGCGGGTGGAGGGTCTGGTTCCCGTGGCCCCAGGGCTGTCGCCCGGCCGCCTTTGCGCTGGCGCGGGTTGGGCACCCGCCCCGCACCGCGGTCTCTGACCTCGCGTGTCTCCCCTCCCAGGTCGTACTGAAGAGGAAGGGACAGTGTGCTTGGATGGAGGAGAGAATGAGAGCGAGCGAGACCATTAGCCATATTGTATATACGTCAAGTGACACCCACCGACACCCTCAACCACAGACATCACCTCTTGCATGAGACCCAGAAGGCCGGGCCGGAGCCGCACACTGTCGCCTGACGCCTCGGACGTGGCTCGGTCCGGGTGCGAGGTGGCGCTCCTGCCCCTCAGACCACCGCCGTCTTAGTTCCTAGCACAGTTTGCTCGCGAGGCGCGCCGGGGTGGGTCCCCTGCCACCCGGCCGCCTCGGAGGGCCGACCGAGGTGACCACGGTTCTGGTAGCATTGGTACGCCTGTAGACCAAGATATAATTTTTTAAAAACTAAGTTTATTTCTTTCAAGGTTTACAAAAACAAAGGTGCACCTTGTATTTGCAATCGCCGTTGCCGCGGAGAGCGCGTGCCGTCGTTTCCGTTTGAGAGAGAGAGTTCTGGTGTGAGATTGTGAGGCGTGGTGGGGGTCTGACCGACGAATGTGCCAAGCAGGGCCGCAGCTGTGTGTCTTCAAAGCACATCATGGCTTAAGGACCATGTTGTCAAGGATTCTCATGAAGTGCCATAGACTGCATCAAATCGAGTATTATTTCTTCAGTGTTACTTTCCGAGCCCGGGACTCAGCAGGCAAAGGGCACCATTCTTTCTTGTTTTGTTTTGTGTTTTGAAACCAAAGCTGTCTCAGAAATGGCCAACTTAATCGCAGCACTCACGGGCAGCACAACACACACACTCTCGAGACAGACAGACTCACACCTACTGGAGATATATAATAGATAGATAGAGAGATATATATAAAGTTATTTTAACACATCGTCGTGGACTATTCATGCCCACTAGACCGTCTAACACGCCACTTCAAAAGGGATGTGCCATTTCTGAGACACGAGGACAAAAGAGATGTTTGAAGACGTTATTTTGCTTCTATTTATAGCTCTGTGAAAAGTCAAAAGACTATAAATGCTTTGCAGAAATGCTTTTTCATTTGCTCACCAGTCACATTTAACGGTAAGAGTGACTCTAAAAGAAGCAAGCAGGTCTGTCATCAGATGCATGAAAAAACCAAAAGAGTTGAAAACGGAAACGTTTGATGAGCCTAGCCACTGGGTGGGTTAAGTACATGGGTGAATTTTATATATTTTTGTTGTTGTTGTGGTTCAGATTAACTGCTTATAGCCTTAGAAAGCCTTTTACAAAATTTTAAGAGAAATAGATGTGCATTCAGTTTTTAAGAATGGATTTATCCAAAGGAAGTCTTTTCTTTGCTTTCTTTCCTTTCTGTCTTTTTCTTTTCCTTGTGGTGTGGATGTCGCAGCTAGGCAAGGGTATTTTTGCTCTGTTCGGCGGTTCTGGTTCTGCAAACAGCCGGGCGGGGGCGTCACTGGTAGTCGGGAGTGGGGAGGGAGAAGTGGGGTTCCCTTGCAGAACCCCCGTACTCCCGCGTTTGCTGCAGGTTTTGATGCTTGGGAAAGAAGCTTTCTAGTTCCAGACTGGTGTCGATTTTACTGATTGTACTGTGCATCTATTATGCCTTAGCTACATTACGGGTTGGAGCCCATACCAATGTGTCCCAATCGTGTTCAGAGAGTGAGGGGTCTCACGTTATTGTAGTTAGTGACATTAGAGAATAGGACTTATTTTTCTTGTTAAAAGGTAGATTTTCATTTCCTACATTTATTAGATTTCATTTTCTATTAACAATTGAATACCATTTCAGTTTATAGACTATTGTTTTATTAGATGTTACCGTTGAATTTTTTCAAAATACAAAAAAAAAACCCTTAAAGGTAGTTTTCCTTCATAACATACTCAGTTTTGAATTACATGTAGTGTCATATGAATATTCGTATTATTGTTAACTAAATGATTTATATTTTACTGATTTAATATTAAAGTGTAAGAATGTCAGTCTTGTTCTTGTCTAGTTTTCATTAAAAAGAACAAAGATCTTTTATATGGATATCTTATAAATATATAATCATTGCTAAGTAAGAAGTTCTGTTGTTGCTATTGCAACAATCCTGGCAGACAATTGAGTAATATTTTGATGATTTATTTTGTTTGTAATTAGTTATTATAAGAAGATCTAGATCCTAGATATTAGAATAAAATTTATTTTCTACTGTATCCATTTCAAATGTTAAAGTATTGTTTAATATTTTTGAAATCCCTGAATATCAGGCCTTGTTATAAATAAGCTGCATAATCAATAAATAGAACAAGGGACTTTTTGTTGATAATCCAAATACTCCAAGTTTACGGAAGGAGAATGGTAGCGTGTGTGCAACTCCCGAAGGCCAGCTATGCTGCCTGCAGTGGGAAGCGTGTTGGAGCGACGCGAGAAGCCGACTTTTTGCACTTCTGTATATAGTCAAAGAGAGAACCTGTATAATAGTAAGATCTTATTTTGAATAAAATGTCTATAATTCCCCGGAGTTTTGTTAAGGCTAGCAGACAGCAGACCGAGCAGGATCCCTCGCGAAGGTGTCCGCGCCCCAGTGTGCCCTCGCTTTTGTGCACAGCTTGTAGTTCGCCAGGATATTCTCCGCGGGAAAGAAACGCCGCCCGCCCGGGTCTCAGACCGACAGACTCCACGGGGCGAATCCGCCCGAAGACCATCACCAAAACAGCAGGAACTTCAACCATTGAGGCGCAGCCATGGATCAGAAACTCCTGACATTTTTCAGAACTACTGCATGTTTAAAACTTCAACAACAACTACAACAAAACAGAGAAAAAGGACGATACTTAGGACACACTCAAACCTGTTTCTGCCAACCCCGGTGGTTTCTTGCTCACACACACACACACACACACACACACACACACACACACACACAGAATCTTCAGGACAATATTGCCTTTCACAAGATCTCGACCATCTGCAGGCAAAGCGAACAGCTCACCGTAGCTCTAGTCGTTATGTGATTGGTTTTTAATTGCTATAGGATCCTGTTCTTCCAGCAGGGGAGGGGATAGAACACAGTTCAGATTGCACGGTTTGACTTCCCTCTGAGAAGCACTAGACATGGCAGAGTGGCCAGGCAGGCACTTGAATCTGCCTCCAGCCTCCCCCGGCTGGTGGCCGAGTGGCACTTACCAGCACCCCTGCACACCTGCTGAAAGAACAGACGCTTGGTTTTACTATTATGTAATCAAAACTTACTTTCTGCTTGTAGTTGCCTATAAATTACGTATTTTGTCTTGGGCTGCATTTTGTTTTATGCTTATTTTATTATCACTGCAGTAGTTGGCTTTGCTGTATGGAAAAATAAAGTGGAATTGCCCTAATAAAACTTCTCTTTCTTAAGTATATTTGAGTAGCTGAGGTTGAAGTGTACGTTCTTTCCTGCGCCTCCCGAGCATGTGTGCGTGTTTGTGCCTTTGACCCGTGTTGACATGGAGTGATGTGCCATGGAACATGGTTTTCATGGCATGGAGACCCCCCCCACCTGTGGCGGGCTATGGTCACAGCCTCTCTGTTGAACCCTGAGGGCATGTTGGGCTCAGTGTCTCCTGAGTGCCCAGTCCACTTCTGACACTGTCTGGGAGAATTACAAGGCCAGAAAGGGCTTTCATCACTATCCCTAATTGTCCTCCTAAGGACCCACTGTGCTGTGGACTGGGGATGTGGTTTGGACTGGGTGACTGAGGCCTAGCAACAACAAAAAGCAAAAAAAAGGGGAAAACAATAATCATGTGTGTCCTGGTGCCCCAGGAGACCAGCCTCACACATGCGCAACCTGATGAGACAGACACTTGGTGATGGAATGACACACCCCTTCGATTCACAGTCAGGGCCAGGCCCCAAACACACTTCTCCAGGACACGATGGGAGCTGATAGTGTGGGTCTGCAGGCAGTGTGCATGTGTGTGAGCTCCACGTGTGTATGAGCCTCCACGTGAGCCTACATGTGTGTATGTGTGAGCCTACATGTGTGTGGGCCCACATATGCTTGTGTGAGCCTTGGTGGATGGGTACCTATGTTTGTGTGGGGATGCTAATATGTGCATGTATGTGAGCCTGTGTGGATGGCTGCCAGTATGCGTGTGTAAACTTGCGTGTATGGGTGCCTGCATGTGTGTATATGAGCCTGTCATGGGTGCCTGCACGTGCTTGTGAGCCTATGCGCATACATACGTGTGAGCTGGTGTGTATGTGAGAACATGTGTACATGTGTGGGTCTGCATGCCTACTGTGTGAGCCTACATGCCTGTGTGGTGTGTCTGCATGCCTGTGTGGTGCCTTGGTGTGCCTGTAAGTGAATGTGTTTGAGGGACACATTTCCAGTAGCCACGGGCCACCTTCTAAGCCAGCGGCAGGTGGTCCCACTGAAGGGCTGTTCCACTCTGCTCTTGTTGCTCCCGCTCGCTGGATGAAGGTTCCCGCCGTTGGACGACCCTTCGAGCCCCTCGGGGCTACCTGTTCTAGGCTCCCTGCCCAGCTCTGTTTTTCCCATCTCTTGGGGCCCCTGTTCCGAGACCACTTCTGCTGCCAACGTGCTCTCTCCAGGTGTTTGCAAGGCTGCTCCGGAGAAGGGGCCCCCCAGCAGCTCTCGGCCAGGTGGCTACTTCTCAGAGCTGGAGCTGCTCCCAGGGGCCTGCCATGTGGGGATTTGCTGGGCCACCGAGGTGGGGCTCCAGGGCCCACACATGCCGAGGAGTCTAACCCTGTCTGGGTTGGGTTTGTCCGTCTCACCAAATGGACATGATTCTCTCCTGACTGCATGAGTTCACACCTCTTCGAGTCCCTCACTGACACGTGATTCCACCCTCCCTGAGCAGAGACGCAGGAGTCAGCCCTGAACACTGCCGCGTGTGGCCCCAAAACAAACCAACCAAAACCAACATCTTGAAATATGTCAGATGTGTGCTAGTAAACTGTTAATTTTATAGAAAATACCGACATTCAGATTTTTGTTTGGGGTGACATCAGGTCATGTTCAGGGCCAACTCCTGGCTCTGCTCTGGAATTTCTCCAGGCGAGCTTGGGAGATCATGTGGGTGCCGGGGACTGAACCCCAGCTGGCCACATGCAAGGCAAAGGCCCTCCCTACTGCACCATCTTTCCACCACCCCCTCAATAGTTGTACCTGATGAGAGTCTAAATGGATCTACAAGCCCATTATGGATGTACGTTCTTATTTGACCATTCCTGGTGGCTGACACCATGTGAGCACTGTTTGATGCGAGTTCTCATGACCTGAGAAAGGACTACACACCCCAGGGATGGTTCTGTGGCAAGGGTGTCTCCACCCAGACAGCAGGTAGTGCTGTGGAGGTTGGTGAATCTTGCGCCACCACCAGGTGGCGCTGTGGAGGCAGGTGGGTCCTTCACCACCAGCAGGTGGCGCTGTGGAGGCGGGTGGGTCCTTCACCCCCAGCAGGTGGCACTGTGGAGGCGGGTGGGTCCCTCAACCCCAGCAGGTGGCTCTGTGGAGGCGGGTGAGTCCCCCAGCAGGCGGCACTGTGGAGGCGGGTGGATCCGCATCCCCCATCAGGTGGTGCTGTGGAGGCAGGTGGGACCCTCACCCCCAGCAGGCAGCGCTGTAGAGGTGGGTGGGTCTGGCGCTGTGGAGGCAGGTGGATCTTGCACCACCACCAGGTGGTGCTGTGGAGGCAGGTGGATCTTGCACCACCACCAAGTGGTGCTGTGGAGGCGGGTGGATCTGCATTCCCCAGCAGGCGGAGCTGTGGAGGCGGGTGGGTCCCTCACCCCAGCAGGTGGCGCTGTGAAGGCGGATGAATCCGCATCCCCCCACCAGGTAGCGCTGTGGAGGCAGGTGGATCCCGCATTCCCCAGCATGCAGCTCCATGGAAGCGGGTGGGTCCCTCCCCCCCTCCCCCCCTCCCCTCCGACCAGCAGGTGGTGCTGTGGAGGCAGGTGGCTCTGCACCGAGAGTGCGGCTTCCCCGGTTTCCCAGGACTGGTGTGAGGGTGTGGAAGACCACCTGCAGGGTCCCTCATGCCAGCGAGAGGCGGGAGACACCCTCCTCCAGGTGCAGGGCTGAGTGTGGCCAGCAGGCGGCAGTGCTGCTCCAGCCAGGAGCCTACCGAGCCCCTGGCGCTTCTGCAGCCGCCCTCACCGGCCTCTGCTGGGCTCCTGTGGACCCGCGTGGCCCCCACGGACACTCCCTCCACACCCATTTCTCAGGAAATAGCCACCTGAGGCCCAGCACTCTGGACCTGAGAAGTGCGTTGGCCAGAGAGCAGGGAAGGACTTGCTGCCAGGGGCCAATCCTGCTTGGGCCACCCGAGCCCAGCACCACAGAGCCTGCCCCGAGCACCACCAGGAGTGACCCCGAGTACAGAGCCAGGAGTGACCAGGAGTGACCCTAAGCACAGAGGTGGGAGTCATCCCTGAGCACACAATCAGGAATCAGCCCTGAGCACAGAACCAGGAGTCATCCCTGAGCACACAATCAGGAGTCAGCCCGAGCACAGAACTGGGAGTCAGCCCTGAAGCAGGTGTGCCCCTCGCAATAAAAATCATGTTGCATTTGGGGTGCATCTGCAGCCCCAGTGAGGGGCAGGTGCTGAGAAATTCTCCCGTGGAGCAGCAGAGGCTTCCTGAGGCCCGGGGTTTTGAAGAGTCTGAGTGTCACAGAGAAGGTCCTGGGATCCCCCTCTGGCCACATGTACCTGCCCCTGTGTGAGGCTGGGGGGCAGCGGTGGGGTGTGGGGGTCCCCGGGGCCCCAGTCGTACAGCTGAGACTCAGGCCCGAGAGGAGCAAGTCATGGATCCGAGTCAGGTGCCGGCCTGCCCCAGTCAGGTCCACCTGCCCCAGGGAAGCGACTCGGCCATTGACCAGGGGCCCCCATGGAGCAGGGAGCGGGGCCAGGGACCAGTCCTCAGCCTGCTTCCCGGGCCCTGGTGAGGGATGGTGGCCCGAGTGAGTCACCATGGAAGGGGCAGGGGTGCCTGCTGAGCCCACAGAAGCACCTGCAGGGATCGTGATTGGCTCCCCGGGAGCTTGGGGTGGTGGTGGGGGGTGCGGTTGCAGGACTCACTGTGTCTCCACACCTATTCCTCCTCCTCTGGGAAGTGGCATTTGCCTCACTCATGGTTCATTGATTTGGGTTCTGGAGCCTCTAGCAAGAAATTGCTCCTGACCGTTGGAGTTGCATCAGTTAAGATCATTCACAGGGAACAATGGATGAGACGTGCGTCTCCTCGAGGCTCGCTCCTGGCCAGTCAGGACATGGGGGCACCCGGGAAGATGCCTGGCTCAGCCACAGGAAGGGGGTCTTGTCGCAGGGAGGGGGCAGGCAGCCACAGGCCGGGGTGCAGGAGGTGGAAGCCACAGCATTGTGTCTCCAAGGGGAGAGAAGAGGGGAGCTTCCTGCTCTGTCCTAGGAGACAGAGGGACCGTCCCCAGTGTTCTCAGGCCGGGCTCCTGGGCACTACTGCTGGCTTCAGCCCCCGGGGCATGTGGGCAGCTTCTCCAGGCAGCCCTGCATGTCACCTGGAATTCTGTGGGTGACACGTGAGTCCTGCCTGGCAGCCCCGCCCCTCTGCCCTTGGCCCCTCTGTGCAAGCTGGGAAGAACGGGAGACCCCTCCCCTCAACTCCAGCCCCTTCTCAGTTCACGCCTGCGTCTTTGCCCCCGGGAGCTTATTCCTAGGACGACTCGCGGAAAACTAGACAGCGGATGGAGAAAGAAGGAAGCCCATGGTTAGCACACCTCCCCCAAGATGCACTTGGTTCCGTCACGGCCGTCCCCACACAGGGGCTGCATGTGGGTGCTGGGAGGGGGGTTCTGTAGGTGGAGGGGGGGCGGGTCCAGAGGGCAATTAAGCTCAATTGTCCATCGTTCATAAAATACTAAGGAATTTTTTTTTTTTTTTGCATTTTGGGTCTCACCCGGAGATGCTCAGGGGTTACTCCTGGCTCTGCACTCAGGAATGACTCCTGGCAGTGCTCGGGGGACCATATGCAATGCCGGGGATCGAACCTGGGTCAGCTGCATGCAAGGCAAATGCCCTACCCGCTGTGCTATCGCTCCACCCCCAAATACTAAGGATTTTTAAACACAAACTCCATTTCTGAAAAGTCTCACTAAGAACGATGTCAAAATCTCAACTTGAGTCCAAATGTTTGGGTGCTACTTAAGTGAGTTAGAGCTGTGGCTAGCCCACACCACCTCGCGGGACAGTCTGGGCAGGACGGTGAGTGAGTGACAGGTGCTATGTGGGGGGGAACAACCAAGGCTGAGTGACACACGGAGGTCATGCCAGCTCTTCCCAGAGAACAGAGTGCCTGTGGCTCAGAGCGTGGAACCTGGGACCCCCTGCGCCTTACTAAGTCGTGGTCCTTCCATCTCTGGTCCTGGACGGAGAAGGCCCTGGACTGCGGGGCGGCTCCAGTGGTCCCCGTGAGTGCCTGAGCTCCAAGCCTGGCCAGGGCCGTGGGGCTTTATCACGTCTGCTCCCAAGCCTGACCCCACATACTAAGTTTTCACATGAATCACAATCACGATCATTCTGTTGTTTGTCGATTTCCTCGAGCAGACACCAGTAACGTCTCCTTCCTAGCCCTGAGATTTTAAAAGAGCCATTTCAATGCTCTTTTAGGATTAGGAGAATGAGACCCATCACTGTTACTGGTATTTGGCATATTGGGTACGACACGGGAAGTTTGCCAGACTCTGCCATGCGGGCAGGATACTTTTGGTAGCCTGCCAGGTTCTCCAAAGGAAAAATAAGATAATAAGATGTCACGCGGCTGCAAATGTGGCCGCATGCTTCCGGGAGCTGGGTTTTATAGTCTCTGCGTCTTGGCCGTTGATGGGACCAACCCGGTGCTGGCGGCAGCTGGTGGGTGTGACGCCTACCTACTGGAAGATGTGGGGTCTGAGTGGAGAAGACCCAGTCCCAATCCAAGTAGGCTTGGAGACCTCAGCCCCGGGACCCGCATGCCTGGGTTCCTCTGCCAGTTCTTTCATGCATGAGGCCCGTCCGGACGTGTGGAGTGTGGTCCCAGCATGGCCGTGGCTGGCTCCAGAGGTCCTTGGCTGCTGGGGCTATGCTCGGGGCAGGGAAGGGAGAGAAATTCAACCCTCCCCCCTCCAAGGGGCCCCGGTGAGGACAGCCAGGCGTGGGGGCAGACTATATATATATATATATATATATATATATATATATATACATACATATATATATATGTGTGTGTGTGTGTATATATTTCTCTATGATTTGTTGCCTACTGTCTGAACCCCATCAAGCACGGTGTGGGGTAATTAAGGAAAATGGGTAGGGAGTGTCTTGTGATGTGTCCGGAAAGCGACCTGGAGTGAGCAAGGCAGTTGGGTAGTGGAGGGGCTGGGTCCCTTGGGGCAGTGAGGGCTCTCACACGCCCCCCTCAGGATGCCTGGAGTGGAAACAGCCTGGTTCGGAGTCCGTGAGAACATATATTTTCATTCTATTGTGGTTCTTTGGTCTCTTACAGGCCAGAAGCATCCCTTAGAAGCAGAAAGAACCAGCGACATTCTTTCGGCAGTCTTTTTGTTTGAAGCGTGTATGTGGTGGGGTGCCGGGGGGTAGATTTACTTGCGTCTAATTTATCTGAGAATATCTATATTTCTATTGTTTTCTTTTTCTCTAAGGATATTCTTCAGTATTTCATATTTTCTTCTGGTTTCTTTTATTATGATAAAAAGTCAGCCTCTAGTCACCATTTCTTGCGACATACTATTTTTTTCTGCTTTCAGGCTTTGTTGTTTATTTCTAATTTTCAGCATTTTGATCTCTGACGTGGCTGTCTTTATTCTCGCTCTCCTTTCCTCTCTCTCTCTCTCTCTCTCTCGTGTGTGTGTGTGTGTGTTTCAGGATCTAAAGTTAGTACTTCCTGCCAACCTGGGACGTGTCTATTCACGTTTTCCTCGTCCCATCTCCTCCGAGTGAGCTACCAGGCCCTTCAGGACTTGCTCGCAGGTGGGATTTTGTTGCAGGGCACAGTGAGCCATTGGCCCCAGTGTCGCTCGCCTTGAGTGACACGGGCGTGAGGCAGGAGGGAAATGCAGAGGCAGCACCAGACGCTTCCTGGGCAGGGCCCTGTGGTCTGTGGCCTCCCTGCCCAGCCTTCCCTAGCCTTCCCTTCCCTAGCCTTCCCTTCCCTTGCCTTCCCTTCCCTTGCCTTCCCTTCCCTTGCCTTCCCTTCCCTAGCCTTCCCTTCCCTTGCCTTCCCTTCCCTTGCCTTCCCTTCCCTAGCCTTCCCTTCCCTAGCCTTCCCTTCCCTAACCTTCCCTTCCCTAGCCTTCCCTTCCCTAGCCTTCCCTTCCCTAGCCTTCCCTTCCCTTGCCTTCCCTTCCCTTGCCTTCCCTTCCCTTGCCTTCCCTTCCCTTGCCTTCCCTTCCCTTGCCTTCCCTTCCCTTGCCTTCCCTTCCCTAGCCTTCCCTTCCCTAGCCTTCCCTTCCCTTGCCTTCCCTTCCCTTGCCTTCCCTTCCCTTGCCTTCCCTTCCCTTGCCTTCCCTTCCCTTGCCTTCCCTTCCCTTGCCTTCCCTTCCCTTGCCTTCCCTTCCCTTGCCTTCCCTTCCCTAGCCTTCCCTTCCCTAGCCTTCCCTTCCCTTGCCTTCCCTTCCCTTGCCTTCCCTTCCCTTGCCTTCCCTTCCCTTGCCTTCCCTTCCCTTGCCTTCCCTTCCCTTGCCTTCCCTTCCCTTGCCTTCCCTTCCCTTGCCTTCCCTTCCCTTGCCTTCCCTTCCCTTGCCTTCCCTTCCCTTGCCTTCCCTTCCCTAGCCTTCCCTTCCCTAGCCTTCCCTTCCCTTGCCTTCCCTTCCCTTGCCTTCCCTTCCCTTGCCTTCCCTTCCCTTGCCTTCCCTTCCCTTGCCTTCCCTTCCCTTGCCTTCCCTTCCCTTGCCTTCCCTTCCCTTGCCTTCCCTTCCCTTGCCTTCCCTTCCCTTGCCTTCCCTTCCCTTGCCTTCCCTTCCCTTGCCTTCCCTTGCCTTGCCTTCCCTTGCCTTGCCTTCCCTTGCCTTGCCTTCCCTTCCCTTCCCTTGCCTTCCCTTGCCTTGCCTTCCCTTGCCTTCCCTTCCCTTGCCTTCCCTTCCCTTGCCTTCCCTTCCCTTGCCTTCCCTTCCCTTGCCTTCCCTTCCCTTGCCTTCCCTTGCCTTGCCTTCCCTTGCCTTGCCTTCCCTTGCCTTGCCTTCCCTTCCCTTGCCTTCCCTTCCCTTGCCTTCCCTTCCCTTGCCTTCCCTTCCCTTGCCTTCCCTTCCCTAGCCTTCCCTTCCCTTCCCTTCCCTAGCCTTCCCTTCCCTTCCCTTCCCTTCCCTTCCCTTCCCTTCTCTTCCCCTCCCCCACCCAGCACCTGGTCAGCAGAGCGTGAGGGTGATTGGGGTGTGCTGCAGTGAGTCTGGTACCTCAACTCTTGTGAGGGGCCCGTGCTGGGGTTCAGCGGTGGAGAAGAAAACTCTCGGGGATGTGGAAATCGCTTGCTGGTCTGCGTAGCACAGGATTAATTCAGAACAGACACGAGAATCTGAGCATTTTAACCAACTCATTCCCGGCAATCCATGGAAAGACTCAAGGCTCTCTCTTCCCGTCTTGCCAATCATTTGGACTTTTTCTCTTAATTGGCTGATATTTTCAACCAAGTAACATTGCTCTAGAGTAGAGTAGAGGCAGCCTGCCCTGATTACAGCTGCCCTTAATGATTAACGAGCAGGTCTGCTGCGCACACTTGGCCTCTCCAGAACAGGAGACCATCATTAAGTAATGAGCTTTCAAGAGAACGTTTATTTCCTGCTTCCACATTCCTCATCAAGTGCTCATCTGCATAATGACAGCTCCTGGGAAATCTGCTCTCCTGCACCCCAGAAGGTCGGCACAGGGCAGGTGGGGAGCGGGCTGAGAGGTGGCCCCCACAGAGCAGACTCAGGTCAAAGCGTGCCACCGGCCCTTGGACAGGGGCTCCGAGGGTCACCTGAGGAGAGAGGCCACAGTTCTGAGGCCTGAGGTCCAGTCAACGAACACTGCCCACGGGAGATTCCAGAGCACCCCAGAGATAGCCACCTGTTTGGCAGCGTCTGTGGGTGCACGGGTGGCCAGAACATCCTTCCACTCTTTCAGCAGCATTTTTATCCACTCTCTCCTTCCTGTGTGGGCTGTCTCTGTCCCATCTGTGCCACACATGGTAACAGTCCCATGAGAACTGGAGACACGGGACAGACTACGGGACAGAGACCACAGAACAGAGACCATGGGACAGAGCCCACGGGACAGACACTACGGGACAGAGGCCACAGGACAGAGACCACGGGAGAGAGACCACAGGATGGAGACCATGGGGCAGAGACCACGGGACAGAGACCACAGGACAGACCATGGGACAGAGACCACAGGACAGACACTATGCAAAAGAGACCAGGGGACAGAGACCACGGGACAGACACCATGGGACAGACACCATGGGACAGGGGCCATGGGACAGAGACCACGGGACAGACACTATGGGACAGAGGCCACAGGACGGAAACCATGGGACAGAGACCACAGGATGGAGACCATGGGACAGAGACCACAGGACCAAGACCACGGGACAGAGACCACAGGACAAACCATGGGACAGAGACCACGGGATAGACACTACGGGACAGAGGCCATGGGACAGACACCACGAGACAGAGATCACAGGACAGACCACGGGACAGAGACCACAGGACAGACACTATGCAACGGAGCCCATGGGACAGACCAGGGGACAGAGACCACGGGACAGAGACCATGGGACAGACACCAATGGGACAGGGGCCACAGGACAGAGGCCATGGGACAGACACTATGGGACAGAGGCCACGAGATGGAGACCACGGAACAGAGATCACAGGACCGAGACCACGGGACAGAGACCACGGGACAGATACTGTGGGACAGAGCCCATGGGACCGACCAGGGGACAGAGACCATGGGACAGAGACCCCAGGACAGATCAGGGACAGAGACCACAAGTCAGAGCCCACGGGACAGACCATGGGATGGAGACCACAGGATGGAGACTACGGGACAGAGAACATGTGATAGAGACCACGGGGCGGAGACCACAGGACAGACACCACAAGACAGACCACGGGACAGAGACCATGGGACAAACACTATGGGACAGAGTCCATGGGACAGACCACGGAACAGAGACCATGGGACAGACCACAGGACAGAGCCACTAGACAGAGCCCATGGGACCAAGGGACAGAGTTCACAGATACAGACTATGGGACAGGGGCTTCTGCCAGTAGGGGCAGGACTGCCTCCTGGGAGCAGGAGAGGACAGGAGAGAGGACGCTGTGTCTAGACGCCTCGCTCTGCCAATACCAGGGCAGAGAAAGGTGGCAGTGGGTAGGCTCTGGGCAGGCCGTGCCCTGGGCTGTAGGGAGGGTTGGGACAGCAGTGCCCGTCTGGCAGCGTAGAGCAGGGGCAGGTCAGGAGAGAGAGGCCGTGGCAGGTTTGACTGGGACAGTGAGGACCCACTGCCCGAGCTTCTGAGGAGGCAGCAGTGAGTATAGAGGCCAGCAGAGCACGTGGGCCCGTGGACCCATGGCCTGAACTGGTGCGGTCTCCTGGGGAGACAGTGACACTCAGGCAAGTGTGAGGAGGCGCAGGGCCGGGCAGTGGTCAGTTGCCATCATTCCTCTCCCCAGGAGCAGGAGCTGGGAGCCTGGTCACTCGGGGCCAGCGCTCGGCCCTGCGTGCTCTGAACAGTGCAGTGTTGGGAGTGGCTGATGGCCTCAGCCAGGGCATCGGGAGCAGGGGCTGGGCAGAAGCCGGGGCCCCACGGGAACCAGGGCAGAGGGCGAGGGCGCCCCAGCATCCGTCCACTCCCTGCAGAGCTGCTGCCCCCGGACCACGTCACCCTGCCTCCCTCAGCTGACACCCAGCCGCCTCTGGCGCCCTGACCCAGCTCTGCATCTGGCTCTTCCTGGACCTGCTTGGAGCTTCGTCTCCGTCCTCTAGATAGCCGGGCAGGGCTCGTGTGTCAGGTAGGACACTGCCCGGGGTCTCCCCTCCCTGCTCAGCCCAGGGAGCTGCGTAGTGAAGGTCAGGCACCTGAGGGCACAGCTGAGCCCCTCATGTAAGCTGCTGTCCACCGCCCACCTGCCCAGACCCAGCCGTTCTCCACTTCCTGAAGGTTCTCTGTTCCCTGAGCAAGCTTGCAGGCAGAAGCGTGTAGATTCTCGCTGTGCATCAGAGAACAAGGAAGAAACCAGTGGCAGGTGTCCCCAGGCCACTGCGCCTGCCCACCCGGCCCTCAGGGCGCTCCTCAGCACTGAGGACACTGCCCCCAGAAGTGGACAGGGAGGCAGGCCCCACACACTCGGATGCAAAGGGCCGCAGCAGACAGCTCATCTGCTCAGAGCAGGAGGCAGTTCCCAGCATGGGCCTCCTGGTCCCAGGGTCCAGGACACCAGCTCCTCGGAGCCCTTGCAGGGAAAGACAGGAGTTTGGAAAATCCCAAGGCCAGCATCTGGGGCCAGGATGCAATTTTGAAGTGGAAAATCAGCGCGGCCAGGCTTAGAGGTGACTGGCAGCCCTTCTTGGGTGCCAGAGGCGGTGCCCATTAGACCCAAACAAGTTTCCTCTCTGCACCTGCAAACATAAGCCTCTGGGGACGGGGTCACAGCAGGTCACAGCAAGGACAGATGATGCCAGGCCCCTGCCCACTGCTGGCCACTGCCCGGCCTGTCTCTGCTGAGTGACAGCCACTAAAAAGGAGAGGTCATGGGGAGCGTCCCCAGCAGGCTCTTCCACGAACCCTCCACAAAGTGAAGCAGCCAGCAGCCATTGCCCAGGCACGGGGCGGACAGGCCAGTCACACCTGGTGCCACTGGTGACCGCAGGCGAGGTTGCAAGGGACGCGAGTGGGGAAGAAGCCGCGGGCCTGTCTCCACTCGCTGCGCTGCAGCCGAGAGGCCACTGCGACCACCCAGGCTCTCTTTCCTGCTCTGCTCCCCGCTGGTCGCTGGTGTGGCCCTCCGTGGTGAGAGCCCACGGGACCACCCTTGTCCGGCAGCCTCGGGTCCCCCCACCCATCCACGGCCCCACCGGGTGAGGGGCCTCCAGCCTGCAGCCCCTGTCCGAGCCCAGCACAGACCCCCGGACTGTCTGCTGCTGAGATTTCAGCCCTCAGAGTGTGAACATGGCCTTGAATTTGCACCCAAAAAGGTGCCCAGTGTCGGAGAGACAGAAGGCCTGGGAGGTCCCAACACACGGGCACCACTCTCATCTCAGGACGGTCACGCCCAGCTCATGGGCACCACACACTCGCCTCATCTCAACCTGAGATGACCATTGCCACTGATGGCCTCTCCAACCTGAGACCACGGTTCCTCTAAGATCTGCTGGGCTTAGGGCTCCATGCTGACCCACGGGGAGGGCCGGCCCAGCCATACTTGTTCTCACACCCCGGGCTGAAGGGGTCCATTTCCTTGTCTAGTTAATTCTCTTCCTGGAACTTGGCCTCCAGCGCTCCTCGACCCCCTGGCTGGTCACTGCCTTAGATGTTTTCTGCTCCCTGTTCCTTGGGGGCGTGCAGAGAGACTGAGGCTCTCCTGCGTCTGCCCCCAGCGCCTGAGTGTCCCCACCCCATCTGGGAAGAGATGCCCCTGGTGCTCAGTGCCTGGGGAGCTGGCCCGGCCGTGTCCCTGCCCCCCAGGCCTTCTCTGCATGTGTCCACGGGTGGGACTGAGTGGGACCCGCAGGGCCCTCCTGCCCGTCCCCGGCCCTCCCCGCAGACCCCAGCAGGGGAGAGGCAGCACTGGACAGACAGAATGAAACGGGGAAAGAAGGAGAATCCATCACCCAGCCACCAGCCCCAGCAAGTGCGGCCTGTCTCCTCCTGGCCACCCGAGCCCCGCCCAGGTGCAGGCCTGTCTCGGCCACCCCCGCCCTACGGGGCCATCATCCCCTCTCCTTCCCTACATGGGGACGCTCGGGCTTGTCCCCATGAGCTGAGCTGCCTCTGGCCCCTGAGCGCCCTCTCTGAGCCCCTGAAGCCTCCACGTGGCTGCTGGGCTGTGGTGCTGCTTCAGGGTCTGAGAGGGACCCGGGTCCTGCCCCTCTCGGGATGAGCCAGGCTCTGAGCACAGCAGCAGGGGGACAGTGGTGACCAGGAACCACGGTGGACACAAGGTGTGGTGGACAGTGCCGGGGCTGGGGCTCGGGGCTCACCCTCTGGCCACTCCGGGCCACCTTTGCGCACTGTGGGGGATGGATTTGAGCCCAGAGGCCCCCTGCTGTCCTAGTGCTCTGGGTCAGCTGAGGACACAGGCAGACCCTCCTGACCGGTCCCTGCTCCTCCCTGCGACATGCATTCGTGCCCTTTGTTTGGAGGGCCCCTCCCACCTTCCTGCGAGTTCTCACTCCCTCAGGGGTCTCTCTGGTGCAGCCCAAGAGCAAGCAGGCCTGCCTGGCTCAGCCCTGGGGAGGCGACGGTCCCCCAGCCCAGTCCTGCTGCCCTGGACGCAGGGGCTGGTCTCCTGCTGGTTGTCCATAGCCGGAAGTGCCAGGAGAACGGAGACCCGGGTTGGGTTTGCCCGGACGTGGGCTGATAAGAAGCCAGCCACTTCCTCTTCAGGAGCCCGAGGAGCCCAGGCCCGTGGAGGGCAAGTTCCGGGACCCTTCGAGAGGGAAGGGCTATGGAACCTGGGCCTGGGTCTGACTCTGCCCACTTCTCTCCGAGGGGCCCTGCACCTGCTTCTGCTCAGGCCCTCGACAGCTCTCGGGAGCGCCTTGTCCGCATGCTGGGAGCCACCCTGGGCCCACACAGCCCGGGGTCCTGGTGCCGACAAGCTTGGTGGGTCAAAGCTCACCCCTCGGATCTGACCCAGGGGCTTGCGGGCTGGCGCTTCCCTACGGAGCAAGGAGCAAGGCTCGCAGGGAGAGGAGAGGAAAGTGACGGGCCCCGGCAGCCCTGCAGGGCACTAAGTACTCGGGAAATTGTGCTGTTTCATCGGTTTCTTTGTGAAGCCAGAAATATGCGCTGCCACTACAGCCGCTCTTATCCATGTCTGGCGCGGTCGTGGACGAGATAAGCCATGTTCTCCCTCCTTTTCTATTTTTATCGTGCTGAACGGAGGGAATTTAATCTTCTTTTATAGAAAGAGAGTTCGCGTTTTTCAGTACTAGATTAGGTTGTTTTTAACCCTGGAAGGCCACAGTATGTTCTCCCATCTAATATTTTTGTGCATACGTAGACCCTTAATCTGTTTCCCCATGAAACTGCATGTCTGGTGTTCCTGGTGCACGCTCCGTGGTCCTGGACGTGTTATATGACCTTAAGTCTAGAGTTGTCAGAGAGTTCTCTGAGGAATGGCCCATCGCCGTAACCTCTCCCAGGGCTCAGCTAATGCCAGCTACGTGCCCACGAATGTCCGTGACTCAGTGTCCGCCACGCCCAGCCTGCTCCCCAGCGGGGATGCATCTGGACACCCGATGGAGAAGGGCGTATTTCCATAGTGACCCTTTGGCAGAAGAGCAGCTAAGGGCACGGCTGTCCGTGGTTCTCGGGAAGTGCGGGCGCCCCGGGAGGGCTGTAATTGAGTTCTGAGCGGGAGCAGAGCGTGGGTGGCGGGTCTGCTCGCCTGCCTCACACTTCAGGCCTCGAAGCCGTGTCCAGAGGAGAAGCTGCATTCTTCGGATTTCTCAGAACTGGGTGTATGGATAAATCTGTGACCACTTTGTTTCCAAATACATTTTTTTCTTGCTTGATTTGTTATCACTGTGAGGAAATGATTTATCTTCATGACAAAGTACCAGTCAGGGTCATGTCCCTCGGGCCCTCTGTGGTTTCATCAGGGGCTCAGGGCTGGAACCTCTGAACCCAGGGTGACGTTGGCTGGTGTCGCCGGGACTTTTTGTTGGGGAGGAACCTCTGGGCCGCCTTCAACCCCGGGGGTGCTGGCGCTGGGCAGGAGGGAGGCTGTCCCCGAGCACAGAGGCCTGAGCGAGGCCCTGCAGTGCCCACCCCGAGGCTGCCCTCTCCACCCCGAGGCAGGACCCGCAGAGCCGTTACCGGGAGCTGGGGGGCGGGGGGGGCGGGGGGAATGGCTTCTCCTCTCTGAGGATTCCCAGGCTGGAAAGCGGCAGGCCAAGGCCAAAAGCAAGACCTGTGGGTCTTCATTGTTGGGGGAAGGCTCGGGGCCATGCCCGGCAGCCCTGGGGGACCCAGAGCCTGTTGTGTTCCAGGGGTGGAGCCAGGGTGGGCTGTACGCAAGGCCAGTGCCTGGACTCTCGTACTTTCTCTCGAGGCCCAGAGTTGGCCTGGCCATGGGGTAGTGACCATGCAGAGTCCTGGGTGTCTCACGCATGCTTGCAAATCATGGGGGTGGAAAACTGGATAACTAGGAAGAAAAGTCCAGGAAATGGTCTCTGAGAGGCAGGTGCTGCAGAGTGGAGCCGTCTCCCGCCCGCAGGAAGGGAGGACATGAGAGGGGCCGTCCAGGCCCACCCGAGAAGGTGAGACAGGGCAGGGCTCGGCACATCCAGGGATAGGGGACAAGACCACTGTCAGATCTGAGGGTCCTTCTTGGGCTGGGCAGGTGGAAATATCTACACAAACACAAGCACGCACAGACACACGCACATGTGGATACACAGAGGTGTGCACACACACATGCACAACCACACGTATGCAAACACAGATATACAGCGTGTGAACACACGTGCACAGCCACACAAATGCACACACACAGATACACAGACATGTACACACATGCACACACGGGTACACAGATATGTGAACACACCTGCACAGCCACACAAATGCACACGTGGATACACAGACGTGCACACACACGCACACAAGGATACACAGATGTATGAACATACATGCACAGCCGGCTACACAAGTGCACACACGGATACAGAGACGTGCACACACACATGTAGACTCTCATGTGTGCACCTCTCGGGGGCAAAAAAATGAAGCAGAGAGGAAGCGAGTACGTAGGCGGGTGGGGGCAGCCCTTCTCTGTGCTGGGGGGGGTGGCTGCCGAGGGCCCCAATGGGCAGATGGGGGGGTGGCCGCCAAGGGCCTGGACAGAGCAGCGTTTTCTGGCTCGGGAGAGCTGAGGCCAGACCGTGCTCTAACCGCAGTCTGGGAGCCCAAGGAGCCGGGTGGACATGACCCCTCAGCAGAGACCCAGCCGGGGACGAGGACGCGGTCAGGTGGCGCCCGGGATTCCAGCCAACTTCATGACAGAGGAAACCACAGACACTCCAATGTCCTGAGGCTGGTGTCTAAGCCCCCGTGCTGTAGCCCGGCGGGTAGTGAATGAGGTTTGTGCTTTTGAGTTGGGTCCCGGGGGTCGCGCGCCTGGGCTGGGTACAGGCAGGGCAGGAGTACGTGCTGCAGTGCCCTTCTGGCCTGCATCTCACTGCAACCGTGGACGGGGACGAGGAGCAAGGCCAAGGGCCAAAGACCAAGCGTAGGAGCCTGGTCTGCGTGGGTGAGAGTTCCTACAGACCTGAGAACCAGGTTGTCTTTCCTGGAGACAGAGGCTTTCCCACTTGTCCTGTTAAACAAAAAGCAAGACTCTGGAGCCTTGGGCACAGGGAGAGCAGGAGGTGCCTGATGCTGGCCTGCAGCCAACACTCCCTCGGGGCAAGGCATAAAGGCGAAGGGGGGGGGTGTCCTGACCAAGAGGCCCCATCACCTCACAGGCATCCAGAAGGTGGGGGACGCTCAGGGAATGAGGAAGGAGGAGGGAGGCATCGAGCATATGCCTGAGATACCTAAACCTGAGTCATGTGGGGCCGAAGAGAAAGCCCAGTGGTTAGGGCACTGCCTTGCTGAACCCAAGGGCCTTGGATGTCCTTGAGCATCATCGCCTGAAGGGCCCTGGTGTCTGCCCACATGGACACCCAGCACGGTGCTGGCACAAAGAGGCCCTGGCAGAGTCTGCACACGGAGGGGCAGAGGGGGAGGGGCGGGGAGGGATGAGCGAAGAGAGTGAGACAGGCAGGGGTGAGGGGCAGGGGAGGACGTCAGGCCCAGGGCACTGGGAAACCTGTGTTTGCAGTGAAGAGGGTGTGGCCAGGCCTGTGCTGGGCCAGGAGGGGCCTCCAGGCCCATCAGAGTGGCGGTGGGGGGTGGCAGGAGGGGGGGGCGGGGGCGGGTGGTGGTGGCAGGATGCAGAATCGTGACGAGCGGGAGGCCTGGTGTGCGTCCGTCTCTGCGGACTCGCTGGCACGCGTTGGCGCCGCAGCTGTTTGGGAGCAAATTTGATTTCTCGTGTCTGCTCCGAGGTCACGGCTCTGCAGCTCTGGGTTCATGACTTGCTGCTCTCAGTGTAGCAGCGCGTCAGCCCGAGTCAGACACCCGCCGGCGTCTGCTGCAGGCCAGCCTGGCCCGGCCAGCGGGCGCCTCCTGCCCTGCCCCCAGGGGTAGAGGGGAAGGCAGGTCCTACCAGGGCATCACCAGGCTCTTCTCAACGCCCAGGGTCCCCCGCAGACAGGAGGGTACAGGCATGCGCACACTCACACACTGCCCCTGCTGCCCCTGCCTGGGGCTCCAGCCTGGGTCCAGACCAGGCTCAGAATGACCCCCACGCTCCCCTGGGCTGCTTCCTGGCAGGGCATGGCTGTGTCTGTGCTCAGGTGGGCTCGGGCTTCCTGGGGAGACTGGCCGGTGCCGACCGGGAGGGCTCGGGGCAGACACAGCCGTGTAGGGCACGGCCTCCTGTGTCTCCTCTGCTGACCCCGGTTCTGAGGGGACAGCAGGGGGATGAGCTCCAGCACCACGCTGGAGAGCAGTGAGCCGGACACGGGGGTTTGTGCACGCCCGTGTACATGCGTGCATGCATGCCACATGAGTGCAGGCATGTTCATCTGCGCATATCTGTGGGCATGTCCTGTGAGTTCCTGTGCATTGTGCGATCACACGTGCACACAATTTACATACATGTGTGGTTAGGTATGTTTGCATGTGTGGCATATCTTGCATGCATGCATGCTATGGTGTATCTACAGGCATGTACGTGTATGCGTGTATACTGCATTTGTGCACCCCGTGCAGTTACGTACGTGTTCTATCCATAGATATACATGTGTGTCTGTGCATGTATTCATTGTGCATGTCTACGTGAAAGTGGTATGTGTTGTATGTCGCAGCACATAGATGTGTGTGTGCACCTGTGCACATGTGTCCGCTGTGCAGTGGGGAAGAAGAGACTCTGCCATTAGCTAGATGCCATCCCCTGCCCATTCTTTCCCGGGTGACAGATGTCACAGCCCAGTTTGGTTAGCAGAGGCTGGGGGTTTCCTGACACACTGTGTGTGCAGGACACGGGTCCCCAGAGCCCACAGAGGCAGCCAGAGCAGAGCCGCCCTCACCACCCGACAGCCTGACAGGACCCAGTGAGAGCACGGGAGAGGCTCCCAGCCTCCACACTGCACACACATGCACACGTGTCACACACGTGCACACAGCCACATATATGCACACATACCACACACACGCACACATGTCACAGATGTGCACACACCACACATGTGCACACATGCCACACACAGGCACACATACTACACAGGTGTACAACCTTATACATGCACACATGCCACATATGTGCACACACCTCACACATGCACACACCGCATATGTGCATACACTACATGTATGCACACACACCACACATGTACATGCATACCACACATGTGCACACAACACCACACATGTGCACGACCTTATACATGCACACACACCACATATGTGCACACACCACACATGTGCACATGCCAATACATGCACACATGCTTGCACACACACACAAACACACGTCTGGGCCTGGCGCTGCGGGTGGAGGCCCTTCTCCTTCCATCCTTCCATTGGTTTCTCAGGATTCTCCCTGACCGCACCTCCAGGAATTGCCGAATGGTGGACTTGGGGGCCAGTGGCCAGTGCAGAGCCCTGCGAGGAACGTGTGCCGAGGCTCCCGGCCCTTCCACACTCCCCCTAGCTCCAACTCTGCATTCCTCACACACGAGACATGTTCTGATCACTGTGGCTTCTTTGTCCCACCCCTGCTCTGGCCGGTGCTCAGGACGGAGGGCCCGAGGGGTCCCAAGGCAGGTCACGGGCATGCGCCCAGGGCCTGCCAGAGGCGGGTCTGGAAGCAGCCCCGGAAACATCAACCTTGTGGGGGTCCAAATCAGCCTCCACAGGAGGAAGAGGCTTACTGGATGCCGCGGAGCTCCGGGCCTGATTCTTCCACCTAAGAGGATCTTAGAAGCTTAGAGTCTGCACTAGACACCCCCAGAGCAGAGACCAATGTAAAACCCCGTTTCTCTACAGCGTGTTTATTTGACTTTAAAGTCAGGAATGTTCCCGAATCACAGCTCCCATCCTCTAGGCAAGCGCAGTTACACCCTAAGAGGCAAAGACACAAGCTGCGTTTGCTCACTGAACTGGGGCACGAAGAGCAGAGACAAGAAGACGCAGGGTCCAGAGACGGCCCAGGGCTGGCGGGTGGGCACGGTGCCCAGCTAAGTGCAGATGTTGGCCAATAAGCTACTGGACTGCTGACTGTAGCATGTTTGAAAATAAAATAATAAACACACAAAAGAGTGTTTAGTCTTAGTAATAGCCAAATGCAAATTCAGAAAAATCAGCAATTAGGGTCCAGGAATGTGTGTGAAGCAGAAGAGCAGATGCCTGGCTTGTGTGCAGCCCCGGGCTCCATCTTCTGCCCTAGGCCAGGTGGAGCCCTACAAAAAGTCCAGGGGCTGGGGCATCCTGCCCCAGGATCTTTGCACACCCATGTCAGTGACAGGGTTTCTTCTGGGCCCTCAGGTCCAGACAGGGAGTTAATAAAAAGAAGAAAGCCCTAGAATGTTCCCAGGTACCTTTGCTCTACTCAGGAAACCTTCCCAGATGCCTTTCCTCACAGAAATTTTCCATGGGACTTAATATACTCCCGGCACGTTCCAGGCCTTTGCCCCCTCACTGTGGCCGAACTCCACAGATGAAGCTTCTGTGACTTGCGACTGTCCCCTCCAATAACGTCCCACGCTCCCAGGGCCTGATGGACAGACACTGAGTGCAGCTGTGTCTGGCCAGGCCAGCCGGGCAGCTGGACTTGTGTGTGGCAGCCAAGCCCTCCCAGTCCCCTCCGCTTGCCCACAGGAGGGACACAGCTCTGAAGGCAGGCAGACAGAGCCTCAGTCTCCACGGGGTGGAGAGAGGGGGGAGCCCTGGGCAGCACCCGCAGGGACAGGAGGGAGACACTCGCCCCAGAGCCAAGCTGAGAGGCCGAGACTTCACTCCCGAGGGATGAGGACTTTGAAAGCAACCCCCGGGCATTGGAAAACCATCGATTCAATCAGAGGGTTATTGGGACCTCAGTTGGCTCTGAGCGCTCAGCAGTTTAGACGCCAACAGGACAGAGGGACAAAGGGATGAGAGGAGGAGGGATGGGGAGGAGGGGGTCGGGGCTGCTCCCTCTGGGGGAGGGGACAGGCCTGGGTCCTCCCTCTCTGCCCCACCTCCCCCAGCTCTACCTCAGGCAGATTCCTATAGCGTTTCCCACCTGGAGCAGGGCACGGAGCCCCCACCCCACCCCATCATGGTCCCGAGTGGAGGACACCTAGGAGAACAGGAGCACTCCAATGAGAGAAATGAGAACCCCAGCCCCTGAGCCCCCAAGGTGGCACCCGAGGCGGCCGGGCTGGCCCACGGGGGTCGCAGGCCTCCTGAGTCCCAGGGGTGGGGGTCCCAGGAGGGCGTGAAACACGGGCTCAGGAGCACGAGTCGGGCAGGCCCTGGCCTGGCAGCAGCAGAGCTGAGTCTTGAGGAACTCACTCTACTGGGGGGAGGGATTGGTTACTCAGCCCAGAGAGTTTCGGGTTCCCAGACGAGACTCCTCAGGAGACTGTTCTCATGTTCCTGGCTCCTGAGTCACCCGGTCCCCTCGGTACCCTCACTGTTGTGGCGCTGGAGGCCCTTCAGTCTTGGCCCCCCGTATCTGATGTGCAGCATGCAAATGTCTCTCCATTCAGGCCGGTGCTTTTGTTCCAGCCCTGCAAACCCTTTCAGCTGAATGTGGTCCCACTAGTTTGTCTCTGGCTCTGTCTGGGCGCTGGAGAGGGATCGTTGGCGGCACACCTGAGGCCCATAACCCGCAGAGCTCGCAGGCTCTTCCTCAGGGGACTCGCGGGTTCCAGGCCTTTCATCCACTTGAGCTGAAGTTAGTGGGTGGCGTGAGACAGGAGCGTTCTCTCTGCGGGTAGCTAACCACTTTCCTCACCATTGTTGAAGGAGCTTTCCTTGGTCCCCTCCACAAACCCAGAATCTTTGTCAAAAGCTAAGAATGGACCTGAAGGTTCACTCTAATTTCAGCTCTGTCCCTGGTCTCAGGGTGTGTCACAGTTTTGTTTGTTTTAAGTGAAGCTGGGGAAGGTGGGAATTCCCTCATTTCTCCTCAGAATTGCTTCGCCCTCTCGGGAAGCTCTGCAGTGGTCTTCGTGATTTGAGAAAAGCACCAGAATCTTGAGAGCCCCGCTGAGCCATGACCTGGTGTGGCAGACCATGACCATGGAACATCTTCAGTTTCTTGGTGTCTTCTTCTGTTTCTTTCATCACACACTGTATCACACTGTCATCCCATTGTTCATCAGTTTATTCGAGCAGGCGCCAGTAACACCTCTATTCATCCCAGCCCTGAGATTTTAGCAGCCTCTCCTTACTCATCTTTCCCAACGTATTGGAGGCACTTTCAGGGTCAGGGGAATGAGACCCATTATTATTACTGTTTTTGGCATATTGATACACCAAAGCTGGCTTGCCAGGCTCTGTTGTGCAGGCAGGATACTCTCAGTAGCTTGCCGGGCTCTCCAAGATATATATATATATATATATATATATATATATATATATATATATATCACTGTCACTGTCCTCCCATTGTTCATCGATTTGCTCGAGCGGGCCCAGTAACATCTCCATCGTGAGACTTGTTGTGACTGTGTTTGGTATATTGAATACATCACGGGTAGCTTGCCAGGCTTTGCTTTGCGGGCAAGATACTCTTTGGTAGCTTGCTGGGCTCTCCTAGAGGGGCGGAGGAATTGAACCCGACTTGGCCAGGCTGGCTACGCACAAGGCAAATGCCCTAGTGCTGTGCTATTGCTCCAGCCTATATATATATATATATATATATATATATATATATATATATATATATATTTCTTGCTGGGCTCTCCAAGAGATCTTTTGCCTACTGTCTGAACCCCATCAAACATGGTGTGGTAATTATCGACAATGGGTAGGAAGTGTCTTATGATGTGTGGCACAGTCTGGAAAGTGGCCTGGAGCGTGGAAGCGGTTGGGTAGTGGAGGTCAGCTGCCGGCGCTGGGTCCCTTGGGGCGGGGAGGGCTCTCACCCACCCCCTTCCGGGGCGCCCCAAGTGGAAACAGCCTGGCGCGGAGTCAACCCCCCCCCCAATTGATCACCAGGGGTTTCTTTCATAAGTGGCTTATAGTTTTCAAGGTATATATGCCTCTAACCTCCTCTGTTAAGTTGATTCCTAAGTATTTGATGTTCGGGGACGCTGTTTTAAATGAGGATGTCTTTTTACTTTTCTTTTAGCTCATTATTTGCATATAGACATGCTACCAATTCTTGCGTTCACTTTGTAACCTGCTACTTTGCTGTATTCGCTTATTCTGTGAATTTTTAGTGGTCTTTACGTATATAAGCGTGTCAGCTGCAGATAGTGGCAGTTGAACTTATTTTCTGCTTTGACTTCCTTTTTCTGTTTGATTTCCATGAACTTCCAAAACTACGTTGAACAATCATGGAGAAATAGAGATTCTGGCCGTGTGCTTGGTCCTGAAGGTGCTTTTGGATGCCCCCAGGAGCAGGGTGTGGGCTGTGGGTTTGTTGTGTCTTCTTACCTACTCTGCTGAGGGCTTTTATTTTATTTTTTAAATCATGGATGCATGTTGAATCTCATCAACAGCGTTCTCTCCTTCTGAACCCGAGCCTTCATGCTGCTGGCCTGCCGTATTGTGCTGGTTGGTTTCTGAGCTTTGGACTCTCCTTGCTCCCCGGAATGAATCTCGTTTGGTCATGAGATAGGATAGTACAGCGGTAGGGCATTTGCCTTGCGCGAAGCCAGCCTGGCTGAGCCAGGTTCGATTCCTCCACCCCTCTCAGAGAACCCGGCAAGGTACCGAGAGTATTTTTTTTTTAATTAGTGAGACATCATGAGGTACAGCTGTAGACTTACAAATTTTTGTGCTTGGGTTTCAATTATACAATGATCAAATACTCATCCCTCCACCAGTGCCCATTTCCCACCACCACGGATCCCAGAATCCCTCCCACCCCCATCCCCCCCATCCCACCCTGCCTCTGTGGCAGGGCATTCCCTTTTGTTCTCTCTCTCTTATTGGGTGTTGTGGTTTGCAAAAGTGGCAATGGGTGACAATCATGTTTAGTCTATAGTCTACTTTCAGCATGCTTCTCCCATCCTGGGAGGATCCTCCCAATACCCTTTATTTGGTGCTCCCTTCTCTGTCTGAGCTCCCTTTTCCCCTAGCATGTGTGGTTGGCCTCCAAGCCATGGAGTAAAATTCCTGGTACTAATCCTGGCCATTCTTGGGCGTTGGTCTCCTATTTTGTTACTTTATGTTCCCCAGATGAATGCAATCTTTCTATGTCTATCCCTTTCTTTCTGAGTCATTTCGCTTGACATGATACTTTCCATGTAGTACCACTTGTATGTAAATTTCATGACTTTACCGAGAGTATCTTGCCCACACGGCAAAGCCTGGCAAACTACCTGTGATGTATTCAATGTACCAAACACAGTAACAATAAGTCTCAAAATGGAGACGTTACTGGGCCCACTCAAGCAAATCAATGAACAACGGGAGGACAGTGACAGTGACAGTGACAATGAAATTAAAAAAGAATTCACCCCGGTGAATCTCATTACTCATGATTGGGTCTCAGCAGTACAGTATTCCAGCCTCAGTCCCTCCTCTCGTGCCCACTTCCCCTGCCATGTCCCAGTGTACCCCCTCCCCTCATGCCTGCCTCTGTGCCTCTGCCTCTCTCTGCCCTGTGGTTCACTCTGCCGTCTCTGAGAGGGCTTCATGCATGTCCCTTTTGCCTCCTTTCGGCACCATCCTTCGCCAGAGTGACCACTTGTCTTTATTGTGGTCATAGTGGCCCTTGCCCTGACCTACACCTCCATCCCTGTAGAGGCCAGACTCCTGATAAGGCGGAGTTCTCCTGCTCTGTGTGCCCATGCCTTTGGCAGTGTGTTATTTCCTTCTGTGTTTCTTTGTATCCTGCATATGCGTGAGGTCACTCTGTTCCTCTTTCTCCCTCTGGCTCAGTTCACCTAGCTCAGTATTCTCCAGACCCACCAGGCATCAGCAAACGCATCATTTTACTTTTTATTACTGCCAAGGACAGTTCCGTTGTGTAGATGTACCATAGCTTCTTTATCCAGTCGTCTGTTCTTGGGCACTTGGGTTGTTTCCAGATTTTGGCTACTGTGAACTCTGCTGCAGTGAACATAGGGACACAGGTATCTTTACTGGACCCTTGGGGTAAATTCCCAGGAGTAGAATTGTTGTATTATATGGAAGTCCAATTCCTAGTTTTTTGAGGAATGTCCATATTGTCTTCCAAAAAGACTAGACCAAACAGCATTCCCACCAGCAGTAAATAAGCGTCCCTTTCCTATGAGGTGTGATTTTTTTGGTTATGTTGTTGGATACAGTTTGCTAAAATTTTGTTGGGAGGTCTTTCAATTAATGTTCATGAAAAATACTGTCCTGAAAGTTCCTTTATCAACATCATATGACTTAGCTATTTCCAGGTGGATAACGAGGTCTATGTTATTTAACTTTGGTTCTTAATGATCCTTTTTCTGCCCCAGAGCTCTGGGGAATTACTCAACTACTCACTCGGCATCTCTGTGAAGACCATTGGCTGGCCCTGTGGAGCTCCTGACACACAATGTTCTGTACAGAGAACTGAAAGTGCTTTTCCTGAATATGCACTCAGGAAGTGCCCCTAACCCAGGCTATTCTTTTAAGCAGTTTTGGGCTCTATTTTTCAGCTTGGCTCTTGGAGACGAGAAGATCCCTTCTCGTCTTATGCTGATATCAATGGAGAGGACAATTCGAGCTCATACCAAAACCACTAGTGTGTCATGTGAGTCATTTCTGGGGCACTTTGTTCAGGGGTGACAGGTTTCTCCCCACACGTCCCAGCTGCAAATTAAACTCAGGCTTCACTCAGGACAACACTTTGCTCAAAGTGAAATATGGACTTTAGAGTTGTAAGTGTATTTTGTAGGAAGAAAGAACAGAAAGAAAATTAAGAAATAATTCTCGTGGCCAAGTCTTCGTCACTGGAATCCATCCAAACACATTTCCTTCAGAAGCTCGTGTTCCGTGCTGGCTTCCGATGAGATCCACATGGAAACACGAGGTCGCTGGAACTTGGGAGGGGGGTAGGTTCTCCTGGGACCTGTGTCCGTCACCGGCTGATGCCACACTGCAGAAACAGGGCAGACTCTGGAGCATGACTTAGAAGTAGGCTCTGGAGTGTGGGCAGGAGGTACACTGCCGCGGGCAGGTGAAAGGCTCGGTGTAGAGTGCAGATGGGGCTGGATTCCGTGTCCACTCCGCACCCTCAGCCCTCTCCCAAGGTTGCTTGTGGGGAGGATGGAGACCCCAGGGTGACCCACACCCACAGGCTGGAGGCTCCTCTGCCTGGCCATGTCCACAGTGGGGTAGGGGCTGGGGTCTCTCTCTGCCTGGCCATATCCACAGAGGGGTAGGGGCTGGGGTCTCTCTTGGACCTTCATCTGTCTCTGCCATCTCAGCCATCGCAGAGTGGCCTGACAAGTCTTCACGTCTCCACAACCTCATTTTCCCAGAGAATTTTTTGACACTGGGCCAGCCAAACCTCCTGTGTCAGGCCTTCCCAGTGAGCTCCACTCTTGGGCCCCATGGGGTCAATCAGACTCCCAGGACGGGAGAGCATCAGCCTGGGGACCCTCAGAGGGACCCTCTCAGAGGGTCAAGGGCTTCACCCTCCCAATGGAGAACAAGCAGATGTTTTTCTCCCATTTTTTTTTTTAATGGTAAACGAGACCAGCTGAGTGAGTCCAGCTCGGTGAGAAGCTCAGAGCACACAGCCTGATTCAAGTATCAGCTTCACAAACTGGCTGCAAAATCAGGTGACTCACCAAGTCCCGTCTCATTTGTAGTATACAAATATAAAGGGGACTGGGGACATTGGTGGTGGGAAACGTGCACTGGTAGAGGGATGGGTGTTGGAATGTATGACTGAACCCGACCATGAAAGCTCTGTAGCCCTGTATCTCAGTTCATATATATGTATATATTATGTAGATATATTTATATCTATATCTATATGTCAGTTCTTACCTCAGAAGGCTACTGGGAAGAGTCAGTATGTTACCAATGTCCATGGCACTGAATAGATGCAGAGTCTTGTCAATGCTTTCAAATGTCATTGTCGTGCAGTCTCTCTTTTCTTGCAGGTGAGACTTTTCTGAGGGCACATGTGATGACTTCCACATCCTTTGTCTCTTCTTTCAGGTCAGAAAAAATCCAAGTTTCAGCAGCTCAAACCGGGTTGAATTCTGTGACTAATTTTTTCTCGTTGAGTAGAAAATTTGAGGACTTTCCCCCAAACACAATTGCTCTTCTTTCAATATCATCTGCACTATTTTTCAAAACCATCTCAAACTTGAAGATAGAATTCTTCATTTGATCACCGACATGAAAAGGAATAAGAACCAGGTAGCCAGTGGTAACACACAGAGAACCATTCCCACAAAACCTAGCTGCACGGTGAGGCTCTAGGAGGCAGAGGGTTTTTATTTGTCCTCAGAGAAGCACCTGAACTTGTACAAGCCGTCAAGTGAGGAGGAGATAATGCTTTCTGAACCAAATCCTCTGCTGGATACTGAGAAGTTGAAGAGAAAGACCCTTGTCCTGAAGAGCTGAGAGGCAAGGCATTAGAAAGGTAAACATGCATGCATTTCTGAGAGCTCCAAGCCAGTCCTCTGAGGGGAGCCATCCCCTCCCAACACCCCCCCCCCCCTCCCCGCTCTCCTCTGGCTGGGCTGGGCGCAGGTCTAGGCTGACTCAATAGAACAACAATAAAGAGGTTGGGAGGTTTCATTTCCTTTAGCCTGGGGAAACCGAGGCTGCAGGGACTCGCCCTGTTTGTCTCTCCAGCATTTCCTTCCCGACTCTCCCAGAGGCCAGTGGCTTAAGCGGGTGTGGGGGGACGGTTAGGACCTTGGGACGCTCAAGCCAGGGGAACGCAGAGAGAGCAGGCAGAGGGAGCTGTGGACGGCAGCTCTGGGGGCCGTGTCTGCGCTGGAGCCTGTGGAGAGCTGGGACCACCCTGGGGACATGGGCTGCCGTCCACTGCCATGGCGGGTAAGATGCACAGCAAGGTGGGCAGCAAGGCATGGACACTGTGCTCGGGGCCCATGATGGGTGAGGTGGACAGTCAGGTGGGCAGCACGGCGTGGACACCTGAGCTCGGGCATGGGTCTGGAGGGCCATTCTTTTGCTCTCTGCGGGTTGTGGCTCTCTCAGGGTTTTGACGTTCACAGCTGGGACATCTTGCGGCCACCCTGGCCGCTGTGTTCTGCACTGGCCCTGGCTGTCCCAATGGGGCATCTCCCTGCCTGCTCCTCTCCAGGCACTCGCTCTGCCCCTGGGCCCTGAGCCCTCACCGACATGCACTCAGGACGTTTTCTGCAGAATTGTCCATCTGGCTCTTCTCGGTGCAGTCACGAGTGGCTGTAGCTGCATTTTCTCTCCCTCCGAGTCACTCACATCACTTTATCTCCACCTCATCCAGATTTACAAAGAGGCCTGCCCCCTCCATCACCAAGCAAAGATACGCCTAGGGATTTGTCCTCCTAGTCTTGGGCTAGTCGCCATTCAGTAATAGCATTAAACCCAACAGCAAAAAGAGGAAAATGAACAGATGCCCCGATTACTTCCGATCAAGCCAAATTAACAACTCAAAATCTCATCCTCCCCTCACCCCCAAAAATGGTCAAGAAAGAAGAGAGCCCAGGAAATTGGAGGAGAATATCCAACGTTTTGTATTTCAAGGGACTATTTTTTTAAAGAAAA
Source organism: Sorex fumeus (assembly GCF_029834395.1). Lineage (NCBI taxonomy): Eukaryota > Metazoa > Chordata > Mammalia > Eulipotyphla > Soricidae > Sorex > Sorex fumeus. The sequence continues at coordinate 21,135,585 of NW_026606081.1, forward strand.
ATATAAAGAACACTCACAACTGAATAATGAACTCACATACTGGACAACCGATTTAATTGGGCATTTCCCTGAGGAATATACGGACAAAGCCCATTAGAGGAAAGATGGCCAACCTGTGTTACTAGAGAAATTCAAATGAAATCCACAGAGAGTGACCGCTCCATGCCCACTCTGGTGACGGTGACTCAAAAGGACACCTGTGACGCAGAGCTGGGAGGGTCGAGGGTCAGGCTAGACTCGCCCAGAGGGAGAGCTGGGAGGGATGAGGGTTGGGCTAGACTCGCCCGTGAGGGAGACCCTCGCACACAGAGCAGGCCACGCTCTCTGCCCCGTGCAGGTAGCTGTTCAAGTGATGTTGATGCTGTGGAGGAGAGACAAAGGAGCCTCACACAGAGCTAGGGGGGGGTGCAAGCTGGGAGCTTCCTCAGAAGGCCGAGCGCACAATTGTACAACCTGTTCTGGGACTCTCCCGACCCAAACCCCAACCACGGGCATGAGAATGGTGTTTGCAGGTGCTCACTGCAGTAAGAACACAGAGAGGCTGCGGCAAGGAGGGCGTCGAGCCCTCCTGGAGGCCTGACTGTTTGGGTGCTGAAGGGTGGGGCCACACCACTCACAACAAACAGGAGGACTTGGGGAGATTACGTGGAAGAAGTGAGTCTGAAGGAACAGTTAAGTGTTGGACTATTTGACGCAGGCATGTGTTCAAGGAGAGAGAGTTAGTGAGCAGACCAATTAAAAAACAAAACAAACCCCGCCCACGCCAGCAGATATTGATAATAAAGAGTCAAGAGTGTTAATATCTGTGGAGTCTGCCCGTTTTCCTGCTGGAGTGTGTGTCGGCCATCTCCCGTGGATGCACATTCTCAGGTCTGCTGTGCTGGGATCCTAATGGGCCACTCGCCTCTGTGCCAGAGAGTCCTTAACCTTGCTTAAAGGTCTGTTCTGTTGGAAGCATAACCGAACACTTCTGATTAAGAGTGACACACCAGATTGCTATTTTCCTATGGCTGGTGGCATGATTTGTTCTGAAATTATAGACATTTCGATTAATGCTTCCTTTCCTTCCATGTTCTAAAAAGAAGTAGGTCACAGTGTGCATAGGATTTGCTTCTGTTTCCCATCTCAAAAAGCCCATGGGATGAGGAGAGTTTTACTGCTAATTCTCCGACTTGTGTGCAGGCTGGCTTCGCCCGCCTCCCCCATCCTATCCGACTTGTGCACCCTAAAATTCCACATATTAAAGTTCTATAACCAAGTTTTGTACATTTTCTCCAACCCTTCTTTCCATAAAATTCCATCAATTAATGCAAGTCTCCTGTCATGGCTGGGGAGGAAGGGTAGAGCTCCGGGTGAATTCATTCTTCAAACTGGTCACTGTAAATCGTGTCCACACAAAGGTCTGCAGTCAAAACAGGTATTGGGGAGGCTAGGGTGGGAGACAGAAGCAGGTAGCAAGAAGCCCCCAGCCTGCATCTCTCTCCGTGCCCAGGACCGGGGTTCTTACCCTTGGCGCAAGGTTATGGCCAGAGACTAAGGAAAGCTGAGTGAGGAGAGCTCTGAGCATTGTCCATGAGAGGCTCAGTGGCTGGTCCCTGAGCAGAGGGCCCAGTAAGGACACAGGTGACAGACAGTGCTCCAGCTGCAAATCTAGGCCAGGGACATGGATCTGATTTCAGGGATCAGGTCAGGGATGTGAGCAGGCGGAGAGGAACAGGACAGAGACTTCAAAATCTGGACCAGGGATCAAGGAGTCGGGTGTGACTGGCCCAGTAACTGTGGGGCAGGACGGGTGATGCTGCCACGGAGTGAAGGGGAGCTGGATGTGGCGGCTGGCAGGGGCAGCCCCTCTGCTTGAACTGTGTGATGAGCCCCAACTTCTTGGACGTTTGAGTTTTCGCAAGTCTTCTGTGCAGCTCCCCGGGACCCACAGGGTCAGGAGTGAACTCACCTGAGCACTGACCTGCTGTGAGTGTGAGTGGGCTAGTGCAGCCATGCCTTTGCAAGGGTTGGGGAGAGATTCTCTCAGATGCGTCACATGGTCCACACCGCTCCCCATCGGCTCCGAGGGCAGGTCCGGAACCATGGTGTCCTGGTGTGCTGCTGTGTGCAGAGGAAGAGTGAAAAAAAAAAAAACTATCACAGGAGGGAGCTCTGGAGGGGCTCAGGGACCCAGGGGTGCTGAGAACCAACCAGGCTCAGCTGCATGCAGGACAAGTGCCCACCCGCTGGACTCTCTCACCCAACTTCCATGGGGTTGTTTGTGGTCACTGACAGGGCTCAGAGTACAAATCAGGGCTGGGGATGTGGTACTGGACCAGAGGCCAGCACTCTGCCCGTGGACAGTTGCAGGGGCCAGCACTCTGCCCCGTGGACAGTCGCAGGAGTCAGCACTCTGCCTCATGGACAGTCATAGGGGACAGCACTCTGCCCCGTGGGCAGTCTTAGGGATCAGCACTCTGCCCTGTGGACAGTCTCAGGGATCAGCACTCTGCCCCATGGACAGTCACAGGGGCCAGCACTCTTCCCCATGGACAGTTGCAGGGATCAGCACTCTGCCCCGTGGACAGTCACAGGGGCCAGCACTATGCCCATGGACGGTCATATGGGCGATGACCCTGGGAATCTGCCCCTGCACCCCAGACTCCCTGTTCTTCATGGCCAGGTGCCCCATCTGAGGGTCGCACAACAGAGGCCTCTGCTCCCCACCCTCGAAGGTCCCCAGGGCCTGCAACTAGGACCCGGGCTCCCTCACCTCCAACACCTATGGCCTCCTCTGGGTCACGCTGGGCAGGGGCTCCAGCCAGCTGGACCCCAGCACACCCCTCCTGAGTGGAATCCCCAGGGCCGTTACTCAGCAGAGCTGACTGTGCGTTGAGCCTTGGGGAGCCCACAGGGCCAATATAGACTTTGGTAGGGGGACGGCGAAGAGGCAGGAGGCCAGTGTCTGCTCAGAGCATGTAGGGACTGCATCTCCTCCCCTGCTCAGAGATGGGGACCATTCCTCCTGAGGGAGCTCGTCGGCTGGGCATCTATTCTAGACGGTTCAGTGTGACCCTTCCTCACCCTGGCTGTCCTCACGCCATTCAGAGCCACCAACTCCTGCAGCCGGCCCGCGGGACCCGGTTCTGGGGTGCTGGCTGTTTGAGACCCACTTCTAGGTTCCCAGTGAATGTGCAATGGGAGCGGCTTGAAGTTGGTTCTGAACGTTTGTTGTGGTAATTTACATCCGGACTCTTTGCAGAAGGGGATCAATGATTTTTATTTTAATTATTTAAGCTTCCAGCCTGACTCGTCTGCGATTCTGTTCCAGCTTCTCCTCCAAGGATGCACTTGGCGTGCTGGTAAAACCTGCCTGTTTCCTGCCGCTCCTCGGTGCCCCCCTCGCCCTTGCCCTCCCCCCGCCCACCTGTGAGGACGGCCCACACTGTTAGGTAATGGGCCACCTAATGGGCCTGCGGGGGCTGGTGTCCGGCCTCAGCCCAGCATTAGCGGCGTGGACGCTGCCTTTGGATTGAGAGAGGCACTCGGCAGTAATGACCATAATTATTTTAAAAGTGCCTATTTTTATTCTACCAAAGATGTTGATGAAAAACTGACTAAATTCTGTCAGGTGAAGTTTGAGTGTGCATGAAAGGGAGCTGTGGGGTCCAGTCTGACCTGTGAGCACAGAGCAGTGAGCACTCACTGCTCCTCCTTCTAACTCCTCCTCCTTAGCCCCTGCCGTGTTCCTCCCCTGCCTCCTCCCCCTCCTCCACCCCCCCCCCCCTCCTCCTCACTTAACCCCTGCTGTACTCACCTTCACACAGCAAGAGAAGAATAGCGCAGCGGTAGGGTGCTTGCCTGGCACATAAGCCAACCTGGGTCTGCTCCCCAGCACCCAAATAGCCCCTCAAACCCCCTACCCCACCTCCAAGCCCACCAGGGATGACTCGTGGGTACAGAGCCAGGAGTTGGCCCTGAGCATCACTGGGCGTGACTCTCCGGCCCCCCACATGAATTTGGCTCCTGGAACTGGCTCTGAAGGTCCAGCTGCTAGTTCACCCTCTGAAACCTGCCCCCTCCTGCACTGCGTCCTTCCCTGGTAAGTGTCCTGTCTTGGCCTGGACAGGCGATACCTCGCCCCGGATAATCAGAAGTGGGCACAATCTAGTCTGCTAAGTGCTGTGAGCCTTAAAGCAGACTGTGGAGATTGTTTAAAGCCCATGGGAACCCTGTCACTCTAGGAGCCTGGGCACATACGTGGGGCCTCAGACACACTCTGGATGATGTGCACCTGTACAAGCTGAGAGGTGTCCCATGGGCCCCGCCTGCATCTCCATGGCACCCCCCGTCCTGAGCCGTGACCTCGGCTTGCACACAAGCCGTGTCCTGGCAGCCCTGGTGGCTGAGGTCCTGGTTCGAGAGCACGTGTGTGTGACGCTGGGCGGGGAAGAAATCCTGCCACAGCAGAAGCGCCTTCCAGCCGCCAGCCCTGGGCGCAGAGAGCCAGGGGCAGACGGTGGGCTGTGGCTCCCATCCCTCGCAGGACACCCCCTCCCTCTGTCCTCAGGTGGTGCCGTGGGGTGAGGAGGGGCCGAGGGGCCTCTGGGAAGGGGCAGCCCTGCTCAGGGACCGAGACCCTGATGGGGGCTTGGGTGCTCTGTGACTTCTCTGCCACACAGAGCCATCCCTGCCGTGTCGTGGCCCTCGGACGTTCCCTCTGACCTGCGTGCTGGGAGGGGGTGAGCCCATACCCAGTTCTCAGCAAAGGCCCCTCACGGGGTCTGGGGGCCACACCTGATGTCGGGGCTGAAACTGGGTCAGCTGGTGCAAGGGATGGGCCGTCCCACATGATACTCTCCAACCCTGGCTTTTTTTTTTTTAACTTGGCAGCAATTTTCTTCTTAAATTCAGGCCACACTGCTGTGCCCGGGAGTCGGCAAGCCTGGAAGGCACCCAGGGCCTTCCCTGCTCTCAGAACTCACCCCTGCCTCAGGGGCGAAGATTTTGTAAACATCCTTGGAAACCAAGGCTTGTGTTTGCGGGAAGAGAGAGGCAGGTTTGTGCCTTGGTGCTGCTCTCGGCAACAGGAGGACAAGCCCTAAAACAGTCCTTGAGGGCAGAGGTCTGGAAACCGGCCTCCGGCTGTTTCTGAGACAAGTGAGGATACCAAGGGCATGTGTAACTGCTGTCCAGACACTCATCAAGCACTGCCCAGGAAACCACGGAAGCATCTGAACTGGATCACCACAGACGGGGATGGGTGAGTACTTAGGGGACGGATGGAAAGGTTGCTTGATGAGCTAAGTCATTCCCTTGCTTGAGTATTGTTCAATAAGGACCCAGGACCTGCAGGACACAGGCTTCAGGGCAGGGGAGCAAATGGGGTTGGTCTCGGCTCTCTGACCACCCCGCACCTCATGTCACGGACACAGGCAACTAATGATGAACAAATCACATGCACCGATTCTGTTTCCTTCGTGAACTGTCCGGTTGGTCTGAGGAGAGGTCTGGCCCCGAGCGAGAGCAACCCTGCTTCTCTCCCAGTTGGTTCTCCCTCTCGCCTGCCGTCTGAGCTGGTGATGCAGGCAGGTAGACAGGGAAGGACCCCCACAGGATGGCAATGAAATTCTTAGGAAGGAAAGTTCTAGGGCTGACCCATCTGTGGATACAGAAAGCAAGACCCGAGATAAGACCCTGAGCAGCGGACCCGGAAGAGATTGGACCCCTCCCCATGAAGCAAATTCCTCAAATACCCTAGGACTTCTCCCTCAATCCGATTAATTTTAGTGATTCAGCCCAGAGAAGACTTCAGAGCATTCCAGACCAAGGCATCCCGAGAAGATACCCTACAAAAGCCACCTTGAACAAAGGAATTTAACATATGCTGCCCGAGCCCATGTGCTGCTTGTGACCACATGGCCGAGCACATGTGTCACCGCATCTCCCTTCTTGAGATGGGGACTTTCATGCTTTCCTGTCTAGTGCTGGGGTGTGTGTAGGGGCTCTCTCCGCCCTTGGAGAAGCCGAATTCTCTCTCTCTCTCTCTCTCTCTCTCTCTCTCTCTCTCTCTCTCTCTCTCTCTCTCTCTTTATGTAGGATTACTGCTATTTATTCAGCCACTGATTAGCTGATTGAATTGGGCATGAACTCCATCTTACTTTATTTTCATAATTTTATTTATTTATTATTTTTTCTTCTTATATTTATTTATTGAATCACTATGTGAAAAGTTGCTAAGCATTCAGGTTTAAGTCTCGGGCACACAATGATCAAACACCTCTCCCTTCACCAGTACTCATTTTTCACCACCAAGAACCCCAATATACCCCCCTCCCACCCCTCCCAATGCCTGTGAGGCAGATGATTTCCACTTAACTATTCTCTACATTGATTATATTCATTATTTCGACAAAAGATGCACCATTATTGTTTAGAATTTCCCCCCCAACAATCGGAATTGCTGAAAAGGCATTGTGAAATGCTTTGTTTTCTATAGCTGGTTGTGAGAATCATTTAATCTCTGGGATGGGGAGGAAAGGACTGGTTCCACCCCCATCTGGTGAGGCCCCGCGTGTATCGTCACTGCAGGCCCAAACCTGACTGTCCAGTGGCCTCTGGAGGATGGTGGTCACAGGGCCGCGAAGGGGAACAGGTCAAGGCACGAAACCTATTCCCACCTGGAGTGGCCCAGCATCAGTAATCTACTGCAGGAACAGGATGCATCTCTGCCAAAAGCTTTTGGGTTCCGAGGTTCGTTTCTGAGTCTCTGGGATCATGGCCGTTAAGCAGTCCGATCAGGAACCAGAGAGGCCATGCCTCCAATTATATAGCTGAGCCGGAGGTGGTTTGTGGGTGTGTCTCCCACATACCTAACTTTTGGCTGTTTACTTTCTTGGTAAACTTTGCCCCAAGTTTTTGGGGTCTGGCCAAAGGCACAGCAGCAATTTGGAGGTATCTAAAAGCCTGACGGTGCCATCAGGCTGCTGATACACTTGCCTCACAGGTACAAATTGGTCTGCTGGTGGCACCATACCCCCACCGAATTCTCTCTTGAACATGTTACTCTCCACTCTCTCCCACTTTCTCTTCCTACTTTCCTTCAAAACCTCCTTTACTTCACAGCTTTTCTGCTTCTGAAATTCTTTTCTTCGAGGCGAGACAAGACCCCAGTAACCCTGGGTCCCGGGTGGCAGAGGAGAAAGTGACCGTCTTTCTCCTCCTGGCTTCACATAAACCACCCATGGGACCCACCGACATTATTGGGAGCAACTTTCCTGATGGAAAACAGCTCCACCCACCTGTGGAGAATCTCAGGGCTTAGTTAAACCTGCGTCTGTTCAGCTCAGACTAGTGCCACAGCCCTTTCTCTGCCCCCAAGGCTAGCCCCTGTGCGTGTGTCGGACCCAGTGGTCAGCAGCATGGGGACAGACAGTCTACAGGAGCCTCTTTTCAAAAGGCCAGGCTTGTCCATTTTCGCTTTTGTCTCTAGTGTTTTGAATCACGACTTTGCTGTGATCCGGGCCTGCTGAGGTCACACCTGCTCTGGTCCAGCTCTGGGCTGGACCTTCTGACCCCTCCGGGCTGCAGTCACAGAGGGCTTTGTAGGACAGCTATGTTTCCCTTCTGCTATCTCTCTCTCATCAAAACAAAACTGAGGGGCTGGAGCAATAGCACAGCAAGTAGTGCGTTTGCCTTGCATGCGGCTGACCCAAGTTCAATTCCCAGCATCCCATATGGTCCCCCGAGCACTGCCAGGAGTAATTCCTGAGTGCAGAGCCAGAAGTAACCCCTGAGCATCACCAGGTATGACCCCAAAAGGCAAAACAAAGAAACAAAAACTGAGGGGGGGGCGTGTTCGTGAGGTTGTCTGCAGGTAGAGAACAGGGCGAAGGCACAGGACATGGGGCAACAGGACCAAAGCCTGTAGGGATGGCCAGTGCTGCTGCCTGGGAGAGGGCCCTGGGCAGTGTTGGTGTTGATGAACCAGCGTTTCCAGCTGGCAAGCTCAGAAGCCCCTGGCAGAAGCCCACGGCTTTATGTGTGAAGCCAAGAGTGAATGTGCCCATCCAGGGCAGGGTCTGGCCATCTCTGAGACTGAATCATCACGCTGTGCCCCTAGGTCATACCCCTCCTGAGAAGAGAGGACAAAGTCCACTCCGGAGAGGAAAGTCCACGGGAGCCCTCAGGGCAGCACCGCCCTCCTTCCTGCCTTCGTCCTGTCCTGTTCTCACTCTGGACATCTTTGCCCAGTGCACTGCGGACGCTCCCGATTGACCCGATGGCGGGTGGAGGAAGTCCCACTCCTCCCAGGGAGAGAGACCCTCACCTGGTCTGAGTGGTTCACCTCAATTCTCCTGATTAAGGGTAAATGCACTCTCCACACGCATGAAGAAACCGGCAGAGAAACACAGGCATGCAGGTCCCGGGACTGAGATCTCCAAGCCTGCTCGGATCGGGGCTGAGCATCCTCTACCCAGATCCTCTATCTTCCAGTACGCAGGGGTCACACCTACCAACTGCCCCCAGCGCTAGGTAATCCCATCAACAGCCAAGAACCAGAGACTATAAAACCCAGCTCCTGGAAGTGCGCAGCTACATTCGTGGCCTCGTGACATCTTACTATCTCGTTCTTACTTTGGACAACCTGGCAGGCTACTGACTGTAATCTGTCCACACAGCAGGGTCTGGCAAACTCCCCATGGCTTACCCAATATGCCAAATACCAATAACAATGATGGGTCTCATTCTCCTAACCCTGAAGGAGCCTTGAATATGGCACTTTTAAAAATCTCAGGGCTAGGACGAAGGAGACGTTACTGGTGCCTGTTCAGGGCAATCGACGAACAACAGGATGATCATGATCGTGATCGTGACGGGTAAATGAGGTCATTTGTGTGGGACACGGGAACCAGGTGGAGTGGCAGTTAGGTGGGCAGTGGCATCGGGAGTCGGGAGGGGGGTGGAGAAGCAGGTCCCTGTGGCCAGGGGGCACTCTTTGTTTCCTCCAGAGGACTGGGGGGTGGCCGCTGCCCCGCTTTCTGAGCTCAGGTTTTTAACTAGGAACCAGCTTGGGTCTGACATGCCCTGAGCTGTGTTTGGTCCGAGAGCACATGGAGGCCGGGACAGCTGGGCCTTGCTTGTTGGCAGGGAGAGTCGGTGGAGGAAAGGCTCATGCAGCCATTTCGCAAGCCAGCAGGACGATGGAACACAGACGTCCTCTTGCACTCAGGCCTGATCCCCCCAGAACCGAAACTTCGTCCATGCAGGAGGCGAGAGTGACCCGGAGAGCAGGGACGGTCACTCTCCAGATGCTCTGCTTCAGCTGCTATTGGCTGGGGAAGAAGGAGCCCAGCCTCCGGGGCCAGATGGTGGAGGATCAGGGTCTCCTGAGCTCACGAATAACAACTCAGGGTGCCGGCTGTAAGCCGAACCTCCACAAATAAGGCGGAACTTTCTCAGTGTGACTCTGTCCTGGGTTTCAGCCCCAGAAGCCCTTTCCTGCAGGGTGATGGAGACACTTTGTCAGCTTAGAAAGAGGAACGGGCTGCTGCAATGCTGCAAATCATTACACAGGCGTGTGTGTGCGTGTGTGTGTGTGTGTGTGAGAGAGAGAGAGAGAGAGAGAGAGAGAGAGAGAGAGAAAGAGAGAGAGAGAAAGAGAGAGAGAGAGAGAGAGAAGATTTTGGAAGATAACTAAGGCACAGCAGCTGCATTTCAGAGGGGAGGTTCTGGCGTCTCTTCCGAGACTCTCTCTGCCACGGGCAAACCATTTCCATTATAAATTCATGACCCTGAGTGCCACCCGCAGTAGATCAACTCAGAAATCTGGGCGGAACCAGAGCCATTCCTCATTAGGCTATTGCCCTGCTCCCTCCTGCCCATGGTGGACATGTGCTAGGTGAGAACATTTGACTGTTGCATTTAAAATGCTTCATACAGAATTCCCAGTGCCACACCTCCATCTGATAGACTCTTGGATTTCCCAATTCCAATACAAGGTACAAACTAAGCTCTATCCAGATCTCAGGCTAGACCCTAAGGCTGACTTCAGTACGACCAAACCAGCACGCAGATGTTTCTATAGACGTCCTCGCTAAAACACTCAGGGCTGTTTTGAAGAGGAGCAGGGAAGCTTCGGATACGTGCCCAGCTGGGATTCTGAGTGGGGACTGGGGAGATGCCTTGGAGTGTGGAAAGGGTCACTGTTCACATTACTGCACCAGAAAGTCACAAGTTCTGAGACAAAACAGAAAGATTTTGTCCTCCAAGGAGGCATTTGCCAATGGGCTTCTAGGAGCGGCTAGATAGAGGTTCTGGGGTCCCAGCCTGGAGGCATGACCGAGACCCAATGAGCAAATGGCATTGCATTATAAATCAGTGCCATCAATATGTATGAGGCCGAACTAAGATAAATAAATTATCGAGTAAATAAATAATGAGGGTAAGAGACCAATATCCCTGACAGATAATCCCAAATAATTTATGGAGACTCTGAGCTCTGAAGCCGGGTGGGGGCCTCCTCTGGGGGTTTCCTGTGACTTAATGCCAGGGGCCTTGGGAGGGCCAGGAGAAGCTCTGCCATGGTGAGGGGCGGGTGGCTGGAATTGTGCCTGGCAGAAGGAACCTGACTGTGACGGAACCCCAGGTTCTAACGAGGACACCCTGCCAGTCCCTGGGGTCGTGGGGGGCAGCGGGCACCGAGGGACACCACAGTCAGAGGACGTGAGGACAGGGGCATGAGGCGGAGACAGCTAGGAGGACGGGACGGGAACACATTAGACCAGGGACAGGCCCGGCCGGCTGCAGGTGACAATGACAAGGGTCTGCGGCCGGGACACTGCCTGTCTGCACAACTAGGTCTCGTCAAAAGACAAAATGCCAACAAATTCCATGTATTTTACACCTGCAGAAACAAGGCAGGTTGGCGTCAGAGTGAAGCCGGGACCCAGAGCAGAGCGGGGAGTCCCCACACCTGCCTCTCTCTTCCCCCTCCCCCCCCCACCCCTGCTGGCTGCTGAGCTCACAGCGAGCTCACAGGAGGAACAGTCCCAGCTGGGAAAACGAGGCCCCACCCTGAAGACACAGAGGACGCAAGCGCCCTCCTGGCCATCCTGCTGCCCTCGTGCCCCCTCTCAGAGGTGGCTGGTCCTCCAGTGCCTAGGCCCAGCCCTGTCGCCAGGGGCTACACAGGCAGAGCCCCCAGTGGCCCCCCAGTGGCCCTCAGTGGTCCTCAGTGGCCCCAGTGGCCCCCAGTGGCCTTCAGTGGCTCCCAGTGGCCCCCAGTGGCCCTCAGTGGTCCTCAGTGGCCCCAGTGGCCCCAGTGGCCCCCAGTGGCCTTCAGTGGCTCCCAGTGGCCCCCAGTGGCCCTCAGTGGTCCTCAGTGGCCCCAGTGGCCCCAGTGGCCCCCAGAGGCCCTCAGTGGCCCTCAGTGGCCCCAGTGGCCTGTGGAATCTGCGTGGCCCCCAGGCCCCTCGGATAAGTCACAACCCCTTGACCTTCCTGCGCCTTTGTCATGGCTGTTTTGCAGCTGGGCCACAGCAGGAGGCAGGTGTCTGCATGAGTCTATACCACATTCACAACTCATGCTCGTCCTGGGACCCGCAGCCTCACTCTCACACTCCCAGGCTTCGCTCCACGAGGCTGTGGCACGACTTGCGGCAGCAAGGACCGAGGCCTCCCGAGGACACTTGGGTCCATCCCAGATGCCCTCAGAGCGAGCCCATTGACGGTGTCTGTGCCGTGGACCCAGCCCTGCCCAGGGTCCAGTGTTCCCGTGGCCCACAGACCCCAGGCTAGCTCCTCCCACGTGGCATCCAGCTCTCTCTGGACACGGGACCGGTCACTCAGACGCCGGGGGATGGGCCTCCCTGGCTGAGGTCCTCCTCCTGTGTGGAGAACTGCTCAGAAACTGTCCACATGGTCCTCATCGAATTTACTCTTTGAAAATGGAGACATGAGGCCTGGAAGTGACCCAGGGGCCTGGCGTCATGGCTCCATGTCGGGGCAGAGTTGGGGGCTGAGTCCACTTAAACAACGAGAGCCAAGGCCCCTGTAAGCGCAGACCCCAGACCACTATAATCCAACTTCAAAATGTGGTGTCAGGGCTGGACAGTACTGTGGGCAGGGCACTGGCCTTCCATGCAGTTGACCCGGGCCCAATTCCTGGCATCCCATTTGGTCTCCTGAGCACCACTGGGTGTGACCTTGAGCACAGACCCAGGAGTCAGCCCTAAGCACCACCCGGTGTGGCCCCAAACCAAAAAACTCCCCAAATATTTTTATTTATTTTATTTTATTTGCTTTTTGGTCACACCCAGTGATGCACAGGGATTACTTCTGGCTCATGCACTCAGGAATTAATCCTGGTGGTGCTGGGGGACCATATGGGATGCTGGGAATCGAACCCAGGTCGGCCGCTTGCAAAGCAAACACCCTCCCTGCTGTGTTATCGTTCCAGCCCCACCCCAAATATTTTTAAAATGTGTTTGTCAAGGAGACAGGTGGTGGGGGTGTTGGGAGGGGGACACTGGTGGGGGGATTGGAGTTGGAACATCGCATGCCTGAAACTGTTCTCAATGATTTTGTAATCCATGTTGTCTAAAAAAATAAAGGTTTTAAAGTTGTATCTGTGTGGTGAGAAAACAACCCCATAGTCTATCCTTTGTAACACTCTGCTCTGATTGAAAAAAAAAATTTTTTTTTTTGGTTCTCTGCACGTACATACAAATCCATGTATTTCCCAGTCTGAACCATCCACACATCCTGCCTTGCATTTTCTCATCTCCTGACATTGTGATTGACCAGCCAGAAGCCCCCTCTCCCATCCTGGCATGGGTGCAAATGCCTCCACCCTCACCCGTGCTCTGCAGCACATGCTCCCCGGCCTGACCTGACCGACCACCCCGGCAGACACCCCTACACCTCGCTCTGCACCCCCTGAGTCTCCGGACTGAGATGCTCGGGAGGGGAGAGAGGAGGACGCAGACAGGGGGCCCGTGTGGCTTCTCTGGGAGTTGGCAGCTAGAATCTCCCCATTCAGCCCATCTCTCCGCTGCACTCTCCCCACTGAGAACAGGCTCTGCAAAGCATCGACATTCCCTAGTTGTCATCGCTGAGCTATCCAGAGGCTCCTTTCTTCTGGGAAGCACACACAGAAGGCTAATAAAAAACCCAGACTCTCCTTTTCCTTTGAACTAGTAAGATCTGAGCACGAACAATATAGATAAGCATCAGCCAGGCTGCAGAGCCCACATTGAGACAGCTTGTCTTGGACTTGTAAAGGCAGAGTCCTAAATACTCACGCTCCAGTTTCATCAGTTTTGGCACTACTGCGACCCAAATCAAGAGACTTCTACCTCTTGGCTTTTAATGACAGTAACTTATTCCTGAAAAATTAGCCTGCTCAATGGTATGTGTTCGTAAATCAATGTGATAGTCAAAGGTTCATTCAGCTGGACATCTACTTAGTATATTCGTTCCTTTGCTTTTGGCTTCATGGTATGAGACACACAATTTTAATAGGACTGTAACAAAGAAAAACGGGCTTAGATAGAAATTATCTTCAAGGAGTAAACAGCAAAAATGCCTTGCGTGAGGAGTAGATTTGCTTCTCGTCTCTGTTCTGGTCTGGCCACTCCCAGAGGGACAAGCGTCTGACTTGAATCCATTCGGCTTGTTACTGCACGTCCCCTGAGACGATTCGTTGCTAAGGTGACTGTATTTTCCAGAAAATATCAAACCAAACAGGAGCCTGAATCATCAGCGTGCAATTTGCTGCCATTACAGCCACTGAAATCTCCTTAGCATTCAAATGAGCACAGAATGCCGGATGATCTGGACCCCTCGCCAGCGCCCGCTCTGCCTGCTCTGCCCGCATGGGCTCAGGGCAACGACAGTCGCACAAAACTGTTGGCAGAGCTCAGCTCTTGGGGGACAGGAAGCACTGGATCTGGTTGGGACGCGTCTTGGCATTCTCTCCCGGCACAGGGACAGAAGTCGGCGCTCAGGCTTGGGAGCCAAGTGCAGGCAACTCCTAGACCCGTGACCTATTTTTGTAAACAAATCCATGTATCAAGGAAAAATGGAGTTTTCCAAGCAGAACTTCAAAATACAGGCGAGGGCTCTGAATCGCGGAGCTACAGAGAAGCAAAACTCTGCGTCCCTCCTTCCCCTGGGCTGCCGCAAGGAACTTCACACTCAGCGACCTTCCCTCTGAAAGATTTTCTTTCTTCTTGATGGGCCTGAAGTCTTTCTGTTTCCCTATGATTCATTCATTTCTGCATTTCCTGATTTGTATTCCGGATTCCCGAGCCTGTTTGCTCACCACTGTTTTTATTCAGTGAGATTGCTTACTAAACTCGCAGGATTGCATTGCTTTGGTGATTCCACGCACGAGGTTGGTGAAGCCACACACCGCTGATTAATTCTGTTCCAAGTAAAGCTAAACATGCCATCTCTCTTTCGTAGCATCCCAATTCCTTGTGGCTGACTTTTAAGACTCCCAACTTCATCTCGCAGCCACGAGGCGTGTTTCCAGAATAGGGTTAGGACCATTTAAGTGGGCAGCAGCAGTGTCTTCTATAATGAAATGTTATTTTTTTTTTTGCTTTTTTTTGGGTCACACCCAGCAATGCTCAGGGGTTACTCCTGGCTCTGCACTCAGGAATTACTCCTGGCGGTGCTCAGGGGACCATATGGGATGCTGGGAATTGAACTCGGGTCAGCCGCGTGCAAGGCAAACACCCTACCCGCTGTGCTATCACTCCAGCCCCATGAAATGTTATTTTTGAAAGCCATCTCCCACCAGGCCCAGGGCAAGGGGCTCGGGAAGGGTCCAAATAGCTTACGGTGAGGCAGGTGAGGAGCGTTTGGGGAGAGGGACCACCGGCTCCAGGGGGTGGGGGACCCCATCCAGGGCGGGAGTGACCGCCACACACCAAGATCTTCTCTCTTCCTGGGGGTGTCTGCCCGTGTCCAGCCCGAGACGTGTGGAACCACTCCTCCTCCAGCCACACGGTTGTCAGAGCGACGTGGGTCCAGGCCCCAATCTTGCCTCAGGACTCTGGGTTTCACAGGCACTTTGGTTCCTTCTTCCTGGGAGAGGTTCCTTCTTCCTGGAAGCAGAGGAGAGGAACTTGAATGGAGAACTCGGGCCAGCGGAAGTGGGCAGGGGGAGGAGGCGGCAGAGGGCGGGAGAGACTCCAGCCCTGCAGTGGCTGCAGGCGGACTAGCCAGCCGTGGAGTGTGAGGTGTGGGCCGGAAAGGGGCAGAGTCCTGACCCTGCTGGACGGCTCAGCAGTGGCCCTTCCCAGCCAGGGTCCTCTCAGACCAGAGGTGGCCGGAAGACCAGTAGTCCGGGGACCCTGTGTCCACCCCTGACGGGGAATCTGACAGGTCCTGAGAAGAAGTTCATGGGCTGGGGACGGAGATGAAGGGGAAGCTGCAGGGAAGTCCAGGAAAGCCGGCGGGGGCAGCACCTCATCCCGAGCCCATGCAGGGCCTGGCACTGTGCTGGCCCCCGAGCTGTGTGGTCCTGTGCGGCACTGTGGCAGCTCCCGAGCACTGTGTCTGAGCGTGACGAGTCCTGGTGTTGGCCGTCCCGAATGTTTTCTCTGGTCTCGGCCCTGCCGGCTCCTTCCCTCCCAGGCCCCCTGCACTGGCTGTGCCCCTCTCCTGCCATCTGGACCCCCGCTGATTGCTGCTGACAGGCTGCTCTTGCTCTGGGATCTTGGCGTTCAGGTAAGAACGGCATCATGTGCTTTGTCATTCACGCTCTGGTTCTCGTTGATGCCATCAGGGGAATTCAAACAAACACATTCGGAAAACAAGCTGCGCACACTACAGGGTGCCACACGAACACTCACTAGAAACAGGCCGAGGGTGGGAAAGTTAACTGTTGCCAGGCCGACTTCACTGAGCCAGCCAGGGCGCAGGAGCAGAGCTGGGCGGTCTGGGCCAGCAGTGACGTCCAGCCGGTCCCCCCGTGTCGCCTGGGGAACTGGACCAGTCACAGAGTCGCTCAGACCAGCTTGGGAGACCACAACAGCATGGCTTCGAGAGCTCCTAAATGCTTCACCTGCGGGTCAAGCACCGCTTCCCTCCTGCCAGCTGCCAGAGCAGTGCAGGGTGGACAGTCCTGAGTCCTGTCCCCATCCAGAAGGTTCCTGGTGGGTGTGAGTTACGGGAATTGACCTGCTCCTCTGCTCGTGCAGGGGCCTTGGGCAACTGGGCAGTGGGCTCCAGCAGGCTCTGGACGCTGTCTGAAGGTCCGAAACACTGGGAACGCTCCCACCTCACATGGGGCAGGCACACCGGCCGCCTGGCCAGAGCTCAGAGCCTGCTCCAGTAACCCTGCAATGTCTGGGTGGGCCCTGGCTGGAACGTTGAGCCATGTTCCCCGTGCTCCCGAGGGCACAGCCCCCGCCCTCACTATCCCACCTCCCCGCTGACCCAGCACTGATAGGGCAGGGAAGTCCCCATCAGGACACCCGTGAAACGATCCCAAGATTTAGACAAAAGCTAAGCCTTGCATGGACTCATAAAAGTGTCAAACAGTCCACACCATTAGGAAAGAAAAGAAGATGGGAGAGCTTGTGTTTCCTGACATTAAATTATACTCTAAAGCTCTCGGAATCTAAACTGTGTGTTGCTGGCGAAAAGGGGTCTGGGAGAGTCAGAAAGACCCTCAGACTCATAGGCAGTGATCTGTGACGGGAGCAGGGAAGCGGAGCAACAAACATGCCCATCACCACACGAAGCATGAAACACGACCCATATTCCACACCATGCACAGAGGGTAAGTTGAAGTATATTTTTAAAACCTAGAAATTGCACCGGGATCCACAAAATCAGTTGAAAAACAACCTAGATAAATCTACCCCAGGATAGGGGCCTCCAGGGGAGACAACAAAACAAATAAAATGACATCAAATTTAAAAGCGTTTGCACAAAAGAAGAAACCCAGACTAAAATAAAAGAGGCACCCAAGTGAATAGGAAAAACAGTGCACATACTACACCAAAGGGCTAACTTTCAAGACAAAATTTGGAAAAATAAAAAAAGGTTCACAGCAAAATACCAATAACCCCATTGAAAACGAGAAGAGGTTAAAGGCACTTCCCGGAAGACGTACAGTTGGCTCGCAGGCATTCACAAGCAGAGATCTTCATTACTGTATCAGGAAAACGCAAACAGAATAGCAATGAGATGTCGTCTCGTACCCACCAGCATGGCACTTATCAGCAGCAGGAACAGAATAGAACAAGCAGTGCTGGCCGAAGTACAGTGAGAAGGGAACCTCACTCCGGCCAGGTGGATGTCCAGCCTCCATGGACAACAGTGTAGAGACTCCTCAAGAAATGAAGAGTAGGATCCCACATGACCCAGCTCTCACATGCCTTGGCCTCTATCCCGAGACCTAAAAGTGTCCTCTTGACAAGAATATGCACGCCAGTGTTCTTGGTAGCGTTTAGTACAATAGCCAGAACACCGAAACCACCCACGGGCCCAGTGACGGATGGAGACAGAAGCTGCTTAATATATATACACAGGAGGATACTGTGAAGCTTCAAAGGAACCAACCAAACAGATGAAATCCTCAGTTATCTGCTCCCTGGATGGAACAAGAGGCATCTCAAGAGGAACAAGTCACAGCGAAAGGACAAATTCTGGCTGAGCTCAGTTACCCATGGACCAAGGCAGAGCAGGGGACAGAGCATCAAACACTGGCAACCCTTGCCCCTGAATTACAAAACCAACCTCTAGGCAGAGGGACGGGGGGTCAGAGGTGGCACAGGACAGGGGGGAGGCGGGGGGGGGGTCAGAGATGGCACAGGACAGGGGGGAGGCGGGGGTGGGCAGAGATGGCACAGGGAGACAGGGGAGGCAGGGAGGGGCAGCGGTGGCACAGGACAGATGGGGACACAGGAGGGGCGGCTGCAGGGGATACCCACCAGTGCCCATAAACTCTGGCTCTATTGCGTGGGAAGCCTGGTTCCGGCAGTGCGTGTGGGACGTGCTCCCTGTGTGTGCGGGCGCAGCTCTCTGCAACATGTTCTAGCTCACGGGCAGGCACACGCCCGGGCACAGCTGTGCAGGGCTCGGGACAGGTCACAGGAAGCGCAGGGAATCCGATGCTACCTCAGACATGCAGGGTGGAGCTTGGGAGAACACAGGCCATCGGAAACACGGGCTCCCGGCCCTCTGTGTGACAGCGTGTCCCAGAACATGGCTCTAGAGCTACATGTGTCTGCGGGCTCCGTCTCCGTGCCCGCCCTGTGCTCCTCGGGGAGAGCTCATCCCACAGCTGCTGCCATGAGCGGAAAGCATCACATCCTCCTGAATCTAACAGAGCGAATCCGCCAGGGCCGCTTCATCCGGTCAGAGAGTCAAGGCCGCGTCCCCTGCAGTGCCATCCAGGGACCACGGAGTGACCCTGTGTGACCAACAGGGACCACATCCCGGAGTTCCGGTCAGCTTTGGCTGAGAAGTCCGTGCTTCACACCCGCTGCGCCAGCACTAGAGCCGGGCGCCACGAGCAGAAACGTGAGCCTTATATGGTCATCTCTCCCGCGGCCACGCACGGCCGTTTGTTAGTGCAGGGATAAACTCATCAGCAACCCGGAGAGTTGGGCTTCGGAGCTTTAAAACAAAAGCAGTTCATTTTTGTAAATATTTAGTCAGGAATTGGCCAATAGATCCACCCGCCTGACCTCCAGCTGCAGAGCAGCTTCTCGCCGCTGTGTGAACCTCCCTGAGCGAAGGCTGGAGGCAGGGCACATGTTCCCACGCCACGACACACGCTGGGCGCCCGCGGGGCAGACGGGCCCGGCCAGCGTTCCCCGGGGACGCCTGTGGCCTGCCCTTCACATAGGAGGAAGGAACCTTCCTCTTCACAGCTCAAGGACCGACAGACAGGTTTACTCTGACCTGGCGTTGCTGGACCAGCCCAGTACAAACCAAACATGTGCCCGTGAGAGTGACTTGCACTGTGGAAAGCATGGAGTCCGGGGTAACAGGGCTCAGTCCTGCCCCGAGACCTGCCAAGGAGGGCAGCCTCTCGGCCAGAACGAGGCCAGCCGAGGAGTGAACCTGTGTGTGGCGCATTTATATTCTGTGTGGAAGTTCAATAATTAAAGTGTCTTTGTTCTCTCCCCTTTCCAAGAACGTCCCTCGTTCTCCAAACAGGAAATGGGATTTTAACTCAGACCAGGCCCGCAGAAAGGAACGCTCTGGCTCAGAGACTCTATTCCCGAGCGCCGTCCCAAGCCCTCGCTCACTGGGAACACAGTGCTGGCCGACTGTCCTTTCACTCGGCTCATTATCAAATAAGCGGAAAGCAGCCGATTGCCACTGGCCCGGGGAAGGGACAGGAAGTTGATGTCCACCCCATCCAGCTGCAGGGAGTAAGTCTCTGCACCGAAGGGTCCACTCACAGCTCCTCCTCCAACACAGAGAAATGGCAGCGACAGGGAGACAGCATGAGCCCATCCTGAACGCTGCATCCCTGCACCCTGTCCTGAATGCTGCACCCCGGCACCCCATCCTGGAAGCTGCACCTCTGCTCCCCTTCCTGAACGCTGCACCCCTGAACCCCATCCTGAATGCTGCACCCCTGTGCCCCGTCCATGAACGCTGCACCCTTGCTCCCATCCTTGAACGCTACACCCCTATGTCATGTCCATGGATGCTACACCCCAAGGCACCGTCCTTGAACCCTGAACCCCTGCATCCCGCTGTGAGCACACACAGCACCCCTGCAGCCATGTGCAGGTTGTGCCAATCCCCTCCGCGAGAGGGAGTGTTAGAGAGGAGACTCTGCTGGGGTGTTGAGGATTTCGGCTGTCGTACAATGACCCCTAGCACTCATGGTGAGCTGCCATGGACTTTGACTGGACTCTAAGAAGTGTCTACAAGGTACATTGATGTGGTAGAAGCAGCCAGAGACCAGGAAGGGGCCCTTGGCGTTCAGAGAAAACCCGTGAATATGGGAAGGGAAAATTGTTGTTTTCAAGTGTTCCGCATTTAGTGATGTTTGTTTCTTATGAAGGATATCACCTGGCACCAAGTGTTGGTCCACACACGTATTCCCACGGTGCAGGGGAAATTTGTCTTAAAGGATGACATGCGAGTCACAGCCAGAGTGTTTCTTTCCTTTCTGAAGCAGCTGAAACCTGGTATGGTTCACTAGCTAGTTGCACGAATAGAAATGAATGAACATCTATTGGTGATCCTTGTGTGAATTCGTACATATGAACGGCACATGTATACGTTTTATGAAACCTGCAGGTACGACACTTTCAGGGCCCTTGTTTCTGTTGGAACACACTGGTGGTCTTCAGGGCTTACTTCTGCTCCTGTGCTCAGGATTCCTGGCCATGTGCTGGGGAGGGAACCCGGGTCCTCAGCTTGCAACCTAAGAGCCTTGACTTAATGATCACTTCTAAGGGAAGTAAAGATCATGCAAAGAACTAAAGTTTTACAAGCTTACCAAGATTCCAGTATCTGTTACATCCATGCTAAATTAAACTAAAATTTTTCCTATCTTTAGCTAAATAACTTTGGAGGAAATAGAACCAGGTTTTATGTCATCTAATTGAAAGGTGGGAGAGAAAACACTTTTAAAAAAATCAGGTACAGAATGTGCTGGATAATTTTCCCTAGAGTAGCTTAATTATTGTCCATCTTTTGTTATAAGTAAATTGACTAATCTCCCTTAAAAATCCTTATTAATCTAAATCCCCTACAAAATCATACTTCTTAAATAAAGCCCTAATGAGTCCACTCAGAACCCATTCTAATCAGCCCTTGTAAGTCATTTTTGACAGCACTATACAAAGATGTTATTTCTTAATTCTACATGGATTTATTTAAAATAATGGTATTTAAAAAAAAACAATTTGGAGGGTGGAGAGAATGCATTGGGAAGGTGCTTGCCTTGCGTGTAGCAAATCAAAGTTCCATTCGCAGCACCACATCTGGTCCAAGCCCTGCCAGAACTGATCCCTGAGCTCAGAGCTAGGGGTGACTCTTGAGCACTGGCAGAAAGTAAAAAGGAAAGAAAGAAAGAAAGTAAGAAAGGAAGGAAGGAAGGAAGGAAGGAAGGAAGGAAAGAGAGAGAGAAAGAAGGAAAGGAGGAAGGGAGGGAGGAAGGGAAGAAGGGAGAGAGGAGAAGGGAGGGAGGGAGAAAGGAAGGGAAGAAGGACAAAGGGAGGGAGGGAGAGAGGAAGGGAGGAAGGCAGCTTAGACATCTATAGCAGTTGCCATTACCTGGCCTATGCTTTCCCAGGTGCCTCATGGCCACACTTTGCTGTGATTTACTCTAACTTCTCTTCCTGATTGCTTCTGATACTCTCTGCACAGCAACATATACTTTTTTGTCATTTGTTTCTGTTTGGGGGCCATACCTGGTGATGTTCAGCACCCAGGAATCACACCTGGGGGTTCCTGCCCCATGTGGGATGTTGGAGTTGTCCAGGTTGTAGGCAGCTCCAGCCGGCTGTGCTGTCTCTTGACTCTAGCAGCACATTCTGAAGCTGCCTACTTACGAAGGCGTCTGATTTCTGTGTAAGTCGCATGATACTTTAATTGAGATCCATCCCATAACCAGGAATTTGACCTTTCGAAAGCATACAACTCAGTGGTATTTATTTTTTATATCCACAGACTTACAGGAAGCAATGACCAGTTATCTGGGGCAGGCCACAAGGGAGGTGCTCAGGGGACCCTCTGTGGTGCCTGGGATTAAACCAGGGTCATTGCTGGCATCGTGAGTAGCACCACCTTTGCCCCGTGTTATCTGCCTGATCCCCAACTTTTAAGTTCCGTGGAGGAAATAGGCAGAACACTCCAGGAGACAGGCCCCAGAAGTGTCTCCAATGAGTCGATTCCAATCACAAAGACAATAAAACAAAAACAATTCAGGATTACACCCAATTAAAATTTTCCACATGGCGAAAGAACTTCAACTACAATAAAAACAGACACCCTACTGAGCAGGAAAAGGTATTTGCACACCATTCACCAGTTGAAGGGCTGATATCCAAGACAGATCCAGTACTCAAAGCTCAACAATAAAAAAAGCAATGACCCCATTAAAAGCTGGGAGAGATCAGCAGATGCCTCCCCAAGAGGCGTCCAGATGGGTGATGAGTTCGTGGAAGGCATCCGTTATCACCGAGTACCAGGAGATGTGAATCAAAATGACAACAAGATGCCAGCTCGTACTGGTGAGCATGGCGTCGGGGACTGCATCCGTGTGGGCGGGGTAATGACCAGCAGGGGAAGGACAAGCTCTGGGTGATTTCGCTTAGCACGGAACAGAAAAACCAAATGAAGGACAGCATGGGATGATGATGATGAGCCCTTGGCCTTGGGTTAGAGATGTGGTGGCAGCAGAATCTGGGGATGAAGAGCCAGACTAGGAATGGGTGACTCAGGGACGTGGTAGTAACCGTGGGCACCATCACAAACAGCAACGTTATCGTAACCAGGTCCTGTGTGCTCCACCAAGACAGATACTACAAACAGAGGAACCTGTCTGCCTGACCCTCCAGGTGGCCAGCACCCACTCCTGGCGTCTGAGAATCGGGGGCTCTTCATAGCCTCACCACAGGGCAAGGACCCTCTCTCGGGCTGCAGCCCCGCTGTGCTCACACCCACCTCTCAGCACACTGTAGATGTGTCTCCCTGGCTCCTTCACTGTTGTCTGTGATTGTGTGTGGAGAAATGTCCATTCAGATCCTCCATTCATTTTCCAGTTGGATCCTTGTTCTCAGATTTTTTCCTTTCCCTTGGAAGCATTTCTAAGATTCTGGCCCACAGGACCAAGTCACACGTGTGACCTTCAACTATTTCCTCAAGCTTGAATCTGATAGGATGAAGACAGAGTTTCGTCTTTGGTGGCATGGGTTCACATATGAAGATACATGTTTCGATGATGTTTGACTTACTTCCATTCCCCGATGAATTGATCTTAGGAGAAGATCAACTGAAGATTGCAATCTTAGGAGAAGATTGCTGAAGATCATGTGAGTTTAGGCCTCTGTACTCATCTGAGGCCTTAGTAATGCTGCATCTTTATTTGTAGTTTGGACTCACTTTTTAGCTAATCTCTGTGGGACTCTGACTTGCGGTTCTGCATACAGAGCCCCAGAGCATTAGAGGGTATTTGCTGAAAGACCACTGTCCACTTGGACCAGTTGGCTTCCTTGTGCAAAGTCCGTTGCACATTTTTGTCTAGTTGATTTCAATCTCAGTTCTATTCCACGGTTCTCAGAGTCTGTCCTGATGCCCCCAACACATTCTTCAAAGCTCTGTGGTAAGTTGTGACACTGAGAACTTGGGGTCCTTTAAATATGTTGTTCTTTTTCAAGGTAGTCTTGTCTAGTCCGCATCGTTGCATATTCAGTGATCTTAAGAATGAGAGGCTCAGCGTTTGCCAAGATGGTGACTGGGATTTTCACGTAATTTGCATTAAATCTCTGTACCAGCGTGTGGGTTATTGCCCTCTGAACAATAATCAGTCTTCCAATCCTTGAGCAGGAGGCAGCTTCCCAGAGTTAAAGCTTCTTTCATTTCTAATTAAGACGTCCTGCTGTTTTCAGTATGGAAGCCTGTCATGTCTTTTGTTGATTATGCTCGTAAGTGATGTAACAGTTTTTACATAATCCATCATGGAACTGTTTCCTTGATTCAGTTTGGGGTTCTTTATTGCTAATGCATAAAAACACTGCTGCCTATGGCGTTCTGAGTCTGTATTCCACCACTGGCCGGGAGCAGGGGTCAGCTCCAATAAGAAGAGAGTCCACTGTGCTGGAGGTTCTGCTCCTGCCTCAGGCTGGATGGCTTTCCCGCCTGTCCCCTGCCTCGCGGTCAAGATCAGGGCATCCAGGACAACGTCATCCGGATGGTGATGCTGATGTCTTCCTGCTGTCCAGCGGCCTGTGGTTATCCCAGGCAGATTGCTGTTCTGGTGAGGTGACAGTCCATGGTTGTCACGGGCAGATGTCTGTCCCGGTGAGGTGACAGTCTGTGGTTCTCACTGCCAATGTCTGTCTCGGTGAGGTGACAGTCTGCATTGCCACCATGCCAGCGATCCACCAACTCCTGGTGCAGGACACTGACCACGGCCTGGCCTTCACCCGAGGCTCGGGGACTCCTGAGGGGTGGGCCGAGTGCTGTCGCCAAGGCTGTGAGCCTGTGTCACAGGGGTGTACGTCTCTGCTGGGGCCACCATCTTTGGACAGACTCCCCATCCCACCCACCAGTGTGGCCGAGTCTGCCACTCCTGGCTTCCCTGTTGGGCGCAGGCCTCTTTGCTGGCACGTGAAGGCATCGTGGTTGGCGGCTAGTGGCCTCCTGCTCCTGCAAGCCCCCCGTGTGCACCCAGAGTCACAGCCGCTGCTTTCCTCCTGGGGCCCCAGATTTCAGCTATCCCCCAGATTTCAGCTGTCCCCCTTCTGTGCACTGAGCCCGAGCCCCAAGTCCAGCGATTCTCGTCCTATAGACCAGGGCCTTCCTGCTGGACGCAAAGCTTTGCTAGTCAGTTGGGAGGAGGCAGAGAGGACATCCGTACTGAAGGAACGTGGGTTTGGGTTTGAATTTGGGCCACATCCGACTGTACTCAGAGCTGACTCCCGGCTCTATGCTCAGAGCTGACTCCCGGCTCTGTGCTCAGAGTCACTCCTGGCTCTGTGATCAGGGTCACTCCTGGCTCTGTGCTCAGAGCTGACTCCCAGCTCTGTGCTCAGGGCTGACTCCCAGCTCTGTGCTCAGGGCTGCCTCCTGGCTCTTTGCTCAGAGCTGACTCCTGGTTCTGTGATCAGGGTCACTCCTGGCTCTGTGCTTAAAGCTGACTCCTGGCTCTTGGTATTGCAGATTGAACTGGGGTCAGCAGCATGCAAGGCCAGCGCCCTGTCTTCTGCCCTCCAGGCCCCAGAAATCATTCTTGCTTCCAATATCAGAACTAGCCTCTGAGCCATGGTCAACGATGTCAGTCACAGCAAAGGCCAATTTATTTCTGTAATTCATCTTTCAAACCACCAACTGCCCATCTCCAGGCAGTTCAGACTTTTGGCATCTGTGGGTGATTTAATGGGCTTTTGGCACACATTCAACCTCAAAATTTGGATATTCGGTCAAAGATCCATCCTAATTTCAATTATTAAAGCACATTTAACAAAGGAACGTTGATGATGATACGTTCATGAGCCACCGTGAGGGGGGAGAGCACAGCCAACTGCTCCAAGGTCCACCCAGTGCAAGTCAGAGACCCGGACCAGCCTCTTCTTCACCCGGCATAGTCCCTGTCTGTCTAAAACCGGAGGGTCCCGTCCCTTTACAAGGGGCAGGAAGCAGCCGAGCCCCATAAGCCCCTGGGCGGGACCACCCAGAGAAGCTGGAATCAGCTTGGGCCAGCGGGGAACAGAGCAGACAAGGGTAGGCCCGCAACTGTCCACTGGCTGAAGCCACTGTGCCGCCAAGTGCCCACAAGCGTCATATCTTCCTGCTGCCAGGGGTCCCTGGGCATCCCCCCTTCCTGCTGCCCAGGAAGCCCACACCATCCCCCCTTCTGCTACCTGGGGCTCACTTGGGGACGAATCAGGGAGGCTTTCGGGAATCTCCAGTGAGGGGAACCTGCGACCTCCACTCAGGCCAGGGAGAGTGTCCAGGAGTTGGGCTCGAGGGGACGGCGGCTGAGCTCACCGGGGGCAGGGCTGCGCGTGCGTGGGGGCTCTGGGGTTGTAGCCCAGAGACCTGATGGTGGCCGAGGCTGTCTGGACTGTGTGGCCGCTACGTGCCGGTTTCTCTCCTCCCAACCCGCTCTCTGGCCTCATCGAATGAGGAGGTGACGGTAGCTGCTCTTCAGAGGAGGGAATGAGGTGGAGAGCAGAGTCCTGTGTGGTCCCATCCTGCACTGAGGGGTCCGGCACACTGCAGGGAGGCAGCTCTGCAGAGGCACGGAGGATTGGGAGGCGTCTCCTCCCGACTCAGGGCAAATGGCTCCTGGCCTCTGCTCCCTGCCTGGCCATCGCCTCCTCAGAGCGGTTGGGGGAGAGGGACTGTTCAAGGAGGGCGTGCCCACTACTCATTGCTCTCCTTCCCCTGGCCGTGACCCTCTGTGTCCCCACAGCCTGGGTGGGGGTCCTCTTGCATGGGACAAAGCTCATGGCCAGTCCTAGATGGAACAGTGGCCCGCATGGATGCCCAGTCCCCCAGGCAGCAGAGAGGAGCAGGGCGGCCCCTGTGCCCCTGCCTGGGTCCCTGTGTCCAGGGACAGGGCAAGGAGTGCCCCATGCCAGCCAGGGTTGCATGCAGCAGTCAGCTGGAGGGAGACAGCCCCGGAGACACTCACCCCCAACACCCTCCTGTTGGTGAACCTGGCCTCTGACCACCTCTGGTCACGACCTCGTGATGGCCCACAGCCTGGCCTCCGTCTGCCAGACACCACAGAACAGTGAGTTGCAGGCAGATGCCTCTGTGCCCCCACAGGGCTTCACCCCTGCTACAGGCTCACTGCGTCCTGCTCCTTACCGAGCTGTCCAGCTTTACCTGCCATGCCCTCTCAGCTCTTCTGCAAGCCATGGCCTCCGCAGTGCCCTGCCCTGCCACCCTCTCCTGCCTCCGCAGTGCCCTGCCTCTCTCTCCTCTCTCCCCCGCCCTGCCCTGCTGTATCCACTGTAACCCATGGCACTCTACTCTATTCCACTTTATTTTTGTTGTTTTATATTCCCTGATTTAAGTTGACTTAATTTTTTTGTACTGTGTTTTATTCTACCTTGCTTGATTTTCTTTCAATCCACTGTACTTTGCTTTATTCTCTTTCCTTTGTGCCTCTGAGCGGGCCTCACTGGTGACCGTCAGCTGGGCCCAAGGCCAGGTGCCACCCAGGCCCTGCAGTGCCGGGGGAGACCCTGTGGTGCAGGCCAGGGGGAGCCTGGCCATGCCCTCGCGATTTCCCCTAACCGCATGTTGGGGTCCATGGTCTAAGGAGCGAGTGCAAGTGCCAAAGTTCATCAGAGCTTTATTCTGCCCGAGCAGAGTCCAGCCACTGATGGGTCATCACAAGGCTATCTTCCCAGGGAGCGAGCGTGCCCCTACGCCTCCAAGCCCCTTTGATGCTCCGAGCCCCCTGTCCACCACCCCTCCCCCAACTGTTGGGCTCGGGCACTGAGGGGCCCTCCCTGGGCTGCCACTTCAGCTGTTTCTCTCTCCCTGTGGTCACCCGACGCTGGGGCTGGCCATCCCTCAGCAAGGTGGGCCCCAGAACCCTTCTGTCCCCTCAGGCAATGGGTCTCTTTTGTTTCCTTCTCTGGGCGCGTCCGCACGCACGCTGGGGGACAGGGGCACAGAGCAGGGGCCAGGGTTGGGCAGGGGCCAGACTCACTCACTTCCCTGACCTTTGCCTCCCTGAGGTCAAGGGGAAATCAGTGAAATGTGATTAGAAACGGAAAATAAATCAAAATAAAGGCCTTTTCCAGATCGTGTCAGTCGCCTGCCACAGGCTCTGAGCTCTTCCCTCTGCGTGAGTTAGTGGACCTGGGGTCAGCCCAGCGCCACAGCCCAGGGACACAACACTCCCAGTCACATGACTGCGCAGGTATCTGAGGCCACGCCCAGGACAAAGTTTCTCTCTCTTCACAGGTCTCTGGGCGCCCCCAGAGGGGTGGGGGCAGGAAGTCCCATCAGGACTTCTCTCTTGCTGAACAATCAAATGAACATTAGACAGAAAACAAAAAACACACTTTCTAGGGCCCAGTGGGACAGCAAAGAATGCCTGGTTGATCCTGAGCACAGAGCCAGGAGTCAGCCCTGAGCACAGTGCCAGGAGTGGCCCTGAGCACAGAGCGAGGAGTCAGCTCTGAGCCCCACCAGGAGTGACCCCAAGAACTGAGCCAGGAGTGACCCTGAGCGCCACAGGAATGACCCTGAGCGAGTCTGGCTGTGCGCCTCCCATGAGCAGCGAGTCTGTGGTGTATGCCCAGAGGCGACTGTGGCATCCCCAGCTGGTCTGTGTCCTGAGCTGAGGCCAGACTGGGGTCAGGGTCAGGCAGGCCCCGTGGCCGTCTGTGGCCAGTGCATGCCCCTCAGAGACGGGCTCTGCCAATGGAATGGCCGCTTCCGCCCGGCTCGGGGGCCCCAGCACTCAAGAATCTGCAGGTCAGCGTGGCCAGTCCTGGGGCTGCTCTGACGTCCGGGGGCTCATTGTGCTCCTGACACCGTCACCCTCTGACGCAGGCGCTCAGTGATGAATGACCCTCCCTCGCTGTAATGAAATCTCCAGGCGATGCGTGTGCCGCTGGGCTCCAGGCGGGGCTGGGATGTGCTCCTGCTCTGTAGGGTCAGGGGGCACTGGGGACTGGTTTCTGCAGACACACACACACACAGACATACATACACACATGCATGAACACACACACAGACAGCCAAGCACACATACAGACACACATGTATGCATACACAGAGATACAGACACACACGTGCATACACACGTACCTACATACATGCACACATGCATGAACACACACAGACAGCCATACACACAGACACACATATATACATACACAGAGATACGGACACATATGTGCGTATACACGTACCTACATACATGCACACAGATCCCCCCCTCTCCCTCCAGGCTTTGATCGCTCCCTGCCCCCACTCACCAGTTCCAGACTGAACGCGTGTGTATGTATGTAATACCATACTTCGTGATTTCATACAGAACCCATGTGTGTATGTATGTATGCACCATACTGCGTGATTTCATACAGAACTCATGTGTGTATATGTATGTACGTGCCATACTGTGCGATTTCATACAGAAGCCACGTGTGTATATGTCTGTACCATACTATGTGATTTGATGCAGAATCCGTGTGTGTGTGTATGTATGTACCATCCTGTGTGTTTGGTTTCCAACAGAACCTGTGTGCATGTGTGTCTGGTGAGCATGTATGCACACACTGTGCATGTGGCTCCATGCAGAGCTCGTGTGGGCCTCCCCAGTGTCCTTCTTCAGTGGGTTCCGCCCAACTCACAGGAAGTGCCCCTGGTCTTCCCCCTCCCCTGGGCCCTGATGGTTCCAGACCTCTGTGCCCTTGGCACGGGGACCATGGGGGACGTGCAGTGCTAAGTCGCCATGGTCTGTCTGTCTTCGGGGTCACACAGACTCGGGACGCGCAGGCTCAGACTCCCACCAGGCTCGGCTCTGGGGCAGCACAGTGTGTGGTGTGGGTGTGACGTCACAGTAGGCCAGACCAGGCCCCTCTGGTGCTGGGCCGTGAGACTCACTGGGAGCCTCCTGCCAAACCTCGGCAGGAGAGGGGCAGCAGGATGGGCAGTGCCACCTGGAGCAAGGAGGGCCCAGGCCCCCAGGCTCAGTCCGAATGCCAGCGTCTGGGGCTTGTGTCCACACCTGGTGACTCTCCCTTTCCCTGGAAGAGAAAGACTTCGCGTGACTCATCACCCACCTGCTGAGCAAGGACGGGGCTGGAGCTACGCGGTGTCTGCAGACAACCGGCACAGCCAGGAGGAGACTCGGGCGGATGCCCTGGGATGCCGGTGACAGCCAAGCAGTGCCACTCTCCCCTGCTAGCTGCAGAAGGACAGGCAAAGTCAAACCAGGCGAGGGCAAGTGATAACATAGCAGATCGCAGCACAGGCAGGAATGTTTGCAGAGGGCAAAGGACAGGGCGCCCATGAGGGTCCCGTGACTGCTGTCCCCAGGCTGGGTGGGGGCACCGCTTCAGCCAAATGTCGGAGGCTGGCGGGAAAGAGCCTGGGTCCGGGCAGAGAACACAACACCTGCCGACCCCAGAGAGCGTAATGGGACAGTCCTGTGGGGCCCCCAGACACCCCCAGACACCACCCCCTGGGCTTCCCTGCCAGCCTCTGGCCACAGCGTTGGCACCGGCAGCTGGACGTGTCCTTTACCCACCTTCACTGCTTCTCTGAAAGAGGCACCTTGATTTTCCCTTTGTGTATAGAATAGTGACTTGAGATCTGGCTGGCACACTCGTAAGGAAACCCAGGCTGAAAGTTGTGACCCAGGGGGTCTCCGTTCCTGTGGCGTTAGAGGCAGAATTGGGGCATTTGTGGGGCTTGTCTGGCTGTCACTGTTCCCACCTGCTGTGCTTCCATCAGTGGTGGGGACTGGCCAGCTAAGCACTGGGGTCTGCTATCACATTTTCTTCCTGATTCCTGCACATGCGGGCAGTGCTGAAGGGGCTCAAAGTCTACGATCATTTTCATGATGATTGATGGAATGAAACTAAAACCTGCCCCAGGCCTGTTCGGACTAAACACTAAAACACAACGTAATCAATATTTTCTAAATATTCTTCTTTCTGGTACGACTGCAGCTCATCACCCGCCCGTGTCTGTGTTATCCGATGCACGCTTCCCAGAAAGCATTCTGTGTCCGATAAGATTAGTGCAGAAGGAGTAAGGTCAGATCAGGAGAAAGGCAACCTGGGACAGAAAGAAACCCCCTTGCTTCCTGCAAGCACCCGCAGATCCCTGCACTTGAAAATAGTCATTGTTAATTGCAAAGGGAGTTTCATTTGCCTGTTTATTTTTCTCCGTCATTCGGTAAATATTTCCTGAACGGCTGCACAAGCCTCTGAGTAGAGCATTCCAAAGGTCACAGATTGTGGATCCCGTCTCTGGAATTCACAGGGAAAGGCTCAGGCCTGAGGAGAAGTAGGAGAAGCAAAGTATCTCAGGCGGAGCTTGTCAGCACCTCAGAGAAACCTGGGACCAGCAGGGGTGCGGACAGTGGTAAGCCAGTCACCCTGTGACGGATGTGGTGGGTGGGTGCTAGGAGGACGCGCTTACACTCACACATACTCGCACACACACACACACCTTCACACACACAATCTCCCATGCACGCACACATCCACACATGCATTCACATGCACACACTCACAACCACCCGTGCATACACACCCACATTCACACACTCACATACAACCACCCCCACACACCCCTACATTCACACGCTCACATGCACACCTTCACACATCACCCATGCACACACACATTCACATGCTCACACCCTCACACACACAAATACCCATGCATGCACACACCTACGCTCACAGGTTCACACCTTCACACACTCACCCACATACAAATGTCTCACACGCACACGCACACAGAACATTCCACGTTTGCAGGTGCTCAAGTCCCTTTTATAAAAGTGTGCAACATTTGTCTAATTTGTGGGTTTCCTCCTGCATGCTTTTGTCTTTTGGGGGGGCTACGCCCATCATGCTCAGGGCTGACTCCCGGCTCTGTGCTCGGGGTCACTCCTGGTGGGTTTGGGGAGCTACACCGGGTGCCAGGGACCCAGCCTGGTCGGTCGCATGCAAGGCAAATGTCCTCCCTGCTGCGCTCTTGCCCTGCCCCCCTCAAGGGCACTCACATGCCAGCCTGGGACTGTCTGTGTGGCCAGGATGCCACAGGCTCAGGCCACCGTTTCTCAGTTATCTTTGACCTTGTGTCCTTCCTGTGCCCTAATGCTGTGGCCTCGGGTGGCGTGGCTCTCCCTTGCTCGCCCCTATGAGTACCAGGAACCAGAGGGAGACACAGTGTGAGTCAGGGTCGTGCTGACTCATTGCAGGACTCTTGCAGACCTGGGGGGCACTAGCTGCTGGGCAGGGTCCACTTGAGCCTGTCGATTGCAGACATGGCCTAGTCACAGACACATCACACGCAGGGGCACCAGATCTTCCTGCCACATGATCCTTCCACACATAACACATCACACACGGGCAAGACTGATGCTGTGAACACACACAGACACACCACACATGTGTGCAGAGGTGTCATGTGTGTGCACACACAGTGCTGTGCATGGTATATCACATATGTGCACCCCACATTGAAATGCTGTCTGTTGCCCAGAGTCAGGAGCCTATTCGGGGTCAGCTGACAGGCTCCTGCCCCTGCTTCCCTTCCTCCCCTTCCTCCTCCACACAGCAGTGCACTCGGGTTCTGTCCTACTGGTCCAGGTGAGCCCATGGTTGGATGGACGCGTGACTCTGCTGTAGGAGTTCAGCCTCATTGGTGTGGCCAGGAGTGAATCCAGGGCCGGCTCGATCCCGTCTCTCCAGAGTGCTTGCTGGGCTGACTGCTGCCCAGTGGTGGACCCGAGTCTGGCCGTGCTCCCCAGCTTCATGCCATCTTACCTCCATGAAGACACCCCCAGGCCACCTCCTCTGTCCCCTCCGCCCACCCGGCCCGAGGACCCGCAGCACCTACGGCATCAGCCCAGTGCCATCTCCACAGCCGCTGCTTGTGCTGGGGGCCGTCATCCCAAGGCCCGTGTCCTGGGTCAGCTCACGGCTGCGAGTGGACGTGTCCCTGTGCTCAGACCCGCCAGCCGCCAGAGCCTGGACCTCCTGGTGCTGCCTCTGTGCTCTCATTCTTGTCACTGACCCTGCAGCCCATGTCAGCCCCCAACTCAGCACTCCAGCCGGCGTCAGGCTCTGTCTCCTCGTCTCCTGATCTGAGCTCACAGGGCCTGTCTACACCCAGCCTCACAGGCGGGACCCTGGGTCCTGTGCAGTGGCCCCCACTCAGTCAGACACCCAGGCTTCACTCTCCTTACACCTCCTCTAGAGGGCAAACCCCACGTGGGGGCACCACCTGGCTGACGGTCACTGGCTGCCCAGCCTCTGTGAGCCCACCCAAGTCAGTCAACAAGGGAGCCTTCCTAGATGATTCCGACTTTGCGCCCCCTTCTCCAGAGTCTGGGAGGCTGCTAATTGGATCAGACCACTCTGACGCGATTGACTCCAGAACATGCCACGAGTTATTGATCACCTGGAAAAACAAATTCCCACTATGAAGGGATTAGTCGGCTGAGAAAGCAACTTGTGTGTGCACAAAAATGATCAAATGCGAGACATCTGGGTTGTGATTGTTCTGACAGAGGCAACGGGTGATGATGGAATGACTGTTAGACTCAGCACGCAAGTCTTCATCTGCCGTCAGACACTTTCCAGCCCAGACCAGCCAGCAGGGTTTGTCGCCTTTGTTTTGCAGATGGGGTGGGCTCCGGGCTTAGCCCAGAGCATAGGCCAGTGAGTGGAGGGGCTCACTCTGACACAGCCCGAGAGTCTCAGGGCTAGCGGGAGAGGAAGTTCTCCACGCTGGAGGCAGCCCAGCTCTACGGTGCTAAGGTTCCACTCATAGGCGCCGTCTGACGGGGTCCAAGAGCCCCCGGCTCTCTGCCCTCCTTCCCAAGTGGGCGCTCTTCTGGCTGTACCTTTAGCCGAGCACGGAGAGTTTCTGAGCTGCCCAGATCCAGGGGGTGCCCAGAGGGAAAGGAAGCAGGAAGGCGGCTGGGTGAGGGACCAGGCCTGGGGGTGCAGGAGTCAGACACAGTCCACCCCCGATCCCTTGCAGAGGGCAGAGGGGAGGTGCCCGTGTGATTGGGGTGTGTGTGTGGTGGCGTGCGCGTGTGTGGTGTGTGTAACGGTGCCTGTGGTTGTGTGAGGGTATGTACGGTGTAGCTGCTTCCTGCTGTCCCTCCCCAGGGAGCTGTGACCTGACACCGGCTGCCTGACCTTCCATGGATGTGTCCAGTAGGTTCCGACAGGAGTTGAACATGCTGAGGACCACGTAGCTGGGAGACGCGTGGACGTTGGCCATGCCTGGTTGGAGAAACGGCTCTTCAGGAAGGGCTAGACCCGGGTCCTCCTTCCCAGTGGCAGGGAGTGCCAGAGCCCCTGGGAGGGTTTCCCACTTGCCCCTCGGCCATCCCTGGCCCCGACAGAGCCCCGGGGTGGACTCCGGCTCAGCCCCACCAGCCTCACCAGCAGTAAGATGGTCTCTGCCCTGGGGGGAGCCGGGTGACACTGGAGCCTGACCCAGCAGTCACGCTAACGGGATTATCTGGACGTGTGCTGACGAAGAGCCTCCCCCGGGCTGTCTGCCACAGGCCCACGGCTGGCCACACCAGTCATTGCTCCTCTTGAGGCCCAGGGCAGAGTGCCAGGCCAGCCACTGCAGGGTTCTGGGTCTCCTGACCAGGGAGGGATGGGCCTGAGTGTCCTTTCATGGAAGACCCGTGTCCCTCAGCTTAGTGGTTTCCTGGGAATAGCAACCACAGCTCGGGAGACTCGGAGGATCAGTGCTCTGGAG
The DNA here is from genome assembly GCF_029834395.1 of Sorex fumeus. Classification (NCBI taxonomy): domain Eukaryota; kingdom Metazoa; phylum Chordata; class Mammalia; order Eulipotyphla; family Soricidae; genus Sorex; species Sorex fumeus. Next base: position 21,169,725 of record NW_026606081.1, read on the forward strand.
TTGCTGGAGGCAGGAGCCTCCCTGGGCATCCCCCTGTGCCTCTTTGGGGTCTCCCTGGGGTCTGCGTCCCCTGTTGACCCTCCCCTGGCAGCTCCTAAAGGCCCTGGATGCTGCGTACTTTCCGTCTGACCGGGACACTTCCCTGGGGACGCCTGTGTCCAGCCCTTTCTGTCCCGGTCACTCTGGGGCTGGAGCCCCCCAGGCCCTCCTTCCCTCAGGGTCCCCTTGGCCCTGCCTGACTTGTCTGTCCCTCTCCTGCCACTGTCCTCACGTACAGGGACCTGGGACCCAGCGGGACTAGAGCGAGGCCTGGTCTGTGAGGGGAGACGATTTGCATGTGGTGAGAAGCCCAGGTCCCCCTCGCCTGCTAAGCAACTGGGTTCAGAGAGAAGAGCAGCCGGGCCAGTGGCTGCTCAGGTGGACACTTCCTGGCCAAGACTCCCAACAGAGGTAGGGCTGGGTCTGTGAGACGCTGGGCCAGGCCACATTCCAGCCTCCCTCTGACCCCGGGTCACTTTTCCCAAGGCAAAGCCAGGAGCCAAGAGCAGTTCCCACTTCTGGGAGTTCCTGCACCTCTTCAACAGATTCTCCTGTAGGTGGAAGTAACCAGGGTCCTTTGCGGCCAGCAGCTCACTGCCGGGCATCTGTTGGGCCCAAATCAGCATCCCTGTCCCCCGCCGAACACACACCGACACACAAGTTCGGCGGCTGAGAATCAAGAAGTGTGTGTGAGAAACCGTCCCGTGGTGGGACCAGGTGGGACAACTCAGCCTTGGTCCCCAAGCCTTGCTGCCCCGGCAGGGCTTGGGGCTTGGGGAGCGAGAAAAGGCCGTGGCAGAGGCCGGAGGACTCTGGGCTGAGCCAGGCTGCTCTCCAGGGGCCCCACACCGACAACCCAGCACCTCCGGGGCCCAAGCCCTGGGGAAGCCTCAGAGCATCTCTGGGTGCGGCCCCAAACAGAACAAACTAAACAGGAACCACCAGGCACATGGAGTTTGAGGCCCACGGCTGGCGCCACCTCACACCAAGCAAGTGGTTTCTCAGAGAGCTGCATCTGCTCCGACCAGGGCTGGGGGCTTCAGCCACTGTGTCATCCACCCATGCCAGCAGTGGCCGGGGGGGCCCTCTGGGGGTCTGTGGGATGAGTGTGAGTGTATCCGTGTATTTATGTGTAGGAGTGTGTGTCACTGCGTGTGTGACAGCGTGTGACTCTGTGGCTGTGTGTGTATCTGATTGTGTGAGGTGGTTATGTGTGCGCATGCTAGTGGGGTTCTGTGAGTGGACTCACAGCTCATGGTCCGTAGCAGGAGCTGGATGCTCAGGACAGGGGTGATGCAGAAGGTCAGACACAGTGAATCATTGGGCTATGTGTGATGTCCAGAGCCTCTCCTGGGCTGTGCAGATGTCCAGAGTCCTGTGTCCACACGTGCTCTGTCGCAGGGTCTGGTGGCCTAGCCCTGGCCACTCCCCAGAGGGGCCGCCTGGCCGCTCCCCTGGGGTGAGCTTGAAGCATTCAGAGCACCCCCCACCCCCAGCGGGGTCTGCTCCGACCATTCTTGAAGTCTGGGACAGCCCTGAGCACAGCGCCCTCCTCAGCTGGGGCAAAGACGAGACTCTGTATTCCTGCATCACGTGTGTCCCCACGTCCACTGCTGCTGTGTGAGCTTCACGCTCCTGGACAGTCTGTGAGCCCCTCCCACAGCCCTGACAACCAGGACCCGAAGCCCATGTGACCAGCACCCACTGCCCACGTGACTGGCACCCGCAGCCCACGTGACCAGCGCCTATAGCCTGCATGACCAGCCCCTGCAGCCCGCATGACCAGGACCTTCATTTGCTCCCCTTGCTGGCAAGTCTCCCCAGAAGTCACACTCTGGTTTCTTTCACCCTCAAATCCCACAGAACTGCCTAGGATTTTTACTGAAAAATTCCTTGGAGTATTGTTTGATTAACATTGTTCCTCGATGCACCCAGACTACGTCTAGCTGCCAAGGGCCATCTGCACCTTTGCCACAGTTTGTGGCCGACTCAAGTACATTGTCTACTTATTTATTTTAAAATCAATTTTATTTATTTATTTATTTATTTTTTGGGTCATATCCGGCAATGCGCAGGGGTTCCTCCTGGCTGTGCACTCAGGAACCACCCCTGGCAGTGCTCAGGGGACCCTCTGGGATGCTGGGGATCGAACCTGGGTCGGTCGTGTGCCAGGCAAACACCCTCTCCACTGTGCTGTCGCTCCAGTCCCAATTGTCTACTTCTTTATGGCAACAAGTACTCTCTCAGCACTTCTCTCTGAAGGAGGTGACTAAATATTTGTTCCTGTGCGGACTTGAATGGCCCATTCAACACTGCTCTGACTCCAAGACTTCCCTCTAATCCGCAATTTCATCACCAGGAAGAGAGAAAACTGTTAGGACATGTGCTGGGGACTGGGCACCGACAGCTCCGCAGTTGGCTCGGCTCAGACTGACTTTCTGAAAGGATCCGCCTCAGAGAGGAGACGTGGACTGCACACGCAGCTGGGCATGCGGGCATCGGTGTGGACCGAGCCCGTGCCGAGGACTTCAGCTGCACCCCGGCAGACCTGCAGGCGGAAGGTCAGCAGCCGCTGAAGGGAGACTCAGCGTCGCCCAGCTACAACATCGTCTCCATGTGGAAAAACCCAGAGACCACGTCGGCTGCTCCCAGGCCGTTTCCACGTCCCTGGCCTCTCTGAGCAGTTTGTCTCCCTGCAGCATTGCTGTTGGCTCCATCCCGGGGTTGTCACTTCATCTGCTCCATCTCTGAGAAGTTCCTAATGGTCTCTTTGAAATGTAACTCTAGTCCCTGGTTTGTGTCTTCTGGGTGGCATCACGTTTAGAGCAGAATTCAGCAGCCTGGCCAGGGTGAAAAGGGCCTCAAGGATGAATCAGTTTCCTATTTGATTCCTCTCCAGTTTTTCCTTCTATGCTCTCGTGGTAGACAAATCCATAACTGCTGTGCTCTTTTTTTTTTTTTTTGCTTTTTGCTTTTTGGGTCACACCCAGCAATGCACAGAGGTTACTCCTGGCTCTGCACTCAGGAATCACGCCTGACAGTGCTCAGGGGACCATATGGGATGCTAGGAATCGAACCCAGGTTGGCCGAGGGCAAGGAAAACGCCCTACCCACTGTGCTATTGCTCCAGCCCCTACTGTGCTCTTTTATTGGACAACACCTTTCCTACTACTGTCTGAATTTTCCAGTCATATTGTTAACAATTTTTTAAATTTTTTTTATTTTTTAAATAATGTAGGAGTATTGCTATTTGTTCAGCCATTGATTAAGCTGATTGAATTGGGCATGAACTCCACATATTGTTAACAATTATAATATGTCAACAGTTGTTTGGACATTATTTAGCTAGTTAAAAATTGCTAGTCATATAGCAAGACCTGTTTTTTTTCTTAATAATATCAGAGCCAACAATGCAATATGAACCTCAGTTGTTATACAATTTAGCCAAAACAAAAGGAGATGATATTACAGTCTTTCAGAGTATGAGAGCTTTTTAAGGATCAATGTAAAAAGCTTAAGAATGTAATGTCTTTATAATTAAACCACTGACTTTGGAAGTCAGGGGGATAGCTAAGTGTGCGTGCTTCGCATGCCAGTAAATGACCCCTAAGCATTAAGCTAGGAGTAGCCCCAAAGTACTGCTGGGTGTGGTGTAAGAAATAAACAATAAAAGTAAGTAAACCCCTTGTTTTAAAGTATGGCAATTTTAGCATCTAATAACTAGAACTTTTTATACCTACCAGATGGTATTTCATCCCCTTAGTTGATTTGATAACTCTCTCCAACCAATAGGAGATGCAAATCCAGTCTCTTACTCTCTAGATGAATCATTGATTCTTTTCAGACATAGCATAGAAGTTCAGAGATAAAAATACCAAATGGATTAAATGCACATTCAAACAACAATGTGATGTACACAAATATATAATACTAATTACAACATTGTAAAATTATAGTAGTGAATTTTTGGTTTATAGCACTGTCTGCACTGTCCTCCCGTTGTTCATCAGTTTGCTTGAGCAGGCCCAGTAACACCTCCATTGTGAGACATGTTGTTATTGTGTTTGGCATCTCGAATACGTCATGGGGAGCTTGCCAGGCTTTGCCGTGCAAGCGAGATACTCTCGGTAGCTTGCCAGGCTCTCCGACAGGGGCAAAGGAATCAAACTCGGGTTGGCCGTGTCGGCCACATGGAAGGCAAATGCCGTACTGCTGTTCTATTGCTCCAGCCCTTTGGTTTATAACCTATCTTTATATTTTTTCATTTTCCTGAGAAATATTCCAATAAAGCTTAAAGACTGGCATTGAGGGGGTATACTTTCCTTTTAGTCAAAACTCATCAAAGAAGTGTCTCTAAGAAATGAGGCTGAGCAGAATCTGGAAAAAACCTGAGTGCCCGAGAACAGATGACTGGTTAAAGAAACTTTGGTACATTTACACAATGGAGTACTATGTAGCTGTTAGAAAAGATGAAGTCATGAAATTTACATACAAGTGGTACTACATGGAAAGTATCATGTTAAGCAAAATGACTCAGAAAGAAAGGGATAGACATAGAAAGATTGCATTCATCTGGGGAACATAAAGTAACAAAATAGGAGACCAACACCCAAGAATGGCCAAGATTAGTACCAGGAATTTTGCTTCATGGCTTGGAAACCAACCTCACATGCTAGGGGAAAAGGGAGCTCAGATAGAGAAGGGAGCACCGAATAAAGTGTTTTGGGAGGATCCTCCCAGGAGGGGAGAAGCATGCTGAAAGTAGACTATAGACCAAACGTGATTGTCACCCATTGCCTCTTTTGCAAACCACAACACCCAATAGGAGAAAGAGAAAAAAAGGGAATGCCCTGCCACAGAGGCAGGGTGGGATGGCGGGGATGGGAGGTGGGAGGGATACTGGGATTTGTGGTGGTGGGAAATGGGCACTGGTGGAGGGATGGGTATTTGATCATTGTATAATTGAAACCCAAGCACAAAAATTTGTAAGTCTACAACTGTGCCTCATGATGTCTCACTAATAAAAAAAAATGAGGCTGAGAAACTGGACAGCAACAGACCAAAAAAGCAAAACTCTTCCAGTCACTAAAATTGTACACAAAATGAAATAAAACTGAGGAAAGACCTAAAACAGCCCCACACCAAGGAGGAGGCTCCAGCGGAAACAGTGACAGTGAGTGAGATCATCTGCCAGCCCAGAAGCCTGTGCTGACCGAGAATGGCGCCTCCATGAAAGGCTCACGGTAAATGCCTGCACCTCACCGGGCTGGCATCGGGAGCCAGATTATACACCACGGCAAGGCTGCCACCACCACAGCCACCATCACCATCACCATCACCACCATACCACCATCACCATAGCCACCACCACCACAGCCACCATCACCACAGCCACCATCACTATCATCACAGCCACAATCACCAACATCACCACAGCCACCACCACCATCACCATAGCCACCATCATCACAGCCACCATCACCACAGCCACCATCACCAACATCACCACAGTCACCACCACCAACTTCACCATCACCACCATCACCACAGCGACCATCACTACCACCACCACAGCCACCAGCACCACAGCCACCATCACCAACGAATATCACCACAGTTACCATCACCAACATCACCACAGCCACCACCACCACAGCCACCATCACCACAGCCACAGCCACCACAGCCACCATCACCACAGCCACCATCACCACAGCCACCACCACCACAGCCACTACCACCACATCCACCACCACCACAGCCACCATCATCAACATCACCACAGCCACCATCACCAACCAATATCACCACAGTCACCATCACCAACATCAACATAGCCACCATCACCACAGCCACCATCACCACAGCCACCATCACCACAGCCACCACCACCACAGTCACCATCACCACAGCCACCATCACCACAGCCACCACCACCACAGCCACCATCATCAACATCACCACAGCCACCATCACCAACCAATATCACCACAGTCACCATCACCAACATCACCACAGCCACCATCACCACAGCCACCATCACCACAGCCACCACCACCACCACAGTCACCATCACCACAGCCACCATCACCACAGCCACTATCACCACAGCCACCATCACCACAGCCACCACCACCACAGCCACCATCATCAACATCACCACAGCCACCATCATCAACCAATATCACCACAGTCACCATCACCAACATCAACACAGCAACCATCACCACAGTCACCATCACCAACATCACAACAGCCACCATCACCAACATCACTATAGCCACCATCACCACAGTCACCACCACCACAGCCACAGCCCAGCACCACCATAGCAAGGTCACCACCACCACAGCCACCATCACCACAACACAACCACAGCACAGTCAACATCAGAGCACAGCCATAGAGACCATCACCACAGCCACAGGACAGCCACCACCACCATCATCCCCAGAACCATAGCACAGCCACCACAGCCACAGCCACAGCACGGCACATCAAGGGAGCGAGGGTCTGAACAGACACTGCTGGAGTCACCCAGGCAGGAACGGGTGCGTGGGATGATGTCGTCACCTCCGACCATAAGGAAAGTATGGACAGCAACAGGCCGTCACCGCCCGCCCCCGGAAGGCAGCTGGGCAGAAAACCAGCACCAAGATGTGGCAGGCAGAAGAGAGAGCTGCTGCTGGTGGGAGGGGCAATGCCACTGGGGCATGCGGAGAACCCTAATGTTGAGAGCAGGCAGGTTTGTTTCTCTGCCGCTTCTGCTTGGGGCCACACCCGGCCTTGCTCAGGCTGGGTCCTGACTCTGCAGCTCTGCACTCAGGAGCCGCTCCCAGCAGCGCAGAGGGAACCCAGTCTGGGCTGGCCACGTGCAATGCAAGCGCCCGCACTCTGCACTGTGGCTCTGACCCCCAAACTGAGGTTTCCTGCAACCCTGGTACCCCACATGATCCAAAAGCCCGTGTGCAAGCCCGTGTTCGTTGCTCACATCAAGAAGCAGGGCAAGTGCCCAGGGCCGCTGTCATGAGCCGTGACACCCAGCAGAGCAGGGCACAGTCGCCGTGGCCATGTGGAGGGCAAGAGGTCTCGTGTGTGGTGAGTGGAGGAGGAGACCAGTCCTGTCTCAGAGTGTTGGGGGTGAAGAGACTCGGAGGGACCGGAGGAAAGAGAAACGCCTTGTGAGTGTCCCAGTGACCCCAGAAGGCAGGAGGGGAGGGGAGAGGGACAAGGGCCAGCTGTGTGCTGAGGGGTGCTGACGTCAGAGGGGCGCTTCTCACCCAGAACCTTCGTGGCCAGGTCAGGCCTAACGCTTCGGGGGTTCAGGAAGTGTCTACCCCTGGATGGCCTCGTTTGTTCTTTCTTTCTTTCTTTCTTTCTTTCTTTTTTTTTTCTTTCTTTCCTTTCTCTCTCTCTCTCTCTCTCTCTCTCTCTCTCTTTCCTTTCTTTCTTTGCTTTTTGGGTCAAACCCAGTGATGTTCAGGAGTTCCTCCTGACTCTGCACTCAGGAATTACTCCTGGCGGTGCTCGGGGGACCATATGGGATGCTGGGAATCGAACCCGGGTCAGCTGCGTGCAAAGCAAAAAGCCCTACCTGTATCGCTCCAGCCCCTGGCCTCTTACATTAAGGGTTCAGGAGACGTCCACCCCTGGATGGCCTCATCCTTTGGATTTCAGAGAGACCCGGCAGTGTCATGGCCTTGTGCTCCAGATTCGAGAGATCCATCCGTGGCATTCCACGCTGACATCCCCTCCCGAGTGCTGGGCAGGGCCACGGCAAAGTGGCATCACCGTCCGAACCGGGCCTGCAGCGCTCTGGTCTGCTCTACGAGGAGCAGCACCGCACTTTCCTCTTCCCTCTGAGTCTGCTGCCCAGAGACCCGCTTCCTCCCAGGCTAGATATCCCGCTGGGGTCCTGTCATCCACTCCACATTCCGACCTCCTGAGCCCCCTCCTTGGGCCCCTGACTTAGCAAGAACAAACACTGTGGCCCCCAGTCCAGAAGCTGCATCCACACAGCCGGCCCAGGAAGGCTCATGTGGGGTAAGGGACAGCCTAGGCCGTGATGACCCGTGTGGGCCGGGTGCTGGATGCTGTGTCCCTCTCTCCACGGCCCCCGTCCTCCCAACCTGTCCCCTCCCGGGGGATGCAGGAGGAGGTGACAAGGCCAGCTCTGCCCTTTATTCCTCCCTGGTGACCTTGCGGATGGCGGCAGCTGGGGCGGGAGGCAGGGAGCAGTGATATTCAGGACAGGGGCTCCGGCCTGCTCCACTGCCCAGCCACGGGGCATGCGAGCCCCTCAGGAGCCTGGAGTGTCCAGATCCCGGCCGTGCCGGCGTGGTCGGGGGCAGCAGAGCCTCTGGCCCACAGCTCTTTGTGGGGGACTCACAGCCAGGCTGAGCTTCCCCAGGGCACAGGCCCAGGTGCACCAGTGCCTGGGCCAGACACTGGTCAGCAGGGTGGCCGGTGTAGGACCATGCAACGGGAGAGAGTTGAGGCTAGCTTGGGGACGGTCCCCAGAAAACCCCACAGTACAGACAAGTTCTGGCACCAAAGCCAGCCCCCCTTCCCCGGGGACTGAGCTGGACAGGGGCCCACCCAGCTGCAGGCCCCACAAAGGCTCTTTGTTGTGCTCTAGTGGGGAGGGGGAGGTGGGATTCGCATCCCGCTGTGCCCCCCGCTGCAGCTGGGCAATGCCAAGCCAGCCCCAGATCTGAGAGTTTCAGCCTCAGCGCTGTGCAGAGCGGCAGCTAGGAGGGAGGGTCACATCTGCACGGGGCCTCAGAACGAGCTTCTGTGTCTGTGGGGAGCAGAGGGAGTGTCCACTCAGCCACTGCTGCCCTTTGGCCAGTCCCTGCGGGGGAGGGGGTAATCCATTGCACGACTTTTAAGAAATGACTAATGAACCCCATAATTGAGAAGCTCACAGGGCGCGTGACAAAATGAGGCCATTTGGCATTTGGTGCGAGGCTGTTCACTGCCCCCGAGAGGGTAGCTGGGGCCTTTCTTGGGTGAGGCACAGAGGGCTTGGTGGAACCATGAAGCCAGCAGATGCCTGAGCGGCAGGCGAGCACACCTGTGTTTACTCGTCCTTGTCATTGACTGACCTCTAACAGCCTCTCTCTGATTAGTGCCGATTTCACTGACCGTGGGTTTCTGAAGGGTTTCTGCAAACAACACAGAATGCAGAGGGGAAAACCCCCTCCGAAGGCCCTGTCCTGCTGGGCCGTGGGCCACTGGGACCCTGAGCCCCTGGCAGTGACCTACTGACCAAGGACAGTGGGAAGACGCTGGCATGCGTGCTGTCCACCCACTGGGTGCTGCTCATGGAGCCCTAGTGGGGGTCTCAAAGACTCCTTACACAAGAACAAAGAGATTATGCAGGGTCCAGACACCTGAGAGGAGGGAGGTCCTGTCCCCCAAGCTCTTCCCTCGTTCCCACTGGGCTGGGGAGGGTCAGGTGCTCACACTGGTCAGCAGGAAGGCGTGTCTGGCCTCCTTGGAGCAGTTTCCTGGCCCCCCTGGAAGTTGGTCTCACCTTGTCTCAGTCTTATATCTTGCCTCTTGCCTTCAGTATACGCCCAGGAGTGCTTCGGTTTAGGGACCAGTGGGGGCCTGCTTGGTCTCTTCCTTACTGGGTCCCTGAGAATCAGGTGGTCCAGGTCACCCACTCTTGTTCCGGGCAAGAACCAGGAATCTCTGAGAAGAAATTGGGGAGGGGATGCAGCCAAGTGCTGGGTCCGCCAGGAGTGAACGGACCCGCAACTCTGTCAAGGAAGCATCTTTGAGGAAGACGCCCAGATATTGGCCCATAAAGACACCTCAGGACTATTTTACAAACAGAACCAGGTGCTGGAGACTGTGGCAGGGCCCAGACACCTGTCGTGCGTCCTGCTGGTGTCACCTCAAACCCCCGCACCGTGCTATGGTCTATAGGTCATGCTGACGAAAGACAACTTTCCCCTCGGTACTTGCTCTTACAAACTACAGTGCAGGCATGAGACATCAGCTGCGCTTCCCGCTGACCGCCGAGAGGGCTGATCACATCTGCTCTGTGCTTCTGCCTCCGTGCCCTCCACATGCCCACCACTAGGATCCCCGAGGGGCCCATGGGGTCTCCTGCTCTCTCTCCTGCTCCTGGGGTCCATCACCGAGAGGTCACTAAGTAGTATCCTGCTCTGCTGGAGAAGTATTTTTTTTTAATTTCTGGAAAATTTCCACTTATAGGAAATGTTCCACTGCTAAGGATGCTTTCTCGTGCAGGCAGAACCTGACATCGATACAAAATGGATTTGAGTGCATTGGTTCTTTCCAGGAGAAGTGTTTGAGAGAGAAATGTATGGAATTAAACACCAGAGACGCACACAATCAATATTAACCCGACCTTTGGCAAACATCACCTTCCCTATTTCTAGAGATAAGACCACTTCAGGTTTGTTGGATCTTTCCTAATGTGTATTCCAGTTAAAACAATAGAAAGGGGAAATATTAAAAAAAAAAAACAGAAAAGCAGAATAAAAATCTTGGTAAGAGTTGATTAGCTTTTAAAAATACATAAAACCCATCGTGCTCACTGTCCTATTTAAACTCTGTTGCAGTTTTACTGCACTGAAGAAGAAGACCAGCTTAGAAACACAGAGACTCTGGAATTCAACAATGCTTGGTTTATATTCTGGTGTTATGCACCCGGAGAGAGAACAGGGGTGAAGGTGCTTGCATGTGGCGAGCCTGTGTCCAGGAGTGATTCCTGAGCTCAGAGCCAGGAGTCAGCCCTGAGCACAGAGCCAGGAATCATCCCTGAGCAGAGAGTCAGGAGTCAGCCCTGAGCATAGAGCCAGGAGTCAGCCCTGAGCATAGAGTCAGGAGTCAGCCCTGAGCACTGCTGGGTGTGGCCCCCAAACCTCAAACATAAAGCAGAAATTCTAGTCGGGTCTGGTATTGGTTTTTTGACCAGCATCATGAATGATGTTTCATGGTAAGAACTTCCAGAACTGGACCGACATAGCACCAAGTGTTGGATACTTAGTGTCACAGCAAAGTGTTGGGATACTTAGTATCGCAGCAAAGTGTTGGATACTTAGTATCACAGCAAAGTGTCAGGATACTTAGTGTCACACAGCGTGGAGCATTTAGAAACAAAGCACAAAGCACAGAGTTTGGTACCTGAGTCGGGAACACTCGGTGTCAGGCAGGAGGAGGGAGCCTCGGGGTCAGGAGCACTTCACACATCCTGGGGTCTTTGGCCACCAACTTGTATGGCACCTGCCGCCCAGGTGCTCCTGAGAGCCACAGTGACACCTCGGGATGGGTCTGAGTGCCACACTCCCGTGAGTCTACTCACTTCCGTCTGTGCCCATGCTGGTCTCTCCAGCTCCCCATGCCCCTGACCTCTCTGTTCACCTAGAGGACACACGTTTTTGTGTGTTCGTTCATGTCTAGCATTTCCAGCTGCGGAATTATGCAACAGGGCATTAAAACATGCGATGCAGAGAATGGACACACGCTCGGGTGACGCCGCATCACACTCTTTAACCAAAACCCGAAGAGAAGCTTGAATCGAGGTCGGACCCACTGCTGGGTGACGGGCAGAGAAGACATTTCCTGCTTTGAGTTTTTATTCTCAGAAGGCAGCCAGGGAACAGGATGTTTCAGACGACGTCTGGACCGGGGCCCTTCACTGCGAGATAATTCTCACCTTGAGGCTCTTCGTCTCCTGACTGGGCATCAAGGGGACGATAAGTTGCTAAAATAATGCAAGTGATTCTCAGGAAGCTGCCGGCGTCCTGGCTTCTGGGCTCTGGGGCTTTGGGAGTGTCGAGATCTGAGACACTTAAAGTGAGCGTCTCCTGAGAAGATGCGATTTTAGCCGTTTCAGTGTGCTTTCAATTTCATCCCCATTTAACTCACAAAACAAAAACAAGAATGCTTTGTTTTGGTGTTCAGTTTCTAAAACATATTCTGTAAAATGTCATGAGGCTTTTTTTTTATTAGTGAAGCACCATGAGGTACAGTTATAGACTTAAACATTTTTGTGCTTGGGTTTCAGTTATACAATTATCAAGTACCCATCCCTCCACCAGTGCCCATCCTCCACCACCACGGGTCCCAGTATCCCTCCCACCCCCTGTCCCCCTATCCCACCCCGTCTCTGTGGCAGGGCATTCCCTTTTGTTCTTTCTCTCTCCTTTTGGGTCCTGTGGTTTGCAAGAGAGGCATTGAGTGGCAATCATGTTTGGTCTATACTCTACTTTCAGCATGCTTCTCCCACCCTGGGAGGATCCTCCCAACACCCTTTATTTGGTGCTCCCTTCTCTATCTGAGCTGCCTTTTCCCCTAGCACGTGTGACTGGCTTCCAAGTCATGGAGCAAAATTCCTGGTACTAATCTCGGCCACTCCTGGGTGTTAGTCTCCCATTTTGTTACTTTATGTTTCCCAGATGAATGCAATCTTTAAAGAAAGGCTTAAACATCAGAATGTTAATGACCTAAACTCCCGAGTGTGAAACTTTGAGCAGAGATTTCCCGGGGAGATTTGGGCTGATGTGTGCTTAAGTGCCTGGATTTGGGGTGCAGGGGCGCAGCTAGCCGGGACAAGCACAGGCCTGCCTGAGGCCCTGGGGTGGTTGCAGAGGACAGGCTGTGTCTCTCCACGTTGTGCTGGCCGCAGAGACCTGTATGGGGGCAGGAGGCAGCTGGAGGCCCGATCCTCCACACCCAGAAACCCTCGTGTGCAAGCTGAGCCTTTTCCTCCCCCTGCCGCCGAGGCCCAGCTTGTCTGCTGCTGGTCCACCCAGGCGCGCCCTTTCTCTGTCTCCTGCCCGGACCAGGACTTGGTGCCTGGTCAGGGAGACAACACCCAACGGCAGCCCAGGGTCCATCCGGGGGCTGCCAGGGCCCAGTCGGCTTCTGCCTGTCAGGATCTCAGCCCCCCTCCTGACCCAGGCCCCTTCTCTGCACCCAGGACAGGACAGAGGGAGGATCCCGGGGCCTTTGGAGACATGGCCGGAGTCCTGGGGCTCTCCACTCGGCTGCCCTGCGGCAGGTATTGGATGCCAACAGCTGCCTTCTGCTCTTGCTCCGCGGGCTGGGCTCAGAGGGAAGATGCAGAGGCCTGAAGTCTGTCCACAAGAGAGTCTCACTGCAGAAGCGACAAACCCTACATGGGGACACCTGTCCACTGGAGCTGGGTGGGGACATCTGCCCACTGGTGCTGGATGGGGACATCTGACCACTGGTGCCAGGTGGGGACATGTCCACTGTGCTGGGTGAGTATGCCTTCCCACTGGTGTCAGGTGAAGACGCCTGTCCACTGGTGTTGGGTGGGGATGCCTGCCCACTGGTGCCAGGGGAGATGAGTCCACTGGTGCATGTGGGGATGCGTCCGCTGGTGCGTGTGGCTGCAGGAAGATGGGCAGGACCGCCCCCACCCTGTGCTTGGCCACATGTCCTGGCCCTCAGGCCTGGCTGCATGTCGGCAGGGCAGCGCCAGTGGCGAGGGTTCCGAGATTGGGCCGTGTCCGTACAGCTGTGAAGGCCAATCAGCTGCTGGCCACCTTCCTGTACCCGTCGTTGCCTCAGCTCAGCCCAGGTCTGAGCAGCACGAAACGAGGTTATGAAGTCAGAGCAAGTTCCACCCTGGAGGCTGCCTGGGGAGTTCATTCCCAGTCCCCCCATCCTGTGGAGTAACCGGTGCACAGAAACAGCTGAGTCACTGGGGAGGACGTGGGTGGCCGCGAGGGGGACCTGCCCAGGGGTTCCCAGCCTCTAAAGTCACATTGTTTAACCCGTTTAAAAATAGAGTGTGAGTAAGCAGCGGCCGGCCCGGCACTATCTCAGGGCTAAGGTTTCAGAGGCCCGAGAACCGGCGTCCTGGAGGCCAAGCCCAGGGTCCAGCTGGGACAGGGACAGGATGTCATCATGTGCTGTCCATGGGAAACCTGCAAGGAATTGTCCGCTGTCTCCGCTAGCTGGACACTGCCCATGGCTGCTTCAGGAGCCCACCTCAGCATCGTCTGTCCTGGGACACTGAGGGTCCGTCTGTCCCGAGGACACTGAGCGTTCGTCGGTCCAGGCTTCTCAGCCGGAGAGTTTTCTTCTTCTTTGTTGGACAGAAACTCCCCCTAGAGTGAAATGGACCCAGGGGGCCCTGATGTGCACTTGAAGTGGCGTCTGATTCGTGGCCTCCCACTGAGGTTCCGGTTGATTCTGAGGCTAGAGCAGGGGCGTGTCAGGCTGGAGGCAGCTTCCTGGCCCGGCTCCCACCAGGATGCTCAACAGAGCAGACCTGTGGACGGTCAGTGGCCCTGGGGTGCAGGGCCAGCACAGGGCCAGTCTCTCGGTTCCCATGGATAGCGCCTTCTCGCTGCATCCAGGCCGGGCAGTTCCTGGTCCCTCTTCCAAGCCACGGCTCGGAAATTCATGGGTGCTCAGGCCCCAGCCCCCAGCCACACCCACCCACGGCCCAGCCAGGAGGAGCAGCCAGGGGGCACCATGCGACTTCGCTGCCCTGAGGTGACGGTCAGTGTCACAGCCCCAAGTGCTGACCAAATGCCCTCTGTTCACACAGACACAGGAGACCTTGGGCCACTGCTGCAGGCCAAGGTCGGACCCACAAGAGAAGGAGCCAGGGACAAGAAGGGTTTTCTGGGCGTCAAACACCCGTGAGGCTTGGCCGTTTCCACACAGCTCAGCCGGGTACTGGCCCATCAGGCCTGACCCCAGCCACCCGGCAGCTGGTCAGTGTTCAGGTCCCACAAGCCTGCGAGAAGCAAATTCCCGCTGGACACACCACACTGGACGGGGCAGCTCAGAGCCGGGTTCAGCTCAGCCCCAGTGGGGGAGGGAGTCCTCGGGGCTGGGCTCCCTCCCCCAGACGCTAGCCTGCAGGGGAGTGGGTGGTGACCCGTGCTGTCCCCATGCTGCCCCCGTGCTGTCACCATGATGTCCCTGCTCTCTGGGACACTCGCTCCCTGCAGAGCTGGCTCTCGTGTGGGTCAGGCACCAGTTTCAGGGCCAGGCAGCTCATGGCCCAGGGTGGCTGAGGCAGACCCTCACGCCCACCCTGGACGGTGCCGAGACATGGTGGGAGGAGTGACCCTGAGGTGGTCACGTGGAGGGGCGAGCGCAGAGCTGGGGCTGCGTTTGTTTCTGCCGGGACCTCAGCCTGCACGTGGTCGCCCTCACCCCCAAACGTCCAGCCCACCTCCGGGGCTGTGTGACCACAATACGTCTGGCCTGGGGCAGGGCCATGGTTCCAGACGCCTGGACCGGGCGACTGCAGGTTCCAGCCACGTGCACCTGCCCTGGACAGGACCTGGGAGGGCTCAGGGACTGTCCTCCAGCTCCTCGCTCACGTTTCTGGGACGAGCGGTGTGGGAATAGCTTCCTGAGCGGCAGAACAGCCAAGCTGAGCGTTACATAAACAGACTCCCCAAGCCTGTGGCCACCTCGCGGGGCTGGTACAGGCCTCACAGCGGCTGCCGAGGGGCTGAATCTTGCCATGACCTTCAGCACTGTGGATGCCTCAGGCCCAGGTCCATGTGCATCCGTCCCCTGGGCTGGAGGCCCCGAGCTGCCCCTCTAGGCCAGCAGCAGAGCTTCCTCAGGGAGAGAGAGGGCAGTAGCCGTAACCCTGCCCTCAGGGCTGCACTGACCAGGCCACTCACCTAGAAAAATGGACTTGAAAATCTGAATTCAGATGTAATTTGGGTTTAGGCCTTTCCTTGTCTCTTCTAGCTCTGGTTCCATAAATAAGAACAGGAAAAGTGACACCGACGGCCGCAGGGACGGCCAGCAGGCAGGGCACTTGCCTCACACATGGCTCTGGCTTGATCCCCACCGTTCCGCCGTTCCCTACACGTCCCCAAGCACAGGGCCAGGAATAAGCCCTGAGCATCACCGGGGGTGGTCCCAAAAGCCAAAACCAAAACAACAAAGGCTTCATCCTCAGCTTGCTGGCCAGAACCTGCTGCCCCACTCAGGCCACTGTGGGGGCTGAAGGAGCTCAGGTGGCCCCAGGGGACAGTTACAAGACTGCACAGGGCCACGGGGACCAGAGCCTGGGTCTGGACAGCTCCCCCAGGGTCAGTCTGCCCGGGAAACTGTGTCCTGCAGGCGTCCGAGAGGGCAGCCCAGAAACCCAAAAGCCCTGAGTCAGGCTGACCCGTGGCTGTGAATCTTGGTTGGTTCAGGAGGTGAACAGAGCAGGGAAGCGCTGGGGGGACCGTCCCCTGCGTCCTTGAGAGAGGGCCACGTGGAGGGCCCTGGACAGAGTGCAGAGTGAACCAGCAGGACAGTGCATGCCTTCAGCATCAACTCTGACGAACTCTGGCTGACCCTGCATGTCGAGCAGGAGAACCCAGTGACACTGGCTGCTGGCTACCTCCAGCACGAAGTGTGGCCACGTCCCTTTGGGTGTACGGGCAGTGGCCCCTCTCGTGCTGGACACCCCAAAGGGGCACTTTGCTCTGGGCCCCTGGATGAGGTTACAGCAGCCTCCCAAAAACCCACCAGCCCTGTGCCTGGGAACCCACCGGGCCACCTTCTCTGCAGCGGGCAGAAACTGTGCAGATAATCACCAGATAATCGCGGGCCTCAGAAATGACCCACACGGGTCAGACGACTGCTGAAAGGCCCCTCACGGCCTCATTAGCACTCCCTGGGGATCAGCGACTTAATTCTCTCTGAGGCTGAACAATGGGCTCCTCTGGGGAGCAGCCAGCTCACTGTTTTCATTTTTATTTGGAAATTGCAGGTATTAGCTATTTCAGGAAGCCACATCTACTGCCGAGAAAGGCTGAGGGCAGCTTCTGGAGTAATCACAGAAGCAGCCTCCAGGCCTGCATGAGGGTCCATTGTGAGTTTGACGGACTCAACTAAGCGGGCTGTTAGCTAAAATTGGTCTCATCACAGTCTTTCTGGGAAAAACAGAAAAATGACTGTTCTTTTTTATTAATCCCTTCACATTTTGAATTCTATATACCAGCAGAGAAGGCAAGAAAAAAATTTCACTATAAATTAAGCAATTAGAATTATTTTGATGGCCTGTATTCAGATTTACTTTACTCTTTTTTTTGGTTTGGGTGTTTGGGGCCACAGCACACGGTGAGTGGACTGGGTCAGCGGGGCTCCGAGGGCAGGTCACAGCCGCTGCCTGCTCTCACCCCGTGAGGAAGGGTTCACGGCCAACAGTGCAGCTTCAGGGACGCCAGCCGCCCCCAGCTAAGCTGAGCCCTGGGGACCACCACCCCCACAGAGCTCGGTGCTCACCTGCGACTCACCTTATGTCCCGGCCTGAGCAGGGTCACTCGGGCCTGAGGCTGCCCATCTTCCTCTGCCCCAGAACCTGGACACAGACATACTGACCCGCACTCTGGCCGGGGGCACACACCAACCACATAGCAACATGCCTTCCGTGGACAGGCCTCAGCCAGCAGCCTCCCTGGGGCACAGAGGCTGGAGTCCACACCCCACTCTGCCATGTCTGGCCCTCAAGCTCCCAATCATTCCCCGGGGGGAGGGGTCCCTCTGCCTCTTTCCCGCAGCTGCCGGGACCAGGTTTTATGCCCCTGATCGACGGGAAGGCCCAAGTCACGTTCATCACCAGACACACAACAAAGACATGTCCTCCACAGTGGCCTGGGGGCCGGCCACCCTCAGTCTGAGTTTGGACAGTGGCCCCTCCTTGCGAGGTGCCCAGGACTGGCTGAATTTCTGACTCCAGCTGACAACTTTTCATGGAGAAATGTCAATTTTCAGAACTGCGGATACTTTGAGATGATTTTGTGCCACTGCCGAACCTGCCCAGGCCCACCGGTCCTCCTTGGCATCATCCTCGAGGTCTGCCTCCTGTTTTCTTCTGTGACAAAGGTCAGCCCACACACATGTGAGCACCGCACTGAGTAAGCATGACTTGGGTTACACGGCAGACACGCCTGTGTATCTAAGGGGCAAGATTAAGGCAATTAATATTTGAACAGACCCAACAGCCTGTGACAGAGCCGGGAGACAGACCCCAGGCGCAGCACTGGGCTGGGTCTCCACCTGATGTGACCAGGGTGGGTCACCAAGCTGCGCTGTGGTCCCAGGCTGGTGTGGGTGACTTTCTGCTCTGCCCCAGGACAGGCTTGCTTAGAGATAAAGCATCACTTTTATAGCCCTGCTTTCTCCGCAGTCCCAGGTCCCTCTCAGGGGAGCGGCATGGGCAGCTGCTGGTCATTCCGTAGTTTCAGAGCAAATAGAAAAGCTTTCCTTCCACTGTTGCCACTCAGCCCTGCATAGAGCAATTTCCTTCCATGGAAACGGCTGAGCCAGCAGTAACAAGCCACGAGGGCATGGTGGGAAGGGTGTGCGAGCCAGTGAGGTCCAGAGGGTCCCTGGTCACTAGGCCCAGCCCCCACTTCACACCGTGCATGGACTGCTGAGGTGGGTGGGGGAGGGGTGAGCCTGGGGCCCAGCATGGTGCCCAGGCTCACCTGGTTGAAGCTGCTCTCTGTGGCATCTCCACGGTCCAGCTCCCATGTCAGGTGCCAAAGGGGTGGCGGCTGAGATCTGCCTGCACAAAGGCTGTCGACCGGAGAAGGTGGTGCAGACTCACGTGCTCTCTGGACTCAGCCTGGAGGTTGGACACAGGCTCAGAATCCACTTCCCCTGCAAGGGCAGACACGTGCTTTCCTGTGGCACAACGGCTGTGGCAGAAGTCAGGATTAACCCGTCAGCTCGGAGCACGGGCACCCAGGGCAGGGACGCCTAGTAGTTGGTGCATCCTAGTGGTTGGCTGATGGAGGACGAGAGGGACACACGCTCACCCACAGGGCCATAGCATTGACTCCTGGGTGCCGGGCCCTGGACTCGCTGCATCCCGGGAACCATGAGCCAGGGACCGGCTGTCCCTGGAGACGGCGACTGAGCCATGCGAGGAAGAACACTGTCATACGAACGGGAGCTCAGAGCACCCCCCTACCCCCGCAGAAAGTCTGTGTTATAAAAGTTCCTGATGGTGGACCAAGAATCTCCAAGTCACCAGAGAAACATTCAAACATCATCCGTAGAGCTTAATCTCCCTGGACCCACTAACCGGGAACTCTGCACGTAAAAGGAGAGAGGAAAAGCAGAACATGGGTGTGGTTAGAATAGTGTACTTGAAACAAAGACACGTGTTTCCGAGGTGCAGCTCAACCATAAGCCATGGAGATAGGACGTGGGGATGCCGTGACTCACAGGAAGGTAACGGGTTCTTCCCCGAAGGAAAAGTCACATGGGACTCTCGATTTAGGTTCTGATCACTGAGTTGGTTTAAAATATCATTCCCGCAATTTGTTAGATGACCTGAGAACACGGAGACTCCCAGTCCCCTGTGAGAGGCCCTGCTGCCTGCTGCCAGCTCTCCTGGTGCAGCTGCTGTGCCCGGGCCAGAGGAGTCCAGCGGGCAGCCGCGTCACCTCAGCACGACTCAGCAGAAGCCATGGCTTGGACGCACAGAGTGAAGGCACTGTGCCCGAGGTCACACCTTCCACTTTGAGAGCACGCAACAGTCTTGGTCCTGTGCTTGTGCGTGAGCGTGTCAGAGTGTGAGAGTGAGTGTGTGAGTGTGAGTTGGTGTGAGTATATGTGAATGTATGTGAGAGTGTATTTGTGTGTGTATATGATAGTGTGTGAATCTGTGTGAGTGTGTATGAGTCTGTGAGAGTGTGTGTGTGTGAGTGTGTATGAATGTGTGAGTGTGTGAGTGTGTGAGTATGTGTGTGTAAGTGGTAGTGTGTGTCTGTGTGTGTCTGTGTTTTTGTGTGAGTGTGAGTATGTGGGTGTATCAGTGTGTGAGTGTGTGTTTGTGTATGTGTTCTTGAGAGTGTGTGTCAGTATGAGTGTGTGAGTGTGTTTGTGTGTCGGTGTGTTTTTGTGTGAGTATGTGTGTGTTTGTGTATGTCAGTGTTTTTGAGACTGTGTGTTTGTGTGTTTTTGTGTATGCGTGTGTGTTTTGTGTCAGTGTGTCAGTGTGTGTTTGTGTGTGCCAGTGTGTTTATGTGTGTGTTTGTGTGAGTATGTGAGTGTACAAGTGTGTGAGTGTGTGCACACACAGGAATGTTAGTGTGTAGAGTGTGAGCCTGTGCACGCGCGTGTGTGATGTGTGTGTGAATGCGTGTGCGTGTGTTGAAGCACTCTTTCATGCAGACAGCCCTCCTTTCTCCTCAGAAGCTCCGTTCTCTGCTCTGCCTGTCTCTAACTCGGTGTCTGATGCAGCTTCTGTCACCCGGGTTCCTGGAGGTGCGAGGGGACTCGGCAGGCACCGCGCTCTCCTCAGCAGCCAGCACTGGCCCGAAGGCCACTCCCACTGGCCACAGCATCGCTGCTCGTGCCCTTCTGGGACAAGCGCAGCCTCTCCAGGGGACAGACTCGGCTACTTCGTTTGCTTATCCATGTCCTCCTGGGAAACCATTTTCCTGGTTTTCTAATGCGCCAACGGAGCGGCCGCTTGCCCAGGACACCCTCCCCAGGTCACGCACTGCCGGCTCCGTCCACAGCTCACTGGGCATCTGTCCTTCGGCCCAGCGGCTCTGGTTTCTGTGGACAGGCTTGTCTGTCCGTCCTTCCACCCCTTGGCCTCCCGAGCCGCCTCGCCCAGACCCTCCCTCCACCCTGCTGCCCGTCTGCCCCTCACAGACTCGAATTCTTCGGCAATCGTCTGGCAGGTTTGCCTCTGGACGGGGCGTCTCGGAGGCGGTGGGCGATCGCCCAACGGGATGGCAGTTCAGCTGGGCACAGAACCCTGGGGGCAAACGTCAGGATTCTCAGCTGTTTCTCCTTCCACCCCGGGCGCCACTGTGGGTAGCACGGGGGAGGTCCAGCCTCGTCTCTGCACCCTCTCACCCAGCGACCACCGCCACCTCTTCTTGTTTTCTGAAGATTGCCAAGAATGAGCCCTGGCTGTTTTTCAGGTTTTGCGCTGCCGATTAGTCTCCGTCCCTGCCCCTCTCTCGTCCCTCTCCCGGGAGCTGTTTTCCCTCTGCTCCTCAGGCCCACTGTCAGGGTTCAGGCTGAGTGTCCTATGTGTGTCCCCCTCCACACACTCCCCGGGGTTGTGTTGTCCCATGGAAAAAGATGTCTCAGCTCACGGCAGGGGCTACCACGGGGCTTGACCCTGCCCTGGCTCATGCTCTGGGCTACTTGGTGTGTCTGTGTGTCTGGGTGCGTGTTTGTCCGGACCACCCTGGGCGGGCGTCAGTGCCGGGGGTGGGCCCTGAGCCCCTCCGGGATCCACTCGCCTTTAGACTAAATTCCTTTCAGACTGCAGTCAGCTGGGAAGCTTGAGGCTTTGTCTCCAGATCAGATTCAAGCATCAATATTTACAATCCTACTTTGCAGCACAGAGTTGGGGATTAGGAGGGACCATTTGGACAGCCTGGAGAAAGTCAGGGGTGGGCTTGCACTGGGCCAGGGGTCTGCGTGCTGTCCCCCACACCCCTTCCTCATCATCTGTTGCGTTCAGCTCTGAGGTGGCACCTTTCGGCTGGCAGCTCCGGGAGGTGAATGGGGGTTAGAGGCGGGTCCACGCTGTGGAGACTCACGAGTCCAACAGACCCCCAAGACTCTGAACTCACCCCAGGTCTACTCAGTCTAGGAGACGGCCCTGCCCACCATCGAAGCTGCGCAGGGGGAGAATCCCGAGAGTGGACAGGACCCTGGGCTGACCCTCCATCCCCGGGGCCCGCCACACCCTGCTCCCTGCCCGGAACCCTGGGCTGACCCCCAGGGATCCCATGCCCTGTTCCCTGGCTGGGACCCTGAGCTGACCCCTGGAGCCCGCCACACCCTGCAGCCTGGCCGGGACTCTGGACTGAACCCAGGGGACCCCCCATGCCCTGCTCCCTGGCTGGGACCCTGGGCTGAGCCCCAGGGGATCCCCCACTCCCTGCTCCCTGGACAGGACCCTGGGCTGACCCCTGGGGCCCGCCGTGCCCTACTCTCTCGTCCTTCTCATGAGTTAGCCAGGCAGGGACAGAGGAGGCCACCGCGGGTGAGGAGAATCCTGAGGCCACCTTAAGGTTCTACAGTTTCTCCACCACAGTCTGAGGTCCCACTGCCCAGAGACGCTTCCCTGCTGTCACCACTCAGTTATTTCAGTCTAAGATCTGGAGCGCTTGGTTTGATTTAGAAACGGATACTGGGATGTCCACACGATACGGCTCACATTCGCGAAGGCTCCAAGACACAAGCTTCCGCTGACGCTGTTTGAGAAATGCCAGTTGGGTGACTAAGGGATTCTCCCGCGGAACAAGATGAAGATGTGGCTGTAAGTAAACGTCTCAGAAGCATCACTGGAGATGCAACCGCCAGCGGAGTCCATGGTGCCCCCGGCTCGCAGGGTCCCCTGAGGCCCACTCGGCCCTGTTCCTGGGTGCCAGAACCCAGAGCGGTAGACGCGGGTCACAGGTGGAGCCTCTCTCCCCTCCATGGGCGCAGGGCCCTGCTCTCTGCCCTCCCCTGTTCTCCCCCACCCTCCCCTTCCCTCCCCTCCCCTGCTCTCCCTGGTTCCCCCAACACCCGCCCCTCCCCTGCCCTCCCCTGCTCTTCCCTGCCTTCCCCTCCCCTCCTCTCCCCTCCCCTTCCCTTCCCCACCCCTCCCCGCCCCTCCCCTCCCCTTCTCTTCCCTCCCTCCCCTCACCTTCCTTTCCCTTCCCTTCCCTTCCCCACCCCTCCCCGCCCCTCCCCTCCCTTTCCCTTCCCTCCCCTTCTCTTCCCTCCCTCCCCTCACCTTCCTTTCCCTTCCCTTCCCTTCCCTCCCCTCCCCTGCTCTCTGCTGTCTCCCCCCAACCCAGTGTCTTTCTGGTGTCTGTGTATCCACCTGCTCCATTCGGGGGAGGGCTGTGCTCTGCAGACGGGGATTCCCTCCCTGCTGGGGCAGATGATGCTGCCTGGCCCTCTGGGAACCAGACCCACCATGGCTCTGTGTGTCCCGAGCAAATCCTGTGCCCTGGCCTGTTCCCCGGTGATGAGGGCCCCCTTTCCACAGGAACCTGGTGCTTACTGCAGGAGGGGGTCCGCAGAGACAGGCACAGGCCCTGGAAGCATGTTCCACTGTCACCCACCCTGGGGCATCGACCTGGGAGTAGAGGCTGAGCATGCTGGGAGGGAGGGAGGGAGGGAGGGAGATAGCTGGGAGCTGGGAGGGGAGGGGAGCGGGGAGAGAGAGAAAGGGTAGGGAGGGGAAGAGGGGCAGAGGAAGAAGGAGAGAGAGAGGGAGAGAGAGAGTAAGGGAGAAAGGGAGAGAGAGAGGGAGAGAGAAAGAGACAGGGAAGGAGGGAGGGGGAGGGGGAGATAGAGGAAGAGAGAGGGAAAGGGGGGAGCAGGCCTTCGTTTCTCTCCCAGCCCCCCCCCCCCCCGCCAGCTCTGAGGTGCCCCGTCTGTCACTCTACTCATCCCTCTCGGGCTGTTCTGGTTCTGATTCTGCTGTGGACTCATCAGGGCCCACTGGGCCCTTGTGACCATCCCCCAGAGATGCCACCAGCCCTGCCAGTGCTGGGTTCTCGTGTCCCCCACCCCGTGTCGCTGCGTTTTCAGCCGTTTCCTCTGCTCAGGGGCTCACGCTGCCCCAGGAGGATGGATCATCCATGCTCCATCCCTGCCGGCCCTTCTGCACAAACACACACGGACCGTCTGAACATACGTGTGCAGGCACCACACACGAACACACACACTGTCTCATGCATGAACACATTCCCACGAGCACACACACGACTGCATGCACACATGCACACAAACACAGACATACCTGTGTAGACACATGCTCGCACACACACGGCACACGCTTGCACCTAGACACATACCAGTACACTGACACGCAAACGTCTCCAGGACACACGTGTGACTTATGTTTCACATGACCCTGTCTGCCTTGCACACAGGCATGCCCATGCACCATGCACACAGACACACACGTGTGTCACATACATGTGCAGTCACAGGTGTGTTTGTGTGCATGCATGGGCACACGTGTACTTGCTGTGTTTGTGTGTGAGTGCGCCTGTCTTACTTCTCCCCCAGAGCACCAGACAATGGGCACCTGGGGCTTCTGGCACCTTCCTTCTGGCAGGGCCCTTTTCCTGCTGTTTCCTCTTCTCCCCGGGTCTCTCGCTTCCACCAGCCCTGCTGAGGGTCCAGCCCCTCCAGCAGGAAAAGGCAGAGCACCCACCCTGCCCTCCAGCCCTGCCCTCCCAGCCCCTCCTCTCCCAGCCCTGCCCTCCCAGCTCCTCCCCTCCCAGCCCTGCCCTTCCAACGCTGCCCTCCCAACCCCTTCCCTCCCAGCCCTGCCCTCCTAGCCCTGCCCTCTGCTCCTGGGTGTCAGGCTCACCCTCTGTCTCCTGCAGAGGAAATAAGTCCCTCCTGGCCAGCGGCTTCCCGGAGCTTGTCCGAGCAGGAATGTCTTTCTGACAGCTGAGGCTGTGTCTGCGGCTGGACCTTTCCCATCTCTGCATGACCGCTGACCCTCTGCCAGCCCAGCGCCCTGCCTCCCCTGCATCTTCTGGCCCCTCCCTGCCCTGCCCATGGCTGAATGACCTGGTGACATGATACCCCAGATGACACTGCAGGGGGCGCAAGGGCTACTGGCTTGGTACCATGAGGAGGCCTCCCTAAGCCTGGCCAGGCCTGGACACTCTCCCTCCTTCACCGCTGACACAGCCGGCCTCTACCATCCCCTGACTGCCGTGCCCACTGCCTGAGTGTGCCGGGCAGTGTCCCCTGCCGGCAAGGAGGGTCTCCCTCGGCCAGCCTGCCCTGTCCTCGCTGCCGTGTGCAGGGATGCGCTACGCCTGAGGCCCCCAGGGGCAGAGACATCCCTGCTGCAGCGAGGTAACTAATGGGATCTGCTCCACGGGGTAATGCAATCACGCGGCTGCCGTCTCTGCCCGCTTTCTCCTGGACACTCATCTCGGAACCAAATCCAATTTCACCCGAGCTCATGTCAAAGTCCTGACTGCCAGGGGCTCTGTGGCTGCGCGTGTGTCCCCCTGAATTCACCCCCTGGCCCCCCGAGCCCAGAGCTGGCCAAGGCTGGCTTTCGGGGGGGCCGAGGCAGGCAGCTGTGCTCCCTGCAGGGACAGCTCAGCCCCTCCATCCCTGCCGCTCCCACCCCAGCACCCACCTCGAGCTCCTGCTCCAGCCTGCACCACCGGCCCTGGTGCGGGCCCCGTCCTGTGCCATGCGCCATGGCTCAGCCAGCATGAGGGCCACAATAGCATCCCCTGAGAGCACCCTCTGCGTCCCACTAGCCCACCCCGACCCAGCACGGGGACCTCCCAGCCCTTCTCTGAGCCCCCCACCTCCTGCAGACCGCTGGACCATCCTGCCCACCAGCCGCCGTGAGCAGGCCATGTGTGTCCACACTCCGTCCCCAGGGGTTAGCATGGAAATGAGGCCAGGCTGGTAGCAGCCCTGCGGAGTGTGTGGAGAGAAGGCGGCCAGGGGTGGGGGGGGGAGGAGGAGGAGAGCAGAGGAGGGACAGGGCAGGACCAACGGCCTTGCAGCCAGGCTAGGATGAGCCCCCTGTGCTTCCAGCACTGGCCAATGCTCCACGCTCTGACCTCGGCTTGATTTTGCTCTGTTCTGCTTTCTGAGCCTTACTCCCAGCTCTGTGCTCAGGGGCCATTCCTGGCCCTGCTTGGGCGACCAGATGGGATGCTGACCTGACCTCTGGTCAGCTGCGTGCAAGGCCACCGCCCTCCCTGTCGTCCCATTCTTCTGCCCCACCATGGGGTGTTTCCTGGGTTCACCTGACCCAGGTGGTGAGAGACTACAGCCACCAGCTGAACCGTGAGACTGAGGCCCAGCGAGCCCCCGTCAGGGGGGGCCGGTCACAGAGGGCTGGCCCTTTTCTCTGGGGCCCAGAGGCTGGCCCTGGGGACAGGGGGACAGTGGTTAGGGCAGGGGGCAGAGGACTGCGCCCTGTTCTGGGCCAGATGTTCTTCGGGAGTGTCACAGCGTGGCAGGGATGAGCCTCTCCTGGGGACAGACCCTGCTCCCGTGCTCACTCGGTTCCTGTGACAAGGGGCATCTGGGGACAGCAGGACAGGTGCTGCTGTCTCCAGGCAGGGGAGGGCCCTGCTCCCAATAGCACCTCCCAGCCTGGCACAAACGTCTGCCTAGCCCAGGGGGCTTGTCCTCTGATGGCCGCCACAGCTGGGGCAGGGGTGACCAGACTGTCTCAACTTCACCTCGCTGCCTTCGGCCCTGACTGGTTTCTCCTCTGCCCAGCCTCTCCGCTCCTGGGCAAATCCCGCTGTGCAGCTTAATGAACCAGTGATGGGCTTCAGGACATGGGCACAGCGGCCCTGGGAGACCTCAAAGACCCCTCACCTTCCCTCCCTCCCTCAGCCCCTCATCGTCCTTCTCCTGCGACTCCCCCAGCCTGGCCCTGGCTCTCTCCTGCTCCTTCAGATGGGAATTCCTGGAGTCTCTCTCCTTCTGGTCTTCCCTCAGAGGCCGTGGCAGCTGGACTCTGCCTTTCCTGAGAAGTTCCTCAGAATTGTATCGTGACCCAAGTGGTTGTTCTCAGGAGACTCCTGGGACCCCCACCCCCACCCAACATTTCGGGGGTCTCCCCTGGCCCTTTGGTGCCTCTGGGGCCCAGACAGTGAGTGAACAGAGTTGCTGGCAGTCCACAGACACGGAGATCTGCCTCAGGAGGGAGTGAGGGCCAGAGAGATGGAGGAGAGCCAGAACGAGATGAGCTCGGACTCCATCGAGGAAGCAGCCCTGTGGGCATGTGGACAGGCCGGAGGCTGGAAGGGCCACCCGGGCACAGGCGCCCGGCTGGGGAGCAGGGAGGCCGAGTGAGGGGCCGCAACTTGCAGAAAGCCGCCCTGGGACGGTTTCAGCCTCACTCCTGTGGTGTCTCCCTGCCCTCTGCCCACAGTCGCTGCCCTGTGGAGAGGGGTGCAGGGAGCCGTGGGACTCCCCAGGACTTGACAGGGAGGGAGTCCTCAGTGGACACTGGGGTCGGGCAGGCAGAGGTTGCTGAATGTTTATGCATCTGAGGTTAGGCAGATGCCGCTTCCTCATACTTGCCTGCCCTTCTCAGATAGATGTAAATTGTTGCTTTTCCCTAAAAGCCTAAGCAGCCGCAGAGAATGTTCACGAATGTTCTATTTCACCAGAGACGATCAGGGCCTCCCCGATCTAGAGCAAAGGTTCCTTGGCGGAACTTCCGGGAATAAGCCCGGCCATGACCAAGCTGTCCAGGCCATGGAAGTTGATTTTCCTGTCTGTGCACTGCATCATGCATGAGGAGTCAGGGGTGTGCATTTTGGGACAGCGTAGGTTTGAGTCCCAGCGTCTACTGTGTGATGTGGAAGGTCACTTAATGTCTCTGTGCCTTCCTTCCATCGCGTAGGGCAGGCTGTGATGACTGGTAAGCACCACAGGATGCGGGGACCATCCCTGCTGGCAGAGCAGGGTGCTGGGTGAGGCCAGACGCTGGTCATCACCGCCAGGACTACCCTGAGCCTTGTGCTCTCTGACAGCTAAACTGTGACTCTGGAGTCAAGCATTGTACCCTAGCCAGACACAGAGGAATACCAAAGGCACTAAAGCATCTACCTGGCATTCAGATATCACCTGCCCTGACGTGCACTATTTCTCTTTTCCTTCCTTCACTCTCTCTCGGGTTTTCCAAACAGAAAGTCACCACCATCCACAGGAGCTAACGCGTCCGATTGTCCCACGAGGCACCATCTCAATTCAAACATAATGTGGGGCTGGAATGAGAGCACAGCGGGGAGGGCCCTTGCTCAGTCCCTGGCGCCCACTACGGTCCCCGGCTGACTCCACCAGGAGTCTGCCCTGAGCACCGCCGGATGTGGCCCCCGAACAAAGAAACACAAGAAACTCACAAACCATAGGACTCACAACTTACGGATTCGGCTGAACAGAATGGAGGGAAAAGCAGTGTTTGACAAGTTCACGGCTTTATTTCAGCTGGGGTGCCTGACCCAGCAAGGTTCGAGGGGCTGCAACCCCCTCTGTGCTCGGGGGACCTGAGGAAGCACTGGGCCCTGGGCTACGGGACAGCCCATCTCCCCAGGCCTGCGGGCACTCAGCACAGGCTCCTGGCTCCCAGGGAAGGGTCACTTTCTTAAGCACTTAATGGTTCTGGAGGAGGCAGCCACCCCAAGGCAGGCAGGAGCTAATGCACAGACAGATGCAGGCAGATGGGAGAGGCTGCAAAGGACTGGAGGGGGAGGCGCCCAGCCCCAGCCCCTGGCCGTGGCTTTCCTTTCTCCCCTGCCAAGCCCCAGCCCGTGGCTCCTCTCAACCCCCACCTTCCCCCTGCACCAGACGGAGGTGGCTCAGGGCTCGGAGAGCCGGGCCAGTCTGGAATAAAGGCTCGGCTCTCCACTCCGGCCTCAAAAAAGTGAAAGATCATGAAATTCAACTTGCTTCTAGAGACCAGGGAGCGGAGGAAGCCGCGGAGGTTCCATTAGGGTAGTTTTTTATTTTTTTAATTTCTTTTCCCCAGAGCGGCAGGGCTGCGTCCTTCCTCTCCTTCCTGACTCCAGAAATGTTCACGCCCTGGACAGACCGCAGCTCCGCGGCCGGGCTCTCCCCGGCGTCCCGTCCCTGTCCACTGCCGGCCCCAGCCGGGCTCTCCCGGGTGTCCTTCCCCGTCCACTGCCGACCCCAGCCGCGCAGACTTCGCAGGATCCGCCTCCAGCAGCGCTGCCCATCGGCGAGCGTCTCCCGCGCCGGGTCCGCTCCCGGGCGGCCGGACACCTGACCCGCAGCCGCCAAGGTCCAGCTGCCAGTCCCGCCGCCTCGGGCGCGGCTGGGGACCGCGCGGGACCCCCGCCCCACAGCCCCGCGCCCACCCCACCGGGAGCGGCGCCTGGGACGGCGCGGGGCGAGTGCGCGCGCGCGGGGCGCGCGGACGGGAGCGCGGTCCCCGAGCGGCGCGCGCGGACGGGGCGGGCCGGCTCGGCGCTGGCCACGCCCTACCCGCCGCGACGCGCCCCTGCCCAGAGAGACCCCGCGCGCGCGGGCGGCCGGGCGGGCCGGCAGGGTCCCCGCCCCCGGTGTCCGGCGCGCGGCCCTCCCCGACTCCGCCTCCCGCGGCCGCCGAGCCGAGCGCCCGAGCGCGCGCGCGGACCATGCCCGGGCGCCGCTGAGCGCGGCACGGACGGCGGCCGGCGCGGCCACCCGGGCTCGCGGGGCGCACGGCCGCGGCCGGGACCCCGGCGGGCCGCGCCCCCGAGCATGGCCGAGGCCCCGTGGCCGGCCGGCGCCAACGCCTCGGACGCCGCCTGGCCGGGCGCGCCCTGGACCAACGGCTCCGCGGGCGCCGGCGCCGCGGCCGCGCCGTTCCGCTGCGCGCTCACCAAGACCGGCTTCCAGTTCTACTACCTGCCGGCCGTGTACATCCTGGTCTTCGTCGTGGGCTTCCTGGGCAACAGCGTGGCCATCTGGATGTTCGCCTGCCACATGAAGCCCTGGAGCGGCATCTCCGTGTACATGTTCAACCTGGCGCTCGCCGACTTCCTCTACGTGCTCACGCTGCCCGCGCTCATCTTCTACTACTTCAACAAGACCGACTGGATCTTCGGCGACGCCATGTGCCGCCTGCAGCGCTTCATCTTCCACCTGAACCTCTACGGCAGCATCCTCTTCCTCACCTGCATCAGCGCGCACCGCTACAACGGCGTGGTGCGCCCGCTGCAGTCCCTGGGCCGCCTGCAGAAGAAGAGCGCCGTGTACGTGAGCCTGCTGGTCTGGGCCGCCGTGGCCCTCGCCTTCGCGCCCATCCTCTTCTACTCGGGCACCGGCGTGCGCAAGAACCGCACGGTCACCTGCTATGACACCACGGCCGACGACCACCTGCGGAGCTACTTCGTCTACAGCCTCTGCACCACCGTGGCGCTCTTCTGCGTGCCCCTCGTGCTCATCCTGGTCTGCTACGGCCTCATCGTGCGCGCGCTCGTCAGCAAGGACCTGGACAACTCGCCGCTGCGCCGCAAGTCCATCTACCTGGTCATCATCGTGCTGGCCGTCTTCGCGGTGTCCTACATCCCCTTCCACGTCATGAAGACCATGAACCTGCGCGCGCGCCTGGCCTTCCAGACGCCAGAGATGTGCGCCTTCAACGACCGGGTCTACGCCACCTACCAGGTGACCCGGGGGCTGGCCAGCCTCAACAGCTGCGTAGACCCCATTCTCTACTTCCTGGCTGGGGACACCTTCCGCCGCAGGCTCTCCCGGGCCACCAGGAAGGCTTCCCGGAAGAGCGAGGCCAACCTGCAGTCCAAGAGCGAGGACATGACCCTCAACATCCTGTCCGAGTTTAAGCAGAATGGGGACACGAGCTTGTGAAGGCCCCGGGGCCGCGTGTACTCTGGCTCGGTCACGGTAGGTGTCAGCCCCACCAGCCTCTGAAGTTCTGGGGAGGGGAGAGGGGGCTGGTGAGATCAGGAGGGGCTGTAGGGGTGAGGGTTGGCCAGGGTGGGTGGACGCAGCATTGGAGAGAGGTTCTGCCTAAACAGTGGCTTTCCCGGCTCCAGTTCTCACTCAGGGCACAAAGGGACGCTGGAGATAGTCTGGCGCTGAGACTTTCTCCGGGCAGACGAGTTGTCTGCCTTGTTTTTATTGCGTTTGGTAAGCGGTGGCAGGGAAGCTTTGCGTTTCCAAACGCTCTTGCATGGCAAGTAGAAACTGGCTCCATTCACTGTCAGCTCTCAGCTGGGGGCTGAGCCTGCTGGGAGGGCTGAGAGAAGAGTAATGCTGCGAAGGGTGATTTTCCCGTCGCTAGGGACGTTGGCCCTGGACTCTGGCCGGCTGTCGGGTGGAAGGCGGAGGTCTGTGCTTGACCTAGGGTTCGTCTCAGCGCATGGGCTTGCCCTGCACGCACAGCCTGGGCACCCCACTTCCGGGAACCGAGCAGTGAGGTTCGGGTTGCGTCTGCCTGGGAGTGTTTCCCTCTCCCTGTGAGTGCCGTTCGCGCCTGGGAAAACAGCCCCAGCGTGGCAGAGAAAGGGCAGCACAGAGCAAGTGGCTGCTGGCCCGTGGCGGCCGTTGGCACAGGCCCGGGGCTCGGCAGGGGCGGGCGGAGAGGTGTAAGGCGTTTGCACTTTGTACCGAGCACCCGTCACACCGGCTCCAGGAGCCTCGCCGTTGGGATCATTGCTGAGGCTTCTGAGTTGGCGTGTGGGCGCAGCCCAGCACCTGGAAACCTGTGGGGCCCCGGGAGGCGGGGCCAAGGCCAGCCACCCGGGTGGGGCTAGTGGCAGCGACCCCAGCCCGTGTGTGTAGGTGAGCCCCCAGCCGCCCACAGGAGTGAAGGCGCCGTAGCACCCTTCAGCTCGAATAGCAGCTTTCAGCGCATGTGGAGCTGTTTCATTTCAGCCCTTGAAACGCTCAAGTTCCGCTGTGGGCCGTAACCCGATGCACGCATGCCAGCAGATAAACCCAGTCCTGCCGCCTTTCACCGGGAAGCTGGGCTCCAGGCCGCCGGCGGCCGCCTCTGCAGCTGGGGGCAGGTCCCCATGCCAGCTGGCTTGTCGGCTCCGCCATCGGGAGCTGTGTACCCCCCGGGACTGCGCGCGGAGTAGACGCTGGCAGTCTCGAGAGTCTTAGGCATCATGCCTGCCGGGGGACTCTGCACCCTACAGCCCCCTGGCTGGGGTGTGCAGAGTCCCACCCTCCTCGCCCTCCTCCGGGATGGAGTGGACGGGGCGCCCTCCAGGGAGGGGCCGGACTCCTCGGCCCACCTGTCCTGTCCACAGGGCACCGTCCGCTCACTGTCTCTGTCCAGCATGGGAGGACAGAGGTGGTCACCCCCCACCTGAGGGTCCTGCTCCCGTTTGCTCGGTTTCCTGACTGTCTCCCTCTTTCTTACAGGCTGAGTTTCGGTGAGAAACTTCATTCCAGGGCCAGAGATAGTCCAGGGCTAAAGTACTATACTTGCCTGACATGTGGCCCAAAGGGGTGCGACCCTGACACCAAATGTGACCCCCTGGACCCTGGCAGGGTCACTCAGAGCCAGGGATGACCCTGAGCTCAGTCAGAGCCAAGAGTGACCCTGAGCACAGAGCCTGGAGTCAGCCCTGAGCACAGAGCTGGGAGTCAGCCCTGAGCACAGAGCCAGGAATGACCCTGAGCACCACTGGGGGTGTAAAAAAAAGAAAAAAGAAAAAATCCCTTTCATCCAGCTAGCAGCCCTTCACCTCTCGATGTGGGGCTGATGGCCTCATCCCCTGCCCCATGGCCGTGCCCCCACCCTGACGGCCCCTGTCTTCTCCCTCCAGGTCTCAGCGCTGCCCCTGCGGGACACCACAGCCCAGCTGGATTCTCCCCTGGTGTCAGCCCTGGAGCAGCCCACTGCCCTTGTCCACACCTATGTGCTGCAGGCCAGCAGCTGTGGTCCCCGAGTCGACGGGGATGAGGAGGCAGGGTGGGCTGGGCTCCGGAGCACATGGCCGTGTGGACGCGTGGGTCACCAGCAGTGCGGTCAGTGGGACAGGGCAGCTCAGACCCACGACTGGGGCCTTGGGACGAGCAGGCCTGTCCCTGCACCCGAATCATCAGAAGAACAAACAAGTGAGCGGGTCCGGGGCACTTGGCAAGCCCAGCAGCAGGGGAAGGCAGAGCCTCCTCTGGCCCCTTGGGCAGGGGTCCCGCACTGTGCACCTCTGAGCTGTCCTGCCTGTGGCTGGCCAGCGGCCGGCACTAGCGCAGAGGCCTGACCTCGCTGAGGACCTCGGTTTTCCCTGTTTGTCAGGACACTGCCCGCCTCGGGCAGCAAGACTCGTGGCAGCTGGACTGGGGTCAGCGCAAGAGGCCTGGCAAGGGCTGGCCTTCCCGGCCAGGCTGGAACTAGCACGGCGTGTTCACAGAGAAGCCGCAGCCCTCGCTGTCCAGCCTGAAAAATCCTGGAGGACGGCTCGCCCCCTGTGAATTATATTTATTGTCACGTGTGATGCTGCCGTGTGCGCTGGCGTCATCTTACGGGACAGGTGACGCTGCAGAGTGACCGGCTGCTTCTCCTCTCTGTCCTCACCACACTCCCGGCCAGAACCTTTCCGTGTGAACTGAGAACTCGTGTCTGGGAGCCCAGCGGCGTCCCCGGAAACGCCTGGCGTGCTTCCAGTGGGGCCCTCTCATCTCAACTCCGGGGGGCCCATGCTCACCACCAGCTGACCCCCCTCCAGAGCCTGGGTGTATCACGGACAGTCTGTCAGAGCCCTGTGGAGCCTGGGCTGCCCTGTCCAGGACCAGAGCCTCCACGCCCGGCTATGCCGGCCCTGCCTCGCGGGAGGACCTGGGCCTGAGGGAGGGCGGGGGGGAGCACGAGGGGCAGGGAGCTGTGCTGGACTGATTGCGCCCTGTCCGAGAGTCGGTCCTCCCGAGGCCAAGCTCCAGCTCACGCCCCAGCTCTGTGCTGGGGGCTCCCGCTGCAGCTCCAGCTCCACTCCTGCTCCCAGATCCCAGCTCTGTGCTCCCAGCTCCGTGCTCCCAGCTCTGTGACCCTCTCAGCTCCATGCTCCCAGCTCTGTGCTCCCAGCTCCACACTCCCAGCTCTATGCTCCCAGCTCCGTGCTCCCAGCTTCACACCCCAGCTCCGTGCTCCCAGCTCTGTGCTCCCAGCTCCACTCTGCTCCTGCATTTTGTCCCAAGCTTTGTACAGTCGCACCCCTACCGCCGCATGGAACAGTGCTCTCCACCTGCCACCTGCCCACCGGACCCGGTGCCACTTAGATTCCACTGACATCTCCATAGTGCCACACATTGAGATGAAGGCAGTTGTGTACAGATGTGTGAGCTTGAACTGAGTGAGTGCGTTGGCAGAAGTGTTTATTTTTAATATTACCTTTGGTTTCACTGTGAGCGATTGAGCTAGAACTCTCTGACTGAGTGTGCCACAGAGTGAGTGCACTGAAGACCGTGTTTCCTTGCTCCGGAGCTTTCTCACGTTTGCCCAGATTTGTGGGAGGGTGACAATTCCAGACTGTACAGCTGTGTCTTAAAGGATAGGCCTGAATGTGTCCTGTGAGTTTGCATGCAGACAAGGCATATGTGTGTGTGCACATGTGTGCACTCATGCATGTGTGCGTGTGTACATGCACGCCTGTGTGTGCACGTGTGTGAGTGTACATGTGCATGTGTCTGGGTGTGTGCACGTGTGTGTATGCTCGCATGCATGTGTGTGTGCACGCAGTCGTGTGTGTGCATGGGCATGTGTATGTGCATGTGTGTGTGTGCATGTGCTTATGTGTGTGCGTGTGTAAGCCATGCAGACAGTCCTGTGTGCTATTCCTAACAGCAGAGCTCTGACATAACTGTGTTCACTAGAATTGTACCTGCCATAGACAATTAAAGCAGAATAAATCCCAATAAAAATTACATGTGCTTCTGTGTCATTATTAGACCATTGTGTACACACGTCCCCAAGTGCCAGTGCTTGCTGGACCTCTAGCTGGACATAGGGCCTGTGAGGGCCGCCTGGCCATCAGTACAGTGGCGGAGGAGGAATGCAAGGTCATGGAGATGACTGTCTCTGTCCTGCGTTAGTCCTACAGGGTGGCCTGATTCTCTGGGGATGTGCGAGAAGGCGCCTCAGTGCCTGCCAGTGTCCGACATTCAAGTGCCTACAGCAACTGCCTGTCCAGCCCCGGCTTCTCCTGCTCAGACCTCTCCTGGTTTGTGCCTGTCCCTGAGCCTGACCATTCTTTGTGTGTCCGTTTCTGTGTGTTTGTGTGTGCCTGTCTTTGTGGGTCTGTTTCTCTGTGTGTAATTGTGTTTGTGTGTCTGTTTCTGTGTGTGTCTGCGTGTCTCTGTTTCTGTGTGTGTACATGAGCCTGTGTGTTTGTGTGTACGTTTCTGTGTTTCTGTTTGTTTCTGTGTGCACCTGTATGTTTGTGCGTACCTGTGTTTGTGTGTCTCTGTGTTTGTGTGTATGTTTCTGTGTTTGCATGTGTGTGTCTGTGTGTGCCTGTGTGTTTTGTGTCTGTGTGTGTCTGTGTGTGCCTCTGTATGTCTTGTATCTGTGTCTGGGTGTGCCTGTGTGTGTTTTGTTTGTATCTGTGTCTGTGTGTACCTGTGTGTCTGTGTCTGTGTCTCTATGTGCCTATGTGTCTTTTGCGTCTGTTTCTGTGTGTGCCTGTGTGTGTCTTGTGTCTGTGTCTGTGTGTGTTTTGTGTCTGTGTGTCTATGTATGTGCCTGTGTGTTTTGTGTTTGTGTCTGTGTCTGTGTTTGTGTGTGCCTGTGTGTGTCTGTATGTGCCTGTGTGTGTCTGTGTGTGCCTGTGTGTGTTTTGTGTCTGTGTGTCTGTGCCTGTGTGTGCCTGTGTGTGTTTTGCGTCTGTTTCTGTGTCTATGTGTGTGCCTGTGTGTGTCTTGTGTCTGTGTCTGTGTGTGCCTGTATATGTTTTGTGTCTGTGTGTCTGTGTCTGTATGTGCCTGTGTGTGTTTTGCATCTGTTTCTGTGTCTGTGTGTGTCTGTGTGTGTGCACCTGTGTGTGTCTGTGTGTGAGTGTGTGTGCCTGTGTGTGTTTTGTGTCTGTGTCTATGTGTGTGTCTGTGCCTGTGTGTGTATGTGCCTGTGTGTGTCTGTGTCTGAGTGTCTATGTTTGCTGCACTGCGCTGTGGCAGGCTCAGTGGAATGAAACTTGCTCGCTGCTCTTCCCGTCCCCCTGGCCAGGTTTCTGGCTGTCCGTGGAGACAGGTGCCCAGTGCTCATGGTCACTGCAGCCCTCTCTTCCCTGGTCTCGGAACAGTGACCTCCGTTCTAACTGGCCGGGGTCCTCGCTTCCAGCCCTGCGTGGTGAGCTGGTGCCACAGAGAAGTTTACAAAGTGTCGCCCGGCTTCAGGAGACTCTGCTTCCAGCGGGGAGCTGCTCCGGGTCAGAACCTCTTCCCAGTCCCTGCGCTGTAGACTAGAGGCTGCACAGTGCTCGTCTCCTGGGGCTGGGTGTGCGGGCCAGACAGACACGTGGCTGGAGGGAAGAACCCTGAATCCAGAGGGTAGAGGAGCCGTGGTTTGGGCATCTGAGGGACACAGTGCCCGCTGCTGGCAATTCTCACGCACATTTGTCCAAGCTCTGGCTCTAAAAGGTGACCTTGCCTCGGGTGCTCCTGGGACGTCCCTCTCAGCCAGCAGCACTGCTGGACGGAGCATGGTAACAGCTGTGCCCAAAATGGCCTGTCTGAACAGCTGACTGTGAGCTCAGGGTGCCTTTGGACATGGATGGTGGCCAGAGCGGGCAGCCGTGGGACCTGCCATGGGGAGGCAGCATCAGGAAGGAGAAATCCCCCACATGAGGATAGGCCCTGCGGTGGGTCTGAGGTGGGTCCTGAGGTGGCCCTGAGGTCGGTCTGAGGTGGGTCTGAGGTGGGTCCTGAAGTGGGCCTGAGGTGGGCCTGAGGTGGGCCTGAGGTGGCCCTGAGGTGGCCCTGAGGTGGTTCCTGAGGGGTGGCTCTGAGGTAGTCCCTGAGGGGTAGCCCTGTGGTGGCCCTGAGGTGGTCCTGAGGTGGGCCGAGGTGGCCCTGAGGTGGGCCTGAGGAGGTTCCTGAGGTGACCCTGAGGTTGTCCCCGGGGGGTGACCCTGAGGGGTGGCCCTGAGGTGACCCTGAGGGGTGACCCTGAGGTGACCCTGAGGTGGGCCTGAGGTGGTCCCCGGGGGGTGACCCTGAGGGGTGGCCCTGAGGTGACCCTGAGGGGTGACCCTGAGGTGACCCTGAGGTGGGCCTGAGGTGGTCCCTGATTGGTGGCCCTGAGGTGGGCCTGAAGTGGGCCTGAGGTGGGCCTGAGGTGGTCCCTGAGGGGTAGCCCTGAGGTGGGCCGAGGTGGCCCTGAGGTGGGCCTGAAGTGGGCCTGAGGTGATCCCTGAGGGGTGGCCCTGAGATAGCCCTGAGGTGGGCCCTGAGGTGGGTCCGAGGTGGCCCTGAGGTGATCCTGAGGTGGTCCTGAGGTGACCCTGAGATGGGTTTTAGGTGGGTCTGAGATGGGCCTGAGCTAGGCCCCGAGGTGGGAGGGCAGGAATGCGCAGTGTCACGGGGAAAGGGCAGGACGGGGCAGGGGTCGTGGACGAAGGATAGACCAAGAGGGCCTGGACAGAGCACAGACTGGGAAGGGACCCCGGTGTTCCCTGACTCAGGAAGTGGGGATGAGCCGGTAGGGGTGGTGTTCTGGCTGCCTCCATGTCCACACACATCGGCTCTTGCCTGGGAGTGTGGGTGCTGGCTGTGTGACACGGGGGTTATGCCCTGGGGATGGTGGTCCAGCTGCCTCTGCCTCGAGAGGGCTCCTGGACCCCGACCCAGAGAGCCAGCCAGCACTGGGCCGCCTCTGCTCTCTGCCTGAGGCCGTCAGGACGGTTGCTGGCCTCACTGCTGTGGACAGTAGCCTTACTGTGGCCCTGGAGCCATGCTGCCATAGTGATGACCAAGACCCCCGTGGGTCTGACTGGGAGAAATGACCGAGAGGGCCCAGCAGGCCAGGCGCTGGCTTTGCCTGTGGGGCCTGGGCTCCAGGCAACATGGTGTTTCCTCGAGCACCAGACTGGAGCGACCCCTGAATGCCACTAGTTGTGGTCCCCCAATAATAAACAACCAGAACATGCAAGCAGATCCTCCTGCCACTGAGCCAGGCATCTTTCAGTCTGTGTTTTTTTAATCGTTGAAATAATAATATTAGGTATTTGCAACTCCTCATAAAGTATAATGTTTTTTTGACGGGTGTGTCCTCTCTATTTCCCACGGGAGTATCTAAATATCCCCCTCTATATGCCGTGAAAGCAAATACATTGGAATAATGGTATCACAGTATCACTCTCATCCTGTTGTTTACCGATTTACTCGAGCGGGCACCAGTAACATCTCTGTTCGCCCCAGCCCTGAGATTTTAACAGCCTCTCCTTACTCATCTTTCCCAGCACTGCCATATTGGATGCTCTTTCAGGGTTCAGGGGAATGAGACCCATTATTGTTACTGTTTTGGGCATATCAAATACGAATATGGAATAATGGTAATATCTAATATCCAACACCACAAATTCTCCATTTCATTACTTCAAATATCTCATTTACTTAATGAAAGAAAATAATGTGGGTGGATCCAAGCAACAGGACTAGGGAAGGCCATTGTCCATGGAACAATGGGAATTTCCCACAATGCACTCGGGTCTGGACTGCATCAGCAGCTAGCAAGATGCTATGGCAAAATCCCTCGTATGCTTGTCTCTTGCCAGCTTTTTCTTTTAGGAATCCTGACGTGATTCTTCAAAAATGTCTTAAAAGCCCAATCTGCCTTCTGACAAAAACAGAACTTTATTTTTTCCAGGAAAAAAATTGTAAAAAATTTTGTTTCTAAACCTATCCTACCTAAGAAAGCCATATCTGATTATCTGATCTCTCTTCATCTGTACTTGGTGTTGTTTAGAAACACATCCACTCCCTGATCATGACTCTTTAGAATGTTCGTGGTTCATGGGAGGAAGTAAATGCATTTCCTTGAAAGTGACAATACTGTAATTTGTCTAAATGTCTGGACATTCTTACCAATGCTCTCCAGGAAAAAAAAATGGAGAATTAAAAATTTTTTCTTAGCATAATTATTTTGAAAAATCTAACACTTTCTTTTTACACCCAAAGGAGGAACTTCCAAGATCAGCAAGGTACATAACATGCCTGGTTGCTGAGGTGGGTCCCAGAGTCCTGCCTGAGGCCAGTGCCCAGGGACCAGGAGCAAGGAACGCGCAGGGGAGGGGATGAGGCTTCCTGTTGCGATAACAGGTCCCGCCAGGAAGTGCCAATCCAGGACAAGGTTGGGTTTCCCAGTCCGCTCGTCTGCTCTCGTTTCAGAGCAGTTTATTGGACTTCTGTGCATGGGAAGCCATCGGCAGTATCAAGGGTCACAGAACCTCAATCCATCCAAAACTGCTTTAAAAACAGATGAGCCAGACAACAGAACACTTGCTCTGCATCCCCCACTTGTCTGGGGGTCTCAGGGCTGACTCCTGGTTCTGTGCCCAGGGTGACTCCTGGCTCTGTGCTCAGGGCTGACTCCTGGCTCTGTGCTCAGGGTCAGAGCCTGGTCTGGGTGGCTGGCCCCATTTCTGCTCTTACTGTGTGGCACATGGCTGAGAGAGGCTCACTGATGCACAGACAGTGGTGAAGAGCTCAGGCATGAGCAGGACCCGGGGCAGGGGAAGGGGACGCGGGAAGGAGGAGGGCAGGAGTCAGAGTGGGGCTGGGGTGCTCGGCTGACAGTGCTCTGAGGCCCCCCCGCCTGCCCCGGCGCTCGGTATGCAGCAGATCCCAGCAGGCTCGGTATTCCAGGAAAAGCACAAAGGGAGGCAC
Source organism: Sorex fumeus (assembly GCF_029834395.1). Classification (NCBI taxonomy): domain Eukaryota; kingdom Metazoa; phylum Chordata; class Mammalia; order Eulipotyphla; family Soricidae; genus Sorex; species Sorex fumeus. The sequence continues at coordinate 21,209,100 of NW_026606081.1, forward strand.
TGCCCGGCTCTGCGGGCAGGTGGCCAGTAAGGACCAGGGGCCCCTAGCTCGATGGGGGCAGAGGTCACGTCCTGCCCGGTGGGTTGACGCGGGCACCAGGTCTGGCAGGAAGTGAGGGGTGTGGCCGCTGTATTTGTCTGACCCTCCAGCCACACCCTGAGGATGGCTGTTCCCAGCAGCCACAGCAGGAAAGTGATTCCTTCAGGGGGAAGAACAAGCCATGCTGTGCTTTCATTTCCTTTCTGCTGCCAGGAACTGGGCCCAGGGTGGCACGCATGAGGCCGCCCTCCCTCTGGCCTCGCTTCCCTTTCTCGGACTCTGTCTCCCAGGGCCCCAACACGCTGCGCAAGGCTTCAAGGGAGAAATGGTATGTTATCCGCCCCCCACCCCCCGGCAGCTTATCCAAGTCCCTCCAGAGCTCAGACAAGTAGGTCAGTGAGAACGTGCTGATACACCAGCGAGCTCCCTTAGTGGTGCCCGGCTTCTGGGGAGGGTGAGCATTTTTCTCCAACGTAGGATAAAGGAACAGCATAGTGGGTAGTCGCTTGCCTTGTAAGCGGCCAACCTAGATTTCATCCCCGGCACCACATACGGTCCCCCAAACCCACCAGGAGTGACCCTGCACACAGAGCCAGGAGTCAGCCCTGAGCACAGAACCAGGAGTCAGCCCTGAGCACAGAACCGGGAGTGACCCTGAGCACCGAGCCAGGAGTGACCCTGAGCAGAGCCAGAATTGACCCTGAGCACAGAGCTGGAAGTCAGCCCTGAGCACAGAGCTGGGAGTGACCCTGAGCACCGCCAGGTGTGGCCCCAAACCCTCGGGCAGTGTAGGGATGAGACTTCCCGGTTGCTCCTTGACCTTTGGGTGGTGGCTTCGGGCTCTATGACTTGGGGCCACTCCTGGCTGTTCGGGGGGCCATGTAGAGCTGGGGTCAAACCCAGGTCTGCTGAGGGCCTCTCTGGCCCCAAGCCGGACTCTTTACAAACACGGGGAGCTTCCTGCAGTGCTGCTCAGAGGACAGAGGAGAGACGTCCCAGGACTTTTCGGCTGGAGGATCGTGTGAGAGACTTTTTAAAGTTGTAGAATGTGTGACAAATGCAAATACAGTTTTTGAAAGTCAAGGCTTTGCCTCCCTCTGTTAAAAAGTCCAACTCAAGGACTTCCAGAGTAGAAGTGTGGAAGCGTGGTTAATGCTGGGCCTTGAGTTAATTGATTGATGAGATGATTGATTCGTTCCCTCCTTCATTCCGCAAGCAATTACACAGCTAATGCTCTTCTGGATACTGTCCAGAGGAAAGGAAAGTGGCTATTGAGAGCAGAGTTGGTGCAGTCAGGCTGTGGGGAGCAGAGAGGGCACAGCTGGCAGGGCATTCGGCTCCCAGGGACATCTCCGCACGGCGATGGTCTCCTCAGGCCCCCAGGACTGAGCACGGAAGCAGGAGAGAACCTGACACCACCAGGAGTGCCCCCCAGAGGAAAACCAAAGTTCAAAAGGCAACAGCCATCCCAGCAGGCAGATGGGCAGGCGTGAAGGCACGGTCACTCTCCTTGCACGTGGCCACCCACACGGTCCCTCAAACCCCCCAGGAGAGACCCCGAGTGCAGGCCAGGATGGGCCCGGCAGAACCCCACAGGTGTGGCTCCAAAACAGACACAAAACGTTTCCAGCCCATGGATGAAGCCCCAGGAAGCCCCCGTGGGCTGGCGGGCTGGTGGCAGCCCAAGGCCCGGCCGCGTGGAGTCCCTCAGGCACAGCCAGGCGGCCCCGGGGGGCAGCACAGACTCCGGGTCGCTCCGAGCACCGCGAGCGCGGACAGAACCAAGGCCGACTCGCGGCGAAGTTCATGCACCTTAAAAGGGAATGTTTTTTCCCAGCCACGGGCCTTCACAGTCCCACACTCTGTTATTTTCTCCCGCGAACAGACACTTTAAATTGCACCCTTGTGCGGCTTTGAAGGAAGCCTTTCAGCACCCATCACTCGTCTCCGCCCCAGCGGGAGAACGCCACCCCCAGCCGCCAGGCAGGGTACAGGAGCAGGTGCACACACAGACACACACATCACACCTACTTACACATGCACGTGCCCACGTACAGACACGGTGCTCAAACAGGCATGCACACGTCACACATACTTACACACGCAGTGCCCACGTACAGACATGGTGTTCACATAGGCATATACATGTGTACATACTTGCACACACAGGTGTGCACGTGCAGACACTGTGCTCACACAGTCATGCATGTGTACACATACTGACACACGTGTGCATGTGCAGACACTGTTCTCACACAGATGAGTGTATGCACACAATTACACACATGTGCATACATGCACACACTGTGCTCACAGTCACACACAAGCATGTGTGTGTGCACCCTTACACCCAGGTGTGCACATGGAGATACTTCTCACACAGGTGAGCTCGTGTACACATACTTACATGACATGCACATATGCAGACACTCTGATCACACAGTCACACACAGGTATGCATGTGTGCACATACTTGGACATGCATATACACATGTACACACTGTTCTCACACAGACATCTGCATGTGCACATATGCAGAAACTGTGCTCCCCTAGGCATGCACAGTCACACATGGCACACACTGACACATGGGCCCATGCACATGTACACATACTTACACACGCATGTGTACATGTGCAGACTCTGTCTCACACTGACATGCATAGGCACACGAACACAGAACTATTACTGAGAGAGGAATGACACATATCACACCTGAGCAAAGATGGCATGTAACCAGTAGTGTGTCCACCGTCGTGTTCCATGTATGAGACATTTACTGTACATGGTAAGGAATGATGCATGCATGACTAATGTATAGATGTATTTTATCTGTAGTGTGGAAATGGATAGTAATGTGAAAACAATATACACATTTCATGTATGAGTAGTGTAAAATAATGATGCACTTGACTAATGATGCATAAATTATATGTGACTTATGAACGATGTATAAATAGAAAAGTATATCTCACCAAGAGCACAGATATGTATTATTTATCATGTGAAAATCATGTATAAGAAGTAATGTGTAAGTAATCATGTAGAGATGTACCTTATACAAGACAGAGATGACAACTATGTATAACTGGCAATGTGTGTGTTTATTTAACAGATTGGTAATGCATAGCTTATAGTGCACCTGTGGAGTCTATTGCTAGGAGTGTGTGTTATATGAAGTGATAACGTGTGTGTGACTAGTCTGACTTAACTGCCTTCCTCCTTCTCACTGTTCTGCTGGTCCCTAACAAATCCTTTGCTTCAACCCTTGACTTTGGATCTTCCTCTAGAAGGAGACTAACTTACACACCATGTAAGGAGATAACAGACACCAGAATTTCACAAGTATGCCACAAGGGCTTGGAAGGTTGCGCATGGCCGCTATTTCATCCTTCTGCTTCACCGTGTACCTTCATGCCTTTCGGCTACGGAGAAGACTGTGACTACACAGCGGCGGCCTAGCCACGGGCTGAGGCCAGGCGGGCGCAGACAGGCCGGGTGCGGAGCAGTCTCTGAGCCGCCAGCACGTTCTGCCTCCGTCAGCCGTTTCCCACGCGCAGATTCACGCCCTGTGGCTGCCGGGGTGGGGCGGCCCTTGTGCCCGTTCTCCCTGGGGGGCCCTTCTTCATGGCACGTTCCCACGTTTCCACATTCCCACACTCTATAACGACCCACTCTCCCACTGTGTGTTCCAGCAGTCCTGGCTGTCTCGGGCCGCGCCTAGCACAAGGCAGCAGTCGGATCTCGGGGTTGCTTCTGCCGAATCGGGAGCTATCAGGTGCGTCTGTAAATTAACCATGAAAGAGCGATGGGGGTTCCTGCCAGGTCCTCAGCGGGGGGCGAACCAGATCCCGGACGCTAGTCCGATCACTTCCCAGATACTCTCTAGCCCCTTTCCTGCCAGGCGCCCCAGGCTGTGGGCACGAGAGACTTTCAGAAGTGAAGCCAACAGGCAGACGCGAACAGCGGGAAAGCTCGACTGGACTGCCGGGAACCCCAAGCTCTCGACCCCGGCAGGGTGCAAGTGGGAAACGGGCGGGTCTGTGTGAACAACAGTCTGAGCAGAGCAGACCTGAGCAAACGCCTCCGCTGGGACCAGCGCCCAGAGGGTGGAGCAGCCTCCCAGCCCCTCCCTGCGAGGCTCCCAAGGGCGGGAAAAGCACCAAGCCGCTCAGGCGTTTGGAGACCAAGTTCCAAGGACACAAACAACCTCCCCCCACACCGTTTGGTGGCCGGACCAGGCAGAATTACTGATGGGCCAGGATCCGCTTCAGAATTTCCAAAGGACAGGGAAAGAAGCGGAGACTGTGTCCACCAACTGATTATCACGTGTGCAGCGTGTGCGTGTCCCAACCTTCTTTGTTCTCAAAGCAAAGCAGAGAGAAACTAAGTAGGGCCAGAGAAGCATCACAGGGGCAACACACGTGCCTGGCATGTGACCATTCCAGGTTCAATCCCTGGCACCAGCAGGAGTGACCACTGCGCACAGAGCCAGGAGTGACCCTGAGCACAAACCCAGGAGTAACCCCTGAGCACTGACCCAGGAGTGACCCTGAGCACTCCCAGGAGTGACCTTGTTCTCAGAGCCAGGAGTGAGCCCCAAGCACAGAGCCAGAAGTCAGCCCTGAGCACTGGTGGGTGTACCCCCATACCAAACCAAACCGAAAGTAACTCAGGTAAGCTCTTCCCTTACTACAAGGCCCTCCGAGTCAAACTGAGCCACCCAGTTCCAGGACGGTCCGGACAGAGCTGCATGTCCCTCCTTGGCTGTCTGCCTCAGTTCCCCACTCTCCGCACTGTTGAATTCTGTGTCAGGAGATAGTCGGCCAGTTCGCATAGGACACCAGATGCGAGCAAGCTGCCCTCCAGGCAGGAAGTTCTCTGCTCAGTGCATAGCACCGTTAGCAGAGCAAAACCAAACATCCAGATAGAAAGACAAGCTTTGCTGGTAGACTCATCTCTACCCCAGCCCTCCTTCCCCTGGGCCTGAGTGAAGGAAGCACCCCGTTCCTCATGGGGCTGCTTCAATACCGTGTTTGAACGTCTCATTTCCAGTCAGCTGCTCAGATAATCAGATAGAATTTTTCCTTCTGACAGAAGAGAACTTTCTGGAATTAAATTTTTTTTTTATTTTTGGGTCACACCCGGCAATGCACAGGGGTTACTCCTGGCTCTGCACTCGGGAATTACTCCTGACGGTGCTCAGGGATGCTGGGAATTGAACCCGGGTTGGCTGTGTGCAAGGCAAATGCCCTCCCCACTGTGCTATCGCTCCAGCCCCCTGGAATTATTTTTTTTTTTATTTTTAAAAAAGACATATCCTGGGCCAGAGAGATAGTTCATCAGGGAACCTAATCCAGCGTGTTCCCAAGCCCCTCCGGGACTAACCCTTGAGCACAGAGCCAGGAGTAGGCCCTGAGCACTGCCAGGTGTGGACCAGGCCCCAAACGTACTAATTCACTGCCCTGCATTGACCCTAGTGATGACAAGGGGAACACAGACCCCTCCTCTGCCCTCCTCTGCGCTCCCCTCCGGGGCTCCACGGATTGAGCCACGAAGCCACGTCACACATTAAGGCCTGATGTAACTCATCTGACATTCGATATCAGAGAGCACGACACAAGACCGTGGTTTGGCAGCTCTGTGGAGTGTGGGGATGTGGTCCTAGAAGCTCTGCTCTCTGCATCGGCACGTGGAGAAGTGCTTATTTTTAAGTCAAACTAATTGTACAGTGGTTGCCATGCAGACAGCTAAGTCTGAATTTACAACGAATGAGTCCCCTGCCTAATGAATTTTAATTTGTAAATGTTGCAGAAATACTTTATTAGACGGATTCAAACACAATGGATTAGCTCATTTTTAACCAACTAGACAAAATCCCGCACAGGAATTTCAAAAGGAGTCAGTTGGCAAATGACTAGCTCACTTTTAGAAAGTGGTAAAATTCTTTATCAAAGTCCATTTTCCCCTAATGTTTTCTATCAATGCTTAGAATATATTTCCTGTAATTCTCTATGTAAGCATCGTGATTTATAATCTCTCAACCAGAACTGAACCCTGCCGATTTGATTGCGAGTCTTTGACTCTCTGACAGATTGCTCTCATTACTTGGGACAGTCGGGGCTGAGTTCTCAGCCATTCGTGCCTCGTGGTCATGGGGAGAGATTCTCTTGGCTTCTGAGCTGGTGTGTTGTTCTTGTTTGCCGCCTCCAAATAAGCCACTTCGTTGGAGCAAGAGTGAAAGTTCCTTTCAGACCCAGAGATGTGGAGAAAACCCTTAAAGACGCGGCAAAGGTTCTGTGTCTCTCAGGGCTCACAGCTCTGACGGCTGCTCAGACCTGCGTGTCGGGCGGTGGGCTTGGCGTCCAACCCCAGCCGTTGACTCCTGCTCACTCCCTCTACCGCCCCCCTCCCCCACGCGTGGTGAGACCTGTGTCCGTGGCTGCTCTGCCCCACAACCCCCGCTCACTCTCTCAGCTAAGACCAAGCCCACAGATCAGCGTCTACTCCCACCGACGTCGGGTTCTGAGTGGCGGGGAGGCACGTGTTCCCTCTGCTGCTACTTCGCTGGCATCTCGCCTGCTTTTGGCACCTGCTTCTTCATTATGAATCGGCTCATTAAAAAGTCTATAATTGGAGAAATTTCAGGGGATAGTGGTAATTACAGACTTGGGAAGTGTAGAAATTACAAGCATTTAATGATCAAAAACAATTAAATCACTGAAGAAAATAAAAATCCATATGATTAATATAAAAGGAGAAGGCAGGTAGAAAAAGATGAAGAACTTTAGAAATTCTATGGTAAGAACTCAAAATACTGCAGTTACCCCTAAATATAATACCCTAACCCTAAAACTCAACCTAAGCGTAATATCATCCCTAACCCTAAACCTAAAACCTGCTGCAACAATACCTTACCCATAACCTAGAACCTAAAGCAAGCCTAACCCTAATTCTAACTAAGAATACACAAGCCAACCCTAACCATACGTTAAATTACCCCTGGATAGACTAAATATAAACTTATCCTAACCAAACCTTAACATTTACCCTAACCCTACCATAATCTGAACATAATTAACATAACATAAATCTTAGGTTTACCTTAAGCCTAAACCTAATCCTTAACCTAACCCTAACCCTAAATCCTAACTCTAACATAACCCTAAACCTAATCCTAGTCTAACCCTACACTATATAAACACTAACCCTAAATCCTAAACCCTACCCCAACCCCAACCCCAACCCTAACCCTGATCCTCCCCTACCCACAACCCTACCCTAACCCTAAACAGAGTCTCCTGCCCCCGCGCCTGGCTGTCGGGGCCCCTTGGAGGGGAGCAGGTTGAGTTTTCCTCCCTGCCCCAACCAGGGTTCCGGCAGCCGAAGACCTCCAGAACCAGCCACCACACATGAAGGTACCGGCATAGAAACAAAGGCTTGCGGGTCCCGGGGCTGAGATCTCCAAGCCTACTCTGATCGGGGCTGAGAATCCTCCACCCAGATCCTCCAAATTCCTGTAGGTGGGGATCACACCCACCAACTGGCCCCCTGGCGCCATGTAATCCCATCAACGAACAAGAACTCAGAGACTATAAAACCCAGCTCCCGGAAGCACACGGCCGCATTTGCGGCCACGTGACATTTTATTTTCTCATTTCTACTTTGGACAAACTGGCAGGCTACCAAATGTAACCTGCCCACACAGCAGAGTCTGGCAAACTCCCCGTGGCATACCCAATATGCCAAATACCAGTAACAATGATGGGTCTCATTCTCCTAAAGAGCCTTGAATATGACACTTTCTAAAAAGTCTCAGGGCTAGGATGAAGGAGACGTTACTGGGGCCTGCTCGAAGCAATCGATGAATAACAGGATGGTCATGATCGTGATCGTGAACCCTAACCCTACCCCTAACCCGACCATAACCTGAACACTACCCTAACCCTAACTCGACCCTAACCCTAACCCTTGGTTTCTCTGCCTCCACCATGCAGGGGCCCTGTACTGGTGATTCCCCAACACTGAATAAATCGGTGGTCCAACCAGGACTGAGTGGAGGTGGGGGGGGGGGTCCCTCGGGAGTCAGATGTGATTTTGAGGCTCCGGCCTACCGGGGACTGACTGCTGTTGGAACAAATGCTGACGTGTTTGCTTCTTTCCTGGAATGCATGAGTCCAGGAAGCTCCTGCCCCCACAGCCCCGGTAACAGCCCTCAGCCACGGCAGCGGCTCCCAGGGCCGTGGGCCTGGCGCCACGTCACCACTTCCAGCACTTCCCAAAGACCAAGTCTCAAAAGGCACCTGGACTGTGGTCCCTCCCTGCCCCTGTCCTTTCTGGCTGCCCCAGCACCGCAGGGCAGAGGCCAGAGGGCGGCAAGCCAGGCCGGACTGAGTGAACCCCCAGTGGATATCAGACACGGAGTGCCCCCTCAGTGAGTGTCTCTCCTCCTCCCAGAGCTGAGGATGGCAGAGCCAGGCTGCACCATCGGCCTCTGTCCCCACTGCCCCGACGGACACACAGCAGCCTAGCCTCAGGGGGCCTGGCGGAGGGGTGGCTTGTCGGGTCCTCCGCCTCAGACCCATGGGCCTTTGCTCATCCCAACTCTCCTTTCCTTCCTGACTCTCGGTAAATGCTGTTCTGGCCACTTCACTGCTTGACTTTGCTGTCCTGAGCCATCGCAGTAAGCCCCGAGACCACTCGGAGCCCAGAGTTAGTGGGCAGGCTCAAGTGTGAACAGAGAACCTGGATGCGAGTGACCGCATAGCCTCTGGGCTGGGAGTCGTGAGCAAGCAGAACAGATGGACGGTGACTCCAGCGAATAGCCTCCCACCCCAGGCCTGGAGCCTGGACTGACCCTCATGGACATGACAGCCCCTCACAGCCGATGGGCATCCACACGTGGCATCAAGTTAAAAACAGGCACTTTACAGGGGTCAGTCTGGTCCGCTCTGGACATGAGAGACGGAAGGGAGGACATGCCCAGGAAGGCCAGTTGTGACCAGAAGGAGAGGGGGAACTGCACAAGAGGGTGACCAGGGCCCAGACCCAGAGGTGATTCCGGGCTGAGAAGCTGCTGACAAAGGCACCGAGGGTGGGAGAGATGCACATAAGGGGCCAGAGAGTCGGGACAGGGGTCAGCGCCAGCCTCGCATGTGGTCAGCTCAGGCCCAACCCCAGTACCACACAGGGGTCCTCCTAGCACCTCCAGGAGTGGCCTCCAAGCACAGGGTCCAAGCACTGCTGGCTGTGGCCCCAGAAAGCAGCAGGAGGAGGAGCCAGAGGGCTCAGATCTGACAAGAGAAGGGGACGTGGCTGCCCCTACACACACAGAGACACACAGATACACACACACACACACACACACACACATACACACACACAGAGCGCCTTTGACATGGTTCTCGATCCGTCTGGGGAAATGCGTGTAGAGAATTAGGCACAAACAGCCATGGATTCTCAGGAGATTTCCAGGGAAGGAGAAAGAAGCTGGAAAGAAACTCCCGGCTCTCTGCGTGCCGTCGTCCTGAGCCAGCCCCTCGCCGGGCCCTGAACACTTGCTAACGCAAGTGTCAGCAGCAGATCCGCCTGTGCTGGGATGTGGGTCCTGGTACGTGAATGCGTTAGACAGCTCCCAGACTCTGGAGTTTCCGGCCGTGATGCAGTTCCGTTTCCTTTGAACTCACTTCCCTCAAGCTCCAGTATTTTAGGACTTCCTTGACATATCTCTAGTTTTCGTCTCCAAGAAACAGTCAAAACATGGCTTCGAACATTTCCAAAGCAATAATGCACCTTTTAAAACATTTTCACTGGAGAGTAAAGGTAAAACTCCACCCACAGCACAACTCTCGGCTGTGGTTGAAAGACCATTTCAAACCTTCTGGCCACCCGGCGTTGGTTTGTGCCTTCTCGCAGGGAGAGTTCTGGGCCAATGGAGACACTCACACCCTCTGAGGATGAGCTGACAACCTGGCACCATGAGGGATGGCCTCCAAGTCCACGGCACCCATTCCATGGCCAGGAGTGTCCAGGATTCGTGCCCAGAAAAGAGGGGTAAGAGGCAGACTGGGGAGAGGGGGGGTCCACAAGATAAGTGTGTAAAGTTGACCCCAGTTTCAGCCTGACCTAGCAAAGGGGAAAGATGTTGAGAATGAATGAAAGAGGGGCCGGGAGACAGCGCAGCAGCTTGAGTGCAGCCGTTGTGCTTAGGGCAAAATTAGGGTTCAGGTTCGGGTTACGGTTAGGGTTAGGGTAGGGTTAGAGTTAGAGATAGGGTTAGGGTGAGGGCCAAGGATTAGGGTCAGTGTAGGGTAAGGGTTGGGGTTAGGGTTAGGGTAAGGGTTAGGGCTAGGGTTAGGGTTAGGGTTAGGTTTAAGTGTTATTGTTAGTGCAGGGTAAGGGTTAGGGTTAGGGGTTAGGGTTAGGGGTTAGTGGTAAGGGGTTAAGGTTAGAGTTAGGGTTAGGGTTGGGTTAGGGTTTGGTTAATGTTAGGATTTATGTTAGGATGTTAGGGTTAGGGTTAGGGTTAGGGTTGGGTTAGGGTTAGGGTTAGGATGTTAGGGTTAGGGTTAGGGTTTTGGTTGGATTAGGGTTAGGGCTGAGGTTAAGTTTAGGGTTAGTGTTAAGGTTAGGGTTAGGACTACGGTTAGAGTAGGGTTCGTATTAGTGCTACAGTTAGGGTACAGTTAGGCTTAGGGTAATTTTAGGGTTAGTGTTAGCCTTAGGGTAAGGGTTATGGTTAGGGTTTCGTTTTTCTCATGGTTAGTGTTAGGGTTAGGTTAGTCCGACAGCACTGAATGTAGATCTGGGACAGGTTCCTCTTGTGAAAAGACTCAGACAGACACACGTGGCCCCGAGCATAGTGCTCGCGTTGGGGCCCAGCTGGTGCAGGGTCCCAGGCCCTCCCCAGCAGGTCACTTGGCCCCTCCGGGTGCCCCTGCAGACACCCAGCAAGCCTGTGGCCCCAGAGCAGATTCTCCCAGTGGCCCCCTTTCCCCAAGGTTCTGGAGAGGCAGAGGCCCTGGCAGCTGGTGAGGGCAGACCAGGAGAAGCAGCCTCAGCTCAGGCCTGGCTGAAAGGGCTCAGACACTGCAGCGCTCCAGGGAAAGTTCGAGCACATTCAGACGTTTCCCGAAGGAATTACATTTCCCTGGAGACAGATGAAAAATTGGTTTTAGCCAAGTAATAGAATCAATTGTGCAAAACATATCTTGAATGGAAACCATGGACCAGAAAGAAACATAATGAGGAAATCAAGAGGAGAGGGGAGGGGAGGGGAGGAAAAAGGTAGGAGAGGGGATTGGAGACAGGGGAGGGGAGGGGAGGGGAGGGGAGGGGAGGGGAGGGGAGGGGAGGGGAGGGGAGGAAAAAGGTAGGAGAGGGGATTGGAGACAGGGGAGGGGAGGGGAGGGGAGGGGAGGAAAAAGGTAGGAGAGGGGATTGGAGACAGGGGAGGGGAGGGGAGGGGAGGGGAGGGGAGGGGAGGGGAGGGGAGGGGAGGAAAAAGGTAGGAGAGGGGATTGGAGACAGGGGAGGGGAGGGGAGGGGAGGGGAGGGGAGGGGAGGGGAGGGGAGGGGAGGGGAGATAAGAACAACTAAAGACACGGCAGTTTACAGAAGCTGAGCAAACACTAAATACAGTAAAACCAAAAGTCCATCCCCAAACATATCACAGCAAAACGTCTAAAAAGCAGATACAAAGGAAAACTCCCCCAAAGCCAATCATAGGTCGTCTACGTGTTATGATTCAGGGTGCATGAATTTGAGTGAGGCTGAATTTCTCTCAACAGAAGAAAACGCTTCTTCTTATGATGGAAGAAAATGGCGCTGCCCCACCCCACAGACCCTGTCCAGTGAAACGTTCAAAAACAAGAATTTCTCAAAGGAAACCCGAGAGGTTGTTTCTGCAGCAGGCATCCCTTATACAACAGCCAAAGGAAGTTCACCCACCAGAAAGGAAATGATAACAGAAATAAGATTACAAGTTCATACCGGAAAGAATGACGTCACGGCAAAATGCAGGGTGAGTATCATAGACCCTTCTGTTCACGAATTTCTTTTTTTAATTTTTAATTTTTTAATTTTTTAATGGATCACCATGAGATACAGTGACAGACTTGCTCACAGACTTCTTAAGTCACCTTTGTGTCTTGAAGCAAAAGTGTGCTCAATGTATATAGACATATTTGATAGAATTGTATTTTGAAATTATAGAAAGGAGAGTTTAAATGAAATGAAGTGTTTTATTCCTTCACTGAGAGTGTTAAAACCAAGTTATATGTTTATATTGTGATATCCAGGCAACCACTAAGAAAACTGCATGTGAAAATATTTTCAAGAGCAGAAATAAAATAAGAAAATTTAAAAAAGTATTTGCTTGAGCGGGCCCAGTAACATTGTGAGACTTGTCACTGTGTTTGGCATATCGAATACGTCATGGGTAGCTTGCCAGGCTTTCACGAAAATAGAGAGTAGGAAGAATATTACCAAAGAAATCAGAAAATACCAACAACAAAATGTAGACTGATACAACATTGTATCAGTCATTACTTTTTTTTTTCTTGTTGGGTCACACCCGGCGATGCTCAGAGGTTACTCCTGGCTTTGCACTCCGGAATCGCTCCTGGTGGTGTTCGGGGGACCATATGGGATGCTGGGAATCGAAGCCGGGTCAGCTGCATGCAAGGCAAATGCCCTACCCCCTGTACTATTGCTCCAGCCCCGGTCATTATTTTAAAGTAAGTGAAGCAAAAGGAAGGCAGTGAGCAGGCTGAGATATCTAACTGGAAGGCAGATGGGGAGACTGGGCTATAAACGAGATTTAGTAAGACGCCGTCTAAAAGAATCCACCTCAAACATAAGCAAACAGGCAGGATGAAAGAAGGAAGAACATGCCCCAGCATATTTATATCATGTGTGATGATTAGCCGTGACGGCAGATCACCCGAGAAGAGAGACGTTACATAAGCCACACAGGCCCCTGCCCAGGGGAAGTGAGAACCGAATAAATAGCAGAGCTTCAGAATTCAGGAAAAGAAGTTGTCACTACTGAAAGGAGAAATGAGCAAATTCACAATTACAGTTGGGACTTCAGCACTCCAATCCTGCTAACCGGGAAAACTAGGCAGAAGGTTTGCAAAAACAAGGAAGACTTGCACAGCACTGCTGACCAGTCCGTCCCAGCTGTTGGTCTGTCCCAGGAACCTCGAACTCCTCACCTAGTGTCCCGGGACGTAACCCAAACATCGACAGATTTAAAAGTAATAAAACCTGGGGGCTGGAGAGATAGCACAGCGGGTAGGGTGTTTGCCTTGCATGCGGCCGACCCGGGTTTGATTCCCAGCATCCCATATGGTCCCCTGAACACCGCCAGCAGTGACTCCTGAGTGCAGAGCCAGGAGTAACCCCTATGCATTGCCAGGTGTGACCCAGAAAGCAAAAAAAAAAGTTTCAAATAAATAAATAAAGTAATAAAACCAGTGAGCATGTTCCTAGCAATGCTGGAATAAAGCAGAAATCAATAATAAAATATCAATAGTAATAGAAATTCATTCCAGCACTTGGAAATCCAACCAGCTTCTAACCACCCACGGAGGACACGGAGACTCGGCTGAGCTGAAACAGGTGTGGAGTGCTGGCTGCTGCCAGTCAGCCCTGAGAGGACGTTCGTGCTGTCCAGGGCATCCATGAGAAAAGGGAAGAAGACCCAAGAAACACATTACCCGGTTCAGGGCAATTCGCTTTAATGATCAGGCAACAGACTCAACTCTCTGTCTTTCTCCTTCCACTGAAGACTGTTGCATGACAGTTTTGCCGCCTTTCCGGAGTGCAGCAAAACACATCACCATGCACATAAATGACACGTAAATGGTCCTCAGGGAGCCTGGCTCCATCCACCACCACATCATTGCTACCGATCCACTCCCCCACCCCCTGCCCCCTCCCCTTACCACTCATTAACTAACCACTAATTAATTTTATGGTCCAGCAATTAATTTTGTTTTATAATCTGGAAGTGTATCTAGTTTGCTAGCTTCTCAGTCTCCTTATCTCCTCTGTGTACCACATAGGAATGGCATCATACAGAATTTGTTTCATCTGGTTTATTTCCTGAAGCACGATATTCCCTCTGGTCCCGTCCATGTTGTTGCAAATGTTCTCGCCTTTGTTCACAGCTCAGTAGTATTCCGCTGTGTGTTGTGCCCCTCTTCTCTGTGAGGTTACCCGGCTGTGCTACTTAGGTTCTTTCCAGGCCTCGTCTAGCCTAAAGATTTCTGCAATCAATACTGGAGTGCGTGTAGCCCCTCACGTTGGTGCGTCTCTATTTGGGGCAGAAGCAGATGCCCAAACGTGTGGTCACTGGAGGCAAGAGATGGAACGTTTATTCCCAAGGTTCTTAGCTCCCGCTGAGAGCTCCCAGGTCCTCTCTGCACACCTGCTGCTGGTCTCAGAGCGGGGACCCAGCCCTGGTGCCTCTCCGTCCCCGGGTGGGGGGGCTGTGCACGCCTGCGTTCCTCAGAATGAGACTGTCCTGTAACATTCGCCCAGTTTCCTGCTGGGCTGTTTCAGCTCTTCCCAGGTTCTCTCCACTCTCTGGAGTCTCTGTACACGGGACGTCAATCAGGTGCACTATGGTTCCTTTTGGATAAATTTCCATATATAAGGAGGGTACACACCTGGCAATGCTTGGAGGTTGTGCCATGCTCGCTCGTGACATGCGGTGGGGCTCAGGGTCACACGTGCTGTCAGGGCCGAGCCAGCCTTCTCTGCAGGCAGAGGAGTGTGTTCCCTCCTGTGCTGTGTCTCTGACCCCGTCATTTCTTAATTCACAAGCTCTCTAAAATGTCATCATCAGAACCCTCCACATCAATTTTCCTTGACTTTAACAGATAACGGCTTTGAAGGCAATAATTTTGGGTTCTGTTCTGAAGTAGTGGTATCAAAGAACAAAGGTAACTTTTGAGTATAACTGGAGGCAGAGATTTTTAAAAATGTGATCACTTCCAAAGGCCTAAAGTCTTTTTGTTTTCACAGCATAAATTAGCCTGTTATACAAAGGACTCTGAGAGGTGAGGGATTCAGGATAAATCGTGACCCCTGGGTGACGCAGTGACATTCCAGGTGAGGAGTGAGGCTTACTCACCCAGAGCCGACACCCCCGCCCCCCCACTGCTGCCTGCCTGATTGGCGGCTTCAGAAGCGGGCACTTAGCTTGGAGTCCTCATGGAACTTGAACTCTTACCCTAAGTGATTCAGAACATTGCCTTGCCTCATGAAAGAGTCCTTACAATCCTCTACCATCTTCTCTTTAAAAGTTACACTTTCCATATTTAAATCTCGATTTTCATTCACATAACAGGGGAAAGGGATCCCTTCTTGACGACAGTGGCTTCTGGAATCAATTTTTATAAAGCTATCGTACCTGCCAGCTAAGAACTGGAAACTGAAGAAAATTTTCCTAAACTCTACTGGAAATGGAAGGTTCAAAGACTGGAACTGATGATTAGAAAAAAGTCATTCATACACACTCAGATCAGCATACATACCCACACACACTCACGTGGACATATATGCACACACACTCATGTGAGCACACGTGCACAAAAATCATGTGAGCACACATATGCACACACATGAGCATACATACACACACATGAGCACACATACACACACTGACATGAGCATACGTGCACACATACTCATGCGAGCATACAAACACACACTCACACAAGCATACATGCACACACATTCATGTGAGCACGCATGCATGTGCACACATGAGCATACATACACACGCATACACGTGCACATGCATACACATGTGCACAGACACATAAGCATACATGCACATGCCCTAGCCCACATGAGCATACATACATATGTGCACACGAGGACCCACAAACAGATGCACAGCACACATATAGACATACTTATGTACACTTGTGTGTCCATGAAAGCACATGCGTACAAGCATACAGGACCACGCACCATGTGCGGCCATCATGGCCCAGCTCTGCCGCCTGTTATCTGGGTGCCCCAGAGCTGCTGCTTCTTGGGCACTGGCCCACCCGTGCGGTGAGTCAGCGGTCTGCAGGGAGAGCGGGGTGGGGGGCAGGGAGGCCGCTGGTTCCCAGGAGATCCCATCCCTGGTGCGCAGACGGACGCTGTCCTGGCTGGTTGGTTCTTTGTTCTAGGCTGGTCGAGGGCAGCGTGGCCGGGGCAGACGCGCACACCAGCCGTGGGGGGTGAGCAGGCGGGGGAGATGGCCCATGTCCTAGCTCCTGCCAGAAGTCGGTGGATTGAGTCCACCGAGCGGCTGCAGGAGTGTGTCTGGGTCCCAGGGAGGAGACAGGGCGTGCGTGCTGGCTGGGCCACGCAGCAGGAGAGGCCTGCCTGAGGGCCATGGGCAGCAGCGAGCCCAGGACAGAGGGGCAGGACATGCTTCCAGCCCCCGGCTTCTACCGAAGGGTCCCAGGGGGCTACAGGGACATGTGTCAGACAGATGGACACGAGCACCGCCATGTCCAGGCAAGTGCTGACCTCCCTGCTGGCTGTGACACTGGGTCAAAGGAGCGTGGACACAGCCCTGGAGATCAGGGTCAGCCCCAAGGTCAGCCAGTGTCTGAGGGTCCCAGGGAGCCCGGGCTCTGCGCCCTCTGCGCCCCTCTGCACCCAACCTGCCCCCAGCATGCTGCCTGCCCTGTCCAGCGCCAGTCCACCTGCAGCCGTGGTTCTGGTCTTCACACAGAGAAGAGGGGAACCAGGGTCCAGAGGCCAAGCACCCCAAGGAAGCGAGAACGAGGCTCGGACACTCGGAAATCCGGATCTTTGCCAAACTGGTCTCGCCGTTCATACTGTCAGCAGGACACCCACGGAGCCTGGCCTGAGCCCCAGGCCACGCCCCAGGACAGAGACTGAGGCAGCTCTTAGGCGTGTATTTGCAGGTGTGTTTGCAGGTGTGTGTTTGTAGGTGTGTGTTTGCAGGTGTGTATGTTTGCAGGTGTGTGTTTGCAGGAGTGTGTTTAAGTGTGTGTTTGCAGGGGTATGTTTGTAGGTATGTGCGCTTAGGTGTGTGTTTGCAGGTGTGTATGCTTGCAGGTGTGTGTTTGCAGGGGTGTGTGTTTGCAGGTGTGTGTTTGCAGGGGTGTGTTTGTAGGTGTGTGTGTTTAGGTGTGTGTTTGCAGGTGTGTGTGTGTTTACAGGTGTGCACTTGAAGGTTTGTGTTTGCAGGTATATATGTTTGCAGGGGTGTGTGTTTGCAGGGGTGTGTGTTTGCAGGTGTGTGTTTGCAGGGGTGTGTTTGCAGGAGTGTGTTTAAGTGTGTGTTTGCAGGTGTGTGTTTGTGTGTGCGTGTTTGCAGGTGTGTGTTTGCAGGTGTGTGTTTGCAGGGTGTGCTTGCAGGTTTGTGTTTGCAGGTGTGTATGTTTGCAGGTGTGTGTTTGTAGGTGTGTGTGTTTGCAGGTGTGTGTCTGCAGATGTTTGTTTTCAGCGGTGTGTATTTGCAGGTGTGTGTATGCAAGGGTGTGTGTTTGCAGGTGTGTGCGCTTGCAGGTATGAGTTTTCAGGTGTGTGTTTACAGGGGTGTGTGCTTGCAGGTTTCTGTTTGCTGGGGTGTGTGTTTGCAGGTGTGTGTGTGTTTAGGTGCGTGTTTGCAGGTGTGTGTTTTCAGGGGTGTGTTTTCAGGTGTGTGTGTTTGCAGGTGTGTGTTTGTGTGTGTGTTTTCAGGGGTGTGTGTTTGCAGGTATGTGTGTTTACAGGTGTCTGCTTGCAGGTTTGTGTTTGCAGATGTGTGTGTTTGCAGGTGTGTGTTTTTGCGTGTGTGTTTGCAGGTGTGTGTTGCAGGGATGTGTGTTTTCAGGTGTGTGTGTTTTCAGATGTGTGTGTTTGCAGGTGTGTGTTTTTGCGTGTGTGTTTGCAAGTGTGTGTTTGCAGGGATGTGTGTTTGCAGGTGTGTGTTTGCAGGGGTGTGTGTTTGCAGGTGTGTATGCTTGCAGGTGTGTGTTTGCAGGGGTGTGTGTTTGCAGGTGTGTGTTTGCAGGGGTGTGTTTGTAGGTGTGTGTGTTTAGGTGTGTGTTTGCAGGTGTGTGTGTGTTTACAGGTGTGCACTTGAAGGTTTGTGTTTGCAGGTATATATGTTTGCAGGGGTGTGTGTTTGCAGGGGTGTGTGTTTGCAGGTGTGTGTTTGCAGGGGTGTGTTTGCAGGAGTGTGTTTAAGTGTGTGTTTGCAGGTGTGTGTTTGTGTGTGCGTGTTTGCAGGTGTGTGTTTGCAGGTGTGTGTTTGCAGGGTGTGCTTGCAGGTTTGTGTTTGCAGGTGTGTATGTTTGCAGGTGTGTGTTTGTAGGTGTGTGTGTTTGCAGGTGTGTGTCTGCAGATGTTTGTTTTCAGCGGTGTGTATTTGCAGGTGTGTGTATGCAAGGGTGTGTGTTTGCAGGTGTGTGCGCTTGCAGGTATGAGTTTTCAGGTGTGTGTTTACAAGGGTGTGTGCTTGCAGGTTTCTGTTTGCTGGGGTGTGTGTTTGCAGGTGTGTGTGTGTTTAGGTGCGTGTTTGCAGGTGTGTGTTTTCAGGGGTGTGTTTTCAGGTGTGTGTGTTTGCAGGTGTGTGTTTGTGTGTGTGTTTTCAGGGGTGTGTGTTTGCAGGTATGTGTGTTTACAGGTGTCTGCTTGCAGGTTTGTGTTTGCAGATGTGTGTGTTTGCAGGTGTGTGTTTTTGCGTGTGTGTTTGCAGGTGTGTGTTGCAGGGATGTGTGTTTTCAGGTGTGTGTGTTTTCAGATGTGTGTGTTTGCAGGTGTGTGTTTTTGCGTGTGTGTTTGCAAGTGTGTGTTTGCAGGGATGTGTGTTTGCAGGTGTGTGTTTGCAGGGGTGTGTGTTTGCAGGTGTGTGTGTTTGCAGGTGTGTGTTTTTGCGTGTGTGTTTGCAGGTGTGTGTTTGCAGGGATGTGCGTTTGCAGGTGTGTGTGTTTGCAGGTGTGTGTTTTTGCGTGTGTGCTTGCAGGTGTGTGTTTGCAGGTGTGTGTTTGCAGGGGTGTGTGTTTGCAGGTGTGTGTTTGCAGGTGTGTGTCTGCAAGTGTGTGTTTTTGCGTGTGTGTTTGCAGGTGTGTGTTTGCAGGGATGTGTTTGCAGGAATGTGCTTGCAGGTGTGTGTCTGCAGGTGTGTGTTTTTTCGTGTGTGTTTGCAGGTGTGTGTTTGCAGGGATGTGTTTGCAGGTGTGTGTTTGCAGGTGTGTGTTTGCAAGTGTGTATTGGCAGGTGTGTATGTTTGCAGGTGTGTGTTTGCAAGTGTGTGTGTTTGCAGGTGTGTGTGTTTAGGTGTGGGTTTGCAGGATCGTGGCTGACCAGGCAGGAGCAAGCCCCAGCGGGAAGTACCAGCCGGGCTGGTTTCTCTGCAGCCTTGAGGCGCGCCTGCTGCCACCTGGTGGTGTATTAGGGAATCGCAGTGAGGAGCCTGCAGGGGAAGGAGCAGGTGGGAGGGGGAGAGGGGCGGCGGGGGGGGGGGGGGGGGGGTGGCGGGGGAGGGACTGGCATGGCCGCTGCTGGGGACAGGGACTGGGAGCCTCAGCTCCGTGAGCGTGAGCTGCTGTGCCCATGTCACCTGACCTGCTATAGGGATCCGTTTTAGACAGAAAAGCCAGGATGGGAGTGGGCGGGGAGTGGGGGGTCTGTCTCTGCCGTGAGGGACGGTCACATCCGGGCCCCCAGGGGCCTCTCTGACCCCTCCCCCCTTCCACTGTGAAGGAGGCACAGGACCTCCGGCTCAGGAGGGGCAGGGCCAGCTCCCTTCCTCCTGGGCCCCCACCCGGAGCCCAGCTCCCCACACAGAGGGGGTCCGGAGCGGCTGGCCGGGGGTCTCGGGAGCCTACCACGCCCAGCCTGTGAGCTGGGGTTGGGAGAATATGCGAGGACAGGTGGGCAATATGACCCTCAGTGCGGGAACAGCCACCCAAGGCCGGAGCAACACCATGAAGCTCACGGCCCCAGAGGCCCGGAGAGGCTGGGCCAGGCATGACGCCTGGGACAGCTGCCCCCACCCTAGTCCAGCAGCCAGGAGGACATGGCCATGGGCAATGGGACCCTCACAGGAGGCAGTTACGCTGCCCTAAGGACGCTCCGAGCCTCGCGGCGTCCAGAGCAACTCGGCCCTCGCTGCCAGCCACTGCCACTGTCCTGCACAATGCTGGATGCCGCCTCTGTGAGCCGAGGCCCGACTCACTGCCTGCCCCGGCCCCACTCAGGTCCCCACGATGACCGTGACTGTTGTTGTCACCAAAAGGAGGAGCAGCCGAAGGAAAAATAAGGAGGAAGGACGGTGTGGACCATCTGCAAGACCAAGCCGTCTGGTGAGGACACAACTCGTGAGCCCGGAAGGAATGAAGGATCCAGAGCCCAGTTGGCTGGCACCGCCCCGCACACAACTGACCCCCGGGCTGAGTTGTGTGGGAATGTGACTGAGCGATTGTGAGTCAGTGTGAAAGTGTGAGAATGATTCTGTGTGTGAGTGAGCTGTGAGTGTGTGTGAGTGTGTGTGAGTCAGTGTGAGAGTGTGAGAGTGAGTCTGTGTGGGAGTGAGCCTGTGAGTATGAATGTGTGCGAGTGTATGTGTGAGTGTGTGTGTGAGAGGTGTGAGAGACTGTGAGTGTGAATGTGAGAGTGTGAGTGTGTGTGTGAGAGTATGTGTGAGAGACTGTGTGTGAGGTATGTGAGTGTGAGTGAGCCTGTGTGAGTGTAAATGTGAGTGTGTGTGTGAGGTGTGAATGTGTGTAAGGTGTGAGAGTGTGTGCTCACAGCGCAATGGCATTCGCCACAGCAAGACCCCCGTCGTACAAGTGAACACGGTGGACCCTGGGCTCAGAGTCAGATGGAGCCGAGTGGGGGACGCGACTCGTGTCCTGAAGAGTTTCGGCCAACACAGCGCCTCTCGCACCCGCCCAGAGCCTCTGAGCTTCTTTCTGCCAGCTGATTCCTTGCTTGGAACTGGGGTGGAGCCTTTCCTGACAGTGTTCAGGGCTGACTCGGGTTCTCTTCCCCTGACAGTGCTCAGGGCTGACTCAGACTCTCCCCCCGACAGTGCTCAGGGCTGACTCAGACTCTCCCCCCCGACAGTGCTCAGGGCTGACGCAGACTCTCCCACGAGTGCTGAGCATCACGGGGTGAGTGTGTGCAAGGTCGGCGCCGTGAGCCTTGCTTATCTCGGCCCCAGGCCTTCAGTTCCCTCCACTGGACACCTTTCCTGCATCAGCAGATGTGGCCATGAGGACAGCCCCCCCCCCACCCCAGAGCCCAGGCAGGGGCTGAGCAGAGCCGGCCCAGCCACAGGAGAACCACAGAGCACTGGATGCTCTTGCCACACCTCATTCTCCTCGGCGATGGGTCCAGACAGCAGGGGCGGAAATGGGGCCCAGCCCATGGGTGACCTCTGAGTCGCCCACACCACCCACACCACCCCTTTGACTGTTCTGCCGCGCATGTGGGTTCAAGTAGATTCCAAATAACCCAGGTGACTGCCAGCCCCGAGGAGTGATGGTTAAAAATACAGCCTGGGTTGAAGATGTCAGTTCTGAGAGGTGTGAACACCCCCCCCACCCCCCACCCCAGCTGGGCTGACAGCCTGACATATCCCCGTTAATTTCCCTGAGTTGGTTCCCATTTAACTGAGCTTGGCGCATTGTCAGCGCAGAACGACAACGTCCCAGCCCCCTTCAGTTCCTGGGACAAGGCTTGACAGAACATGCCAACCCCAGCGTCAGCGATGCCAACGTTCCCAGCACTCACAGGTCCTGTCCCGAGGTCACTTAGCCGGGCGACGGGAAGGTTTGGTGCCGACTCGCGTTCCCAGACGATTAGGGGGGACTCTGCAAATCACAGTCCTTTAGGAAAAAGTGTAAAAGAAAAACAAAGGGAAAACCCAGAATACTAAATATTGAGATTGTTCTCTTCATAAGCTAAAAGGCCTTTATTTTCCATTGTTTCCCAAACCAGGGGCCCCCAATGAGACTGGGGCTTTGAGACCCTGCAAAGGAGACCCTGTCAGGTCACAACACCCGCAAGGGTCTGTCTGGCCTTGTTCAGAGCGGCTTATCCACAATGGCCAAGCCCAGGGCGACGGCAGCTGGGGTGGGCGAAGAGCTCACGTCTGCCCATGCCCTGGGTTTTGCCCTGTCGTCTGCGGGGACAGCGAGGAGGTTCCAGGGATGGTGTGGACAGACCTGCCAGGGTCTTGCTGACAGGAAGTGAAAGAGATTGACAGCGTCAATCTCCCAGAAAGCAGGGATGGGCAGACAGGAAGCAGTACAGCGGCCGCAGGTCAGGGAGCTCGGCAAGGGGCCAGGGGGAGGCGGCTCAGTGGGAACTTCCGGGTGGGGGGTGACGAGCCCAGATGCAGAGTACAGCCTGAAACTCTGCTGCATCGTGGACCGACAACAAACACACTTTAGCCCTCCGAGGGGCCTGTCACAGAACTGAGAGCGAACGGCTTCACTTGCTGCAATCTCCTGCCGCGTCTTTGGTCCCGAGACTCACCACTGGCCGCTGGCGTCTCCCAGTGAGCAGACGGCCACTTTCTGCACCGAGGCTGCGGCGTCCCATGTCCCAGAGCAAAGGTGCCCGGCTCCCGCCCCTAGGTGGCCACGTGTGTGTAGAGACATGTGCGTCCATACATGTGCACATAGATGCATGGGCGTGTGGTCGATGAGTCTCGGGATAAAGCGTGATGGGCTGTCGGGTCTCCACACTCAGGTTCCTCTCAGGACCTTCAGGGCCGAGGGAGGTCACTGCATCCAATATCTCCCCTCCCTCCAGCCTGAAGCCCACTCGGCACCCAGCGAGAAGGCTGCAGGGCTGGAGGTGGCATCCAGGGAGAGGCCCTGCTGCCCTCTGAGCCCTGCAGGCCCCGCCCCACCCAGGATACCCAGGTCCGGCCGTCCTGACCCATTTGCAGGCAAAGCCCAGCTGGTGTGGAGCCCCGCCCAGCACCCACGCCTTCCCCTAGCTGCCCATGCCGGTGCACAGCTGTCCACCACAGGTGAGCACGGCTGCTCCAGGCCACACCCAGGGTGGCCCTTCCTGATGGTGTGGCCCGTGGCACAGAGACCTGCAGGCGGCCCCAGGGCTCCCGCCTCAGACAGCTCTGACTAAGCTTAGGGGCAGAGCCATGCAGGCCATGCAGAGGGTGGACACTGGAAGCTCAATCGTGACCCGCCCAGCCCCTCTGCTCTTCCCTGGGCTCTGTCTTCCTTAGCGAGAAAGACGGTTTACCAGGTTTAAGGTGCTGTTTGTTGGATACCATCTCCCAGGAAAGAGGGGACAGTGGGCACCTTTGTCCACACGCAGCCCCGTGGCTGCCCCAGTGACCCCTGCATGCTGGCAGGCGGAAAGCAGGGCCCAAGTCCCGCAGAGTTGGTCTGTGCTCCCACAGCATCAGTCACAAGCAAACCCCAGTGGACGATCGCAGAGAGCAGCCCCGTCCTGTGGGCAGTGGCTAGCCACCTGCAGGGAAGGGGCCAGCGGTGACAGGGAAGGAACCCGTATGCAGGGCTCCTGGGTCCCAGCTCCCTCCGGCCACTTACTGGCCATCCACACGCTCGCTCCACAGCTGGGCCTGGGTGGGGTCAGTGTGCCAGTCTTGTGGGCTGCCACAGGATTCGAATAGGAAGATCCGTGGCTGTGGCCAGTGCTGTAGCCTTGTTCTCCATCACTTCTCAAACCAGTAGAACCTCGCCCTTCAGCCCCTGGGGCGAGCCTCACTCTACCCCCATCTCAGCCCCTCTCAGGCAGCACAGGGGGCCCAGGGTCCTGCCAGCCCTGCCCAGTACAGCATGGGGGTGGGGGACAGGGCCCCCTGACAATTGAATCAAGCATTTCCATCCACCTGTCACAATACGTGAACCCACAAAGAATTGAGGGCTCAGCCTGGCAGTGCTCAGGGCTTCTGCTGACCCTGCAGTCAGTGGTCACTCCTGGGGGGACTCGGGGGACCTGCAGGGTGCCGGGGTCAGACTGGGGTCGGCTGCCTGCAAGGCAAGAGCCTTACCTGCTGAAGGCTCTCCTGGCCCCTGTTTAAATGCCAACTACCTCTTTTAAAAGCCTATTGCCCTTAAAAGGGGGGGGGAGCGATTTGATGCTTTTAAAAACAAATGAATACAGTTTCCTGCCCCATTATGTCAACAGCCCTGAGAACCCCCAGCCAGTGATAACAGTGACCGAATACACGCCTCAGATGGGACATCCTGGATACCTGGAGTAAAGCATCCCATGGAACACGTGTGAGGGTTGAGCTGTGACCAGAGGCTCAGCCCTCCAAGTATGGCACCGAGGACAGCCCTCACATGGCGTAGACACGTCCCAGCCCCTGGGGGGAGGGGTGCTTCAGGGCAGGCGAGGGTGGGCAGAGCCTGCCCGACTGATCTGGTCGTGAGTGTGAGCCCTTCCAGCTCTCACGCTGGTTTTTCTTTAACAGTCGTTTAACAGTTATTTCTCCACAGCTATTTCCATTCTCCCGCCCGGGCTGCAGTGCGAACTCTAATTCCCCACTTCCTGTACAAGTTCTGAGCGCACATTCCCCCTTTTAAGTAATGGCGATTCTAGGAGCAAATCCACGTGGTGGCCGGGCTGCAGGAAGGGAGATAGCCCGTCCCCATGCCCGCTCCTGGCCTTATCGCCTGCCTCCAGCGGGCTGGGGGGTACCCAGGGCCGGCCGGGCTACTCACACTTCCTGCTACATGGCCAGTGAGTTCCTGTTGCCCGGGGTTGTGGGACGTCCCCAGGGACCTTCCTGTCTCTTCTTCTTTCCAGTTGGAGCCATCGGGGTGCATCTGCTCTGTAGCCCACGGCCCGGCAGCTGCTGCTGGCAGCCCTGACATGCCCCTCAGCTCACCTTGCAGGACCTGGATGTCTGTACCCCAATTCCTGAGCCTTGGTGCTTACGCCCAAGCTCCCACATGGGGAAAGGTGTGGATCTGAGGCCCTTGGAGGGGCCACACAGCCACACCCGTCCCCCTCCTGATTCAGGGGCTTCCCCAGGAGCCCTGGCCCAAGGCCGTCACGTGTCTACCCGTCATCCTTCATGCCTGCTGCAGGGTCCAGCCGCAGCCTGCAGGCACTCAGGTCCCCAGGAGAGCCGAGGGTCCAGTGCAGGCTTTCAAGCCTACCCCACAGGAATCCAGCTCACCACAGGTCAACTGGGCACCCGCCCTGGGGTCCTCGGTGGAGCCTCCAGCTTTCCCCTTTCCTGGGAGATCCCACGGACCAGGGACCTGACTGTGATCAAGAGCAGCTGCAGACCTGGATTCCCTGTGGCTGGGCTCAGGACAGCCCGCCAGGAAACCTGTTACTCAGCCTGAGCCCAAAGCCCCGTGCCACCTCCCTGACTTTTAAACAACGATGCCCCAGCTTGGTAATTAGCAGTGAGTCTAAACCAGCCGTGAAGTAATTAAGCTTCTGCCGCAGGCCCGTGAGGCTGGGAACCAGAGACGCCCAGCAAGACGGAGCAGAAACACAAGTGGGACTGTGCTCCGGAGGTGACATCCCTCGTCTCTGTGTTCTCCAGCCCAGCGAAGAGCCCAGTGGGAGAGGCCGAGAGCTGTTTGCAGCAGACGGCTCACGGGGCCTTTCCAGAGCGAGGCCTGGGGCAGAGACCATCCACTGCGCAGACATAGGGCACTCACTGCCATCCCATCCCACCTTCTCCGAGCCGTGAGCGCCACATCCCGGCTTCCTAGGCTCTAGCGCCCATATGGATGAAATGCACAGTGGCGGGCGAAGGGAGGGAAGTCGCATGTGGCCAGTGAACCCGGGCTGCAGGGTCCCTGCGGTCTGCAGCCCAGGCGGGGGTCACCCTGCCTCGGGGACAGGGACCGGGACCTGCTGGGTCGAGGCTCTGGGACCCCACAGGCCCCTTAGACAGAGATGCCTACCAGTGTCCTCCCTGCACCAGGCAGAGCTGAGGTGTGGGGACTCGGTATATCCCCAGGTGCCTGTGGGTGAAAAGGGTCAAAAAACCACTTTGGACTAGCCGCCATGGGGCAGCTCTTAGCACTCTCAGCCCCGGCAGGGGGACTTTTACCTTGAGGTAAAAGTACTTTTACCTGGAGCTCAGGGGCTGCCCGGCTCTGGCGGGCCCAGGGATGCCTGTCCCCCACTTCCTCTCCCACGCAGGGGCCCTGCCTGCCCCCATGCTGTGCCTGTCAACCTTCTCTGTGCCGAGCATGCAACCAACGCTCCTGGGACAAAGGGAGCCAGGCCCTCATGTTCTTCTCTGGAGAGAGTCGACCTGGTGCCTCTGGGAGCATTTAAAATATTGGAAGCTTCCAGAAAGACGGCCCCAGGGCCAAGGTGCAAACCCCAGCTCCACCCTGGCACCTGGCAGCTACTGTCCCAGCCTTTCCGGCGCCGCCCCCATGGTGGCTCACCACAGTCCTGAGCAGCTTTCACCCTGAGGCCCACTGCAGGGCGGGGTCGCCACAACCGCCCCTCCCCCGGATGGGTGCAGGGTGGCTGGTCTGACCACAGCAGCCAGGCTCTCCCCTTCTTGGTGAGGCTGACAGAACAGCAGGTCAACAGTTATCAGTCCACCCGGGTAGGCAGCCGGGAGTGCCCCCTCCTGCCCTGAGAATGTGGTGGACCAGGTGCCTACAGGCAATAAGGCCAGTGAGAATCTCAGCGTCTGAGGCTCTCCCATTCTCAGCCTGCAAGAGCATCTCGCATGATTCTGAGGCCTCTAAACCATGACAATGCTCTCATTATTTAAAATTACTTGGAGGGGCTGGAGCAATAGCACAGCGGGTAGGGTGTTTGCCTTGCATGCAGCCAACCTGGGTTTGATTCCCAGCATCCCATATGGTCCCCCAAGCACAGCCAGGAGTAATTCCTGAATGCAGAGCCAGGAATAACCCCTGTGCATTGCTGGTGTGACCCAAAAAGCAAAAATATAAAATAAAACTACTTGGAAAAGTCATGCTGCCTGTTTTTAAATGCAGGTAAATGTCACCTGTGTGGAGAGCAGTTACATATTATCTTTAAAATCCGGTGGGATTCCCCCTCCACATACCCAAGGCTTCAAGAACGGTCCCCTGCTCCGAGAGGTGGCACTTCTCCATTCAGCCACTAGATGGCGCCGATGACCCACTCCTCTGGGCTCTGGCCACAAGGTGCTCAGTGTCTGCCCTGGGTCCAAGACTGTTCCTCGGTGCACAGTGGCTTTGACAATCGTTCTGGAGAGGCTGGAGGCTGAGAGCAGCCGGGTCCATGCCAGGCCCCTCTACCCAGAGCTGGCCCTGCCCCGGCAAACAAGACCACCAGCAGTCAGCAGTCCAGGCTGCCGTGTGAGCTCACGCCTTCAGCCTCGCGGGCACACTGTACCTGCTCAGACGCCGGCCCCCTGCACACACCCAAGGTCCCCCAGAGCCAGCCAGGCTGGCTCGGCGGAGTCTGTCCATAGGAAAGCGCCTCTCAGGGCTACCTTCAGGGGGGCCCAGGAAGGACCTTCCCACCCTCCACACAGAGCCCGGGCCACTGCACGGAGGTGTGAGAGTGTGAGCGTGCAAGAGTGAGTGAGAGCATGAGAGTGAGTGTGCAAGTGTGAATGGGTGTGTGAGAGTGAGTGTGTGTGAGCAGATGGTGTGAGTGAGTGTAAGCAAGTGTGAGAGTTGAGTGTGTGAGTGAGTGTGTGGGAATGAGCGTGAGTTTGTGAGGGCGAATGGCTGTGGGTGAGGGTGAGTGTGCAAGATTGAATGAATGAGTATATGTGAGTGTGAGAGTAACTGCAGGTGCATGAGAATATGTGTGTGAGGGTATGTTTAAGAGCATGAGTGTGTAAGAATGAGTGCATTGATATGAGTATGCAAGGGTGAATGAGTGCACGTGAATATGTGAGAATGAGTGTGCGAGTGAATGGGTTGTGTATGTGGGCATGTGAGTGCACAAGACTGAGTGTAAGAGTGTGTGAGTGTGAGCATGAGTGTGCAAGTGAGTGAAAGAGTGTGAGTGTGAGTGTGAGTGCATGTGAGTGTGTGAGTCTATTGTGATACTATTAGTGAGAGTGAATGGAGCATGTTTGAGAGTATGCGGGTGTGAGTGTGAGTGTTATGAGTGTGAGTGGGTGTGAATCTGTGTGTGCGTGCATGAGTGTGACAGGTGTGAGTGAATGAGTGTGTGTCAGTGTTCAAGGGAATGTCGTGTGAAGTTCCACATTCCCGTAGCCCTACTCTGTGTGGGGCCAACCAGCAGTGCTCAGGGCCCTGGGTGAGGCTGGGTCTGCTCCTGGTGGCTCTGGGGACTGTGCAAGGCAGGGGGTCAGGCCCCCACGTGCAAAGCCTGGACTTGGGTCAGCATCTTGCCCACCCATGGCTGAGCTTCAGTTCTTGGCTCAGGAAACACGTTGGTAGTGGCCAAGGTGTCCCTTCCCTCCCTCTGGGGAGGCGGCCTGGGGAAGGAATGTGGTGCTTCCCTAGGGAGGGGCGGAGACAGAAGGGCAGAAACTCATCTCGGAGTGTGGCTGGGTGAGACAAACAGCTTCTGTGAACACACAGGAGTCGCTTGGCACGTTTCAGAGTTCGGGGGAAAATCTCAAGCTATCGTGGCAGCGAGCAGCTCCAAGGCTGGGCTCAGCTTCTCCACAGGACCCTGGGTGTGGCCCCACAAAGGCAGATGGGCTCTCAGAGTGGACAGCAAGTCAGCGGCAATTCCTCCCACCTCCGAGATACCTGCAAACCCTGGTCAGACCCCACCTCGACTCACACTCGGGTCCGCCCATGACCTGAGTCAGAATTTCTGGGCTGCACTGTCCTGGAAAAGGGTGCTGGCTGGACACAGCCTAAGTGGCCTTTACTGGGGCCCTGGGCTGGGCAGAGCCGTGGGGTTAGGCTCTCCCCCAAGAGCAGGCATTTCTGAAGGACCCTCCAGGATCCATGTCAGGATGAGCCCCTGGTACCCCCGGGAGGCATCAATCAGGAGAGGCAGCTGGGGCTGGGATGTGGGTGACCCCCAGGGCCACGCTGAGACCCCTGTGCTTGGTCACCCGCTTCACAGCTCAGGACGGGACATCCAAGACAGTGCCCTGGGGGCTTGTAGCTCAGGATGGAGCTGTGTGAGGTCCCTCACAGGGCAGGGGACGCGTCCTGCATCCTTCCCACAGGGGACAATGGGCAGGAGCAACCCTCTGGCTCCAGCCGGCTCGAGGCCCAGGGCACCTGGCTCTTAATGGGTTAATTAAAGGGCTCTGCTGAGGACACTCACTCAGATCTTTCTTTTTGATTTGGGGTTTGGGGCCACACCCCGCAGTGCTCTGGGTTCAGGGGTCAGCCCTGGAGCCTTTGGTGTGGGCGGAGATGGGGCCCAGATGCCCAGGCCCTGCCCCTGCCCCCTGCAAGGACCAGCCACCCTTAGGGAGTGACTCGATGCTCTTCTCACCTGAGGAAAAGGATTGGCCAGGCACAGGCCCAAGGCCCAGGGCAGGGGTCCCGGGCTCCGCCACACTGACCGCCACGGTAGGTTCGACTGATCTGACTGGCTGGGTGGGTATCCCCAACCTTCCCCCTCCCTCCCCACTCTGTGGGGTCCCTCTGAAGCTGTGCTCCCTCGGAGAAGAGGACTTCCTGCAGGGACAGAGCACGGAGAAGCTGAGTGTCCATGCTCCCCTCTGGGGCCCCGACAAGCTCTCTAAAGGGCTAAGCCCTCATTGGCACGTGGACAGTCCAGGCTCACCCCAGCACTGTCCAGAGTGACCTCCCCCCCCCCAAGCACAGAGTAGGGCAGGAACGCGCTACACCAGGCAACAGGAAGGCCCAGAACCCTGCGGTCAGTTGGTCACCTCCCGTGTTTATTACCTCCACTGCAGGCACCAAGGCGACTTTACAAAAAGGAAAACACAAAAGCGGGGATTTTCACATCAGGATCGTAGGAGTGAGCAGCCATGGTGTCTCTACCTAGGGGGGCGTGCAGGGGAGTGGCCGGGGTCTTTCCCCACTGCTTCAGGCCCAGGCCAGCTCGAAGCGGGGAGGGGAGGGGTATCATCGGGCCTGGACATGTGGTTCCTGGCTCATAGCTCTGCGTCCGGCCTTCCAGGTCAGGGTGGAGGGTCAGAGGTTGGGAGCTGGAGGTGTCCAATTCCCAGCTCTGGCTTCTGGACAGTCAGGGTCTCCTGGGGCCAAGCAGTCCAGGACGGGGGTGAGAGCAGGACGGTGACCTCAGGGGCCTAGCAGGGGCCCAGGACGGCACTACCATCAGGAAGAGCTGCTGGGGTCTCTGTGGTCAGCCCCGTGGGGACAGGGGTGGGCTGAGGGGACAATGAATGAAGATCAGAGGGGACCGAGCACTCGGGCAGCCCCCTGTAAAACCGAGCGAGGGAGAAGCAGTTTGTTTATTTATTATATATTTGGGGGTTGGTGCTCAGGGCTGATGTCTGGCTCTGTGCTCAGAATTACTCCTGGTGGTACTTGGGGACCATGTGGGGTGCTGGGATCAAACCCAGGTCAGCCAGCTGCAAGGCTCGTGCCCTCCCCACCGTGTTGCCTTCTGACCCCAGAGAGAAGCAGTGTAGAGGATACACAGGGCCAGGCCAGCCTGCACGCCTGGGGGACAGGCAGTCTGGCCCTGCTGAGCCAGACCCTCGAGTGGGCACACAGATCGGCCCCAGCTTAGCGCCGACCCAGGACTGGCCCAGGTGAGGGCTGGGTACGGCCCAGGTGTGACCCAGGTAGCTGCCAGGATGAGGCCCGGGAGCTGGGTGGGCAGGTTTCTGTGTTCCCCCCACACCTGTCACCTTGGGGTCAGGGGCATCGCTGAGGAGCTCAGGACCCCACCCGGGAAAGGTTGGTGCAGAGGAATCCCGAAAGCTTCCATGCCACGGGCACTGGTCAGCAGAACATCCTCAGGACAGCCGCCAAGGGCCTGGAGTCTTGGAGGGTCCGACTCACCCTCAGGCACTGGTTGCTGCTGGGCTCCAAGTGACCCCGATGGCCCCACGGAGCGGGGTCAGAGTGTGAGGGGGCACTGAGGTTCACAAGGTCACTCTGCCCAGAATGAGCCATGCCTGCATGGGCACCAGTGCAGCCGCTGGTTCCTGCTGTGGACATGGAGACCCCGAGGGTCCCCCATGGACATAGAGACCCCCAGGCCCCCTGCTGCAGCAGCCGCCAATGTCCCCCAGTCTGGCCCCAGTCTGGGACTCCCCTGGGACCCAGGCTCTAGGAACGGTGTGTGAGTGGGCATTGGGCCCCAGGGACGAGGGGAGATGGTGTTGTAGGGGAAAGCCTCTGGTATTTCCACAGCACTAGGGCCTTATCGTGCCTCTCTAGGACCCCAATCAAACCTTTTCCATCTGCCAGATGACGGGGTGCAGACTCCCCAGGGCTCACGGATTGCCCCTCTGCTTGCTGTGAGCCTGGCTTGGGCATCCAGGCCTTTCCTCCGCACCCTGCCAAGCCTCGCTCTGCCACAAGGGTGGCACCAACCTGCGGTGGCCTCAGCCCAGGAAGCACATCGGGACGTAGGTCAGGTGAGCTGGAGAGACCCAACACAAGGGGGATCGAGGGCAGCGCAGATGAACGCGGGGAGGGGCAGGGCATGGCGCTGAGATGCCACCAGAGGCCAGGGGACTCGATGAAGGCCACAGAAGGAACAGTCCACAGGTACAGGCACTTGCCTTGTGGTGGATGCACCAAATTGGACCCCCAGCCCCAGATATGGACCCTAGCCCTACCGGGAGCTTCCCAGACCCCAGAAGGGGTAGCAAGTCCCGCCCGTCCCCCGAGGTCAGCCAGACCCCACAGGCTCTGGCCGGTCCAGCAGCGGGAATCTGTGGCCTCAGGATGTGGCTCAGAACCAGCTCCCCTGCTTCTTCCTTGGCTGGGCACTACGCTGGCATCAGGCCCGGGGAGCAGGCTGAGGAGAACCCGGCCCTCCAGAGGGGCACGGGCTGGGTGCCCCTGACGCGGCTCCCCCCAAGGGCAGCCCTGACTGGCCATGTCCTCAGGGCTGTCCACGGGCTGAGCTCTGACTGCCCACGCAGGAGACACTCTTCAACCATGTAGAGCCAGGAGTGGCCACTAAAGACAGCGAGGTGTGGCCCCAAACAAAGCGCTGGTCCATGGGGGCATTTCTTAGGGAATCGCTCTGACCACTGGTTCTGGGAGTCATGATTTCTCCAGCACCACCCGCTGTCAGGGCCTGCACGGGGTTTGGCACGCTCTCTGCACCTGTGTTCGTTGGGTAGAGACCATCCAGGGAGAGCCGAGCGCTGGCTGGAGCTTGCCAAGGCTGCCCTGCCTGGCCCTGGGCACTGCCCAGTCCAGGAGCCCCTCGGGTCCAGTGGTGCTCCCAGAAACTGCTTTCCGCTCTGGACAGGCGGCTGCCAGGGAAACCAGGTGGGGACCCAACACAGGGTCCTGCCCTGTGCCTGGGGGTCAGGTCCTGCCTGGAGAAACACTGAGGGTGGGGGAGGGGGGGTTGCTGGGGCTCACCCAGCCTCATCCTGGCCCCCAACATCCTGGCCTAGTGGGTACCTTCTGGTTCGGGGTTGCTACATTTTGTCAATGACTAGAATTCTGTCAACAATGTTGCGTTGTTCACCAACTGAAATGTCAACAATCTTGCATTTTTACCAATGATTTGCTTTTAGGGATGTGGCACTTTTGTCAACAATGTTGCACTATTCTCAATGAAGCTGTATTTTGTCAGGATGTTGCATTTTGTTCAGATGGAAACATTTTGTCCAGTAATGTTGCCTTTTGGCCAACAGTTCCTTGAGCAGTCAGGGACCCTGGACCTGTCTCCCACAGAAAAAGTTCTGATCTAGGCTATGAGCAGAGGCGCCCACCGCAGCCTCTTCTAACCCATCCCCGGCCACAGCCAGGAAAGCCCGCTGGGGTCACGGGGTCCCCATCCTGCCCAGGTGGGCCGCAGCTGCCCCCAAGCTCCTGATTCCTGGGGCCCCCTTCCCTTCCCCAGGGCTAATTCCATTTCTCTGGACACAGAGAAACCAGAATTTCTCTAATGTTCCAGCTTCCCTGATAATATTTCTATCAAGAAGACACTCACTGCCATTCTCCGCTCACCAATGAAATGAAAGGCAAAGTGGGAGTGGGGTGAGGGCTGGCAGCGAGTCCTGATGGCTGTCGCTTGTGGGCAATTACTCACTCCTTCACTCCTTCCCTCCTTCCTTCCTTTCCTCCTATCCTCCCTCCCTCTTACCTTCCTCCCTCTAACCCTCCCTCCATCATTTCTTCCTTCCTTCTTCTCCCCCCCCCTTCCTCCCACGGCATGGGTACACCCTTCTCGTCCTTCTCTGGGGCTCCAGCAGGTGGTGGGCTGTGCCGTCCAGCATGTTCCGCCTTCTGGAAAGGCCCAGGGAACACCATCTGTGCGCAGGAAGCTAAATCCGGGAACGGGCAGTGGGCTGGGCCCTGAGGGCTGCAGTCCTCATGCATGGCGGCTGGGAGCTGCCAGAGGATGTGCTCCAGGCAGAATGGACACGTACAGAGATGGTTCCAAGTTCATCAGGCACCGGCAGCCGCCCCAGGGACCCACTTCAGGGCGCCTGGGCCCAGCGTGGGCTGAGACACTGCAGGGGGCGGAAGCCGCGAGGTTGAGGCCCTGTGCCATGGCCTGTGCCATCCCAGCTCCTGGTGCCCAGCTACACGGGACATGGCTGGAGAACCCTGAACCCGTTCCCCTGCAGCTCTGCCCAGGGATGCCTATAGAGTGCCCACAGCTCTGTCCTCCTCGGGGGAATTCTGGGGCCTCACTAGGTAGACTCCCCTCACCTGTGCCCCAGACCTCTGCCCCCTCACCCCTGCCCCAGACCTCTGCCCCCTCACCCCTGCCCCAGACCCTGCTCCCTCAATCCTGCCCCAGACCCTGACCTGTCAGCCCACCCCAGATCCTGCTCCCTCACCCCTGCCCCAGACCCTACTCCCTCATCCCTGCCCCAGACCCTGCTCCCTCACCCCTGCCCCCTGCCCCCTCACCCTTACCCCACACCCTGCTCCCTCACCCCACCCCAGACCCTGCCCCCTCACCCTGCTCCCCTCACCTCTACCCCAACCCTGCTCACCTCACCCCTGCCCCAGACTCCTGCTCCCCTCACCTCTGTCCCCAAACCACCACTCCCCTCATCCCTGCTCCCAGAAAGCCGCTTCCCTCACCCCAGCCCCCGACCTCTGCTCCCCTCACCCCTGCCTCCTGATCACTGTGGCCAGCCCCTCCACCCCCATGATCTCCCGACCTAGTCTCACGCCCCAGGAGCCCTTGACCATTGGCCATGCTGACCTCAGGGACTGACGACTGAGGACAAGTCAGGGGCCAGACCCAGACTCTGGGCTGTGAGTGGGAGCTGGGGGGTCTGTGAGAGGCAGATCACAGATGTCAGGCTGCAGCTGTGGGAGGGGTCTACGCCCGAGTTCACAGCTAAGAATGAGGGGGCCTATGCCAAGCGACACACGGGACCCCCACCCAGAGCTTAGTCCAGAGTGGCCGGCACCCTTGGGCCCTCCTGCTACTTCCCTGCAGAAAGTTTCAGAAGGGTCTGAGGTTGGCAGCTGCGAGCTGTTAGCCTGGGGGCCGGACGTGAACCTGGCATCCCACACAGTCATATCCTGTGACTTAACAGGACTAGACAGGAGGGAAGGACAGAGGGTCAGAGCTGGGGCCAGCCCCCGTCAGCTCACCCTGCCCTCCCTCGCCCACCAAGTAAACGCGCAGACGTGTGCCATGTGGGCACCAGAGGGGTCATCCCCAACAGACCCCCACACTCATGGAACACCTGGGGAGGAGGCAAAGGATAATGCAGTTAGGGATGACGATTATAACAATAATAATAATAACACTGCCTGAACTGCCTCCAGGACTAGACTCACAGACCGTCATCACTGATGTTGCTATCAGCATTATTATTCTCTGGATAAGCTGAGTCCCACCCCCCCCCCCCCCAGAGGGCAGCGGAGGCCTAGTGCCCCTCCTGAAGCAATGGGACCATCTCCTGCAGGAGCCAGGGGACCTGTGTGTGAGGAGGGGCTGATACCAGCAGACCACAGCGCCTCCTGGGCCGGCTGGGCTGGCACCACCAACCTAAGTCAAGTGGGCATCTCTGCAGAGTGCCAGACCCCCACTCATGCAGGTCAGGGGTCGACGGGCAGGGTCATGTGGGTCACACCCAGCCTTGCTCTGGCTCTATCTGTGCACAGGGTCAGCTGTGGCCTCTCTGTTATCCCCTTGTGCCACAACGGTCTGGGTCTCCTGCCTCCTTCTTCCTCCACGAAGGCGCCCACCTGGGCCCAGCCAGCCTCTGCCCTGTCCCTCAGACACCACAGCCCACGAGCTCAGAGGCCAGCCCTGTGGCCACCGGTGGGCTCAGCTGCCATGGAATATTCGCCAAACACCCCGGACACACCAGCCCAGGGCTAAGGCACCCGCACGCGGCCAGCCCAGTTCAATGTAAACATCTACGTAAAAATCCAAGCAGGGAAGGCGAGGCCAGGAGGTAAGGCAGGAAGAACGGTGTGAGCAGTGGTTAGCTTGAAGCCCAGCAGCAGGAAAGCACCAGCCAGAGGCAGATGTAGAAAGTGACACCAGGGGCTGGTCAGTCGTCTGCCAGGCCCAGACGGAGGCTCCGGGCTTAGTGCTCACCCAGAAACAGGCAGCTATGACAGGCCAGGAGACGGGGCGTGGGGGTAGGTGCAGACTCTGACCTAAGCACTGAAACTTTCCTGAGCACCTGGGAATGTGACCACCAGTCACATGTTTGGGAACCCAGGGCTCGGCCACGGCGCCTTATCCCTGTGAGGGACCCATTCCTGCGAGGGGTTGTCCCTGTGAGGGGCTCACCCCTGTGAAGGCTCATCCCTGTGAGGACTCGTCCCTGTGAGGGGCCGTCCCTGTGAGGGGCTCACCCCTGTGAAGGCTCATCCCTGTGAGGACTCGTCCCTGTGAGGGGCTCACCCCTGTGAAGGCTCATCCCTGTGAGGACTCATCCCTGTGAGGGGTCGCCCCTGTGAGGGCTGGTCCCTATGAGGGGTCACCACTGTGAGGGGCTTATCCCTGAGGATTCGTCCCTGTGAGGGGCCGTCCCTGTGAGGGGTCACCCCTGTGAAGAACTCGTCCCCGTCCCTGTCATTAATAATGACATGGTTTTCTCTCCATGATGCACAATGGGTGGGTGGGTGGGGGTCTCTGTCCCCCGCTTTGCCCCACCATGCAGCAGGGTGAAAAGATGAGTTACCAGAGAGGGAAACTGAGGTAAGGGAGCCTGGGACATGCCTGAGGCCTCAGGTAATAATTAGCCTCTGAGACCTGACATTAGTCCTCAGGCCAGTGACCTCAAAGCGTGTTCTAGGCTGTTCTCCTGAGCCACGCCTAACCCCGGGTGGCTGGGACAGAGAGGGAGGTTCGTGTCATGCCGAGAGCAAATGGACACGATCCACCCTCTACACGTCTGCACACAGTCCACACACGGCTTATACATGGTCTGCATATGGTTGTGCCACATACGGCCTAACCTCTACAATCTGGACACTCCAACAAGACCACCCACCCTCCACCTCCAGATCCCTTAGGGGCTGGTGGTTAGTGGGAACTATGGAACTATGACCCCGAGGGGCTCCCCACTCCAGGCTGGAAGGGGACAGAAGCTGCCTCAGCGTCAAGGCCCCCAGCTCCCTGTGCTGAGCACGCCCCTGCCCAGAGCAAGGACGGGGCGAACCTGGAGGGCCACCACCCAGGAGAGCTCTCAGAGGGCCTGTGGGCAGGACCCAGGGCCAGGGTTGCCTGGTGCCCGATGGCTGGACCTGTGTGTGGCACCAAATTGGAGCCTGGGCCAGAGAGACAGTGCGGGGACAGAAAAAGCCTTATGCATGGCCAACCAGGGCTCCATGCTCGGCACCACACCTGGTCTCCAAGGGCTGCCCGGATTGCCCCAAGCACAGAGCCAGGAGTGACCCTGAGCACAGAGCCAGGAGTGACTCTGAGCACAGAGCCAGGAGTGACTCTGAGCACAGAGACAGGAGTGACTCTGAGCAGAGAGCCAGGAGTGACTTGGAGCAAAGACAGGAGTGACCCTGAGCACAGAGACAGGAGTGACTTGGAGCACAGAGACAGGAGTGACCCTGAGCACAGAGACAGGAGTGACTTGGAGCACAGAGACAGGAGTGACCCTGAGCACAGAGACAGGAGTGACTTGGAGCACAGAGACAGGAGTGACCCTGAGCACAGAGACAGGAGTGACCTTGAGCACAAAGCCAGGAGTGACTTGGAGCACAGATCCAGGAGTGACTTGGAGCACAGAGACAGGAGTGACCCTGAGCACAGAGCCAGGAGTGACTTGGAGCACAGATCCAGGAGTGACTTGGAGCACAGAGCCAGGAGTGACCCTGAGCACAGAGCCAGGAGTGACTCTGAGCACAGAGTCAG
This sequence comes from Sorex fumeus, assembly GCF_029834395.1. NCBI lineage: Eukaryota > Metazoa > Chordata > Mammalia > Eulipotyphla > Soricidae > Sorex > Sorex fumeus. The sequence continues at coordinate 21,246,528 of NW_026606081.1, forward strand.
GAGTCAGCCCTGAGCACAGAGTCAGGAGTCAATCCTGAGCACAGAGCCAGGAGTGACCCTGAGCACAGAGCCAGGAGTAACCCTGAGCACAGAGCCAAGAGTGACCCGAGCACAGGCTGGGAGTGACCCTGAGCACAGAGTCAGGAGTGACTCTGAGCACAGAGTCAGGAGTCAGTCCTGAGCACAGAGCCAGGAGTAACCCTGAGCACACAGTCAAGAGTGACCCTGAGCACAGGCCAGGAGTGACCCTGAGCACCACAGAGCCAAGAGTACCCTGAGCACAGAGCCAGGAGTAACCCTGAGCACAGTGCCAAGAGTGATCTGAGCACAGGCCGGGAGTCACCCTGAGCACAGAGCCAGGAGTCATCCCTGAGCACAGAGCAGGAGTGATCCTGAGCACAGAGCCAGGAGTCAGCCCTGAGCACAGAGCAGGAGTGATCCTGAGCACAGAGCCAGGAGTCAGCCCTGAGCACAGAGCCAGGAGTGATTCCTGAGCACAGAGCCAGGAGTGACCCTGAGCACTGCTGGGTGTGGCCCCAAATCAAAGCCTGACATGGGAAGCTCTTGCTGGATGGGCTGTAAAGTCCAAGGGCTCCACCAACAGGCCCCTGGGTGAGGCTCTTTCTCCCCAGGCACCTGCCCAGCGCAGGCAGGCTCTGGCCCTGATCCGATGCACTCCAGGGCGCCAATAACCGGTCAGGGCCTCCTGGCCCTGCAGCTGAACTCACCCCTTGGCTGCTGGCACGGGGACGGGAACGGGGATGGGAACGGTTCCCGCCACACGCCCTAACAATCCAAATTTATCAGAGTTCACCAAGCCCCGCGCAGTGCAGCGAGGAGCCGGCTGGGCTGGCCTGTCCCGGCCAGAGGTCACGCCCGGCAGAGCAGTCGGGGGCCTGGCCCTGGGGGGAACCAGGCTTGGGAGAGCTCCAGCTTGCAGGCAGGAAGGGGCCGCGGGGCACCCAGCTCGTACCGGCAGGTGGGCAGCGGGGAGCCCTGCCCAGCACCTCCAACACACACGCCCACGCCTGGGCTCCCGGGACGCGCCCGGACAAGTGCCTCGGCGAAAACCCGGGCGCGTTGGGGCAGGGCCCGGCCTCCACAGGCGGCTGCCCGCAGGACAGGCCCGGGCACCCCCGCCGAGGTCCGGGCGGGGCGCGGAGTCCCCAGGTGGCCACTCGGGGTCTCAGGGCCGGGCGCGGACGCTGCCCACAGTGCCCAGCTCCGTGCCCGGCCCGCCTGCCTGGGCGCCAACGGCCAATCACCGGCCGCGGCCACTTTCAGCCAATGAGTCCGCGGCGGCGGCCAACGGGGGGCGCGAGGGGATGCGCGGGGCTGGGGGCGACGTGCCCCGGAGTCTGCGAGCGGGAAGCGAAGCCGAAACGGGGTAGCCTGAGGTCCCCATTGCCCCGGCCCGGAGCCCCCCGCGCCCCGGTCCCGGGACCCCCGCGCGCCCCGCGATCCGGCCCCGAGTCCCCCGCGCCCAGGCCCGTAGCCCCCCGCGCCCCCCAGGCCCTGGCGTGAAGCCCTCCGCGGTCCCCTCAGCCCGACCCCGCGCCCAGTCCCAGAGTCCCCCGCGGCCCCCGTGTTCCGGCCCGGAGCCCCCCGCAGCCCGACCGGGAGCTCCCCGCGACCCACGCGTCCCGGCCCGGAGAGCCCCGCGGCCCGGCTCGGAGCCCCCCGCGGCCCAGGCCGGAGCCCCCAGCGCCCCCCGCGGCCCAGGCCGGAGCCCTCAGCGCCCCCCGCGTCCCGGCCCGGAGGCCCCCGGGACCCCCGCGTCCCGGCCCGAAGCCCCACGCGCGCCCCGCGCCCCGGCCCCGCGCGCACTGGGCATGCCCGGCCGCTGCGGCGCGCGTTCCCCGCTTCGGGCCGCGCCCCGGATCCGGCCCCGGCGCGGGCGGCCTCCCAGGCCCCGCGACGTCCCCCCGCGCGCCCACGGGGCCCGCGCCGGGGGTCCCGCGCCCGCCCCCGCCCCCGGCCCGGCGGCACCTGGGCAGCGCGCGCACCGCCGGCCCCGTCCACGCCGGCGCCGCCCCGGCCCCGCCCCCGGCCGGCCCCCCGGAACCGCGGCCCGGCGCACTGGGCATGCTCGCCGGGGCGGGGGGCGCGCGCGCGGCGGGGACCCGTGCCCGGCGCGCCCCGAGCCGCCGCCGCCCGGAGCCATGCGCGAGTACAAAGTGGTGGTGCTGGGCTCCGGCGGCGTGGGCAAGTCGGCGCTGACCGTGCAGTTCGTGACCGGCTCGTTCATCGAGAAGTACGACCCCACCATCGAGGACTTCTACCGCAAGGAGATCGAGGTGGACTCGTCGCCGTCCGTGCTGGAGATCCTGGACACGGCGGGCACCGAGCAGTTCGCGTCCATGCGCGACCTGTACATCAAGAACGGCCAGGGCTTCATCCTGGTCTACAGCCTGGTCAACCAGCAGAGCTTCCAGGACATCAAGCCCATGCGCGACCAGATCGTGCGCGTGAAGCGCTACGAGCGCGTGCCCATGATCCTGGTGGGCAACAAGGTGGACCTGGAGGGCGAGCGCGAGGTGGCCTACGGCGAGGGCAAGGCCCTGGCCGAGGACTGGAGCTGCCCCTTCCTGGAGACGTCGGCCAAGAACAAGGCGTCGGTGGACGAGCTCTTCGCCGAGATCGTGCGGCAGATGAACTACGCGGCGCAGCCGGGCGCCGACGAGGGCTGCTGCTCGGCCTGCGCCATCCTTTAGGCCGCCCGGCCCCGCGCCCCGCCGGCCGCCAGCGCCCGGGCCCCGCGCGCACGTGCCCCGCTGCGCCCCGCGCCTCCGCGCTCCAAGTTTTCAAACCTGCGGCAGGACGCGGGGAGCGGAGGAAGGAGCAGCCGGCTTGGAGGAGGAAGCTTGCGGAGCGCGTCTCCCTCCCCGGGGGCCGGGGCCGGCTGGGAACTCAGCCCGTCTATGCAAGGTTGGATTCTGGCCGCGGTGTGTCCGGTCCGGAGGATCGCGCACCGGAGCCGGGACTCGGCACCGGCGCCCGCTGGGGCCGGCCAGCAGGTGTCCGCCAGAGCTGGGGGGAGTCTATTTTGTTTACCTACTGTATCCAAGGGGGACTGAGGGAGAACGCTAGTATTTTTTTTATCAGCTGTGAAAAGCAAAACAAAAAAAAAAGCCAAGTTCAGGATCTTCGCCTGTGTGTGTGTGTGTGTGTGTGTGTGTGTGTGTGTGTGTGTGTGTGTGTGTGTGCGCGCGCGCGCTATTTTGTGTGTGTGCGCTGTGAAGTTTGGGCTTTTGTTGTTGCGGGGTGGTTGCCAATACCGTCTTGGCGACTCGCTCCGAATTCAGTACACAGACCTGGCAGCTGTGCGTCAGGGCGCTGCACCCCCTCTGCCTCCCAATTCAGCTGTTCCTGCCTCCGACGCCAGCCTGCGGGTCCCCCACCTCCAGCTTCCCTGCGTGCTCCGGAGGGGTGGGGACTGGGCCCACTGTGGGTGCGTTTCTGCGGCGGTTCTGTTCTGCACGATGTGATCTCCTTATGTGGCAGTGGGGGGTGGTGAGTGGCGTTTTGTTGGGATGGTTTTGTTTCTTTGGCTTCCTTTTCTAGAAGCATTGGAGTTTGCCCTACCCTCTTCTCTGCTGGAAAAGATTTTGTGGTGGGGGGTGTCTGCTGAGGTAGAAGCCCTGAGGTCCCACCCAGCCGTGCCTTCTCTGCTGCCCACTCTTTCTCCGGAGACTTTTGATGCAAATATCTGAAGCTGCAGCTGGGTGGTGTGGGCCTGGAGCCCAGGAGTGCCCAGTTCTGGAGTGGGGATCTCAGTGATCCCTGGCAGCGGGTTAAGCTGACCATGGACCGGGTCCTCCAGTCCTGGAGCCCTGGAACCAGGCCAAGGTCTCCTTGGGCCAGGGAGGAGAGAGCACAGCCTGGGCCCCTCAGGGCTGTGGAGGGCCTGACCTCCCCTCCCAGGGCCAGGGAGCCACTGCTTCCTGGGCTCCAGCCGTGACAGGGTGAGGTCTTCCCTGAACAGGAGGACCAGCCCGGGTCCCAGTTGGGGGCAGTGGGAAATCAATGGCCCAGGGACCCCAGCCTCGAGCCTGTCCTCTGCTTGCCCGCATGTCCTGTGGTCCCGGGGATGCAGCAGGGCTCCTGTCCTTGGTTTGGCTTCCAGGAGAGGACTTAGAGCTCTGCAGGCAGCCCTGGGCTTGCTGGCGGAACCTCTGACCTTCAGTCCAGCAGAGGGTCTTGGGATGAAGCTCACCCTCCTGGGGCCAGAGCAAGGCCTCTCATGTGGCCTCGTGGTTTGCCTTAAAATGCTGCCGGTTGCCCAGCAGGAAGCGCAGTGTCCCCACACCGTCCCTGTCCACTGCGTCCCCATGTTCAGCCTCCGGCTTCGCAGAGCCACATGGCTTCTGCCCGGGTACACGCTGCCCCTCGTGTGGGGGTGTTCCTGAACCAGCCTCAGGACTTGGCCGTGGAACGTGCGTGGGATCTTGGGGTACATGGGGGCTCGGCGTGGGCCCCGGGGTGTGAAGAGGCAGCACGGCTGTGGGCCGGGAGAAGGCTCCCGTGGGTGGGCCATGAAGAGGCGTGGAAGGGGCTATGGCCCACTCGTGGCCTGTGCATCCTGCACTTCCCGATCTCCTGCAGGGGAAGCGGAACTGGGGACCCCGTGGCCGCTCCCTTGTCTCCTGGGGGGACGGGCTGGGCGTGGCTTTGACCATGTGTCATTCTGCCTGACCGCGGAACCCTCTGGGCTCTGCTCACAGAGATAAGGGGCTGGTGGGAGGCAGACCGGGGTGAGCAGCAGAGCAGAGAGACTGCGAGTCTGGGGTCCTTCCTGGGTGGTCCCTGAGTCCTGGGCCACATCCGTGAGGGCGGGGCTTCCTGCCCTGGGTGCCAGCCCCCTGCGTCCTTGCCTCACCTGGAGCAGCCGACCTGGAGAAGTGCAGAGGTGGGCGGCGGGGGACTCCCTGGTCTCCATCCTGCTTTTCTCTAGTGCTGACACTGCCTGGGTCCAGGCGGGCTCCAGGTGAGCACAGGTGGGCTTCAGGTGGGCCCCAGGTGAGACTCCAGGTGAGCCCCAGGGGGAACTCCAGGTGAGCCCAGGTGAACTCCAGGTGGGCTCCAGCTGGGCCCCAGGTGAGACTCCAGGTGAGCTCCAGATGAGACTTCAGGTGGGCCCTAGGTGGACTCCAGGTGGGCTCCAGGTGGGCCCCCAGCGGGCCCCACGTGGAGCTTGGTTCGGGATGGCATCCCTGTACATGCTGTTCTCTGGGCTCCACTCAGTGCCCGGCCTTCACCCCCCTCCCCCCCCGCCAGGCCACACCGACTTCCCAGACTCACCTTGGGCTGTACCTGCAGACTCTGGGGCACCGTCCCGGGGTTCCTCAAGGAGGAGCACCTGGGGGACCCCTGGGCACCCCCCCCGCCAGCTGCTGGTTCTGAGCCCTGAGCCATTCAGCATGCTGCTGGGCTGCTGATGGTGCCAACACTAGGACCTCATGCGGAGAGTGAGCCTCTGGACGCTGCCAGGTGTCTCCTCCCTGTGGCCTGGACACAGCACATGTCACTGCCCAACTCTGCGCCACCTGCGGCTTCTCCTCCTGACATCAGCGAGAGCAAAGAACTTGAGGAATGGGTGATTGTTTGCTTTCATATATTCAGGCCAAAGGCCAGGGGACCAGGATGGGAGGGATGGAGAGTTCCACTGCCCGCTGGGGAGGAAGACGGGGGCAGACGGCTGCACCTCCACCAGATGCTGAGCCAGGATGGGATCGTGGCTCCCTGGGCACTGCTGCCGGAGCTTGGGGGTGTCCGCGCCTTCCTTCCAGCGGTGACCTGCAGCTGAGCTGCGAGGGGCCGAGGTAACACACGTCTGCCAAGCCCAGGCCTCATCTCGCATCTCACCGGACTGGCTGGTGCTCACAGAAGAACCTTCTAGAAAGGCAGGGGTGGCGCTGGGGTGTGCAGCCCCTCTGCACAGCCCCCCAGTCCAGGGAAGGCAGGCGAGCGGAGCAGGGCTCTCGGCCTTTCTGCCATAGCGGGCAGCGCCCACATCTGTCCACTCTCAGGAGACGCTGGTACATCCTGGCTTTACAACGTGGATGCAGGATCTCTGAGCGGTTGTCAGAAGTTCCCAAGACCTGCTGCTGTGTGTCCCGCACGTCCAGTATTTTACGCGATTTGACAAATATTCTCTTCTCTCTCGAGGCTCCCATCCTAGCGGCTGGCCGTCAGGAGCACCTCTGAGCTGGCACAGTCTCTGTGAGCACAGGGAGAAATAAAATCATCTGAAACACGGCGTCTCAGAGAACGGCTGGTCTGGTCTCGGCGAGATGCGGCCTTTGTGCCTGGTCCGGCCGGTCACTGCAGCTTCCTGCTAGCTGGCTCCATCATCCTGGGGGCCCTGGGCCCAGCGCGGTCATAATGGCATGTGAGGCCCCAGGAACCACCTGAGCAGGGTCGTGACTAGGCCGTGCTATCTGTGCCCCAGGATGAAAACAGGCTGAGGCTCATGAGCAAAGCCCCTGCCAGACACAGCCTGGGTCCCCTCTGAAGGGCATAAGGGCAGTTCTAATCCACAGTGAAGTCTGGGACTAGAGAGAGAGCATAGGGGTAGGGCACTTGCTGTCCATGTGGCCAACCCGGGTTCGATCCCCGGCAGCCCATCCAGTCCCCTGAGCCTGGCCAGGAGTGACCCTGAGCACAGAGCCAGGAGTGACCCTGAGCACAGAGCTGGGAGTGAGCCCTGAGCACAGAGCCGAGAGTCAGTTCTGAGCAGAGAGCCAGGAGTGAGCCCTGAGCACAAAGCCAGACGTGAGCCCTGAGCACAGAGCCAGGAGTGAGCCCTGAGCACAGAGCTGGGAGTGACCTGAGCACAACGCCAGGAGTGACCCTGAGCACAGAGCCAGGAGTGAGCCCTGAGCACAGAGCCAGGGGTGACCCTGAGCACAGAGCTGAGAGTCAGCCCTGAGCACAGAGTCAGGAGTCTTGAGCACAGAGCCGGGAGTGACCCTGAGCACAGAGCTGGGAGTCAGCCCTGAGCACAGAACCAGGAGTCAGCCCCGAGCACAGAGCCAGGAGCCAGCCCCGAGACCAGAACCAGGAGTGACCCTTAGCACAGAGCCAGGAGTCAGCCCTGAGCACAGAGCCAGGAGTCAGCCCTGAGCACAGAGCTGGGAGTGAGCCCTGAGCACAGAGCCAGGAGTCAGCCCTGAGCACAGAACCAGGAGTCAGCCCTGAGCACAGAGCCAGGAGCCAGCCCTGAGACCAGAACCAGGAGTGACCCTGAGCACAGAGCCGGGAGTGAGCCCTGAGCACAGAGCCGGGAGTCAGCCCTGAGCACAGAGCCAGGAGTCAGCTCTGAGCACCACCAGGTACGTCGCCCAAACCAAAGTGAAACCTAGCCGTAAAGGCCAGTGGTGCCCTGGAAGCTTTTCCACAGACGTGGCGGTTGTGAATGTTTCCAGGCTACTGTCTTCCCCGTAACATCCCCAGAGGCCCCACCCGTCGCCCGCAAGGCCACCTGCGGAGCAGGCCGGAGCTCGACCCCACTGCTTGGCCATCAGGGCTCACACCCGCATTCCCGCTCAAGAGGCCGCCCCGCCCACTGCCGTGACTCAGGCGGTGACTCAGGGCTGACCGGGCCAGGAGGGCCGTCCTGGCTGCTCCCTGCTGATTCGGTGCCCTGCTGGGCTGCGTGTGCCCCAGCCCCTGCCACTCACTCTTGCTGTCCCGGGGGTCAGCCGCACTGTCCACGCTGACCCTGGTGGGACCCGCCGCTGCCTGCTGGTGCACTGGGGGTGGGAAGGCTGAGTGGACAAGGGTTGTCAGAGGGGGCTGAGTGCAGGCCAGGGGGCCTGGGGACCACTGACTGGCCAGGGGACTCCAGAGGCCAGCAGCCAGGCGTGATGACGCAGGTTAGTTGGGAGTCCCCCGGAGGACGGCGTCCACCTCCCAAACAGCCCAGCCTGCGACGTCCTCCTGCAGACCTGCTTTGGCCAGCGCAGCACACCCCAGGGAGCCAGGATGTGGGCACCCTGAGCCTCCAAGTTCTCCCCCAGCCCACCCCTGTTCGTCCACTTCCCTCCCCCCTCTCCCGTTCTAGCCTCTGGCCCACTCCCGCCCTGGACAGATGGTCCACCTGGCCCTGACCATCCTGTCCAGGCTCAGTGTCAGGTGGGCCCATTGCTGCAGCAGCGGCCAGGATGGGGGTCCCCACTGACCGGGCCCTCTCCATGGAGACTTTATGGTCTTTCGGGGGCCGAGTTGGCGCTGCTGAGGAAGCCGAGTCCCGCCCCCCACCCACCCAAGGATGCGCGAGGCCGGCGGCTCCGAGCGTGGGGCCCCCACACAGGCCACAGGGCACTGTCCAAGGCCCTGAGGCGCCCCGTGAACTTGTGGGGGGCTGGGGCCCCGCTGAGCGTGGGGCTGGCACATGGTGTTGGCGGACGCACACCGGATGCTGAGTCTTAGCTTTGTGAAGTGGCGCCCTCTTCCCTCGGGACCCACCCTGTGCTGGTGTGACGCATGGGGGACCGTCTTATGCCGGTGCCGTCCCTATGAAAGTGGACGGTGGGGAGGGCAGTGAAGCCCAGCCCTCCCTACACGCCTTCCCTTGTCTCACCCTGCCTCATCCCCCATCCCGGCGGCTCTTTACCTGCTCAGGGGTGAGCATGAGGGTCCCTGGGGCCAGCCCCGAGTGGCCAGGAAGGCAGCTGGCCTGGGCACACTGCATGACGGGGGTGGCCCTCACTGACAGAGTGGGCAGATGAGGTGACCGCTGCTGACCAGTGATGCCCCGATGTTCAGGAAGGGCCACTTGTCTCCACGGGCTTCCCGGGACTCTCCAGGTAGAGTATGGCCAAGTGACTCCCCGTTTCCCTGGGAGAGTAGAACATCCAGTGTGTGCAGGTCAATGAGGCAGGGTGGTTTGGACCCCTGAAGTGCCAACCTCAGAGTCCGTGGGTGCTGACCCCCAAGGGCCCACATTGGGCTGAGGGCCAGGGGGCTGGCTCAGGGATACTGGACCCTCCCCAGGAATGAATGGACAACCACCCCCCCACAACAGGGCCACTCGGCCACTCCATTCCATGCAGCTTTGAGAAGGCTTGTACAGGACTGGAAGGATGCACAGAGATGGACACGGGCCTCTCCTGGTCCACCCACCCTCCAGCGCCCCAGAGGGTCCCCCAAGCCCCACCAGGAGTGAGGCCTGAGCACAGAGAGGAGAAAGACCTTCAAACAAACAGTAATCATAAGAATAAAGGAGAGTGTACACCTTTCAGAATATCTTTTCTTTGGGTATTATTCTTTAAAATACAGTTGACCTGAATAGAATTACAGCTGCTGCCCGAAATGCTGAATTACGGTTCCCATGGCAACCATGATTTACTCCCTTACATAACTGCCACGCACGCCTGCTCCCCCGCAGCTCGAAGCGCGTGTGGCCCTTCCCGGCAGCGTGTGTGGGGGCCGGAACAGGACCCCAGCAGGCGACTGGGGAATGAGGCCCCTGAACCCACAGGAGGCACAGCCCTAGGTCCGAGGCCCCCGGAACCCTGATATCCTCACAGCAGCCAGGACAGAACACCCACGGGTGCACGGCCAGGGGCTGGGATCACAGCAGGGCAGCGGGGAGGCCAGCCTGGCACGTGGCCAGCCTGGGTGTGGCCCCAGCATCACGTGTGGTCCCTCCAGGAATGATCCCTGAGCACAGAACCAGGAGTCAGCCCCGAGCATCCCTGGGTATGGCCCCAAGACCAAAAGAAAAAGAGAAAAGGCATCTCGTGGGCTTCAGAGGAGAAACCCTCCTGTCGGATGCCTCTTATTTCACGATGCATAATCACAGAAATGCAAATTTGTAGGGTCACTCACGGGTCAGAGAAATTTTTCTTTCACTGAGCATCTGTGTCAGAGTTCCTTTTGCATCTGGATCTTCTACTTTTCCGAGTGGCAGACTCTCCTTCCGCCTCATAAGGCCCTCGCTGCCCCTGCCACTCATACCCACTTGGTCACTGCTAAGCCACCGGCCTCCTCCTCCCGCCCACATCTGCCCAGGGACTAACACCAAGGGCTCCGGGCAGGGCGGGTCAGCTCTGGGTTCGGTTGCTGTCCAAGCAATTGTCTCAGCTATTCAAGAAACGTGCAACAGGCGCATGGGGTGGGTCCGGGCTGATGCAGCGCAAGAAGCGAGCTGGATGTACTCTGGACGCCGCTGGACTTCCTGCCTGGACAGGCTGCAGGAAGCTCTGAGGAGTGTGAGGGTGGGAGGCCCGGGGGTGAGGGCAAGAGGCTGCGGGGGAAGGGGTGTCCCCACGCCACAGCCCTGCCCCGGCCTCGTGTCCCTCCAGCTGCTTCAAATGGGAGATTTTTATTCAGGTCTATTTTGGGGGGTGCGGCTGTGAGGCCCTGGAGCAACATCTGCTGACTCTCACCCACCAGGCTAGCCAGTCACCTGAGGCCTGAGACGTGGCACTTCCCTGGTCTGCAGCCCAGCACTGCCTGACCCCATGCGGTCAGCCCCCTGCCCCTGCCCAGCTGTCCCCGCCCTCACGTTGGTCCCCTCTGGACACTTAGCCACTCCAGGTACAGGCCCAGAGGCCCATGTCCTGGCACTGAGGGGCCAGCCTGGTCGGCAAGAATCACCAGCGGGAGGCAGGGATTCCTGAGCACTGTTTGGGGAACTCCAAACTCCAAACCAAAAATAACCAAGCCAACAGGCCAAAAGAATCATTTTGGGGGGCAAGAAGTTGGACTTAGAAGGGGTTTGTGTTCTCTGTTCTATCATGGAAGCACGATACTAAAATTGAATGCTCGGCGTCTCTTAATTTGGGAAGTTTGAAAATGTGTCTGATTCCTAATGATTCATTTTGACTCTGCCGAGTTCTTCGGTTCTATTTAGAATCGACTGTCAGCACCGAGAAATTTCACATCAGTCAAAATCTGGTTCCACTTAATGAATATCAATGTGCGATTCTCAGACTCGCTTTAATTTTAGAATGCTTGGTTCTAAGAGCAGGCCCCCGCTAAATGGCCTCGCTCGGCCCAGAGGGCGAAGGTCCCATAGGGGCGTGGGAGGCCGCCAGGGGTCCCGGCTCAGGGGTGCTGGCAGACTCAAGGGGACTTCCCTCCGGTGTGTGAGAAATCTGAGTGGGCTGATCTCAGCTGTGACAGGCCACCCCCAATGAGACAGATCTGCTGGCTCTCTTTGCTCCAGCCGCCCTAGCTGCTCACACCACGGCCGCAGTGCCCAGGACATCGTAGGTGCTGTCAGAGCCGCATGGGACAGCCCTTAGCAGCAGCGCTCCTCAGCCGGGAGAATCAGGGGCTTCACCACGGCTTGTGCCCACTCAAGGCTGCAGTCTGCCTGAGTGACGACGGTCCAGGCTGCTGTGATTACAGCAAGGCCTGCTGTGGTGGTCTCCCAACCAGGCTGCAGGCCACGCAAGGGGCTGTTCCCAACTGAATCTCATTGTGGACAGAGGCTTGCATTCCTCTGAAGGCTCATTTAAGAAGGTTTGACTGTGTTGGTACTTGGCGCCGAGGCAGTGGGGGTTTTCAATTTCTGTAAAGGTTGTCTGTGTTCAGAGCTCACTCCTGGCTCTGTGCTCGGTCACTCCTGGCTCTGTGCTCGGGGCTCACTCTCGGCTCTGTGCTTGGGGTTGACTCCTGGCTCTGTGCTTGGGGTTGACTCCTGGCTCTGTGCTCAGGGCTGACTCCTGGCTCTGCTCAGGGCTTACTCCTGGCTCTGTGCTCAGGGATGATTCCTGGCTCTGTGCTCAGGGCTGACTCCTGGCTCTGCTCAGGGCTCACTCCTGGCTCTGTGCTCAGGGATGATTCCTGGCTCTGTGCTCAGGGCTGACTCCTGGCTCTGTGCTCAGGGCTCACTCCTGGCTCTGTGCTCGGGGCTCACTCTCGGCTCTGTGCTTGGGGTTGACTCCTGGCTCTGTGCTCAGGGCTCACTCCTGGCTCTGTGCTCAGGGCTGACTCCTGGCTCTGCTCAGGGCTCACTCCTGGCTCTGTGCTCAGGGATGATTCCTGGCTCTGTGCTCAGGGCTGACTCCTGGCTCTGTGCTCGGGGCTCACTCCTGGCTCTGTGCTCGGTCACTCCTGGCTCTGTGCTCGGGGCTCACTCTCGGCTCTGTGCTTGGGGTTGACTCCTGGCTCTGTGCTCAGGGCTGACTCCTGGCTCTGCTCAGGGCTCACTCCTGGCTCTGTGCTCAGGGATGATTCCTGGCTCTGTGCTCAGGGCTGACTCCTGGCTCTGTGCTCGGGGCTCACTCCTGGCAGAGCTTGGAGACCAAATGTGGTGCTGGGGCTTTTATGTCCTTCTTAAAGAAAATCAGCAAAGTGCCCTGATGCACATTTATTTTTCGGGCTCCAGCCTGACATCCCATGGCCTCTTCCTATAAAGCAAATGACTTGCACTGAGCCACATCCCTGGCCCTGAAGATGACTTTTGTTTTATTTTTTATTTTATTTTGATTTAAAAAGGTATTTCTTTTCTTTTCTTTTTCACTTTTATTTGTTTTGCAGCCATAAGCAGAGTTCTTGGTAGGTGCCAGGGGCAGCTCTGGGCAGTGGTGGGGACCACATCATGCCAAGCATCAAACCTACGGGCCTCTCCCCCCTCCCCGCCTCCTCCCAGCCCTGCTCCCTACATTCCTGCAGCCCCTCCCTCCTCCCTTCCCCAGCCCTGCTCCTGCCCTCAGCCCTGCTCCCGCCCAGAGCCTCCCACCCTGCCAAAGATGGTCTTTAAGTGTGCTTTATCAGGCTGCTTGCACAGGACGTACTGTCCTTAACTCTGAAGTGCTTCCTTATAAATACAGTCTTAGAATCAGATAAATGGAGGTGAATTGGATCTCAAAAAATGGAAAAAGAAATCGGGTCTGATGCAAAATACCAGGAAACGGGGTTTTTTGTCATCACTTGGGAGGGTGAGGTGTCGCGCCAGCCCGAGTCGGGTTTGTGGGAAGGAAGGGTGCATGAGGGGCCGTACCTGTCGCTGGAAGAAGCGCTTCTGGCTGGCGGGGGCCAAGCTAGAGCATCGTCCTGAGCCGATTAACTGCAGGGCCTTTATCAGCTTCTCCTTGTCCTGTACTTGCTCAGACATGGCTGGTCGGGGAACGCCCAGAGCAAGCCAGGTTGCTGCCCGAACCACCAGAGGCCCAGTAGAGAGCGGAGACTCAAGGGGATGTGAGCCAGCCCTCACCCGGGTGTGGGCTTCGGGAGGCAGGACATGTTATTTAATTACCGAAGATGATTTATTTATCAGCAGGAGGATATGAAATAAATCCAATTTATGAAGATGGGTTTGGTACTCAAAGCTGCCAGAGACAATAAGATGAGAGGTTAAGTGGCTTCTCCCCAGACGCTCAACCTTTCTCTTTATTTTCATTATCTTAACGATTTGATTCCATTAAAGAAATATTAAACACGGCGTTTTACGGCTCTGGGATTCACCTCTTGGGCTCTCCGCTGCGGCTGATCCAAGTGTCCAGCTGAGACTCGGAAGCGTCTACAATTTTTCATTCAAAAAATTTTAAGCTCTGCTTTTTGTCAAAGTCACTTGCGCTCCGCAAATTCCGAGAGGCCCATCAGCTCATCGCTTGGTGGGTCGATTGGCAGCGGCAGAGCCGAGGCATAGGAAAGGCCGATTTATCTCTATCTCCCCCATCGATCCCATAGCGAGGAAGAGCTCAGCTGAGGGGGCTCGCCCTTCTGGGCTGCAGACCACGCTGTGCCCGGCCAGTTACCGTGGGGCGCATTTCCTCCTGGGAATCCTGAGCTGATCGCGTCACCCCCTGGAAACCCCACTCTCGAGTCTGTAGCAGTTTGAAATACGTTTCTCCAAATAGTCATTTAAGAAATAGTTTTAGGGGCCGGAGTGATAGTATAGCGGGTAAGGCATTTGCCTTGCATGCGGCTGAGCCGGGTTCGATCCCCAGCATCCTATCGGGTCCCCTGAGCACTGCCAGGAGTGCAGAGCCAGGAGGAACCCCTGAGCATTGCCGGGTGTGACCCAAAAGGCAAAAACAAAAAATAGATTTAAATATTAGAAGAATAAGTCTGCTTAGAATCTAGGAATAAAACCTGCACTTTCTATTGTTTCTGTTGCTTACGATCGCTGTTAGGCCAAGTCTATGCTGAAGGCAGGAGTCCAGGGGGCTGCCGTCCACCCGTCCTCAGGTGAGGACAGCAGGAGCCCCTGAGCAACAGTCCAGCAGGGAGGGGCTTCCTGCTCATGGCTGGCCCTTTCAGCCCCCCAACTAGGGAGCACCGCTGGGTGTGGCCCCCAGAGCAGAGTGAACCAATAAAAATAACCAAACAGCCAGGTAACGGTGACAAGGGACCTTGCAGGGGCTGGTCCTGGTGTCAGACCTTCCAGGATGCTCACCCCACCTCTTTCCTCTCATTTCCCCGGGGCAGGCAGCAGGTGGGGCCTCACACAGGAAAGGCAAACTTTCTACCTCTGAGCTACCCCAGCGCTTGATTCTCCAGCTGAATAATGTCCCCAAGAAGGTCACATCTTCCAGTTTCATTAATTTTTTTTTTAATTTTTTTTTTTTTTTTTTTTTGCTTTTTGGGTCACACCCAGCAATGCTCAGGGGTTACTCCTGGCTCTGCACTCAGGAATTACTCCTGGCAGTGCTTGGGGGACCATATGGGATGCCAGGGATCAAACCCAGGACGGCCGCGTGCAAGGCAAACGCCCTACCCACTGTGCTATCGCTCCGGCCCCTAGTTTCATTAATTTTAAGGCGCTTCCTTTTCATTTAGCTTAGGAGAAATCATTTCTTCCATCGTCTTTCTTCCTGGGTATTTTTTTCCCCACTTGGCCATTTCGTCCTTCTTTTTGAACATGTTTTCTCTAATAAGCTAGAGAAATATCACTGGGCTTCTTTGATTACCGTTTCAGCTGCTCTTCAGCTCGATGTGCTTTGTCTGGGGTTTGTCTGAGTTAGTGGGCGGAAGGCGTCTGTGTGCGAACATCGCTGGCAGTCGTTGTATTTTCCAGGATCCAGCCTGACCCGCTGGGCAGGATTAAAGCCGGGCCATCCCCTGCTCAGCCCTGCTCAGTCCTGCCAGGTGACCGTGATCATCGATTGGATTCTTGTGGGATGGACGTGTCCACCTGCACCTTGGAATCTCAGCTCCCACAAGGGCCCTTGGAGACTGGTCAGAGCTGACCAGCGCGTGGACCTGGGGGAGCTTGGGAGGGTCAGGACGGGCAGCCTGGCCTGGGCCCACCCTGGGCCCGCCCTTGAACTCTGCCTCCCTCCCATGGCTCTGGCCAAGCCACATGGCCTGAGCAGAACCCAGGTCACATCACGGGAGTGTCCACACAGTCTCCCGCCCTTGTCCCTACTGCATGGGTCAGCAGCCAGGACTCACCGGAGCACCAACACCAGCCCCGGCTCCCCTCAGCTCCATACCCTTCCACAGGGCCCTGAGGCCACCCCGGGAGAGGACAGTCCAGGGGCAGCTGCAGGGAAACTGTGGCTCTGCATGGTTATGACCAGCTGGGTCCAATGGCCAGAGGGCAGCCGGTAGGAGATGGACAGAGGCAGGGAGAGGCCTGAGGGAGCAGCAAAGGGCCCAGCATTAGAGCAGCGTCCAGTGGCCAAACCTCGTCCTGATTAGAGCCGTGTCCAGTGGCCACACCTCGTCCCTGTGGTTAGAGCAGTGTCCAGCGGTCACACCTCGTCCCTCTGGTTAGAGCAAGAGCCAGGCAGGTGGACAGTGCGTGCGTCCAGGCTGGGTGCTGCGTGGTGGGGCCGCAGAGGCCTGCTGCCCCTCGCTGACCCTGAGAGTGCTGCCAGGCTGCCCTCTCTGAATGGAGCTGGGACCCCTGAGCCCCTCTGGGTCAGCACTGGGGCTGCTCGGAGCCCCTGGGCACAGGCTCCCAGGAGGTCAGGATGCCCTCACAGAATCGCAGAACTACCCACTAGGGGCCAACTTGTCTAGATCGGCCCTAAGCAGCTGACCAGACCAAAGCCTAGGCCAGAAGTCGAGGCTCTGGACTGCTCAGGCCCCGGAAGCTGTGGGAACCCTGAGCTTGGACAGGACGTCCACATCCATCTGAGGGCCCCTGGGCTGCCCGTCAGGTATGTGGGTGAGGCACCTCCTGGCAGGCCTGCAGCCAGCCCTTGGCTCAGTGAGCACCAGGCTTCTCCATGCGGCCGTGTCCTTCCGCAGGCTCGACCCAAGCGGGGCTGGACCTCCTGCTCCTCCCTCCCTCCCGGCTGGGACTGGCCTCGCTCCTGGGCTGGAATGGATCTGGGCTCAGGCCTCAGGCCACCCTGGGATCTGGGTGCCCCAGGCAGGGCCCCGGCTCGGGCTGTCACAGTGGGGATAGGCTTTGCCGTCCTCCCATGCGGCCAGTGGGCATAGGGGCTTGTGCATGTTGTGCCCTGGAGACTTCACCAAGGGAGTTGCTGCAAGGAGATCCTTGCAGGATGCTTCTCTCTCTGCTCCCTGCCCAGGACGCTGGCCCCGGCCCCAGGTGCTCGGCCCTGTGGCAGGAAAATGGACACGAGCCCGGGCAGTCCCTGGCGGATCAGGGGCAGCAGGTCTCCCAGCGCCCAGGCCTGTCCCACTGTGTAGAGGGGGAAGGAGAGCCGTGTCCGAGCGTGGGCTGTGGACACCCCTATCTGGCCGGGCCATATGCCGGCCTGGGTGCTGCCATGGGCTCAGAGACACCCCAGAGGTGACACACTCAGGCAAGTCTGTGGCTTGGGCTGGAGCTGAGACACCGTCACTGGGCCAGTCCCACCTTGGGGCTCTCCAGGAGGGACTCAGGCCTGGGCACCCTCTGGGGCCTCTAATCTGTGGCCAGCTCAGGGTCCAGTGCCCGAGAGTCAGTGGCCTGTCGGGCCTCTTCGTCTTCCCAAACAAACAGACTGACCAGCAGCTCTGGCCGGATCTCGTGGCCCACTTTTGGATCCCTGGCGAGGGAGGTTGGGGGGAGGGGAGGCAGTGTCCAGGCCCAGGTCACCACTTCAAAGCCTTCCTCCTCGGGTTATCTCATCAGGCAGCTGTGGTCAGCTGACGGCCGGCGCCGGGCGGGAAGAAGGTTTATCAGTCCAGTCCAGCCCGGCTCTGGCCACTCAGCCCAGCTCTGGGAAAACCCAGCTACGCCCTCAGGACCGGCCCGTCCGCCTCAGCTGGGAGGATGCTGGGCCTTGAGGGGGCAGGGGACACTGCAGCCTGGCTGCACCTGGGGCTCTGTCCCTCGGGAGACACCCCACACCTTGGGCACGAGAAGCGACACTTACCCTCAGCTATGCCCTTCAGGAAAGCCTACTGGACAGTGTCCTCTGAGACGCAAGACATAGCCAGGTAGTGCCTCTACAGCAGGACCCTGGTCTCTCTGAGGCCGAGCCGTTTGACTCTGCCCCTGTGTGGTCCCCAAGCACAGAGCCAGAGGACGCTTGAGCACTTGGGGGTGGCCCCAAGCAAGCTGGAGCGGCAGGCACCCTATGCCAGGTGGTGGATGGTCCTGTCCCCCCTGGGGGGGCTGACCCACCCTGCACGATGACATGGTCAAGACCGTGCTGACTCCTAGACCAAGCACTGTGTGCCAAGCTCGCCGGCTGCAGCCTGAGTCTGAGAAATCAGACATCCAGTGGGCAGTGGCTCACAAGGTCAGGTCCGTGGCCAGTCAACCAGGCCCTGGTCACTAACATCAGCCCCGTGGCCAGTCAGGTCAGACACAGTCAGACCTGTCCCATGGTAAGGTCAGTCCCATGGTCATTAAGATCCATCCCGTGTCAGTAAGGTTATATCCATGGTCAATTGGGTCAGTCTCATGGTCAGTAAGGTCAGTCCTGGTCAGTAGGGTCAGACCTGTGGTCAGTAAGGTCAGTCCTGTGGTGAGTAAGGTTAGTCTCATGGTCAGTAAGGTCAGACCTGTAGTCAGTGAGGTCAGTCCTGGTCAGTGAGGTCAGTCTCGTGGTCAGTAGGTGAGGCCTGGGAGGGGGCCACCATCAGTGACTCAAGCTGGAAGGAAGGACCCCAGGGAGCCCTGGATGAGGTGGGACCCAGGAGGAGGTGCGGATGCACCTGCAATGGGGGCTTCTGGAAGCTTCTGGAAGTCTCTGGAAGCTTCTGGGAACTTCTGGGAGCTTCTGGGCATGTGGGGCCTCGCAGCTTCCTGAGTGCTGCAGTAACTGGGCTTCAGCAAGCAAACATACGTGGGTCACTAGATGGGCTCTGACAGCCAGACCCTGGGGTGGGTGCTCTGCTTGCACTCAGGACTCAACGCTGGGTGGGGGAGTCTGCAACACCAGGGGAGTCCTCAGGAGCTTCTGGGCCTAGCACCAATGCTGGCTGGTCCCAGGGCAGGGAACAGACCTGGTCAGCTCCTGGGACGGGGCAGTCCGGTCAGTTCCTGGGACAGGAGCAGTTCTGGTCAGTTCCTGGGATGGGGCAGTCCTGTTCAGTTCCTAGGACAGGGGCAGTCCTGTTCAGTTCCTGGGACAGGGGCAGTCCTGGTCAGTTCCTAGGAAAGAGGCAGTCCTGGTTAGTTCCCAGGACAGGGACAGACCTGGTCAGTTCCTAGGAAAGGGGCAGTCCTAGTCAGTTTCCAGAGTAAGGGACAGGCAGGCCTGGTCAGTTCCTGGGACAGGGGCAGTCCTGGTCAGTTCCCAGGGCAGGGGACAGGCCTGGTCAGTTCCTGGGACAGGGGCAGTCCTGGTCAGTTCCCAGGGTAAGGGACAGGCAGACCTGGTCAGTTCTTGGGACAGGGGCAGTCCTGGTCAGTTCCCAGGACAGGGGCAGTCCTGGTCAGTTCCTAGGACAGGGGCAGTCCTGGTCAGTTCCCAGGGTAAGGGACAGGCCTGGTCAGTTCTTGGGACAGGGGCAGTCCTGGTCAGTTCTTGGGACAGGGGCAGTCCTGGTCAGTTCCCAGGACAGGGGCAGTCCTGGTCAGTTCCTAGGACAGGGGCAGTCCTGGTCAGTTCCCAGGACAGGGGCAGTCCTGGTCAGTTTCCAGGGTAAAGGACAGGCAGACCTGGTCAGTTCTTGGGACAGGGGCAGTCCTGGTCAGTTCTTGGGATAGGGGCAGTCCTGGTCAGTTCCCAGGGTAAGGGACAGGCCTGGTCAGTTTTTGGAACAGGGGCAGTCCTGGTCAGTTCCCAGGGCAGGGGACAGGCCTAGTCAGTTCCTGGGACAGGGGCAGTCCTGGTCAGTTCCTAAGACAGGGGAAGTCCTGGTCAGTTCCCAGGGTAAGGGACAGGCAGGCCTGGTCAGTTCTTGGGACAGGGGCAGTCCTGGTCAGTTCCCAGGACAGGGGCAATCCTGGTCAGTTCCTAGGACAGGGGCAGTCCTGATCAGTTCCCAGGGTAAGGGACAGGACTGGTCAGTTCTTGGAACAGGGGCAGTCCTGGTCAGTTTCCAGGGTAAGGGACAGGCAGGTCTGGTCAGTTCCTGTGACAGAGGCAGTCCTGGTCAGTTCCCAGGGTAAGGGACGGGCAGGCCTGGTCATTTCTTGGGACAGGGGCAACCCTGGTCAGTCCCTCACTGCCCTAGCACCTGCTGGGGCGCACCCATGGGCACGCCTCCCCCGGGCTCTGCTCCACACGACAGATGCTTCGCTTAGAGATTCTCCAGCTGGAAACAGCTCCCAGGTGAGTGCCCTGAATTTAAGACCCAATTGGGCTTATTCTGAAATTAAATCCGAAGAATTTAGGCAAATCAAGCAAGGAAAACAGCCGAGAGCCCTGGGGCACGGTTGTTTGTGTGCCTCATGATTTGGCTGACGTGTCTTAATTGGAGCAATAATTAAGATCTCCCAGTGTCTCGGTCAGACAGGGAAGTGGTCACAGTCCTGCGCTCAGTGGCCACACGCTCGGCTTCCTGCCCTGCGCTGCCCGGGTGGGTCCACAGACCTCCAGATTCATGTTTATTTACTTATTTTTTGCAGGTTTTTAAATTTTTTTTTTTTGAAGTTAACATGTGAATAGGAAATGGAAAAAAGAAGCAAAGAACAGTCATCCACAATTACACACAGTTATGTCTGGCATGTCCTACTAGGTCCTTTTTGCCTACACAACTAATCATCCATTACATTATTAAGATCATATGTGTATGTATCATACTTCTTTTTTTATTAGTGAAACACCATGAGGTACAGTTGTAGACTTACAAATTTTTGTGCTTGGGTTTCAGTTATACGATGATCAAGTACCCATCCCTCCTCTAGTGCCCATCCTCCACCACAACAGGTCCCAGTATCCCTCACACTCCCCATCCTTCTCATCCCACCCAGCCTCTGTGGCAGGGCATTCCCTTTTGTTCTCTCTCTCCTTTTGGGTGTTGTGGTTTGCAAGAGAGGCATTGAGTGGCAATCATGTTTGGTCCACAGTCTACTTTCAGCATGCTTCTCCCATCCTGGGCGGATCCTCCCAACACCCTTTACTTGGTGCTCCCTTCTCTATCTGAGTTATCCTGCTTCTTTATATGCCATGAATATTTACCATTTCAAAGTCCCAAAGCTATAGCGTATTTGGTAAACAAAAATACACAACACCAACTGGAAGGGAAAAAATTTAATCCAGCCTTTCTTGGCAATGAAAAATTCTTAAAAGACAAAAATATCTTTATCTCTAGATAAAGATATTAGATCCATGTTTAGATCAGTTTTCATGGTGGAAACTGAGTTAAGCATGGGGAAAGCTTTCTGTATTTAGGTGCAAAGGGTTGTGTTTATTCAAATATGGATACAGGTAGAGTGGAGAAGTTACAGTCACAACAGGGGACATTTCATCGATGTGTTTAAGCGAGTTCATATCCTCACACTCCCCACGCTGCCTCTCATGTTGGAGCGGCAGCCGCTTCCCAGGGTCCTGCTGGGTTTATCTCCTTACCCAGATGCAGCAAGTCGGTTTCCAGGTGCAATTCCTGATACTGTTTCCCTCACGAACAATAGAGCTGTCAGGTGCATTTCCCCAAGGCGTGGGTGCTGATTCTGCCATTTTCCTGCTCCCACTGCAGAGAAAAGTCTTCGCCGGTATGGCTCGGTAAGAGAGACATGGGTCCCACGGTCTTGGCTCGGCCCCGTGTCCATCCCCTGGGTTTCTGCAGGTGGACTGGGAGAAGAGCGGGGGCCATAGCCCCTGCCGCATCCCCAGACATTGGGGGGTCCGGGCAGTACCCCTGCTCACGCATAGCTGAAGGCACAGAGCTGAGCAAGCCAGGCCATTGTCCACCACCCCACAGTCCACAGGGACCTGACCCAGTCAAGGTGCCCATGGCCCATTGCACCCCGTCTCCTTGAAGCTCCGGTGTGAGAGGCCCCTGCAAAGCTGGTCTCCCAGGGAGCAATGCTAGAAGCCGGCCACAACGCTCATCTTGGGAGAGGCAAGGCGCTCATCTTGGGCTGAGGAGGTGCCTCAAAGGGCTGCATTTGGCTCTGAATGCAGGAGCCCGGGTTGGACATCCGACGGGGTCCCCCAAGCACCACCAGGTGAGCCCCGCCAGGGGTCTGCTGATGCATTGAACCAATCTCAGTGGACCTTCTACTGCCAGACAGACCTGTAAACCCGGATGTGGGCTTAGGTCCCTGCAATTTGCACTTTTGTTTGTTTATTATTTGGGAACCACACCTGGTGGTGCTGGGGCCATCAGGGTCTCCCCTGGGCTCAGGATCCCACATGCAGAGTGAGCTCTGCTAAACACACCTGCCTGTGTATGGGGTTCTGACAGGGGGGTTTGTTCAAGTGCCTGGCTGCCCCCAGGGGCAGGGAGAGACTCTCAGTCATTCGCATACTGATTCACTCCTCGGTTTTTCAAATAAAGAAAGAGATAGAAAGAAAGAAAGAAAGAAAGAAAGAAAGAAAGAAAGAAAGAAAGGAAGGAAGAGAGGGAAGGAAGGAAGGAAGGAAGGAAGGAAGGAAGGAAGGAAGGAAGGAAGAGAAGGAAGGAAGAGAAGGAAGGGAAGGAAGGAAGGAAGGAAGGAAGGAAGGAAGGAAGGAAGGAAGGAAGGAAGGAGAAAACAAAGTGGGTTATCCAAAGAATTCATAAAAATGCATATACACATACAATGCATACATGTACATGCATACACATGCACACACGCATGAACACATGCATGCATATATGCACACTCATGCATACACACGTGGATGCACACATGTATACACGCACACATATGTGTGTATACAGGCACGCACACACATGCACAGATATATACACTTACACATATACATATGCACACACATGGTATCAGCATTGGTGCATGAAATGATTTAAATATATTTGAGTTTTGATTGGGGGGCTGCCCCTTATTATGATGAACTTGTAAGGAGGAGCATTTAGAATGCGTCTCATTTCCAAAGTACCGACCATCCCCACGTTACTCAAGAGAGATCCCCAAGTACTGTTGCTCGAGAGCTTAGAAAAATTACCCACTGCCCCTCATTTTCTGATTCTAATTCTCCACTTTAGTGTGGCAGTTCAGGAAAATAAAATTCACATCAATTGAGTGAATTCAATCAATTGAGTGGCTGAGCCTACTCAGAACTGAGGGCACCTCAGTGCAGAATGCAGACCTCCTTCCCTGCCTGCCCTGCCTGGCCCTGGGGCCTGTGTCCACCGTCCTTCCCCCAGACACCACTGACGGCGGGGTGGTCTTGCTGGGCCCTGCCTGTGCATGATGGCCGTCCACCCTGTCTGTAGGGGGTTCTTGGGGGTTAACGACTGTGGCTGAGGGAGCAAGGAGGCTGCCCCCTTGTTTTCATTCCATATTTTCATCCCATACTTAATAGATTCAAAATGTTGCTGATTCTAAGACATCATTATTATATATTCCACTTGATCACTTGACTTCCCGTTAATTGTCGATTTGCTCGGGCGGGCGCCAGTAACAACTCCATTTGTCCCTGTCACGTGCTAGTGTAGCCCAATGGCGTCTGTTCGTTCTATTATACCAGTAATCACTCCAGGTTCAATTATATATTTCATTAAGGAAAAAGTCATTCTACTAATCAGACCACCAGACATCACTGACTTTATCTATTTTATATGACATGTCCGGACGGGCCTCATGCATGAAAGAACTGGCAGAGGAACCCAGGCATGTGGGTCCCAGGGCTGAGGTCTCCAAGCCTACTCGGATTGGGACTGGGCCTTCTCCACCCAGACCCCCCATCTTCCAGTAGGTAGGCATCACACCCACCAGCTGCCGCCAGCGCCAGGTTGGTCCCATCAACGGCCAAGATGCAGAGACTATAAAACCCAGCTCCCGGAGGAGAACAGCGCAGAGTCTCCTGCCCCATGCCTGGCTGTCCTCACCGGGGCCCCTTGGAGGGGGGAGGGTTGAGTTTCTCTCCCACCCCCCACCCCGAGCAGAGCCCCAGCAGCTGAGGACCTCCGGAGTCAGCCACGGCCATGCTGGGACCATTCTCCACATGTCCGGATGGGCCTCATGCATGAAAGAACTGGCAGAGGAACCCAGGCATGCGGGTCCCGGGGCTGAGGTCTAAGCCTACTCGGATTGGGACTGGGCCTTCTCCACCCAGACCCCCCATCTTCCAGGAAGTAGGCATCACACCCACCAGCTGCCGCCAGCGCCAGATTGGTCCCATCAATGACCAAGATGCGGAGACTATAAAACCCAGCTCCCGGAAGCATGCGGCCACATTTGCAGCCGCGTGACATCTTATTATCTTATTTTTCCTTTGGAGAACCTGGCAGGCTACCAAAAGTATCCTGCCCGCATGGCAGAGTCTGGCAAACTTCCTGTGTCGTATTCAATATGCCAAATACCAGTAACAATGATGGGTCTCATTCTCCTGATCCTGAAAGAGCATTGAAATGGCTCTTTTAAAATCTCAGGGCTAGGACTCTTTACAATAGCCAGAAACTGGAAGAAACCTGAATGCCCAAGAACAGATGACTGGTTAAAGAAACTTTGGTACATCTACACAATGGAGTACTATGTAGCTGTTAGAAAGGATGAGGTCATGAAATTTACATACAAGTGGTACAACATGGAAAGTATCATGCTAAGCGAAATGAGTCAGAAAGAGAGGGATAGACGTAGAAAGATTGCATTCATCTGGGGGATATAAAGTAACAAAATATGAGATTAATACCCAAGAATAGCTGAGATCAGCACCAGGAGCATTACTCCATAGCTTAGTGGCCAGCCGGGCATTCTAGAGGAAAGGGCAGCTCAGATAGAGAAGGGAGCACCAAATAAAGGGTGTTTGGAGGATCCTCCCAGGAGGGGAGATGCATGTCGAAAGTAGACTATGGACTGAACATGTTTGCCACTCAATGCCTCTTTTGCAGACCACAACACCCAAAAGGAGAGAGAGAACACAGGGGATTGCCCTGCCACAGAGGCAGGGGGGGATGGGGGGATGGGAGTGGGGGGGATATTATCCATGGTGGTGGAAAATGGGCACTGGTGGAGGGATGGGTATCTGATCATTGTATAATCGAAACCCAAGCACAAAAATTGTAAATCCACAACTGTACCTCATGGTGTTTCACTAATAAAAAAAACAATCTCAGGGCTAGGAAGAAGGAGACATTACTGGTGCCTGCTCAAGGCAATCGACGAACAACAGGATGATCGTGATCATGATATGACTGAAACCCAGTCATGAACAACTTTGTAACTGTGTGTCTCACAGTGATTCAATAAGAAATAAATAAATGAACAGGCAGTGTCCCTTCCCACACCCGTTTCCGTGACATGCAGGCACAGAAAGACAATTCCCTTTTTGGGGGGGGGGGCGCCCCTGAAAGTGCTCTGGGCTCACCCCAGTGGGTGTGTGGGGCCTCCTGGGGTCAGATGGGTGCAGGCAAGCGACCACCCCCCGCACCAGAGAAGCACGTGGTTGCCGTTGGCCCACAGGACAGGAGTGACCGTCCAGTTGAGGGAGCACGTGAAGCTTTGGTCTGAGCAGCTGGTGCAGCGCTGGGCCCGTCTCCCTCGGGACAGGCGCTAGTCGCACCCCCACTCCCACTCTTGCTCCAGTTCCCATCTCTCAGTCCCAGGGAACATGACTCTGCTCAGAAGAGGAGAGTGTGAGAGGCAGAGTGATCTGAGGGCAGCCCCTATGTCTAGTCACTTATTAAGCACTCAATTTTTCAAGCAGAGCCCTCACGTTTTGATTAAACCCAAGCTAATTTTTTACGACTTGCTTTTTACATCTAGGTTATAAGCCTTATTGCCATAAGCACAATATTAGAGAAAACGTAGCTAACGTCACTAGGCTGTTAGGTGATGAAGCAGAGGAAATGTATAACTGGGGAAGAGTTTCATTAGGTGGGAAATACGGGAGCATCAGCAGATGTGAGAGATGCGACATTTGAAGAGACCACGTTTGCCTGTACTCATCACTTCAACTATCCTGTAGCTGCAGGAATAAAGTTCTCTTCCAGTAGATCCACATAAGAGTAAAAGAGGAACAAAGAAATATTAAAAATCAACAGATAAACAGTTAACATCCTAAATACACCAAGGATTTTTCTGCTTTCAGTAAAGCTTCAAGTGCTTTATAGAGTCTATCATAATTTGAAAATGTATGTCGGAAGTCTTCACATTTTAGTTATTTTTTCCCAAGTATTAGTATTTCTGGGGGACAGTATCCTACTTCAGTTAATACTTGTCAATGAAGAAACACTTTGAAATCCTTTACATTCTAAGAACATTGGGGCATGGTGTTGTACACACAGAATGAGCTGTTTTTCACAGCTATTAAAATAATTTTCAGAATTTAAAATGTGAAAATTCATGTGGTATAATATGAAATGAGTATAGTTATATCCCAATTATGAAATAAAAGGTATAGAAGATTCTGGAATGAAAACGTGAATCGTGAAAGAGCTGCCTCTAGGTGGTTTGGGGGACACATTTTGCAAAGTATATAATTTAGATAATTATATAAGCCATAGTTGCATAATTTCCCTATTATACAAGAAGGCGCTCCCTTATAACGGAGTACATGGAAACCCTTTGTGAGCTCAGCATCTTAGTTTCAGGCTCTGAGTTCAATATTTGCCCGGGAGGACTCAGAACTCTAACGTCGAGATTTTGCTAACCTGTTACAAAGCAGCACCTACGACAAGCATGAGACGTGCATTGTCATCCTCATTCTTATAGAAGAGATACCTGGGCCGCCCAGAGAGGCTGAGGAGCTCTTCTAAGACCACACAGCGAAGTACCCCCTCCCACTCTCCATCAGGCTGTGGACGGCAAGGGGGTGCTGAAGGCTCCAGTCCAGTGCCCTGGTGAAGGCTGCAGCAAGGCCCCAGGGCCAGCCGCAGGAGAAGCAAGTGCTCACCTCCCAGTGCTTGCTCCGTGTGTGACTAGCCAGGAGGGAAACCCCAGAGAGAGGCTGAAGTGAGTGAATCAAACATGGCTACTGCTGGGCGACACTTGACCAAGCTGATGAGATGTTCAGCCCAGCGCCCGACACTCATGCTGGGACGGATGCCAGCTGTGCATGCGTGTGTGTGCATGCGTGTATGTGTATGTGTGCATTGTGTGTGCATGTGTGTGTGCGTGAGTGTGTGTGCATGTGTGCATGTGCGTGTGCCTGTGTGTGCTTGTGTGTGCATGTGTGCATGCGTGTGTGTGCTTGTGTGCATGCTTGTGTGTGCATGCTTGTGTGTGCTTGTGTGTGCATGCTTGTATGTGTGCTTGTGTGCATGCTTGTGTGTGCTTGTGTGTGCATGCTTGTGTGTGCATGCTTGTATGTGCGTGTGTGTGCATGCTTGTGTGTGCTTGTGTGTGCATGCTTGTGTGTGCATGTGTGCATGCTTGTGTGTGCTTGTGTGTGCATGCTTGTGTGTGCTTGTGTGTGCATGCTTGTGTGTGCGTGTGTGTGCATGTGTGCACATGTGTGTGCAGCTGTGCATGTGTGCATGTGCGTGCACATGTGTGCATATTTGTGCATGTCTATTTGTGCCTGTGTGTGCATGTGTATGTGCATCTGTGCGTAAAGGCATGTGTGTTTGTGCATGCATGAGCCTATGTGCGCATGCGCGTGCGCGTGCGTGCGTTTGTGTGTGTGTGTGGTGCTGGGGTTGGACTCTGGGTCAGTGCTGAGCCCACGAGCAGGGCCAGCACTGACCAGTGCCCAGCACTGCCCCATGAGTTCCCATGAAGGAAGTCTAAGCGAGGAGAGCCGGGCCTGAGGCAGACCCCAGCTTCCTCCTCTTCCCGCCCACAGTTGGTGGAGCTGCCTGCAGTGCCCCTTCCCGGGAAGGACGCCGTCATGGGACTTCTGCAGCTGGGCCTGGGCCTCGGGCTATCTCGCTTCCGTGTTGTCTGGCTCTGCAGCTTCCTGGAGACCCGGGGGTGCTAGGGCACCAGGGAGGAAAGTCTGGGTGGGTGAATGGGGGCTTCACATTTTGCTCACTTTTAGTTTGGTTTTGGTTTGGGGCCACATCGGCAGGCGCAGGCTTTCTCCTTTCTCTGTGCTCGCGGATGACTCCAGAGGTGCTCGGGCACCCAGGAAGCTGCTTGCAAGGCAAGTGCCCGACCCCAGTCCTGGCTGCATTTAAGAAGAAACTGATAGAAACACCTTCCTGGGCCCCTTAGGTGCTGGGCCCTAGACCCCAGCTGTGCTTGCTGCCCCGTGCTCTTCTCTCTCCTGTAACTGATCAGCTGAATCTTTCCTCTGTGGCTCTGCTTGGTCTGGGCCCACCACCCGGCCGGTAGGTCACTTCCTTCTTTCTTCCAGGAAACTGCTGTCCTCCTCATGCCCGCGACCTTTGCGGGCCGCCATGGGTTTGGGTCTGTGGTTGCCGTTTGTCCACCCGGAACCAGTTCTGCTCCAGAGAATGTTTGCCAGGAGTGTCCCACGTGCTCGTGCCCAGCCCCTGCCTGACCCACCCGGCCGCCTGCCATCTAGGCTGCCCGACTCGCCCTGTGCCTGGTCCTCATCACGGCTGTCGGCCCCCTGCCGCTCGTCTTCCTGGCCCTGCGTGGCCTTCTGCGGGCATTGGGCAGCCCCCTGCAGCACTGGGAGCCTGTCCCCAGACCACAGCCTGAGGCTGGACACTTCCTGTACCACAGTCATGGTCACGGTCATGGTGGGTACCCCAGGGTGCAATGGCTTGGGGGGGGGGGGTCGTGCAGCCAAGACCAGAAGGTTCATCGGGGGCTTCTGCCCTTGTTCCCTCTCCCTGCTGCCTGGCAGCTCTACCTTCTTGTGGCCCTGGAGCTGTCTAGCTCTGGGTTCTTCTGTGCTGGATCGCCTGTCCAGTGCCAGGTGCTGTCCCTGGACGCCACAGACGAGTGGGTCCCAGGGCTGTGCCCACCCCTCAGGGACCCCGACTCAGCACAGCAGAAAGCACTGGACCTGCGCTGGACTTTGAGCCTGTCCTCTGACTCTCGCCTGCCCTGTCCAGGGAGAGTGAACCCCCTTCTCAGGCAGCCCGTCACTCAGATCGTCCACTCCGGCCCTTCCTGGCACCCGGGGGTCTCCGTCCCTCCCCCACCAGGCATCAGGGGTCTCTTGGGTGCTGGTCTCAGAGGACAGTCATTCTCTCCCCAAGGCAGGGGAGCATCCAGCCCGCGAGGACTCTTCCCCCATCCCGCCCGGAAGGACGCTCTGTCAGTCTCACCAGGCATAGGCCTGAGCACGGAGCAGCTGCTCAAGCCACAGACCCTGCCGCCCGGCTGCTGGGTGAAGAGAGTGACCTGTAGTCACCCACAGACAGAGCGGGATGTGCATCTCCACAGAGACAACCCCTCTGCACCGGAGCTGTGCCTACCCCCTTTAGGGAATTGCTAATGGCCTGCTTCCTGCAGAGCTCCAAGTGGGGGAAAAGCACAAAACTGTCATTCCAGAAAATCATCAGAGTCAGAGGGGAAACGTCCCACCCAGCTCACCAGTGAGAGTCCGTGCTCCTCCCCGCCCAAGCCACTCCACAGTCCCCTGACAAAAGCGTCGGTCCTGGCGTGTGGGAATGTGAGTGTGGAGGTGGGTGGACGTGTGTGCACATAAGCTCTGTGTAAGTGTGGGCAAGTGTGCGTGAGTGTGTGCAAGTTTGTGTGTGAGTGTGTGCGAGTGTGAGTGTGTGTGTTTGCATGTGTGCGAGTGTGTGTGAGTGTGTATATGCAAGTACGTGTGTGCGAGTATGTGAGAGTGTGTGAGTGTGCGAGTATGTGAGTGTGTGAGCGAGTGTGTGAGTGTGTGAGTGTGTGTGTGTGAGGAGCGTGGGCCTGACTCGCCTGTGGGGCCATTCAGAGGGCCCTGGCTCCTGCTCTCTGTGCTCCTGTGGGCGTGTCTCAGCACTGGAAGGGGCGACCCCAACATGGTGCTGTGGGGTCGGGCCTCTCGGCAAAGCAGCCCCTCCACTCTGGAGGCTGGAGCCGGGGATGCTCCCCACGGCGGGACTGGGCAGGACACTGGCCGGCTGGCTGGGCTCTGGTTGCTAAGGCGACTGTGGGGGGGACTTCCAGCCCTCCACGTGCCCGTCCTGCCTGGCGAGCAGGGCTGGAACTTGACTGGGGTGTAGGCAAGTGGCAGAAGCCACAGTCCCCCCCGAGGCTCCTCACAGAAAGACGTAAGAACCCCTGTGCATTATAGCCATAACGAAGCCCCAGGGACATAGCAGAGAATAAGCACAGCACCTTGCATCTTCCTTAGGGACGCCCCAGGCTCACACCGTCCCAGCCATCACTCACTGTCCCTGGGTCACTAGGGATCTTCTTCCAGTGCAAGGCAGGGCCAGCGGCCAATCTGTCCCCTCTTTCGGCAGGACAGGCGCGCAGAGGGAGGCCCTGTGCCATGGGGTCTCACGATGCCCAGGGGGTCCTTAGCAGATTCCCTCTGGGATCACTCAGTCACACACATCCCAGGAGCTAAAAGTCCCAGAGCCTGCGTCTCTGTCACACTCGTAATAGGAAAACACAACCTCGGTTATTGCCTAATTAAGACCCTTGTAGCATAAGGCAGCAATGGGAAATTAATTTGACAGCCTAAATTAACGTGCATTACTTTGCCAATTATCTTGGATTTATTTTGGAGGAGCAAAGCAAGTATTGATTCATTCCTCAAGTCTTCCCTGAGTCATCACTTTTTAGGTAAACAACATCAATTATTAAGACTCTGTTTTGGCAGAATAACTAACTCCATCCTGAAACAACAAATGTCAAAGTGCATCAGAGGGGAAGGCATGGATTGGTTTGTTCTATAGCTTTAAGGACAACTCACGGAAAGCTGGTTTCTGATTCTGATGGAGAGAAACCAAAGTCACCTGGGCTACTCTCTGGAGCAGGAGATCTGGGTGTAGAGGGACCCCCGTCCCCGTCCTGGTCCCCACTGCACCTCTGCTTGGAGGCATGGGGGGATGGGGCATGGGTGGGGTAGGCGGGCACCACCCTGGAGAACCGCTGGCAGAGGCGTGGGTGGGTCCACGGGGGCCACCGCTGCGCCCATCTGTCTGGTTCCTTTGTGCCAACTCTAGAATTCAATAGGAATCCTGGAGAATATGGTTGGGGTAGGGGAACCATTTTTTGTTTACAGGCAAATGTCATTGATTGATTCTTTAAAATTTGCAATAGAGAATTTCATAGTGTTTGGTAGTTGTGATTCGCCTACACTGCACAGCAAGGCAGTGGAATGTATTGAAATCATTTTCATTAATGATCACTTGATCACTTGACTTCCTGTTAATCATCGATTTGCTCGGGCGGGCGCCAGTAACATCTCCATTTGTCCTTGTCGCGTGCTAGTATAGCTCAATGGCGTCTGTTTGTTCTAAGAACACAAAGAGCCTCAAACCAATGGTTCAGGGTCTTGACAAAGAAGTCTGACCATCTGGTAGGTGGGCGGCCACACAGTCTTTTGACGTCCCGTGGAATCCAGTCGGTAACGGCTCTAGTCCAGCAGTTGTCTCCAAATCTCATTACATGTCCAGCCCATCTGATTTTCGACACCTTGGCAAATGAGACAGCGTCCCTAATTCTTGACCCTCGACGGAGGTCTGAACTCCGGATTCTTTCTCTCATTTGAGTGAAACGTGATACTCCAAGCTTTTGATTCCTCTTTGGGAGACCCGAATGGCGTTCTCATCCTATTTTCGTAGGGACCAGGTCTCTGAGGCGCATGTTAATGCAGGAAGAACAGTGGAATCGAAGAGATGTGCCCGGAGCCAGACGTTCTTCGTCCTCTTAGCTATTTCTTCGACGCTCTTGAAGGCGTTCCAAGCCGCTCTCTTCCTCCTGCGCAACTCAGGTGCCAGGTCATTTGTCATGTTGACTTCTCGACCTAGGTACACATAACTGTTGCATTCGGAAATGTTTGTCCCGTTGAGAGTGAATGGAATGTCAGGAACGAGACCGTTTCTCATAAACATTGTCTTCGTGAGATTCAGATGTAGTCCGACCTTTCCACACTCACGGTCGAAGTTGGCCACGGTCGATTTGTGCCACTTGGCTAATGTTTGGTGTTATTAGAACGATGTCATCAGCAAAGCGGAGATGGTGTAGTTGCCGACCGCCTATCTTCACTCCCATTCCTTCCCATTCCAGTCGTCGCATAACGTTCTTGAGGGTGACACTGAAAAGTTTCGGTGAAATGGTATCACCCTGCCGAACCCCTTTCTTGACATGGATGATCACTTCTTTGTAAAACAGTGGGGTCCTGGTAGTGAATCCATAATACAGCTCACGGAGGATCCTGATGTAATGAGTTTGAATGCCCTGATTCGCTAGGGCTTCAATGACTGCTTCTGTCTCAACAGAATCATTAATGAAATTTTCAATAATGAAACTTTTTCATTAATGCAATTTTCTCTGAAGTTTTTTTGTTCAGATCTATTTTTTAAATTTTTTTTGTTAAACAACTTTCCTTGAAGTTTTTTTCTTTCATATCCATTGCATTTGATTATTAAATGTCACAAATGGGAAGAAAACAGCTGGAAACATTTTGTATCTAAGAGTAAAATGCATCAGACAATGGATTTCCCCCTCATTTTCCTCTCAAGAACCACCATGTGCTCATTTTTATTTACTTTAATAAAACATGCGATGCCAAATTGCTTCAGAAGATTGGAATGTGGAATTGAACTATTTGAGGGATTAAAAACTTGTTTTGCAAGTTTATAGTATAAACAGGAACAAAGCTGATATTGGCGAGTGCTTAGGGTAGAAGGATGCAGAGAGATGATGACACTTTCCAGAAGAAGTCAAGCTGGCGGTCTTGTTGGTTGTTCTGGTTTCGATTTGTAAGCCAATCTGTGCTTTAAAAAATAGATAAATTGGGCTCATTTTCATCCATCAACGTGCTGGTGATGTTTGGTCTTCTGCAGCATGAATTACATTATAATAAATCTTTCATGCAGTAGTTGATTTCTTTGCTCTGTAACTTATTTTTAACATTTATTTGCTTTTGGTCTTTGGGGGTACACTGGCAGTACTCAGGGCTCAGTCCTGGCGGTGCTCAGGGACCAGGCATGGAACTGGACAGCCCTGCACCCCCATGCCAGCAATCGGGGCATCTTTGCTTTTTCAAGCCATATTTTTGTGATGCCCTTTTCCTTTTTTCCTTTTTAAAGAAGAGGTAAATTAAAAACATGACCATATTCAAAACTTTCATGTTAGTTTTTTTTTCCTCACAGGGATGAATGGAGATGTTACTGGTGCCCGCTCGAGCAAATCGATGATTAACGGTAAGTCAAGTGATCACTGATCAAGTGATTTCTTCTTTAGGCAGAAGCCAACAACTTTATGATCTAGAGGGACCTCCTGTGAGACAAAGCCCAGTGAAATGACTGAATTTCACTGAATTTCCTCTAGTCCTGGGCGGAATCCAAGCTCTGGAGGGAGAGGAAGCAAATGAGCTGCAGAGGGCAGGGGACAGCGCCTGCCTTAGAGAGGATGCCCCCCTCCTGCTGCCCAAGCTATCCTGCGCGCTGTGGGTGGTTTGAGGTGCCAGCTCTACCCCCCACAGTTCCGAGCTCCTCACCAGCTGGGGAGAGGCAAGGAGCCAGCCCTAAGGCAGCAGGCAGAAACAGGGTGAGCGCCAACCCTCCTTGCATCTCCTCAATGAGAGTCCAGGAAGCTGAGCTGTCCCCGTCGTCCACCCCCTGGGGCCACTCACTAACGGAACAGCGTTTGCTCACTGCCTCTGTCACAGTTCCTTCCTGTAGGAGCAGTGATAAGAGAGAAGGAAGAAGAAAGTCAGTCCCCAAGCATTCGTCACCGCCCAGGGAACGTTCCTGAGCACTGAGTGTGACCCTCATGACCTCGGTGGGGGCCACTCGGCGGCTCCTGCTGGCTCCCAAACCCCAGAGCCCTCATTCCCCTGGACAGAAGCTCGTGACTGTCATGTGCACCGACCTTCCTTCCTTAAAGACCCAAATGTTGCTGGCGGTGGGACATTCCACTTATGGATGCAGTGGTCGACCCTGCCTGGGGGGTCTGGATGCTTCTAATGTCACTGTTTGGTCTGTCTTTCTTTCCTCCTTCCTTTCTCTGGGAAATTGTGCAGATAAATAGACTCTTCCTTATTCATCCTTGCAGTCTGCACTAATACGGCTCAGCTCCTCAGAACTATCACCAGGGTTCTCTAAATTATTAATGTAAAAAGTGGATTCTTTACTAATTCTTCAGCAAGATGGTATAAAATGATTAACAGCCTTTCAACCTTCTAAAACTCCAGCTGTTTGCATTCTGTCCTTTCCTGTGATTATGTCTTTAAAAAGTGACATTTCAATTACTTAAAGGCCTCGGTCAGAGTAAGAGACACGGTGACTGGTTTTAACTCGTCTAGAGATGCTGCCGAACTCAATACAGCAACCACCACCACGCACCGGGGGAAACGGCTGAGTCCCAGGATGGAGGGAGGGATGGGTCTCCAGTAAGTCGAGTCCAATTAGTAAAGAAATAATAATTATTATTAAAGATAAATAATAGACAGTTATTAGAGAAAAAGAGCATGAACTGGGGAGCCTCATGGGACCTGGTTGGCCTTCCTGCCCGCACTGTGGGGGAGGAATGCAGAGGGGGACTGAGATGCTCAGTCCAGAAAGTTCTGAGGGTCACTTTAACAGGCCAGGAGGGGAGGCAGACTCGTCCGTGTTTGCTTTGGTTTTTGGTTTGGGGGCCACACACAGTGATGCTGAGGGACCTTCCTGTGGCTGTGCTAAGAGGAGCCTAGGGGGTTGAGCCTGGGCTGGCAGGGTGCAGAGATAATACCTCACCCACTATACCACCCCACCAGCCTCGTCCCTGGTTCTATTTGGAAATCAAGCAATTGCAGAGCACCATCAGACACAGGCAGATGGAGGTGGGGCTGGACCCAGGACAAGTCATCTTTAGAATATTTGTTTGAAAACAGGCCAGGGAACCTGCTCAGGGCTGAGCTGTATTTGAGGTCTGTTACTGAGAAACTCCACAGCAGAATGTCCCGGAAACTGACCATGCTTCCCCGGAGGCCTGATTCAGTTCTGACAAATTTCAGAAGAGATAGAAAGGAAACATGGGAAATCCCCCCTGTGTGGGAACCAGCGGCCCTGGAGGTGGCCCCAGGAACATGGAAGACACAGAGAGGAGAGCTTTAGAGCTGCTCAACCTCTGTTCCAGGGCAGTGACCAGGTGGCAAACATCCTGAATGACAACAAAAGGGTAATCGTGCTTGTTTAAGAGTTTAGAAAGCAATTTGCTTCCGAAACCTTCATCATAGATTTGCCCACTCCAAACAAGCCCCGTATGCTGGAGGGACTGAGGAGGGACCACTTCCAGTTCCTCACACGCAGAGCGATTATTTTTATCCTTTGAGAGAGTGAAGACTCAAAGTGATTGGCAGAAACCTTTATTCTGAACAAAATCTCTCTGAACGGGCACTGGAAACCTTTCTCCCCAGACTCTCTGGCTGTGTCGCGGTCTCCATGGAAACGTCACCTGTGCTAAGTGCCGGTGTGCATACACGAGGTTTCTTTTCACATTTGATTTCAATAAAAGCGTGAATGGAATGGGAAGCACTGAACTTCTGGAAACCTCCGGGGCCACGCTCCATAATTTGAGACCCTGAACTCCTCAAAAGGTTGAGTGTCTTTGTCATGAGGAGTTTGTATTTTATTTCCTTTTTTAAAATTGTAATTGAATCACCAAGAGATAATTACAAATATTTCATGTTTGAGTTTCAGGCACACAATGGTCGAACACCCATCCCTCCACCAGTGCACTTTATCCACCACCAATGTCCCCAAGTATCCCCCATCCTCCCCTCCCCCTGCCTCTAAGGCAGACAATTTCCCCCATACTGTCTCTCTACTTTTGGGAATCATGGTTTGAAATACAGATACTGAGAAACTATCACATTTATTTCTTTATGTACCTTTACTTTCAGCACACATCTCCCATCCTGAGCGACCCCTCCAACCATCGTTGACTTAGTGATCCCTTCTCTATCCCAGCTGCCTTCTCCCCCAGCTCATGAGACTGGCACACATCAAAAAGAACAAAAACAACCAGTGCTGGCATGGATGTGGGGAGAAAGGGACTCTCTTTCATTGCTGGTGGGAATGCTGACTGGTCCGGCCTTTTTGGAAAACAATATGGACATTCCTCAAAAAACTAGAAATTGAGCTTCCATAAGACCCTGCAATACCACTTCTGGGAATATATCCTGGAGATGCAAAAAAGCACAGTAGAAATGACACCTGCACTTGTATGTTCATTGCAGCAATAGCTGGAATCTGGAAACAACCCAAGTGCCTGAGAACAGATGACTGGCTAAAGAAACTTTGGTACATCTACACAATGAAATACTATGCAGCTGTTAGGAGAGATGAAGACATGAAATTTGCTTATAAGTGGATGGCCATGGGGAGTATCATGCTAAGTGAAATGAGTCAGAAAGAGAGGGACAGACAGAGAAGGACAGCACTCATTTGTGGAATATAAAACAGCCTGCCTCAGGAGTTTGTGTTGTGCACAGAAGCGTTGATAGATCATGAGAACGGGGCGCAGGGACTTATTTTTGCCATGTGCTTGTTCTCCTCTGGTGTTGATGAGATGGCACTGCAGCCAGGGAGATGCAAATCACAGCGCATCCGCCAACACTAGGGTTCTCTGTAAGGCAACAGGCAAACGTTGCAGGTGAAAGTGTTTGTTAAATGAGTGTCTGACATCGGAACGTCCCCTTACACTCAAGATCTGATGCTCCCTTAAGATGGCCGAATGGCTGTGGAGAGACTGAGCCCTCAGCCTTGGGGGAATGACCGGCAGCTCCAGTTCAGGCCAGGAGACCAACAGGTACTGGCAGGGAAGGCCAGAGAGACTCGTCCTATCTGCTCTGAGGAGAGTGGCCACCAGCTGAGGAGGCCAATGGGCTACCCCCGCACACAACAGCACCAAGGACGTCCGTTCTCTGACATTTTGTGGCAAAAGCTCATTTAACACAAAACCTGAAGCAAAACATCTAAGAATTGACTGAAAGTGTCTATGGGTCCAGGAACCCTTCCCCTCCCTCAGTAAACACTCACAGCTGGTACTGGTCAGCGCTGGCCTTGGCTTCCTTTACCTTTTTTCTTCATTGGTTTAATGTTAGGATTTGGGTTTTTGCTGCAAAAACAATGTGGCACTTTCAGTATCGCCTTGACTTGCAAAGCACAGCAATTGCCAGCCTATGGGTTCCTTGTACAGAAGCTGGAGAGACAGAAGCACAGACTTCCCTTCAGCCATGAGGGAAGTGGAGTTATTTAAATCACCACCCCGACCCTGGGCAGAGCCTCAGGTCCCAGGGCAGGGCAAGGGGACAGTGTGTGCAGTGGGCAGGGATGCCGGGCAGATGCCCTGGGACAGAGCCCATGTGTGCTTTGCCCTCAGCTCCGGGTGCGAAGGTTCAGAACGTTCTCAGTCAGGAAAGAGCGACTCAGGGCTGAGTGCCTGTGCCCTGGGCCCGGACCTCACACAGCCACAGAGCCCGCTCATCCCATCACCATACAGGGTGGAAGGGTCGAGAAGGGACAGTCAGGTCTGAGTCAGGACTCAGGGGCCAGCGGCCTGAGAGCTGTCGGAAGCTCTTACTCCGCTGCCCTGGGGCCCATGCTGGTAGCAAGGCTGGAGGGTCGTGGCTGAAAATGCTTTAAAAGTGGCATGTCCAGGGCAAAGCAGAGAGCAGAATCAGCTGGAGGGCCACCCCAGCACCTGGGACCCTCCCAGACCCACACTCATGCGCTCACACACACGGGCTGTTGGCTGCGGTGCCCTGACCCAGCACAGTGTGACCCAGATGAGGAGATGGTTAAGGAGGAAGAGTAGCCCCAACTGGCCAGGCTGTATGAGGACAGCCTGTCAGTATCCGAGCAGGACAGGGTGTGGAGTAGTCCGGAGTGTGGAGTGGCCCAGGGTGTGGAATAGTCGAGAGGGCTAGAACATTCCAGAGCATGGAATAGTCTGGAGGCTGGAATAGTCGGGGGAGGGAATAGTTGGGGCATTGGAATATTCCAGCAGGGAACTTGAAGTGGCTGACTGAGAGATATACAAAAAGTGCGTGTCAAAAATGTTAAGGACATGAGACATCCAAGGGGAAGGTGAGCAGAGAAGGAAACTCCACAGACGAGTCAAAAAGAAATACTAGGTAGGAAAGACCAAGACAGGAATGACGCCAGTCAACAGATGTGGCACTGCTGAGGTCGGAGTGGGGAACTGAACCAGAGACTCAGAGCAAGGAAAATAGCACAAGGGCAAGGAGAACCAACGCGGACAACACAGGCAAGACCTGCCCCTAGGCCGCGCCCCGGCGAGGGCCCACGGTCAGTGCTTTGGACTTCAGCTCGTTCACTAAGGGCGTTTCTCGGTATTGACCTAAGTCACCTTCATACACCGAAGGCACGTGGTGCTAACTGAATGCTCTCCATCCCCTTGATTCTCGCATGAAGACTCGGTGTCCTGACATCACGCTTGGGTCTTTTCCCATTGAACCCTTTCTCTTTGCACTTCAGGGCCTTGCTCTGCTTTGCATACTTTCTCAGACGTCTTTTTCTAGTCTCTTGCTCTGACGATTCTTTTGATTCTCTTCACTGTGTTTTGAAGACCAGCAGCTGTGACCTCTAAGGAAGAAAAATGAATTTCTGCCTTCTGAGTCATGTTCTTGGTTTTGTTCTCACCCCTGTGTTCCCATCCTGAGCCCAGCCCTGCTCTTCTGTTCCGGCTCAGGAGTCCTAGAGCTCACATTCCACGCCTGTGCCTGGGACGCACGGGACCTGGCTTGCTTAAGTGGGGTGTCGAGAGTCACGGCTGCCGGGAGACGCCCAGGGCTCGGGCATCTGGAAACAGGTTCCTCCTGCCCCCCACTGCCTGTCTCCTTGGCTGGCTGTGATTGCCGACCCTTCTCTTGGTGTCCTTCTTCACCAAGACCCCACTAGTGTGTTCACGTGACTCGTAGCGAGTCTTAGACCAGAGAAGGTCTAACATTCCAGGTTGCCAGTGAAATCTGCTTCTCACACCTGAATATTTAGCAAATTTTATTGGTAGAGTTATTCACTCTATATAGTGTGGAAGATTTTTTTCCTAAGATAATTTTGAAAATATCAT